>NW_026555006.1:3750000-4375000 GCF_021234165.1 Pteronotus mesoamericanus | reverse complement strand
GGGGCATGCACCTGAGGCTAATATAATATTGTATGTCAAATGTAATTAAAAATAAAAAATTATTTAAATTTAAAAAAAACAAAAACATGGGGTGGGGGGAGACTGTTGCAATCAGTGCCAACCAGGGGAAGATAATGGGCTCTTAATGTTTGTAAACATTTTGTGATTATGAGAGAGCAGGACCTTCTGGATGTATAAAGTCCCCTACCTCCCAGCCATCCTGTTAGGGAGGCAGGATAGTAAAAAGCTAGGAAAATTCCTGGGCAAGTGGAAAGGGGAAACAGACATGAAAATCAAACAAGGCCAAACAGTTTGAGTAACTTACTGCCAGCTGGTGAATCACACGAACTTATCTCTCCTAACTTAACTAAGGACACTTCAGTGAATGGTTTGTACCTATCCTCCCTAACCAAAAGATACATAGCTTAAATCTCCCTGGCCTGGGAAATAAAGAACAAAGACCCAATTAATGTCACTTGTGCCCGCTAAACCTGAGGACAAAGTCAGGGAAACAAATAACAAAAACACCATTAAAAGCTGGATGGACCCAAGATAAAAGTAAAACAGTATAACGTACTAAAGCATGTTCCCAAAACCTCCTTATGTGCTTATTTTATTAAAATACAACTGGAAGGCTGATGAATCTTCTGTAGAATCCCTCCCTTAAGATTCTCACCCGCAGAAAGAAGATAAGAAGGCTTCAGAACAAAGATGCAGTGTGGGCTCACCCTAGAGCACACCCATGCCCCTTCTTAGGAATGAACTCTTTATTTTCCCCTAAATTCTATGGGTCCCATAGAGACCTGCAGCCAGGGGAGCACTGGGTAGCAGCTTGACCCGGGCTTACCCCCTGATCCTGTCTCCGGGGCCCCCTTTTTCTCTTACTTCCCAGGTGAGCTAACAGCAGAGTACTGCCCTGGCTCACTCCTTTCCTACGATATTTCTAGGGAGTCAGCAGAATACTGCCCAGGCTCTCTCCTGTTACTTCTTCTACCCTAAGTTCTCTGTCTCTGTAAACTTTACTTCTCAGGTGAGCTAACAGCAGCCCCGTCTTAGCGCACACCTTTCCTATAATTTTTCTAGGGAGCCAAAACAGCCCTGCTTAGGCTCTCTCTTGCTACTTCTTCTACCCTAAGGCTTTCCTTTGTTTCACTGTACCCAGTCTTAATAAACATATTCTCAAAAACCACATGGACTCATGCTGTAAAATCTTTCCTGCATGAAGTCAAGAACCCACACACTGTAGGCAGGCCTGAGGCAGACCTGCTCCGGGCCGGTGCCTGTTTGGTAACACTACCGTGTCCTTTCTTTCAAGCACACGTCTTTGCCTGGCCCTCATTCCAATAGCCGGGTGGGCCACATACTCTCCTGCTGTTCATCTCAATTACATCAACTTTAAAATGAGCTGGATCCATACTGGTGTGGGGAATGCTTACAAAACTGGGAGGCAAGAGAACTGTATTCAAACCCTGGCTCTTGTACAGAGACTTCGCAGATGGCTCTGGATGAGGTTGGGCAGGGCACTCACTTCCTCTCTTCAGGCCTCAGATTCCCCATCAGAGAAAAGCGAAAGAGCATGCAAAGATTGCTAAGGCCTCTTCCTGCCTTGATATTCTGTATCTATGTGGAATCCTGAATGTCCTGTTTTCAGCCTGCTCCTTCAAAACAGAAGACATGTGACTCAGGAGGCAGGAGGTCTAGATATGATTTGGGCTCTAACTTGCTTCGTGAGCTTGAGCCAGTCACTAAACCTCTCTGAGCCCCCATTTTCTTATTTGGTAAACTGAGGTAGTACTTACCTCACAGGACTTTGTGAAGCACCAATGAACTAAAAGCAGTATGATGATGATGGTGATGGTGAAAATGATGATGATCTATCTGCATATTAGTCAATGTCTTGGAATAAATTAAAATTGTAGGTGTTACTAGGAAGTTAGGGGCCAGCTCCAGAGTCATAGGGAATATGAACAAGTCTTTGAAAGCCTTCCCCATGGCTAAGCAAACATTCCCAGCAAGAACTATTACAGAGGAGGCAGGAAAGGGAATTAATCTTTGCTGATTATTCTCATCCATTCGTTTCTTCTATTCCTGCAAGGTGAGTGTTAATGTACCTACCTACCAGCTGGATGATCAGTAAATTAAACTTTTAGAGACTCAGTTTCTTCATCTTAAAATGTAACATTATTTTTTCTTTTTTTTCTTCTTCAGAGTAACTGCATTGGAACTAAATAAAGATTTTAAAAACTTAAAAAAAAAAAAAAAAGTAACATTAGTGGACATTAACTGCTTTTGTCTGCCCAGCATCCAAACACTGCCTATCAGGAGGAATTCGAAGCTATGTGGAAATTGAAGAGGGCAACAACTCTTTCCCTGACCCCTGTGGGCCTGAGCTTGGCCAAGCTGGTGCCCTACCTGGGCCTTGAGCTTGGTGAGAGTTAGGCAGAGAGGTAAGGACAGTCAGAGATTACCTCAGGCAGCTTCAGTGGGGACAAGAACCCAGCAGTGCAGTGGGGAGCAGCAAGTGGCTATGTGGCCTGAGGTGGAGTCTATCCTAAACACAGTTCCTGTAGCAGGACTTTGGCTGTGCCCAGCTGCCTTAATTCCTGTCTAGCTCTCCAATCTCCCTGTCATTTCAGTGAGCCATCTAATAGCCTTCCAACAAAGCCCCTTTTGCTTGGTTTTGCCAGACATGGTTTCAATTGTTTGCAACTGAGAATCCTGACTGGTACAGAGTAAACCATGTAACATGCCAGACACAGTGCCCAGTATATAGTAAGCACCCCCCCCCAAAAAAAACCCCAACACACACATACCCAAACACACACAGAAAATAAGGTTTAGGGAAGTAAAATCACCTGCCTGAGGACACACAGCTAGGCAGTGGTGCTCGTATGGACTGATCATCAACATCTTAGTGGTATTTTGTTTTTAGCTATCACTTGATATCACAACATGTCACTGTTGATCAACTTATTGTTGAATCACTGGTTCAAAAGCCTCAAAACAGTCCTTGCTGGTGTGGCTCAGTGGACTGAGTGCTAACCTGTGAACCAAAAGGTTGTTGGTTTGATTCCCTATCAGTCAGGGCACAGGCCTGGGTTGCAGGTCAGATCCCCAGTTTGGGGTGTACAAGAAACAGCCCATAGATGTTTCTCACACCAATGTTTCTCTCCCTCTCTTTCTCCTTCCCTTCCCCTCTCTCTAGAAAAACAAATAAAAAAAATTTTTTAAACCTTAAAAAAATCTCAAAATACACTGGGAGGCCCACAGAGCCAGAATACTCTCTTTAAAAGACAGAGAAGAAGGCATTAGCTCAAGGTAACCATGTAATGGTTTGGAACTCAGGTCTCAAGTCCTCAAGTCTTCAGCCCAGGGTTGGTGCTCTAGCAGTGTCTACATGTGAGCTCACATGTGCATGCTGCTGCATCTAGAGAAGCAGCTCCAACTGAATTCATGGACACCTGGTGCATTAGCAACCTAGGATGAGTCAGCAGCTGCCATCAGGGAGAAACACCTTGTACCAGAACCTTCAGAAAGCAATGCTCCTGCACCCACTATGCTGATCTGGTATGTGGGTGAATAGGGGGACTGAAATGGGGTACAAAGTGGGCATGAGGAGGAGACAGGTAGAGTCATCCTAGATAAGACCTTCTCTGCTGGGCCTTTTGATCAAGTGGGGCGTTGATATCTTCATTGTTGACAAAGTAGCTTAATTGGACCTAATGGGAGAAAAATGTGTGATGAATACGAATAATAGAGATGAGGAGGCCCCAAGAAAAGCTGGCTGGAGGAAGAGTGATGAGCTGAAGACAGGTCTTGTGAGAATTAGTCTCTGCCTCTATGGGTGAGCCCAGATGATGGGGAGCAGGGACAGCTGCTCCTCCCTGGAGCTTAGGACCATCCTGCTGACCTGGGTCTCTATACTGCCCTGGCCTTCAGACCTTGCCTTCACACTTGCATAGAATCAGAGAATGTCAGACTCACAGGGTTCTGAGATTAGAGTTAGACCCAGGATTCTAGAATCATAGACCTTTAGCACCACATAGGTTAATCATAGAATATGTCAGAATTGAACATTCTGACAAATGGAGGCCCTGGGGAAAAAATTTAGGAGATTCTTCTCCAACCTTTATTTAATACCAATAAATAACGTCTGCTGGGTATCTCACAACTTCCAAAATCCTTTCACATCTGTACATCCATCACATGGGGATGGGTCTTATAGTGTCTTCAGGTTAAATAATGTGCAGAAAATAAAAATAAGCTGGTTGAGACTAGAACCCAGGTTTGCAGGATAAATTCTATTTCCATATGCCAACGTTTTGATACCTTTGTCTTTTATAGTTACAGAAACACGTTTAACTACGTGCTATAATGGGCCCAAATTCTCAGCTGTTCGTTGTGTAAATTCTGCACGGTCGTACACCGTTTTTCTTAATGAATTCTGGCATATTGCGATACACTAAAACATGATTATCTTTGTTGCATCAGCATAATCAGGGCTGGTACATTCTGCCGTAGCTTTTCGTCAGGTTTTAACATCCAGCACTATTTTCAGTTCACAAAAGACTTACACATATCCAAGAATAGATTTAAAATCGCTAATGTAAATAAAGAGTGAACTTCCAGTCACTCTAGGTTTAGTCAGCCATGTTCTGACTTTCTTAGAATAAAAAGTTAAACTACGATTACTGCGGGAAGACAAAAGAACAAAGGAAAAATAAGCATCCTTGGACAGAAGGGCATAACGTCAGTGCAGTCGTGGTGGTGAATGAATGAAGGCCAGATGCGCCAAGTGGAGGAAATCAGTATTTAGGATTCTGCCCGTGACAGGCTGCCGGTAGGCTAGGGCAAACCCGTGACCTTCTCTGGGCCTCAGTTTACCCCAGTTTGAAATGGGGATAATAATTCCTTAGATTCAAGAGTTTATCAGGTCTAGTGGAGATCTACAGCCACAGGAGAAACGGCTGAGAGAGACGGCGGAGGGAGAGGGGTGAGGAACTGCCGGGAGCTAAGAGGGACTTGCGGTCTCCATGGTAACGCACAGCAGCCTGGAGAGGAGGCGGGGTTTGGGGACCCGGATCTGAAGGTTCTGAAAATGAAGGATTCACAAAGAAAGCAGGAAGCTCCCTCCTCCCTGTAGAAAAGCCTTCTCGCAGGTAGAGCTCTACGCCGGGACAGCCCTCGGTGCCGGATGGGGGTGGCGAAGTGACTTGCCCCGTGTGGCAGCCCCGAGAACGAAGCCGAGAGACAGAATGAGAGTTGCCTGCAAGTTACTCGCAGGGCCGTTGTTAGAAACTAGCTGCTCTGCTTTCTAGTCAGTTCTTTTCTCTGTACTAGAATGTTGTTTCTCTGAACCTCGGTTTCTCCATTAAAGTAAATGAGACAGTGGGGGCCCTTCCAGCTCTGACAGCGTTCGATGAAACTATTAGCAAACTCACTAAGGATGGTGAATACTAAGATGAGGATTCTGTGGTCTGAGAGGCATGGGCATTATTACCTGATTGTTTCTGAGTCCTCCCCGCAACACATGAGGAGGCACAGAGTAGTAGAATGAGTATTTATGCAAATAGACACAGTCATTCTTTTGTTCCCCAAGGTTGAAAGAGCACCTACTATATGCCAGGTACTGTGATAACTTAGAGAAAGGCTCATAACTGAGGGCTGCAGTCCAGAAGACTTGTTGGAGGAGGAAGCCTGGGACAAAGGGAGAGAGTGCCCAGGAGGGCACAAGTGAGGGAGAGGACTCTAGTGCCTTGAGCTGCCCAACTAAATGCACTGCCTTCAGGTCCTGGGGCTTTGCCAGCCAAGCATGATTGCTGCCATCCCTCATCTCCAGAACAGTAGTTTCATTCTCAAGGTTCCTGCTGGGCAGTGAGATATGCAGGTGGGCCAAGACTTTTTCTTAGAAAAATTAAAAAAGTTCTGTTTAAGAAGAGGGTGGGGCAGGTGGCCCCAGCCAGCTTCTCCTTTTTTTCTTTCCTAGTTAGCTAATTGGAGAGAAGGTGTGTTTAGGTCATACCCCTTCCTTGCCTGGTATGGCAAGAAGAACACTGAACCAGGAATCAGGAATCTGGATTCAAATTCTGACTACCTCCAGCTCAATGTGTGGTCTTGGGCAGGTTATCTTCCTTCCCTGGTCTTAGGTTGCTAAAAATTAAAAATAAAAAATAAAAAAAATAAATGGGGATAGTGATCTTCATAGTGAGAATCAAATGGGAAAATGGTTATAAAATCCTTCCTACCTCCTTACCAAAGTCATAGTCATCATTTACTGTGAGCCAGACATTTTACAAACACCTATAATCTGAGCAAAAAATCCTGCAGTGTTGGTATTTGTTATCCAAATGTAACATATGAGAAAACTCAGGCCATATAGATAGGAAGCCAGAAAGCCAGGATCCAGACAGAACCAAGTCTTTCTGACCAAAGTGCAACTCTAACAGCAAATCCTATGGTGTCTTCATTTCTTCACCAAACCATATGTATTGAGCATGTATTATGAGCTAGGGGGCAGCTGGGGTAGATTAAGGAATAAAACACTATCAATCAGGGTGTCAAGAGGATATAGATGACACTCTGAAATTGGGTAATTTTAAGAAAAGTTTAATAAAGGGTTTATTTAACACAGGAACTAGGGATAGGGTAATACTCCTGCACAAATAATGTTAGGGTACTACCATTATGCCTAAAGGAGTGGGGAAGGGAGCAATTATTAGAATCTGGAGACAAAGAGAGTTGTGGTACGGGGCAGCCTGACATGAGCTATATCCCTTGGTCAAGAGCTCTCGCTAGCACGTGATGCATCTTCAGGGAGGAAGCTAGAGGAGTATATACCCTGCTGGGACTCCAACTGGCGAAACGATACCAGAATCCACAGGGCAAGGCAGCCCTTTATGGAACCCATACAAATATTCCTAAGGAATGAAGTAAAGTCAAGAAGGGAAGAGAGAGCAGATCTGGTGTGGCAAACAGAAGATATTCAGCACAAATCCAGTTTCTTTCCCCTAAGGGAGAAGCTCACAGACTAATGGTGAAGGCAGGTCCATACACAATTGTAATAATAGCTATCAGTAATCTGTTACTGTGTAACAAACTATCCCAAAACAAATGGTTTAAAATAGTGACTCGCCTGCCTCAATTCCTTACTGCGACCTTTGCTAATACCTTTGCTTCTTCCGGGTCTCCTCACTCCAGAATCATGTCTTTAGAAGTTCACTTAATCTCTGGCTTTCCCATTCCCACACCCTCTCACTGATTAGTTTCTTGCACCACTGGAGGTTGAAAAATACTGCAGAGAGGAAAGGAAGGGGCTGTAGTAGAAACAAGCAAAGCTCATTCCCTGGAGGGCCTCCTGGAAGAGGGCAATTGCCTGCCTTAGGTCCGCTACCAAAATCAGTAATTTTTCTCCCACCCCCAAAGCTTCCATTGCTCTTTCACTTCCCAATTCCACAAGCGCACTCACTGTGTGACAGAACTATGGAGAAGTGCCTGCAGGAGGCTCAGCTGCACAAGGAGAAAGGGAATCAGTGTTACTGGGAAGGGAAGTACCAAGATGCTGTGAGTAGGTACCATCGAGTTCTGCTTCGGCTGTGGGGTCTGGATCCAAGTCTGCCCTCTCTGATACCTAATCTAGGATCTCAGGGCCTGCCTCTCTCACCCGAACAAGAAAACATACTGCACACCACCCAGGCAGACTGCTACAACAATCTAGCTTCCTATCTCCTTCAGATGGAGCTAGTAAACTACAAACGAGTGAAAAGAGTACAGTCAGAAAGTCCCGGAACAACAGCCTGATAATGCCAAGGCCTGTATCAGGCCAGAGTGGTCTTTTACCACTTACAGGACTATGACCAAGCTCGGCAGTACCCCCTGGCTGCTGTCAACAGGCAGCCAAAAGATGCCAATGTCCCGCGGTACCTCCAGCTAACACAGTCAGAACTCAATAGCTACCACCGAAAACAGAAGCAGCTCCACATGGGCATGTTTGGTTAACGGAGAAGAATGATGCTTCTCCACTTGAACTTAGGTGAACCATTAAAGACCCATCAAGTGAAATCTGAACTTCACAAGAGAAATTAACCCCATACCTCTGACCCAGGTGGATTTCTGTCTAGTTTCTTTGACTGCACAAACTCTTTGCTTACACAGTCTGCCTCTTTTTGTGTCTGTCAATATATTTGTATAGCTGTTAATACATGGTATTCTTGGAGACATTCACCCTGAGAAATAACAACCAGAAAACATTCATCAGCTATGGGTGGAATTAATCACATCTATGGCACAGATTTCAATGATTGATATTGTTAGATGTATCCATATACAGAGAAGAGGACTAGCAGAGGATGAAATGATGATAGACAGAAAGGAGTTTCTTCCTCTGTTTTCTAAGGTGCCCAGAACCAAAGTTATACAGGCCAAAACTGGGAGAGATATCTTTTTTGTGAAACTAGACCATTATAAATTGGGCCCACATGTCTTAAAATGAAAGATTTGAAATTAACCATGTTTGAGGGAGGTAATTCCTTACTCTTCTTAATATTCCACACACATTCAGAAGTTTTTCCCCCCTTACAAAAGTATCTGGTTCCTATTGTTTCTCTTGGTAATTTCTAGTCATTGCTATCGTTTATATTCAGCTCATTAATATAGTAGACTTTTAAAATTTTTTGTTAAACTTTTATTTTAAGATGTCTGGAGTCAAGTGTTTAAGTATGTTTTTTAATAACCTTTCAGCCGTCATGCTACGAAAAAACCCAAGTAAACATTTTCATTTTTAATAAGTGCATAGCTATAGTATGTTTGTTTCTCTAAAACCCTTTGGAAAGACAGATTGCTAAGTCTTCTAGAAGCAATACCATAAAAAAGCAGGATAAAAACATAAATCCGTTCTTTGCCTATAACCTTGTATTTTGCCAGAGTGCAGTTCTTTTACAGAGGAGGAAAACAACGAGGACAGGTTCTCCTTTCTTAGTGCCTTTTAAGCACTTTTAACATTTTCTGGAAGCTGTGTTGGGCACGAGTGCAGGCTGCTGATCGGAGGCGTCAGGGCTCAGCAGGCGGCTCCAACAGCCAGCAGCTCCTCTGTCATTCTGCTCAGTTGCTAAGAATACTGTCCACAATGTTTGAGCTCTACAGGGCAGACCAGACCATATGGCACTGCCTCTACCTTTATGAGTGGAGGTGATAAGGATAAGCATGTGCCATTAGCCATCGTGTAACCCCAGACAGATTTCAGAAAGAAACACCTTCGTCTTGCCAAATGTACATGAGTTCTGCTCCCTTTATCCGTAACGACTCGTCTCCCAATGAACTAGCTCCTCTTTATGTCTCCCCATATCCTACATAAGGCAACGTCAGCTTTCAACAGGTTTTTCTAATAATCTTAATGAAGTGCAAGGATAGAACAAACAAAAGTATTTTATTCTTCTTCCAAGCCTCTTAAGTTTCTAAGTCTAGATTGTTGACAAAACTTTGTCATTGTTGCAACTTTTTGTTTGTTTTGAGCTTGTTTTGCTTTCCAACTTTGTGTGTGGTTTTTTATTTTTAAGATTTAATGTTACAGTGAGCTATCTTCTGCATCAATGAAGAAAAATAAAACTGACATTTAAAAATGAAATAAAAATAAAATAGTAACCATTGATTTGCCCACGAGTCTGTAAATTGGCACTTTGGGCTGGGCTTAGCTGGTAGTTCTTCTGTTGCTCTCACCTGGGGTCACTCAAAAGTTGCAGTCATCTGGTAGCTTAAATGGAAGCTGGTTGGTCTAGAGGGCCCCAGTGGAGAGTTCATGTGTGTTTTACATGGTCTCATCTTCCAGCTGGCCAGGCCATGCTTCCTTACATAGTGACACCACATTCCAAGACAGTGAGACAGAAAGGTGCAAGGTCTTTTAAGGCTTAGACTCAAAAGTAGTACAGTGTCACTTCTGCCACTTGCTATTAGTTAAAGCAAGTCAGAAAGTCAGCACAGAAACAAAGGGTAGGAAAATACATTCTGCTGCTTGATGAAGGGGTGACAGTTACATTGCACTAATGTACCACCATGTATGAGATTAGTATAGACTATCTTGGTGGTAAGCCATCTTTCAACTGATGAACGAATAAAAAACAGTACTTCCCACTCTACTGTAATTGTCTATTTAATCTATCAGTCTTCCCCCAATAGCCTGAGAGCTCCTCAAGTGCAGGATTTATGAATCATTCATTTATTTGTTCCAGCTCCATGAAAGGGCTGGTATGTAAAAGATACGAAGTATATATTTGTTGAATGACTATAGCTGGGAGGGGTGCTGTTGAATGGTCTACTTGTCCAAAGCCCTAGAATCCACAAATGGAACACTCTTTAAAAATGTAAAGTTGACGTTATAGAACACTTCCTCTTCCTCATTGAGACCCTTCAAATATTGCCATGGTCTACCAAAGTTAAATTCAACCCCCCACTTCCTCCACAAAGGTTTCTAGACTATTTCTTTTCTCCTATTTTAGAATTTTTGGAACTCTAATGGCCTTTGCCTAACACCTTTGATTTGCTTTCACACTTTTTCCAACTGCTCTCAAGGTTTTGTGGTCAAACCTAATCTTTATCCCTAGTGAGTAAGTCCCTGAGGGCAGGACTACATCTTCTATCCTATAGCACTTGTCACAGTGCTGGGCCCACAGTATGTTCTCAGTCAAAACTCCTTGAATGGACAGTCCACTCTGGGTGGCCTTGATTCTATGAGGAATAGAAAATGAACCATTCACACCCTCTTCACGCATGAGAGCCTCGCAGGTCTCTGGGACAAAGCAAGGCACATAGCTCTCCTGGGGTCTGGCCTGTGGCCTGGGCCTCAGTTGCCCCATGCTCTGGCCCCTGAGCTAACTGGACATAGGCCAGGAAAAACAATGTCATAAATGGCACTGGATAACCTTCTCCTCCTCCTCCTCCTCCTCACAAGAGGAGATATGTCTGGGGTCAAGCCATTTCTTGTGGGCACATGAGCCATCGCAGTCTTTCAGGCTTCTGAGATTTGGAGGAAGAAAGGGACAGGTGTTCAATAGGCACCCAAAACAGAGCTCCTGGGTGGCAAATTTCACTTCAGTGTCATAAAGAACATGAGAGCAAACTATCAGATAAGGTGCTGAGTTCCTTTCCATGCTTAAGATACCCTGCAGGATAAAGCCCAAGCCTCTTAATATGGCAAAGGGTTCAGGACTTGACTCCTATTCCCCACCTTGATTATAGTGTCCACCAAACTGAACTACATATTATGCTGTTCCTTCTGCCTTGAGTGCTATTCCCTATCTGGTACCACAAACTCCCTTTCATTTGTCTGTGGGTATTTCAAGACTTAATTCAGGCATCAGTTGCTCCAAGAAGCCTTCCCTGAAGCCCTTGGCTGGGTTAAGGATCTCGTATAGACACCATAGGCATGATGAGCTCCTTGAGGATTGGGACTTCATTTAGCTCAGATCCCGGCAAAGCATCATTGTCAGGAGTGTTAAAACAGCAAATGGAGAGTTCTAATATTTCCAAGTTTTAAGAGTCAACAGTTCCCCAATTTTTGTTGAAGATTCAGACTTGGGCTCCCCTCCATCTGGGGCCCACTCCTGAGCTCTCCACCTACGCCCTGTCCCCTCTGAGTGTTTATTCTCAGGCAAGCACACACACATGTTCTGAACATAACCGGGAAAGCAATTTACAAGAAATAATTGCCGGTCGATGTGTGCTTGGGAGCAGCAGTGAGCTCAGACTATTTCTGTCTGTGCGTCAGCCCACCCAGCTTCCTTCCTCCTTGGCTGCCCTGGGAGTGGGGGTTGGGGTATTCCTGCTGCACAGGGTGGGCAGTTTGTTTCCAAACCAAGACTTAGGCAAGCCAACCCCAGTGAGAGCCAGCTCTGAGGATTGACTGAATTCAAATGAGAGAAGCTGAATCTGAGGGATGGATGGGGAGGAGCTTTATGGGCCAGGGATGAGTAGGTAAGCAAAGACAGACAGCACATAGAGTCTGTATTCCACCTATCCTTACCCCATCCACACGGGCTCCTGCTGGGGAAATCCTACCAGGTCTTCAGGGCTCTGCTCAGTGTGAGGTCTCCTCCCAACCTCCAGCTCTGAGTCCCCTTTGTTCTTCCTGGCCAGCTTGCTCAAAGGGTGGTCGCAGAGCAGCAGCCTCAGCATCACCTGGAACTACTTAGAAATGCAAATTCTGGGGACTTACTCCAGACCTACTGAATCTGACACTCTGAGGGGGAAAGAAGGGTGGGTCCAATGATCTGAGTTTTAACAAGCCCTCCAGCTGATTCTGATGTTGTGTGGGAAAGGTTGCCTTAGGCCACTGACAACCACTGGAGTTTTTAGAATTTACAGATCATCTTCCCCTATCGGACCTAAAGGCAAGGGTAGCATTGGATTCTTCTTTGTAACTTCCCAGGAGGCCCAACACAGAAACTGTTAGGAGAAAAATTGGATTTTCCTCACAGAAATGCTAAGGAGGGAGACAGGATCTGTCATGTGAAAGGTCACACAGAACAGCAGAGACTAAACTTCCCTGCCACTCGCAGTTCCTGGGCTGTGCAAGGCTCTCACTGTTTCTGAACAGGTTGTACTCTGATCATAATGTCTTCTGATATTATCTAACCTGGAACCTTTGACTCATCTTTGATGATTCAGCTCAAGTATCACTTAGTCCTTCCTCAAGCTGCATGAAGGGCTGCCATTGGGCCAACCGCCCTTTTGTGTGCCTACCTTGCCCTCTGTATGAACCCCTGAGGGCAGCAGCTGTGGCTGATTCTCTATTGTCCTGGAAGTCTGCACTGGTCCTGGCACAGAAGATGCCACTAAATATACAAGAAATAGACAAAGGTGCTGGGTTTAGAGTGCTGAAAATGCAACATGCACATACATTCACATGCACACAAGACAACAAATAAAGCAAAACCAGAGCCAAGGTCTCTTGGCTTCCAGCCTAGGGCAGTTCTGTGTGTGACTCACCCTGTCATGTGCCCTTGGCTGGCTTAGTTCCCATGAAATGTCTAAAAGTGACCAATTCAGTGTTGTCAAATCCAGCAGTAGGTTTTGTCACTGTCAGAAATGTCAAGAGCTGCTTTCAGTGGCTACTGAGTATCTCCGATCCATGCATTGCTCTCCCAAGGCAAAGCCTAGAGCCACTGCCAAAGATGAAGAGAAGTGGGGAGGGCCCTCTGTACTTGCTACATGGAATGCTGCTCTTTTCATGAATCACTTAATAAAGCCCATTAGACTTTCAAAATAAAAAAAATGAGAACAGCTGAGAGAGAGGGGTGGCAGTCAGCATCCTGCCCTAAGATTTCTTTGCTATCAGCTTAATTTAAAAAAAAAAAAGCCAACACATAAAGCTTTCCATTTGCCAACTCTAAGTATTTTGCACTCAGTAACTTAAACCTCCAAAATTCTTTAAGTTAGGTTCAACTATTATACTCACTTAGATGGATGAGAGAACAAAGGTACAAACGTTACCTAACAAGTAAGGGCAGGGACAAGATTTAAAACAATCACTTGGCTCCAGAGCACTTGCTCTTACTGTTATATTGAAAAACACCCATTTGGAGTAGATTCCTGGAAGTCTCGAACAGACTGCCTAAGGGCAGATAGGAATGACATCTGACATCATCAGAGGCAGATCCAGAAAGTGAAAACAGCGGTCTCCTACCACAGAAGTTCCCACCACAAAGTCAGGCAATCAAGACAGATTAATTGAAGAAGCAGAAGCAAAAAAGAAGAGTCTCACAAATAATGGGAAGACAAAGAAACACCCCCTAGTTGAAGAAAAAGAAGGAATCCCCAGAAAGAGAACTAAATGAAATAGAGGCAAGTAAACTATTAGATATTGAGTTCCAAACAATGGTTCTAAGGAAGCTCAATGAGCTCAGTGAGCTCAGAGAGAATTACAAAAAACTACAGGGAAACTACGAGGAACTTACTGAAAACTATATCAGCATGAAAAAGGACAGAGAAACTATCAATAAGAAACAAGAGGAAATGAAGAATATAATTTCTGAAATAAAGAACACAGTAGAAGGAATCAAAAGCAGGCCAGATGAAGCAGAGGATCAAATCAGCGAGCTGGAGGACAAGGTAGAAACAAGCTCCCAGAAAGAGCAAGAAAATGTAAAAAGACTCAAAAAGAATGAAGAGGCATTTCGGGAAATTCAGGACAACCTGAAACGTAGTACTATCCATATAATAGGGACACCAGAAGGCGAAGAGGATGAGGAAGGGATAGAGAACCTGTTTGAAAAAGTCATGATGGAAAACTTCCCTAATTGGAGGAGAGAAAAAGTCACACAAGTTCAGGAAGCACAGAGAGTCCCATTCAAGAGGAACCCGATGAAGCGCACTCCAAGACACATCATCATTAAAATAGCAAATACCAAAGACAAACAGAGAATCCTAAAGGCAGCAAGGGAGAAACAGGTAGTAACGTAAAAGGGAGCCCCGATACGGCTAGTAGCTGACTTCTCAACAGAAACACTGCAAGCCAGAAGGGAATGGCTAGAAATATTCCAAGTCATGAAAAGTAAAGGCCTGCAACCAAGACAGCTCTACCCAGCAAGGCTCTCAATTAAAATGGAAGGTGAAATAAGGAGTTTCTCAGACAAAAGAAGGCTAAAAGAATACACCTCCACCAAATCAACATTGCAAAATATGCTAAAGGGACTACTTTAAGAAGATGAATAAAAAGAGTCTATGAATACCAAGTTCCCTTCACAGTTGCCAGTACTTGATATTACCAATATTTTAATATGGATTAATCTGATTATGACAATGATATGTTATTTCAATTGTTCCTTTATTATTTGTTGAAACTAAACCTGTTTTTGTATATTTCTTGCCTATTATTTTTAAAAAGCTTTAAATGACTTTTTGGTATTTTTTATCAATTTATTGATTAAAGGTTCATAGAATTTTTTTCCCTAAAAAAAAAACCCAACTATTAACCCTCTTTCAGATGTGCGGCAAATACTTTCCCATTCTATTTCTTGTCCTTTAACTTTTTTTAATATGTATATTACTATATAGTCTTAAATGTTTAACATAGTCATATTGTTAATATTTTACTTAATAGCTTCTGGGTTTGAATATTTTACTTCAGGGTAAGAAAAATATTAGTTTGTATTTTCTCCTAAAACTCCTTAGATTCTACATATTGATTTTTAATTCACCTGAATATTTCTTGTATAATGTGTGAAATAGGGCTCTATATTTGTTTTATTTCAAGTAATAGTGGCCCATGCACCTTATTTGTTGAATAAACCTTATTTTTCCCATTGCTTTGGAATATCAATTTAACCATATATTACATTGCTAGACAGATATATATGTTTGTTTCTAGAGTGCTCATTTTATTTCATTGATCTATTTGATTATTTCTGTGCTGGTGTCATGTTTTAATTGCTGAGACTTTATAATGGTTTTAAGTTTTTTAATATTTATAATTGGCTTTGACATTTAAAAAAATAAATAAAATCAATGTGCATTTAGGAAAGAAAGAAAGAGAGAGAGAGAGATGGAACTCCTACTGTTAGCAACAACGTGGATGGAACTGTAGAATATTATGTTAAGTGAAATAAGCCAGTTGGTGAAAAACAAATACCATATGATCCCACCTATAAGTGGAATCTATTCAACAAAATAAACTAATGAGCAAAGTAAGCCACAGGCATGGAACCATGGAGCAGACTGAAAGTGACCAGAGGGGTTGGGGAAAGAGGACAATGGTAGAAAGAAGGGAAGGGACTAGACAAAGAACACGTATGAATGACCCATGGACATGGACAACAGAGTGGGAATTGACTGTAGGAGCGGGGGGCGGGGGGAGGATGGGTGGAGACGGACAAAGGGGGAAAAGTTGAGACAACTGTAATAGAAGAAACATGATTTAAAAATTTTTTAAAAATTAAAAAGAAAATATCTGAATTTAAAAAAAATACTGAAAAAAAGTTCATTCATCTATAAACAACAACAACTAAAGCACCCATTTGTAATTTTAAAGTATTTGTAGTACTTTTATGTTTATGAAGGGGGTTCGCATCCATCATCTCTGGACACTCACCATGACCCAGCAAAGGAGTGAGGATCAGGGATACTAAGGACTCTATCAGGGCTACACAGGGTCAGGAAGTGGCTGAGTCCCCATTGTGGAGCCTGTGTTTGACCTGCTAACCATTCATTTCCTCACTCGTTGATTCACTCTTTCATCCACCTAAGGAACTGAATGATATTAAACATGGTCAGGCCCTGTGTACTCTACATAGACAAGCAGCTCACTCTAGGAGTGGAGCAGAGAAGTATCTACTCCTGGGTACCAGTCATCTTCCATGGTATCCCAAGTACACCTGTTCTGTATCAGGAAGAACAAGTCAGGATTCTCGCACTCTCCAGATTAGGTGAGTGGCTCCTCTGAGCCTCCATAAACCATAGGCTTCTCCTTGATTTCATGGAGTTATTACTGATCATTTTACTTCAGATCCATGTCTTAATTCCCTTTGGCTCACAGTGGACCAGGCAGAGCAGAATAGGTGGGTCCACGGCAGGCTCGGGGTAGGTTTGCTGGGAAAAGCCCTCATTTATCCCACTAGGTCCTAAAGTACCTTTGATCACCCCCATCCCCAGATTTCTACTGAATAGAGACTCCAGAAGAGGATGGTGTAAAGACATTTATTGAATGTCTATGGCTCTGGTGCATGTGAGATTAGATTGGGGACAGAGGCCCCCTCAGGGATGCCTGGAATGTCATTGGTGGTCACTGTGGCCATGAAACAATGCTGAAGAAGGCATCTGGGATCCACAGCTTGCTCCTCATTCCAGTCCAGGTGTGGTTTCAGGAAGGGATAACTTTGCTGTAGAGGGTTGACTCCCGGCACCTCCACTGGCTTGCCTGTATTCCCATCTTGGCTGTCAGGGGGCACCTCCTCAGGATCTGGAAAACAGCAAGCCGAGGGCATGGGGTTTCCTCCTGCATCCCATTCCTCCCACTGGGCTCACACACCCTGGCTAACTTCTCTGAGTGCTTACCTTGAGTGTGCTCAGAGTCTTAAATGCAGCATTCATCTAACATATATTTGTTAGTCATATACCGTGCCTTGCACTAGGAGCTGTCAATGTTGCTCATAAACTTAAAGATTAGTGGGGGAGGCAGACAATAAACAATTGTTAAGAGATATGAAGACTGGACCTTCACCGTAAACCTATGACGTAGGTACTATTAAAAAACTAATTTTATAGATCAGGATACAGGCTTACTACACAACCAGTATGCAGAGAAATTTTTTTTTTAGAAATGTTAAAAACATACATTATTTTAATAATAGATTTCATGACTTCCTTCATCTACTGAGTTATCCTCTCCTCTTATATCTGAATTTGAAAGGAGGCTCATGTGGCTTTATTTTTCTCCACTTCCCATTCCTGACTTACTCTGATGCAATTTTCTTGGTTTCTGTGCCCACCATAGCTTAAAATATTTTGTCACTAAATCCCATGGTCACTTATAAATCCTTATCTCCCTTAACTCATCAGCATTTGACACAATTAGGCATTCCTGCCTAAAAAAGTATCAAGTGTTCAAGCCAGAAATGTAAGTCTCTCTCACCATCTTTCACACCTTTGTCCTCTAATCCCTTCACAAAGCCAAGCAGTTCATCAAGTCTTGCTCATTCCGCCAAATCACTATCTGCCATATTCATCCATTTCTCTCCATCCTGAAGGCCACCATTCTTGGTGAGGCTTTCACCTTCTTCTGCCCAGAGCACTGGAACAGCCTCCAGTCAGGCCCTTCCAGTCTACCTTCCAGGCTGTAGCCAGAGAGATCTTTCTAAGGTCAAGTGAGTCCATGTACTGTTCTTTCTTAAAAGCCTTCAATGTCTTCCCATTATCTGTGACACTTTACACGGCATTCAAGGTTCTTCACTACTGGTCCCATCTCTTCTATTCAGGGTCATTACTAACCACTCTTCCCTCATGATCTCTACACTTAGCCACACCAAAATTTTCATTGTTCCCTAAATGGGTCCATCCCTTCACATCTCTGGGTCTTCATGCTCTTTCTTCTAGAATGACATTTTATACCTTCTCTGTTTAGAAAACTCATGCTTTAAGACCCATCGATGGAGGATATCTATGAAAATGGTACCTCGGAAACTAAGGGAAGAGTAAATGTCAAGAAGGAAGTTTTACTGAATATTGGAGTTGCCTACCCAACATCCATTCTTCCCCTTCCCCACCTGCTAATAGTAATTATATTTGGATGGGATTGCCCCCACCCCATCTACAGGAGTGGGCCCTGATTGATCTGAGCCAATCAAGTAATCCCATTCCTTCGTCATATGGATAGGGAATCAATGCATAACATTTCCCTCGGTACAGTGATTGGGTTAGAGGTGGGCACATGACCTAAGGTGGTCAATCAGAGTAGAGCTCGGGCCTTTATTATTTCCCACTGGTTGAAGAAAGAGATAGTTCCCTTTCTCCTCCTGGCACGTAGAAGGGAAGAAAAAGTACATAGCCCTAGGGACTGCTGGCAGCCAACTTGGTACCATGAGCAAAGTCAGTCTGAGGAGAAAGGTAACACAGATAGAAGGCAGAGTTGAGAGAATCTTGGAGGATGTAGTCATAAGCCTGAGAACATTGTGAACTTCTATTCAAACCATGCTTAAAGCCCAGCCCTACTTTTGGACTTCTCACCTACAGAATCAATAAATATACTTTTGTGTTTGTTTTGTTTTTAACTTTCTATTTTTAAACAATTTAAGACTCACAAGAAGTTACAAAAATAGTAGAGTTCCGGTATATCCTTCATCTAGCTTTCTCCATTGATAACATATTATATAACCATAAAGCAATTCCAAAACCAAAAGACTGACATTGATACAATACTATTAACTAAGCTACTATTGATCCTATTTCATTTTACTAGTTTTTGCATGTACTTTTTTGGTGTTTAGTACTATAAAAGTTTATCACATGTGTAGCTTTTCATAACCACTGGCATACTCAGGATAAAAAACTGTCTGTCACTGCAAAGAAACTTCCTCATGCTACACCTTTATAGTCAGACCTTCCTCTTATACCTAATTCCCAGTAACCACTATACACTCTCCATTACTATAATTTTGTCATTTCAAAAGTGTTATATAAATGGAATCATACAGTATATAACTTTTTGAGATTGGCTTTTTTTCACTCTGCATAATATCCTTGAGATCCATTCAGGTTGTTGTGTATATGGATAGTTCATTCCTTTTTATAGCTGCATATATTGTATGGTTGTACTATTTGTCCACTGAAGGACATTTGGGTTGTTTCCAGTTTTTACCTATTACAAACAAAGCTGCTATGAACACTCATGTAGAGGTTTTGTACAGATGTACACTTTCATTACTATAGGATAAATACCTAGGAGTGTGACGACTGATTTGCACAGTATAGTGGGCTGAGTGTTGGCCCCCAAAGACCTCAGTTCCTAATCTCTAGGTTCTGTAAATGTTATCTTATATGGTAAAGTTTTTCATATATACTTAAATTGAAAATTCTGAGATGAGGACATTATCCTGAATTATTTAAGTGGGCCCTAAGTTCCATCACAAGTACCCTTATAAGGGAAAGACAGAGGGAGGGAGACACACACAGATAGTGATGAGAAGACAGAGGTAGAAATTGGAGTGATGCAGCTACAAGCAAAGGAATGCTGGCAGTCACCAGAAAAAGAGTCAAGGAACAGATTTACCCCTGGAGACTTTGATTTAGGCCCAGCAAAACTGATTTTGAATTTCTGGCCCCCAGAATTGTGAGAGGATAAATTTCTATTATGTTTAGCTACCAAGTTTGTGGTAATTTGTTATAGTGGCCATAGGAAATTAACAAATATAGTAAGTGGTGCATGTGTAACTTTATGAAAACACCCAACTATCTTCCAAAGTGGCTGTACCATTTTACATTCCCACCAGCAATACAGGGTAGGGCAAAAGTAGGTTTACAGTTATTCATATGGAAAATAATATAATAATTAAATAATAATATGAGAATAAACTCCGTTTCACATACTCACAACCGTAAACCTTCTTTTGTCCCACCTTGTATACAAGAGATCTGGTTGCTTCATTCCTCATTTGGTATTGTCAGTGTTTTCACTTCAGTATTCTGATAAGTGTGAACTGGTATCTCATTGTAGATTTAATATTCATTTTTTTAATGGCTAATGAAGGGAAACATTTTTTCATGTGCTTACTTGCTATCTGTGAAGTACCTGGTTAAGTCTTTTGCTCATTTCCTAGTGGGATTATTTGTTTTGTTAATGTTAAGTTTTGGGGATTCTTTATATATTCTGGATAAAAGTTGTTTGTTAGAATATTACTTTGTTAGAAATAAGGGGCTTGTCTTTTCATTATCTTAATAGGGTCTTCTACACCACAAAAACTTTGGATTTTGATGAAGTTCAATGACAAATTAAAAAATAATGAGTTGTCTTTCATTGCCTGGCTTATTTCACTTAGCATAATAGTCTCCAGTTCCATCCATGCTGTTGCAAACGGTAAGAATTTCTTTTTTACTGCTGCATAATATTCCATTGTATAAATGTATCACAACTTTCTTATCTACTACTCTACTGATGGGCACTTAGGTTGTTTCCAAATCTTGGCTATTGTAAATAATGCTATGAATATAGGGGTGCATATATTCTTTTGAACTGGTGTTTCAAGATTCTTTGAATATAGCCCCAGTGGTGGAATCACTGGATCAAAAGGCAGTTCCATTTTTAATTTTGTAAGGAAACTCCATACTGTTTTCCAGAGCAGCTGCACCAGTCTGCATTCCCACCAACAGTGCCCTAGGGTTCCCTTTTCTTCACATCCTCACTAGCCCTTGTTTGCTGATTTATTAATGATAGCCATTTTGGCAGGTGTGAGGTGATATATCATTGCGGTTTTAATTTGCATCTCTCTGATTGCTAGTGATGTTGAGCATTGTTTCATATATCTATGCACCATCTGTATGTCCTCCTAGGAGAAGTGTCTATTCAGGTCCTTTGCCCATTTTTTAATTGGATTGTTTTTCTTCCTGGTGTTGAGTCGTACAAGTTCTTTATATATTTGGGAGATTAAACCCTTGTCCAATGTTTCATTGGCAAATATGTTCTCTCATACAGTGGGTTCCCTTTTCATTTTGCAATGAAAGACAAATACTATCTCACTTATAACTGGAATTTAAGGAACAAAATAAACCAATGAGCAGAATAGAATCAGAAGCACAGATAAAAGGAACAGACTGAACAAACAGTTGTGAGGGGAAGGTGGAGGGTGGGACTACTTGAAAGAAGGTGAAGGAATTAGACAAAGAACATATGCATCACCCATGGACATATATGCATCACACATGTCCATGAACATCGGTGTGGGGATTGACACACATGTAACGTGACATCAGTGTGGGAAGGGGGGACTGGGGGCTATGGGGCAAAGAGGGGAAAATTGGGACAACTGTAATAGCATAAACACTAAATAAATTAAAAATTAAAAATAAATAAAAATTAAAAGAAAAAAATGAGTTTTGCCTGTGGTGCCTTGTCTAAGAAGTCTTTGCCAAACTCCAGGTAATGGACATTTTCTCCTGATTTCTTTTAAAAGTTTTATAGTAAAAGTTTTTTAGATCTATATGGTTTACATATAGATCTATACAATATTTAGGTAAAGTTTTATTTTTTTTTTTACCTATGAAGTCTAGTTGTTCCAACACAATTTATTGAGAAGACTATTCTTCCTCCATTGAATTGCTTTTGTATCTTTGTCAAAAATCTTTTGGGCGTACTTATCATGTGGGTCTATTTCTGCATCCTATCTTGAACTATGTGTCTGTCCTTCCTCCAGTACCACACTGTCCTGATTACTGTTGATTATTGTTCCTAAATAATATATCTTAAAATCTTACTAAGGAGTATGATTTCCTCCAACTTTATTATTCTTTTCAATATTATTTTAGCTATTGTAGTTCCTTTGTCTTTTCATATAAATCTTAGACTCAATTCGTCTATATATACAAATAAACTGCTTCAATGTTTATCTTTACTATGTTGAGCCTTCCAATTCATAAATATGGCCTAGCTCTCCATTTATTTGTCTTCTTTGGTTTCCTTCATCAGCATTTTATAGTTTTTATTATACAAATCCTGTTTTATTAGTTTTTACATCTACGTATGTCATTTTGGGGGAGTGGCAATAAATGGTATTATTGTGTTTTTAATTGTCCCCAATTGTTTGTTGCTAATTTATCTCATATATAAATAGAATTGATGTTGGTTCTCATCTTTCAAGTAGGTCATACAATGACCTTGCTAAATGCACTTACTAGTTCTAGGAGGTTGTTTTGTATGTATGTGTGTGTGTGTTTAGTAGGCTCCTTGGGATCCTTTGTTATTTAAGCTTGCATTTTAAGGCATTCTATTTGGTACAAGGGTTTAGCAACCTTCTATGCAATGCAAGAATCCCCTTAACTATCAATAAATCTCACATTTAGCCTTGCTCCGATTACTTTCCAGTTTTGGGGGTGCTTCTTTTTCCCCCCAAAACTAAGAGTTACAAATTGATGAACTAAATAGCCCAGAGAAGTGAGGCTGTTTTTCACAAGAGTATTTCAGGTCTCTTTCAAAGAGAGGTGTGTCTTTATTGAATCAGTATCTGCTTCCTTATGTCTCCCTACACTGATCCCAGCTCTGTTCTCTGGCTTCTCACCAAATGTCTCCTCCTTGTGCCACAGGACAGCCTTGCAGAGATCTGAGGGCCTAGGCTGTGAGTCCTGAAGCTGTTTGTTCAAGGCCAAAAGTCCCCAGCTCCTCAGCTGATACTCACATGACTTGGTTCCTAGACTGAGCTGCCTCTAATCGCCTTCTGATTGGTCAAAGTCCCTCTTAAATTGTGGGGCTCTCAGCACAAGGCAGTTACATACAGTAAGATTCGTGTTTGGCTGTTATGCACTGATACAAAAATCTTATCTGATTCTTCTAACAACACTCTGAGGTGGGTATTATTATTCCATGTTATAGAAAAATAAATGAGGCCCAAGTAGAAAAAGTCAATATTTAAACAGCCATTCAGTATTGGATCCAGGATTCACTTCTCATTCAGCTTGATTGAAAGCTTGGACTCTTCCCAGAGAGCAAGCATACTCTTAGTAGGGATTAGGAATAGGCGAGGTCCTGGAGATTCAAAGGCATTTAAGATACAGTTCCTATCTCTGAGATATCAACAGACTCTTTGAGGAGACTAACGTAAAACCTAGGTACCTAATAATAATAACAAAAAAATTGTTCAAAGCCTACCATGTGTCAGAGATTAATTTGTCTCCTATGTAAGCATCACCTCTAGTTTTCACAGCTTTCTTAGTAGGCATTACTGTATACATTTTACAGAGTAAACAGAGGCCCAGAGAGAATGACTTGCCTAAGGCCACATAATGAGAGCTGCAAAACCGGTTTTAGAGCCAGGCTCTCTGTTGTTCCACACCAGGGTTGTGTCTTCCCACCATTCTCCAAGGACCTCTGTGGCCAGCCCTCCCATTGCCTGAGGCCCTCAGCCATCAACTTGGAATAGTCTGTGATGACCAACATGAAGAGGAATTAGATTCTCTCCCTGCTCACAGATGAGTTAAGACTGACTGCCCTGCAAGTGATTGTGACTGTGGCCAAGAGAAAGAGGACTTGAATCCCTTAAATCCCAGCAGAGAACTCTCCCTCTCCCTCTCCCTCTCCCTTTAGTTCTGTCTGCAGGTGCTCTGAGGGTCTAGGCTCACAGACATCTCAAGGCAAGGAAAAGAGGAGGAAACTATCCCAAATTGTCACAGGAAACAACTACATCATGTAAAAAAACCCTGCAAAGAAAATGAAGGGAAGCCCAAGTGCAGCCTGGCAAAGAGAGAGGAAAAACATCCCTATGGAAAATTTGAATGCCAGCAAAGTGAAGGGAATTGTAGGCAAAGGCTGCTTCAGTCTCTCGAGGAATTTAAAGAGGAAAAAGATGACAGGCATTTTAATAATGAAGAAATGACAAGAGAGGGAGATGAGATGGAAAGGTGTTTGGAAGAGATAAACGGTCTGAGAAAGAAGTTTAGGGCTCTGCATTCTAACAAAAGGCATTCTGGGGACTGTCCTTATCCCATTTAATGCATTTCTCCCCTGAATTCAACTATTTTCTGTTATTAATATCACCGCCACTAGGTTCTTTTTGTCTGCATTTTCTTGCTAAATATTTGCTACTATTTTACTCCAGTCCTTCAGTGATCCTTTGATTTACAGATTATTCTTGTTACCAACATCTCATCTTTTGACCCAATCTCATTCATTTAATAGGGTGTTTCATTCATTTGCATGAGAAGATGCTCATTGTATATTGTACAGTGAAAACAACTTGTTGAAAAACATATATAATGTACATCTACATGTGTTATAAGGCAAAAAGTGAACTATTATACACCAAAAGGTTAATAGTGATTCTCTGTGATCTGTACTTTATCTCATTTTTTGCCTATCTGCATCTTCTCATTTTCCAAAAAAATTCAAAAAATTCAAAAAATGAATATATGTGTGTGTATTACTTGTGTCTCAAAAAACCAAAAAAACCTAAAATAGACATAATCAAAGAACTTGTCAATTAAAAAACAAAAAGAAAGACTGATTCATCACCGAAGTTTGTTTAGGTCATAAGTACCAAATGCGGGTCATGAAAAAGCAGTGGGCTCTCGTGCAAATGAACCTTCACTGGAAAGTGAGAGGGGCTGCTGCAGGGAAATATCTCTGGACTAGGAGGCAAAGGCTTAGCCAGTTGGCTGGGTGACCTTGGGCTTGTGACTGTCTTTTACGGCCTCGGCTCCTCATCTCTACAGTGAAAGCATTGGACTTGATTTCTAGGAGCCGTCTGAGTCAATGAAAATGACTGACTAATAAGCTCCTCACCAACACCTTTAAGACAATGATGAGAACTGACCTCTTGTCTTCCATTTTTACCCGCATTGTTTTCTTTGTCTCTTATTAAATGCACCAAGGTTTGAACAGAAACTCCATATTTAACCTCACTCACCTCATCTGCAAAATAGGATTGCTTATAAACACTTGGCAGAGTAGTTAGGCAGGTAAATGGGATAATATGTTTAAAGTTCTTAGCATAGCATCTAGCACAACAGTAGGAACTCAGTCACTCTTCTGATCAAGATAGTTACAAAGTACCAGAGTAAGAGTGTTATGGTTTTTTTGCACCCCAAGTTTGGGGGATAGCGTGGAAATGGGGGTGATGGGCCAGTACAGAACACCTGAGTAGCAGCTGGAGGCTGTTTTCAGAGACTCTGTTCCATTCCCACTATGCTCTTGCCAAGGCACTGCCCACACGATCCTTGTCCTCACACTCAGATCAGGCCCCTGAGGTATAGTGCAATGACCATAGAGGCTGGGAGATCAGGACTGACATCCCAGCAACACATGATCACTGCTGTATAGATTTGGCCAATTCACTTCTCTTGGTGTCCTCTGATGTAAATAGGGCTAATGATCTCTCTATATGCCCCGCTGGCGAGGGAGAGAGCAAATAAAAATGGAAGTCTGTGTAAAGGGTAAAGCTCTGATGAGTATAAGATGGTGAGCTTAAGCTGTCTCAAATGC
This sequence comes from Pteronotus mesoamericanus, assembly GCF_021234165.1. NCBI lineage: Eukaryota > Metazoa > Chordata > Mammalia > Chiroptera > Mormoopidae > Pteronotus > Pteronotus mesoamericanus. The sequence goes on along the minus strand of NW_026555006.1, from coordinate 4,349,340 downwards.
AGAAGGAGGGACAAGAGGCTCCTGGGAAGCAGAGGGCAGCAATTAATGAAGAAAAAAGAGAAGAACTAAGGGCTGAGACTGGGCAAAAGACAGAGCTAAAAGCTATCATTTAATAAAAGGTCAGTTAATGCATTTTCAATCTTAAAAATAAGAAGCAAACAGCAAGAACATAAGCTATCTCAAACCCTTGCAACTGAATAACGGGCTAGTAGCTGAGCAATAAAAAGGAGGAGGGTGATTTTCACTCACAGGGCAAAGAGATGCACTGTATTCCTTTTGACAGAAAAGCTTGGGGTGAGCAAAGAAAAAGGGTGGGGAGAGATCAGGGGACCAGGACATAAGCAGGAGCATTCATGGACCTGGCCTGGTAAGGCAGAAAGAGTAGGACTTTGAAGGCAGAAAAACACATGTATTTAAATTCCAGATTCACAATTTACAAACTCTAATCCCTTGGGTAAGTCATCTCACCTCTCTGAGACCTGGTTTTCACATCTGTAAAATGGATGATGATCATACATACCTCACTCAGATAGTTGGGAAAATTAGATGAGATAATGCATGCAAAGTTTAAGAGTGTCTGGCGTATAATAGGGACTTTTGTTTCGCAGCACAGAAATAAGGAGAGCAAGGAGTGGAGGTAGAGTTGGCTCTGTCACTCACTAGGTAACTTGGGCTTCCGTTTCTTCATCTGTAAAATGGATAGTAATAAGATCTATACTCTGCCCAGTTATTGTGAAGAACAAATGAGATGATCTATTTAGAGCTAGTTCATTCCTTCTAACTATAGTATTATATCTCATTATTCCTCTACTGGTAGACACTTTGTTTGTTTCCAATATAACAAACTATCATGTTATCCATCTTTACAAATCCTCTTCTAGTATAACTATTTCTTCTAAGATAATTAGAAGTAGAATTACTGAGTTATAGGGTATATTCACTTTTAATATAAATAGATATTGTCAACTTACTCTACAGAATGGTGGTACCACTATATACTTTTATCAGCTATATATGACAGTAGCCATTCTCCCCACCCAAACTTCTCAGCGCTAATGTGATCCATTTTCCCAATGTAATTAATATAAGTTAGGTTCCTGTGAGTCCCTGGTCAAAACATTTTTGGCAATGAATCAAGACATAACTTTGTTTTGTGTATTTCTGTTTAAAGACACCGTATTTAATACATATTGTTAATTTTTAATATTTAACTGATGGCCATTAGCACTATAACTCCTGCCTGAACAAAGTTTACCTGAAGCATGTATTTTCTCCACAAAACACATCACAGTCTTATTCGTGCTTAGGAATACTAGACAGCACTTTAGCACTACATTTGGGGGCTATTTTCAACAGTGAAACCATCATCAAAACCTTCAATCAAAAGTCGTAAAAAAAGTCAATCAAAAATCAAAAGTCATAAAAATGCAATAACATGGCACTCAGTATACGATGAAAAGGACACTTGTTTACAGTGTAAGAGCTGAAACAAGAAGGCAGAGCATGGCCTTGTTCAACCTCAGCTAGGAATGTGTGTGATGGGGCAACTCAATTTTTTTGCTGCTCTGCGCATGTCCACATTTGCAAACGACCTTGAAAACACTGCAAGTATTGATTTTGAGGTTACAAATAAGTTTTAGCAAATAGGCAGATTCACAAATATTGAATCTGTAAATAATGATTGCCTGTATGTGTGTAGATCCATTTTTAATATCTTTGTAGTCTATCACTTGTTTTTTAACTTTCTGTATAATGTCTTTTGTATTATTCGTATTTGATGTCTATTTGCATTTTATGCAGGCAAATTTGCCAATTTTTCCTTTACTTTTTAAATTTTTAAAATTAAATGTTTTATTTAAATTCCTGTATTTTAGTCTGTTTCTGGACTTTCTATTCTAGGGTTTCTCAACATGAGCACTATCGACATTTTGGAAAGTTCTTTGTTATGGAGCCTTGTTCTGTGTTGTAGGATGTTTAACAGCATCCCTGGCCTCTACCAAAAGATATCTCTCACCCAGTTGTGACAACCAAAAATGTTTCCACACATTGCCAGATGTCCTTGGGGAGTAAATTTGCACCTAGTTGAGGACATTGCATTGCCCAATTCTGTCTGTCAGTTTCTGTGCCAATATCAAATTGACAAATTTTTATCTGTTAAAAATGTCTTATTATCTGATAGGGCAAGTCCCTTCTTTCTCTTCCAAAACTGTTTTGTTCATTCTTACACCTTTACTCTTCTAGATTAATTTTAGAATTTTGACAAATTCCATGAAACCTTTTGTTAGGATTTTAAATTACAAATTAACTTGGAAAGAACTAAGTTGTCTATGACATTGAGCTTTCCCATATCTCACTGGATAGTCAGGTCTTTCAACGCCTTTCATTAACTTTTATGCTTTTTCTCTATAAAAGTTGAAGCCTGGGCTACCCTTGGTCTCCCATAGGCTGGGCCTACGCTCAGGCTTTCTTTCTATTCTCCTGCCACTGCCTCCCAGGTCTTCCCAACTCCAAGGGGCACCCGCCAAATCCCCCCGTCCTCTAAAGCCATCCCTCCTGCTTTTCACTGCTCAGCCACAGTGGGATATTCACAATCGCCAGGATCTGAGAAGAGGTCCTGTGCTGCCGTTCATTGCACAAATTTGCTAAATTGGACAAACAATCTTGTACAATGGAAAAAGCTCCCTCTGTCTTTCTCTGAAACTTAGTTTTTACACACCCTGCCCCATGTCCCTCCCTGATGTTTGTCATCCTGACTTCTGAGCTTAAATTTCTCCCCTGTCCAGACTGGCCTTATTCCCTATGGTGCCCCACGGTGAATGACCCTGTCATTGGATAGTTCTCACTCGGTCCTGCCCACATACATTTACCCATTATTTATCCTATCCTGAAGTGCCTTTTCTCCTCTATTTTGCCTAACCAACTCCTTCGCTAACTCAACACTAATTCAAGTCTCCTTTCCTTTTTGAAACCCTCCTTAACATTTGGACAGTGTGCAATCCACTAAGCCATACCAGCTAGGCTCTTAACGTTTGGTATCAAACAATTTTGTGCTTAATTACATACTGTACAGACCCAGTGTGGTGGGCTGAAGTAAGAGCATGACTCAGGCAGAAAGACATGGGCTAGATTTCAGCCTTACAAATTATTAGCTGTGATTCTTGGGGCAAGTCACCTAATCTGTCTCGGCCTTGGTTTCTCATTTGTAAAATGGCGATTACAATACCCATTTTGAGTGTTGTCTACCAAACGATACTGAAAGATCTTTTGCCAATAGCTACTTGTTTTTGTCGCAGTACCTTGCAGAGGTTCTGAAAACCTGTGATATAAAGACTTGTGAAAAAGCAACACTTTCATGGGGACCCTGTAGGGAGGCTGTAGGTGGCTTGTGATAATAAAGAAACGGGTGGTCCAGAACATCGGATTATCAAAAAGTACTTGTATTTAGTTTCTGAGGAAACTGTTTGGGGAGCAGCGAATTTTTCTTATTGTCTTTTGTTTGGTGTAATATTAAAATCAGTTTGTATTTTGTAAGACTAGACTTAAAACATTGTTTTAGAAGATCCACAAGATGAATTCATATTTGTGTAACAAATAGAATGCTGACTATATCAAATTATTTTGATAAACACAGAGCACATGAAAAGTTTAGATGAGAAATGTTCACATCATAAGCCTCTTGAGAAATGAGCTGCTGCTTCTGAATATTCCAGGAACACTCATGAGGCAAATGTTCCAAACATCATTTCTAAATATGTCCCCTTTGTAAAAATGCTTGCCTGCCGAATACAAGGAAACCACGTGGCCTCTGTCTTACCTGTAGTCTGTAAGCTTAAACCTAGGTCCAACTTGGCGTGAGGCTTTGAGCTGAGGAACAGGTAACAAAGCACACAGGCGGTGACAATGAAGGCCAGGAGGACCGCTGCTGCTATGGACAGGCCCACAAGAGCACCAATGCTGGGGAGAGAAAACCACAGAGGAACTGAGTGTCAGGAAGGGGCTTGGGAAGTAGCATATTATAGGAGAAGTGTCCCACCACATAGTTGGGACTCAGTGGGTGTTCCCTTTCTTCTCCTCTCCTTCCTTCCCCACTTTCCTCAACCTACTCCCACCCCAGGGAGCTGGAGATGACCTTAAAGAGCTGTCTCCACACTGCTGTTTCTTAAAAAAAATCAAGACAACATGGTAGGCCTTAGTTAAAAATCAGCTGTCCTTCCAGCCTCAAGGAAATTTCTGACCCACCCTCCAGTAGGTCATACGAGTGTGGACTCCACATCTAAAAACCTCCTGCCACTGGTCCCTCACTCTTTGATCTCATTGTGTCTGCCCCAAGTCGGGCCTTAGTCACTTAGTCTCTAGACAACTACCTCCTATCTCATTTGGGGGCTACTGTCTTTTCTTTTTCACATGATTCCTCCCCATTATCTCCCTACATTAGAATTTTACCTGTCTCCAAAGGCCCATCTTAAATGTCTCCTCAGTAATGCTTTCCTTGATCATCTTTCTCTTCCCTTTCTCTCCCCTCCCCTCTTTCCCCACATGCCAGGCTAATCCACCCAGATGCTTTACTCAGGACCTTTAGCACTTCCACTGGGCCAGGCAGCCCAATGTGGTAGGAAAAGAGCAAAGAACTTTGGAATCAGACCTGCCTGGGTTAGGATCCAGCTCTGTAACTAACTATGAGATCCTTATGAAGGTGTTTAACCTTTTGAGCCAAAGCTTCTTAGTCTGAAAAGTGAGAGTGATCAAAACAGAGCATTCCACAGGTGGTCGTGAGGATGAATGATATTTATCATATTCTTGGCACATAGTAGGTGTTCTACATATTTCTCACATGTTCCTTGAAGGCAGACGCAGACCATATTTACTTGGCCTTGTCCTCCTCTTGTACAGGCCCTGGCACAAAGCAGGTAGTTAGTAAATTTTACTGACTACCTACTATGTGTTAGGCACTGTGAGATGTTCTTACAATGCTAGGACATAGGTAAGCACCAGGCTTTGTTTCTGTGCCCTTCTTGCCTACTACTCTGAAAAGGATTCCCCAGACCCAGTACTAACAAGGCATGCGGAGACTTCTGCACACCAACAAGTGTTTCTCTGACCCCAGCAGGGTATCTGAGAATTCAGATCAATTCTGATACGACCTACCAAAGACAGAATCAGATTCCATAGGTTAAGGGTTCAGCTGTCCAAGAGTGCCCCATGACCCCCCACACGCAGGCACACGTCAGATACCAGCTGCAAGTCCAGGCTCTTACCTGTGCTATTGACCAACGAGCTATGGATCAGAGGTTCTAATAACCCCCTCTTTGGGTTCGATTACGTTGCCAGAATGGCTCACACGAACAAGAAAAATTGTTCACTCACTAGATTACTCATTTCTTATAAAGAATATTAAAGGATTTGAATCAACAGCCAGATGCAGAGATACATACGGCAAGGTCACGAACAAAGGAGGTTCTGTGGAGCTTAGGGCCTGGTGGCACATGAAAGCATTCTGGTTCCCCAAAACGGAAGCTCTCCAAAAAGAACAATAAGGACCAACGTCTGTCTTTTTAGGTTTTTACGAAGGCCTCTTTGTGTAGTCATGATTGAGCAAGTCATTGGCCATTGATAATTGAACTCAATCTCCAGCCCATTTCCCCGAGGTCAGGAAAAGACGGCAGGGACTGGAAGTTCCAAACCTCTCATCACATGGTTTGTTTTTCCCGGCAACCAGATTCTACCCTTGAGTGGGGCCCAAAAGACCCCTTTATTATTCTCAATACTTAAGAAATTCCAAGGATTTTGGGAGCTGTGATCCAGGAACTGTGGATGAAGACCAAATATCTTATAAATCACTATATCACAGACTCCTTCTCCAGTTTTTCTGCCCACCACTCTCCCTGACCCCAGCCCCAGACTCCTGCCCTTGCCATTTCTGCCACATTTTGCTCCCAGCTAGCTGATGGCTAATTTCCACCAAACAGAAACACCTTAGAGCTTTGGAGAGTATGTATTACCATGGCTAAATAAATTATTGGATACCCCTGCAATGGATGCAATGGAATAGTAAAGAGCTCTTAAAAACATTTTTTCAAGTAATATTTAAGATCAAGGCTAAATTTAGATGAGAGAATGTAAGTGAAAAGAGCAGGACACATTACTAAGTATATTGCATAACTTCAGCTCAAATAAATAAATACAAATAGATGCGTAAGAACTATGTAAGGTTTGAATGGAAATACACCAAAATGCTAACAGGCTGTAGCTGGATGTAGCCCAGGATGTGGATGTCTTGTCAGTGTCCCATTAGGGATATAATTGTAAAATATTCTGGCCAGAGTTTCAAATGCCAGCATTTGTATCTTTTTGCCTGAGGCCTTTCTTGGGCCCAGAACAGACTCAACCTGCACAGTGAGCAGGTCAGAAGGGCAGGAAAATTAATGCCTGCCTTCTCACACCAGCACACAACCAATGACTAACAGGCATTGGTATGTGAATTCCCAGCTTCCCAGCCCTTAGTTGGAATGATTTTGAGGTGTAGGTTCTACACTGGCTGGCAGAGTTCTTAAGCTCTGGGGACCCTTGGTGGTGACTTGCTTGGTAACACTGTGGTTAGTTCCTTCCCTTCCCCACCCTCAGTTCCCTACCCTCCACCAGTGTTCTCTAGGATTGATTTCCATATACACTATCTTTCCGCAAATCCTTGTCTCTGAGTTTTATGGGGAACCCAAGCTCAGACACTGGATTGCTCATGATTTCGTTCCTTTTTAATTTTTCCTGTCCTTTCTACATTTTCCACATAAAGCATGTAATATTTGTTCGTTTTTGAAACATTATTTCCTCTTTTGAGATACACTCACTGTTTATAAGGCTCTCAGCTGGGAGATTTGTGCTCAAGTTAGGACCCCACCCTTTACAAGGGACATCTATGGCCACCTGGATGGAAAGGACCCTTTAAAAGTAGGGTCCTTTGAAGAGTGGGTGAGAGAACTCTGGGGCTGTATCTCAGATCAGTGGTCAGTCAAGAAGTGGGTGCTGTCTCTCTGGGGACAGAGGAACTAGCCTGCAGTGTGGTCATAGGATGGGACCACAATGACATGTGATATAACCTCAGAGCTCACCCTATCCAACAACTACCTCATTGCCTAAGCCACTAAAGTACTCCATGCATCACAAGGGTCCAAGGCAACTGAAGGGACCTCAGGGTGTTTAGGGAAGAGGGTAGTAGTAGAGGGTTGGGGTTCTGGCTGGGTGCTGAGGGGGTTACTCATCTCTGTGTTTCCAAGGGCTAGCACAGTATCCAGAAGACAGTAAAAGGTCATTAAGTATTTTTTTCAAATGATCTGAGTAGAGCAGTTTATAAGAGAGCCAGGGTTAGATTTACACAGTTGTGCAGCAGGACAAGCCTGGGCTTGGGGCACTCCCTGATAGTAACTTAAGGGCTTTCAAGTTTTCTCATCTGTAAAATGGAGAGAAAACGTGCCAGAGTTGCAAATGTACTAATGCATCGAGCCCTTGGACGGTCCTAGGTAATGTTCTTTAAATCTCAGTCTACTGTGACATGGCTAGATTTTTTTTTAATTAAAAAAAATTTTTTTTATTGTTCAAGTACAGTTGTCTCCATTTTCCCACCACCATTTTCCCCTGCCTTACCCACCCCCACCTCCCACCCTCAATCTGCTAGAAGATCTTGGACAAATCACTTTCCTACTCCAAGCTTCACTTTCCCTTCCTATGAACCAGAGAAAGAGAACTCCCTTTTACTGAACATCTACAATATGTACGGGTCACTTTCACACGCATACTTCACCACATCCTCGCAACAATTCCATGAGACAGGTATTACTATTGCCATTTTAAAGATGAAAAGAGAGACTTGTACATAATTTGCCTGAATTCACATAGCTATTAAGTGACAGAACCAAGGTTTGGACTGGGCTCTAATCAGTCCCAAAGCTTCACATTGTCTCTATACCCCAAAGGGAAGTAAGTGCTATCATACATCAGCACCTGCCTCAGTGGTCAGTACAGAGTCGCTTTTAGACAAAAACCCCATTGTTGTACTTTAGGTGCATGTCATATCTCTTTGAGTGGACTATAAGCTACCGAGGGGCAGGGAATAATTGATTTCTGTGTCTCAAATGCCTAGTGTAGCACCTGATACAGAGAAAAGGCTATAATAAATGAATGAAAAAGTGGATGAACAGAGAATTAATATATTTCTCTGGGTTACAGATAGCAGCTGAGTGTGCAGGCTCTGAAAACCTGGCCATCCGAAAATCCTTTAGAATTATGGGTTGAACTATTTAGAAAAAGAAATGGTATCTATAATTGTCCATGGCATACGCTAAGCTGATTTCACCTCTTTATCTCATTTGGTCCTTGCCCTAGTTGGAAATCAGGGCAATGATTTATCATCTTCCCCATTTGACAGATAAAAAGACAAAGGCTCAGAGAAATTTTAGTGGGAGGCTGTCTCTTCCCATTCAGAGGGCATGCAGCCCCTCTAGTCAAATACCTCCGGGGACAGGAAAATTACTGTCTACGAAGATGGCCCATTCCATTTTTGCTGATATCTTTTTCCCAGAGCAGGTTCAGGGTCAAGTCCTACTTTCAGGGTGAGGCCTTTGGAGATGGAGAGAGACTGCAGCCAACTGCCCTCTCATCTCTCCACTGAGGTTCCAGGAATGTCAGCAATAGCCTCACCTGAACAAGTGGGGAAACTGAGGACTTGTGGGTATTCACCCAAATCATGCTGTTAATACAGCCTGAGCTGGCTTCTGCTGTGGCATTATGCCATAGTGTCATGATGAATTTGGAGGTAGCGCTGACCTCTTGGTCTTCTCTCTTAGCTCAGGCTTGTAGTACCTCCCTAGCACTCATCACAGGGCCTAGAAGAGCTAAGTGCGCAGTAAGAGATGGCTGAAAGAATGAGTGAGTATCAGGGGGAAGGAAAGAGTTGAGGCTGGGATGAGGGTGGGGATGAGTTGGGGTGTAGCATGAGGTGAGAACTAAGGCTTGAAGCAGAGGTTTGGATGGAGATCTATATATAATGTTTGGAATCAGGGTGGGGAAGGAGAGCTCAGGTGGGATTGCAGGCATTCTGGAGGGGGAGGTTGGGCTGGTGATACAGTAAAGGCTGGGATCAGTATTGGGAAGTGAGTAAAGTCAGGAATGAGGTTGATGTTGATATTAGGGAGGGGATCTTGGTGGGCACTTGGATGGGGGTGGAGTTTGGGTTTCCTGCGAACACTGGAAGATGGGAGTTTTGTTGTTAGGCAGAGGTGTTGGTATGTATTTTGGGGTTGGGTTGAGGGTGGTGGAGGATGAGGCTTGGAATGGGGATGGAGTGAAGCTTTTTCAGGAAGGAGTTGGGGTGAGGTTCAAGCCTGGATCTGAATAGTGGTTGGAACCAGGATCAGAATGCGTCCTGAGGGCTTAGCACGCGGCCTGGCTCAAGCGGGGCAAGAGGGCTAAGACTGGTTTGGGGTTCTAGGTGGGGTTAGGGCCAGGGCCGGTACCTGAGCCACCACATGTAGCTGTGCTCGTAGGGGAAGAAGCTGTGCGGGTCGTCGCAGCAGTACTTGTGGTCGCGGAAGCCGCAGCAGAAGACCGCGGCCGCCTCGCCCCCCGGGAGCGGGCAGCTGAAGCCGCGCACCACCTCCTGCTCCGCGCTCACGTAGCTCGTGCAGGCGCCGCTCATCGCGCCCGGCGCGGGGGCCCGCCGCCACCTCCGGCTACCGGCCGGCCGGCGAGAGGAGGACACGGGCGGAGACAGAAAAGACAGAGAGAGAGGTGGGCAGAGACAGGCAGAGAGACCAGAGAAAGACGCGAGGCGCGGAGACGCAGCGGTTAGAAACCTAGAGTCTCCGAGGACCAAGAGAGACGAACAGGTACGCGGACAGGGCGCAGCCGGAGGTAGGTGGAGGAAGGAAAGCAGGAGGATCGAGGAGCGGTGGGAGTGGAGAGCGGTGGGAAGGAGGCGGGAGCGGCCGCCCGGCCGCGGGCGCGGGGTTGGGGGTCGACCCTTGGAGCGGGGAGAGGGAGCTACCAGGGAGAGCTGTAGGGGGGCCGGTCCCTATAGGCGCTCCCCCACCGGCTCCACTGCGTTCCCAGGGTATGCACGAGGATGCTGGATGCTCAGGGGAACAACACGTGTCCAGGGTGGCAGGGCGGGAATCGAAGCGTGGATTCCACATCTTCCCTGAGCACCGCCTGGTGCTGGGCACTGTGTGGACACTGGGAATCTCAGGTCAGTGTCAGGCTAGTGCAGGGCGCAGACCAGGGACCAGCCAGTGACCACACAGTAGGGCGAGTATGGGATGATTAACACCCTACCTCACTTAACCTTTACAACAAGCCAGAGGACCGGGGATTTTCAAACCCATTTTATAAATGAGTGCTAAGGGTCAGAGAGAAGTCATTTTCCCCTGGCCCTCAAGCCCGTGGGTTTTAACCAGGGTTTGCCTTGTTCTCAAGGCCTTGCTCTTACAGCACCTCTCAGTGGACTTTTATCTTTAAAAATATTTTATTGATTATGCTATTGCAGTTGTCTTGATTTTCCCCCCTTTGTCCCGCCCCCTCACTCAGCACCCCCCACCACACACACACACTCCCTCAGGCAATCCCCACACCATTGTTCATTTCCATGGGTTATACATAGCTTCCTGGCTTCAGCTACTCCATTTCCTATACTGTACTTACATCCCCATGGCTATTCTGTAACTACCTATTTGTACTTCTTAATCCCCTCACCTCTTCACCCATTCCCCCACACCCCCTCTCATCTGGTTACCATTAAAACACTCTCTGTATCTATGATTCTGTCCTTATTTGCTTAGTTTGTTTTTTAGGTTCAATTGTTGATAGGTTTGTAGTTTTTGCCATTGTATTGTTCATAGTTTTGATCTCCTTTTTCTTAAATAAGTCCCTTTAACATTTCATATAATAAGGTCTTGGTGATGATGAACCCCTTTAACTTGACCTTACTTGGGATAAGGTCACTTTATCTGCCCTTTGATACTAAATGAGAGCTTTGCTAGGTAGAACAATCTTGGCTGTAGGTTCCTGCTTTTCATGATTTTGAATATTTCTTGCCAATCCCTTCTAGCCTGCAAAGTTTCTTTTGAGAAATCTGCTGACAGTCTTTGGGGAACTCCCCAGTAGGTAACTAACTTCTTTTCTTTTGCTGCTTTTAAGATTCTCTCTTTATCTTTAACCTTTGGCGTTTTAATTATGATGTGTCTTAGAGTGGGCCTCTTTGCATCCTCTTGTTTGGGACTCTGTGCATGCTGGACTTGCATGTGTATTTCCTTTACCAAATTAGGGAAGTTTTCTTTCATTATTTTTTCAAGTAGATTTCCAATTTCTTGCTCTTCCTCTTCTCCTTCTGGTACCCCTATGATGCAAATATTGGACCTCTTGAAGTTGTACCAGAGGCTGCTTAAACTATGCTTATTTTTTTGGACTCTTTTTTCTTCTTGTTGTTCTGATTGATTGTTTCTTTCTTTCTTATGTTCCAAATCGTTGATTTGATTCTTGGCTTCATCCACTCTACTATCATTTCCCTGTAAATTGTTCTTTATTTCAATTAGTGTATCATTTGTTTCTGACTGGATCTTTTTTATGCTGCTAATGTCCTCACTAAGTTCACTGAGCATCCTTATAACCAATGTTTTGAACTCTATGTCTGATATACTGTTTATCTCCATTTTGTTTAACTCTTTTTCTGGAGTTTTGATCTATTCTTTCATTTGGGCCATGATTCTTTGTCTCCGCATTTTGGCAGTCTTCCTGTGTTTGTTTTGTATTAGGTAGAGCTGCTTTGACTCCATGTCTTTGTAGTGTGGCCTAATGTAGTAGGTGTCCTGTAGGGTCCAGTGGTACAGCTTCCCTTATCACCCAAGCTGGATATTCAAGGTGCACCCTTTGTGTGAGCTGAGTATATCCTCCTCTTGTAGTTGAGCCTTGGTTGCCCTTGGAAGATGAATAGGAGGGAGTTACCCAGGCCCATCTTGCAGCTGCAAGGACTGGCTATGACCACTGACTACAAACCTCTGCCCTCTGTAGAGGACCAGCTGTGCAGGGGCAGGGTGGTGGTGCTCTGACGTGGTCTGTAGCTGTTCCCTGAGTGTGCTGGCCCTGGAGTTTCCTGGATGGTGCAGGCCAAGGTTAGCCCCAACCTGTGTTTTGCCCTGGGTCTCCCTGCCTGAGCTATAAAGCAATCTGAGATGGCTGCTACTTGTGCTGGGCTTGGAGATTCCCAGGTGAAGCCAAGCTGTGAAACTAGGCTGGCTGCTGCTAGTACTGGGCCTGGGGCTCGCTGAGGCCAGCTGTTGCTTGTTTGATAGGTTTTAGTAAGTTGTAAAGCATGAGCCAAGACCAGCTACTCATATGGAAAGACTGCTTGGGTGTCCCTGTAAGTTAGTGAAGGGCGGAGATTCTGGGGATCTCCAAGGGGAGTCAAACAGTGTTAGCTAGGTTAATAGAGTCTCATATATGGCTCCAGCTTACTGGCTCTGTTGGGGGAGGATTTGGAAAAGGGACAATGGCCTCTGCTGGCCTTGATGCCAGACACTTCAGTTCCTCCCTGCATACCACTGGTGCCTTTAAAGCTGCTACCCTGGTGCTGGAGCTCAGAGGGAGTGAGTATGAGAAGGTGAGTCCATGTGTGAGTTCTTTAAGAGGAGCTGCATGGGGCTCCAGCAGTTTTTTTCCACTGACTCAATTCCCACTGGTTTTTGCAGCCAGAAGTTGTGGGGATTTATCTTTCTGGCACTGGAACTGGGCTGGGGGGCCTGGTGTGGGGCTGTGATTCCTTGCTTCCCAGATATCCCTCCCAAATTTTTAATGCACCACTTGTGGGTGTGGGACGAACCCATTCTGCGACTTCACCCTGCTATCAGTCTGAATGGATGTGGTTTCCTTAATTCTGTAGTTGTCAGACTCCCCTTTGACTCAATTTCTGATGGTTCTGAGCGATGGTTGTCCTATATTTTAGTTGTGATTTTGATGTGGTTGTGCAAAGAGGCGAACCATGCCTGCCTGTGCCACCATCTTGACTGGAAGTCCACCAGTGGACTTTTAAATAACCTCATCCTCTGGCTTCCTCTATCTCTTCCTTCCCTGAGCAGCTAGCTCATGCTCTGACTGTTCATATTCCCTGTTAACACCCTGTCCACACTGCCCTAGGACAAGGGGACTAATAAATGTTCTAGATGGTAATCCCACCCAGCAGATAGCAAATCCAGTGTACCTCTCCATTCAGAAACAATGTCCAGATCACAGGAGAAGTGTTCTCACTATGATCAGAGGACCACAGTCTGAAGGGGCTATATGAAGCCCTTAGAGATTTTCTGTCTGTCCTCTCAGGGTACTTTGGGGAAACCGAGGCTCTGAGAGGTAGGCAGTTTGGCCTAATCACACTGAGCTAGGACTAGGAACTTCTAAACTTTAATTGCCCCATTCATTATGTGAATAATTCCCTTTCAGCCAACACAGAGGAATGGGGCTGAAAAGCGCCCCTGGGCCATGTAATCAGTTATCAAGTCACAGGTAGCATTAAAAATAACAGTAATTAAATGGAATAGAAAAAGTACATGCCAGATAGTAAAACTATGTAAAATGCATTTTTTATTCTGAATCAGGTCAAAAGGTTTAAAAGCCATTGACTCTGACATTTCTCATTGTGCAGATGGGCTATCCTCATTTTTAGCTCTCCTTATTTTTCACAGCAGTGGGTAGAGTAGGAAATCATGTAATGCCTCGGGATGCCCCAGTTTCTCCATCCCTTGCGTTGGGTGTGTGGTGGATAAATCATGGGCATCAGGGGATCTGGACTCAAGCCCCAGCTTGACCCCTTCCTCGCCTTTAGTCTTTGTGCTTCAGATTCCTTTTCTTCACCTAGACCAGCTCCTAAGATGCTAATGTGTGCCATGACTTTGACCTGGGCACTGGAGCCTCTGTGCGGGGTCGAGTCTGAGTCTGCCCTTGAGAAACACATAGTATGGTGGGGGAGTGAGACAGACATCACAGGACAGGGCAGTGAAAGGGGACATGCAGGGATTGTGGCCACAGAGGGGTCACCATGTGAAGGACCAGAGAAGAGTTTTGAGGGGGTGGTGTCTTCAGGAGTCACTCTAAGGTCGAATATGAAAACTGGAGAGAATTGTTATTATCCCTCAGAAAATCTTTCCCCAACTGGGGATCTCTGCAGACTGGGAGCTGGGTAGTGTATTCTAATGGAGGCGCATTTTGGCCTCTTTATTTATTGGAGAGTAAAGGGGAGTGGTACAATCTTGTGGAAAGGAGCGAATGCTCCTGAAGATATGGGGTTCAGCCAGGAAGTGGAAATGCTCTGCTCTGGCCTTTTGGTAAAATTGGGAAGCTGCCAACAGTTTCCTAAGTCCTTTTCCAGCCACGGATTAATTTGTTCCTCCCAACAACCCTGTGGGTGAGCAAAACTAGGATGATTATGCCCCTGAGAGACCTACCAAGCCTGATGTCACACAGTCATCTATGGTCCAGGCAGGACTGGTACCCATGTCTGTCTAGCCAAGGATCCCCTTTGGCAGTCTGATGAATACTGTGGACCACTATTCAGAAGAATATTTTTACCTACAAAAAGTAAATTACTTTGGAATACAAAGGAAGCCAATTATATAGAATCATTATCAAAATATTTATTTTGTGATGTCCTTTTTAAATACATTAAATAACAAGATCTAGAAACTGGTCTGTTAACCTATTGTAATTTCAAGGTGGTGAACGAATATTTCAAGACATCACTACCGTGATGCCATGTGGAAATATCTGTGATTTCTGTTGGTGCCAAAGTCACAGTTGTGATTTGTTGTTTACATGCATGATAGAAGGAAATGCTAAATTTCAGTCAGAGGTTAGTGAAAACCCAAGTTCATCCTTCTCCGTTCCCACTGTGAACTCTATCCATGGATCCCTTTGGGCTCTGTGGAATCTATGCTAAAGTCTTCTACCTCTTCTGGTCTAGCTACTATTCCCATGCTTTTTCCTTCGTCACATGCATCACATTTCTTTCTGCCCACACTTACTGCAGACCTATTATGTGCCAGACAGTTTCCCATCTTGTATGTCATACAGTCCTTGAAAACTTCCTTTGAGATAGGTGTTACTCTTCCCATTTTGCTGACAAGGCAACTGAGACTGGCAGAGTTTAAGTGATTTACCCAAAGCCACACAGCGAGTTGCTGAAATCCGAGTCCTGTTCCACTTCCTCCTTCCTCCTCAACTGAGGTTGGGAGCCAGAGTCTCTAACACCAGAAGAAAAGTATAAGAGAAGGGTAAGCAGGGAGAATTCATATTTATGGAGGACACACTGCAAAGTAGAAATTCTGCTGTGCTTTTCACTATCTCTTTTAATCCTCACAACCCTGTGCAGTATAACTCTCTCTAGTAAAAAAATAAGTAAATAATACATATTCATTATAAAACAATGAATCAGGAAATACAGATAAACCAAGAGAAAAATCTGTTTAATCTCTGTCCACACAGAAATATCTTGTTACTTTGGTATGGAGTCTTCCAGATGCACACATACACACACAATTTTACACCCACTTTACTGATAGGAAAGCTGAACCCAGAGAGGTTGAGTAACTTGACCAAGAATGTGCCAGTAATAAGTTCTAGTCACCTGTGGTTTGACCTTAGGCAGGTCACTTTCCTCTCTGCATCAGAGCAGTAGGAAGAGCCAAAGCCTGGCATTTGGAAAGCCAAAACTGAAACCCCACTGAGCAACTCTCAAAAGAGTGCCCTCTAGGCCAGGGTAGCCTGTCTTCTCAGAGAGGGTTGCGAAAGAAATACCTGCTCCCTGTGGCTTATGCTCGTCTACATCCTTTTCACCCTTCAAGGCCCAGCTTGAAGAAACCCCTCCTGCAGGAAGCCTTTCTGTGACCAATTCTCAGGGCATTATTTTTGCTTGAAGCATCTGCTGTCTTGACTGTACAGGTCCCATTCTTAAGCACCTTCCATGTGCCATCATCTCACAGGTATCACACTCCAGGTGAGAGGTTGTACCTGCTTCAGCCCTGGTTTCACAGCATTCAGCCAAGGCCCTGGTTCTCAAGGCAGGGCTGCTGCTTTATGCTGCTTTTGTTCCTTTGTGCAAATTAGGAAAAAAGTACCCCTTCCTCTGACCTTTACACCTCTGAGGTGTAATTCTATGCTGAAGACAGAGTTCAAGAGAGATTTCAACTCTCACTGAAGGTGTCCTTTCTGCTGGACACCTTCAAAACCTACAAGACCATGTAGGTCAACCCTGCCTCAAGGAAGGAATTAATAAATAAATAATTCTGAAAAATAGATATTTTAATATATAATGATATTAAGACTCAGAAAGTTTAACTTATTCACCCAAGGACCTATCCAGGAATGGCAGGTACTGGGATCTGTCCTGGTCTGCCAGTCCCCGAGGCTCAAGGAAATGCTGCCTTTGCCTGTCTTCTGCTCTGGTCTCAACACAAGTCCAGCACTTTACATGTTATTAAGCATTTTTCATGTTCACATTTCTTTTTCAGCCTGAGATCATCCACTTGTGGAATTTATTCCAAGGCCTCTGCACCCTGGAATGAATGCCTGGCCCTGTCCAAGTATCAGCGTCTCCAACCCTAAACCCTTCCTGTCCCTGCTGGAGTGCTACTGAAGTGCAGGGAGCAGAGAATAGAGGGAAAGGCAAGGACATGGATACCAGGTTAGCCTGGATCTTAATCGCTGCTTGGCAACCAGTTTGCTGGGACGCTGTACTTCTCACTTAGCCTCATCTGTAAAATAGAAGTTATAGTACCTACCTCATAGGAATGAGATATAGGTATGTGAGCACTCAGTAAATGTTACTCCTCTTCTTCCTTCCACTTTGCTGAGAGCAAGGATTGTGTCCCATGCTAGGTTTACACACAAGAAAAGTGCAGCCTTTGTCTACAGAAGACTCATTTTCAAAATTGAATTCATTGGGGTGATATTGGTTAGTAAAATTATATAGGTTTCAGGTGTCCAGTTCTATAACACAAAATCTCTATGTTGTGTGTTCACCACCCCAAGCCAAGTCTTCTTCCATCACCATTTATTCCCTCTTTACTCTCTCCTACCTCCCTCCAACCCCCTTCCCCTCTGGTAGCTATCATATTGTTGTCTGCGTCTATGAGGTTTTCTTTTTGCTCAATCCCTTCACTTCTTCATCCAGCTGCCCCCCAACCTCTTCCCTCTTCAGTGTGTTCTCTGTATCTATGAGTTTGTTTCTATTTTGTTTATTTTGTTAATTAGATTCCACACATAGGTGAAATTATAATCATATGGTGTTTGTCTTTCTCTGACTGACTGGTTTATTTCACATAGCCCAATACTCTCCAGGTCCATCCACACTGTCGCAAACAGTTAAGATTTCCTTCTTTTTTATGGCTGTGTAATAATCCATTGTGTAAATAGCTATTTTATCCACCCATCTACTGATGGGCACTTGGGCCACTTCCAAATCTTGGCTATTGTAAATAATGCTATACTGAACATAGGGATTCATATATTCTTTCAAATCAGTGTTTTCGGCTTCTTAGGTATAGTCCCAGAAGTAGAATTGCTCAGTCATAAGGCAGTTCCGTTTTTAATTTTTTGAAGTAGTAACTCAATACTTCTTTCCACAGTGGTTGCACCAATCTGCATTCCCACCAACAGTGCACAAGGGTTCCCTTTTTATCACATCCTTGCCAACACTTGTTGTTGGTTGATTTATTGATGATAGCCTTTCTGACAGCTGTAAAGTGATATCCCATTGTGTTTTTTTTAATCCTTGCCCAAGGATACTTTTATTGATTTTAGAAGCAGGTGGGCACGGGGAGAGAGACATCAATGTGAAAGAGAAACATCTGTTGATTGCCTCCTGTATGTGCCCTGACCAGGGACTAAATCCACAACCCAGGTATGTGTTCTGACCTGGAACTGAACCTACAACTTTCTGGTGCACGGCACAACACTCCAACCAACCAAGCCACACTGGCCAGGGTTCACTGTAATTTTAATTTGCACTTCTCTGATGATTAGTGATGTAAACATCTATTGCCTATCTGTATGTCCTCTTTGGAAACATGTCTATCCAGGTCCTTTGCCCATTTTTAAATTGGATTGTTTGGTGGGGTTTTTTTGGTGTTGAATTTTATGAGTTCTTTATAAATTTTGGATATTAACCCCTTTATGAGATGTATCATTGGTGAATATGTTCTCCCATTCAATGGGTTGTCTTTTCATTTTGTTGATGGTTTCCTTTATTGTGCAAAAGCTTTTTGTTTGATGTAGTCCCATTTGTTTATTTTTTCTTTTGTTTCCTTTGCCCTAGAAGATATATCTGAAAAAATATTGCTCCAAGAAATGTCTGAGATTTTACTGCCTCTGTTTTATGGTTTTGAGTCTGACTTTTAAGTCTTTAATCCATTTTGAGTTTATTCTTATGTATGGTGTGAGAAGGTGATATAGTTTCATTTTTTTGCACATATCTGTCCAATTTGCCCAACATCACTTATTGAGTAGATTATCTTTACCATATTGTACAATATGTTTTTTGCCTCCTTTATCAAATAGTAATTGACCGTAAAGGCATGAGTTTATTTCTGGGCTCTCTATATTCTATTCCATTGATCTATATGTCTGTTTTTATGCAAGTACCATGCTGTTTTGATTACTATAACGTTGTAGTGTAGTTTGATATTAGGTACCATGATTCTGTAACCAAATGCGGGTCTGGCTGCCTGCAGCTGTGAAAGCCAATACTCGAGAGGCAGGTGCTGATTTAAAAGGAAGTGTTTTATTCAGATGCTAGTCATCTGAAAGATGGGGGACTTATGTCTCAAAGCCCATCTCCACATCTCAGTGGAGGCAGAGGTTTTCATAATGAAAGAGAGGGGAGCAGAACAAAGAGATCAAGGGAGGGGATTGCAAAGTTCTCTACATGCAGACTAACACAGTCCATTTTGATGAGGCATGTGATTGATGGTCAGGTATGCATTTTCCTTGTTTAGTCAACCTGGCTTTAAGAAAAAGAAGAAGATCAAAACTCTGAACAATAAAAGGGCAAAAAACACAAACCTATCAACAATTGAATCTAAAAAACAAACTATGCGAACAGGGAGAACAGAGACAGAATCATGGAGACAGAGAGCATTTTGATGGTTGCCAGATGGGAGGGAGCTATAGGGGAATGGGTGAAGAGGTGAGGGGGTTAAGAAGTTCAAATAGGTAGTTACAGAATAGCCATGGCGATGTAAAGTACAATATAGGAAGTGGAGTAGCCAAAGAATTTATAGGTATGATCCATGGACATGAACAATGGTGTGGGGATTACCTGAGGAAGTGGGGGGGGGGCTGGGTAGTAGGGGGCAAAAGGGGAAAATCAAGACAACTGTAATAGCATGATCGATAAAATATAATTAAAATAAGTAAATAAGATTGCTGTGGCTATTTGAGATCTTTTTGGTTCTGTGTAAAATTTTGGAATATTTGTTCTAGTTCTATGAAATATGCCATTGGTATCTTGACAGGAATTGTGTTGAACTTACAGATTGCTTTGGGTAGTATGAACATTTTAATAATGTTGATTCTTCCTATCCATGTTATGGTATATGTTTACACTTATTTGTATCTTCTTCAATTTCTTTGTTCAGTGTCTTAGGATTTTCTGAATATAGGTCTTTTATATCCTTGGTTAAATTTATTCCTAGATTTTATTTTTTATTTTTATTTTTTGATGCAATTATACATGGGATTATTTTCTTACTTCCCCTTTCTGATAGTTCATAATTGGTGTATAAAAATCCAACTGACTTTTGGATATTAATTTTGTATACTGCTACTTTACTGAACTCATTTATTAGTTCTAGTAGATTTTTGGTGGAATCTTTAGGGTTCTCTATATATAGAATCATGTCATCTGCTACAGAAGACACTTAATGAACTTTGTCAACCATGACTAGGACTGCTTTTTCTCATGAGCTTAGGCAAGCCTGTTCCCCTCTGAGACTCAATCTTTTGTGTTTTAAATGGTAACAGTAATACCTAAATAACCATAAGAACTACTATCATTTACTGAATATTTACTGTTATTAGGCACTGCAGTGCTTCACGGGTGTGCTGTCATTTAGTCATCACAGTAGGACTGTGAGGTAATTGCTATTAATATTCTAGATGTCCCAGAGGAAAACGGTGAAGCCCAGAGAGGTAAAGAAAGTACTTTGCCCGTGAGTCACTCAGCTGCTAAGTGGCAGCGCTGCGCTGTGAATCCTGTTTGCAACACTCTACACCAGGATTTCTCAACCTATTGATGTTTTGGGGAAGATAATTTTTTGCTGTAGGGGACAGTCCTGTGCACTGCAGGATGTTTACCGGCCTCCCTGGCCTTGACCCATTCGATGCCATCTCTCACTGTGACAGCCAAAAATGGCTTCAGACATTGCCAAATGTCCCCTCATGAACCAAAATCACCCTTTGTTAAGAACCACTGCTCTACCCTCTAGAGTCCTAGTCAGTGTTTTTCCTCTACAATATGAACAAGCTTAGGGAAGCGTCTTTCCTCTAAGGGTCAGGAAATCAACCGCACACAGGCATTACACTAATGCTAATCTTATTTCATATTTGTTACAGCCCATTTGCACTTACAAAGTGCCTTCTTATACATTAGTTTGTCTGAATGTTCCAGGTGAGAGAGCACATAGACGGAAGTGTCTAGCACAGTCCCCAGCACTTATTAAGTAAAACCTTGGTTTTATTTTATTGGCTAGTTGAATGGGTGAAGGTTCAGGGAGAGTAAGTGACTGTCCCATGGTTACACAGCTAGTAAGGTAGTCTTGTCATTTGTTATGTTGAATAGGCTGTTAACTATTGTCCTCAGCTCTTCTACTTTAATTCCTAGAAAAGTTTCTGCATTCATTGAGAGGAACAAGGCAAATCAGAAGCGTTAAAATCTGTTTCCTAGAGTTGAAAAGATCCTAGAGTCTATCTACTTCAACTCTCTATGACATGGCAGTAGGGTTGACAGATAAAGTACAGGATGGCTAGTTAAATTTGAATTTCAGATAAGCGATGAATAAGTTTTTAATATGTTCCAAAATGTCATAAATACCAGGTACAATTGTGGCCCTGGAATTCCCTCTGGCGAATGATGAATGGGCCCAACTGATCACGTGATCAGAGGGAGCACCCACATTCCAAGGTATTAGAGGAAGGGGCCTTTTGACTGGGTTCTCTGATCTCACTGGGATTGGTCACCCCTTCCTTGGGAGGATTTGAGCATTTCAGAAGGAACCTACCTGATGCAGGGACTCCACAGTCCTGAAACATTCAGAAACAGACATAGGTCAATGCCTTTTGAACACCTATTGAGGGTCAGGCATTTATTATGCTCAAAGAATATAGCAGAGATAAGTTACACAGCAAGGCAATATCATGGAAAGGAAGAGAATTTCTACTGGTGCAACCGAAGGAAAAAGTGAAAGAGAATATGGCAAACCAATGAGGATGAGACACAAGGACTTTGACATTAAAGATCCAAGTCTTTATTCCAAAGACAAGGTTGGGGGGCACACTGGAGCAGAGATAATATGCTCAGATTTGCTGTTTTGTACATCTTTCAACTTGTGATGTGAAGGATGGATTAGAGGAGTGAATTGGGGGCCAAGGAGATGAGCAAGAAGGATGATAAATCCTGAGTTAGAAAAATGGTAGCAGGGAGAGGGGAGAGCTTTGGAAGATGTTAAAATGTGGAGTAGAGACGGCTATTTGTCCCTGCTCCCCCAACATCTGTTCTCCTCTTCTTCTGTGTTAATGGAACCTCCAGTTTTCATCTGGGCTCATGGCCATACAGAACACAAACTTTATTTCTCAGTGATCCTTGTGTCTAGGTATGGATGGCTATGTGACTAAGTCTTCTTATCAGTATAATGTGATATAGTTCCCTTAAAGGAACAGGATGGAGGCAGTCAGCTATCTTGGGTCTTGCAGTTGTTGGCAACATTCTAGGCATGGCAGAGCTATAAGCCTGGGCCCTTGAGTAATTCATGGAGCAGAGAAAAGGTCCAAATTTTACATAGGATATAAAGATTTTTACTTTATTTGAGACTATGTTTACTTTGGGTTCCTGTTGTAGTTGTTGAGTCTCTATCCTGACACAAAGTGGTAAAAGTCAGCTGAGGGCTAAGATGTAGAGGTAAATGGAGATGTAGGGAGGAGAGGAAGCTGCAGAGGTTTTATTATACCCAAGGCAGCATTTCTTTCTTGAAATGTGGCCTTTTGACCAACTTCAATATAGTCATTCTGGGTGGGGCCCAGGAATCTAAGCAAGCAGCTCCCTAGGCAACCCCCTCCAACAGCCCCCAGGCTGACCCTGCTGAAGCTGGGAGATTTTAGCTCTGTCTGCTTTGCACAGGTGTCTCCATGGAGACCAGTTCTCCAGACAGACCCCAGAGCAGCCTACTTCTCTTATCAGTTGTTCAAGGTCTGCTTCTGCCCCAGGGTTTATTTTACCCTTACGATTTGGGTCTGAAAACAAGCTCTGTCATGAGAGGTCAGGTCACTATCTTTTCTTTTTTTAAACATAAATTTTATTAAATTTACTGGTGTGATGTTGGCTAATAAAGTTATATAGGTTTCAAGTGTACAATTTTATAATACATCATCTGTATATTCCATTGTTTGCTCAGCAGCATTTCTTACGTGCATTTCACAAGGTCCTGAATGATCTGGTCCTCGCTTACCTCTCTCCCCAGGCTCCATACAGTTCAGGGTGTTCCTGCCTTAGGGCCTTTGCAAGAGCCACTACCTGTGCTTAGGACCTCCCCACTTCTTTCCCCCAACTGACTCTTGTTAAAATTTCAGCTCTCAGCTTAAATGTCATTCCTCAGGAAGTCTTCTCTGACCTCCAGTATAGGTCCAGTGTCACTTTTATGCATGCCCATGGCTCCTTGTACTTCTTCCTGGTGCTTATCATAAGTGTATATATATAATAACTGGTATAACTATTTGTTAATGTTTGTCCTTCCCACTATTCCCTAAGCACCATGACAGCTGAGAATATGTGTGTTTTGTTCACTGATGTATCCCTAGAACCTAATGCAGAACCTGACACCTTAACAAGAGATACTTGTTAATGAATGAATGCCTCTTCCAACAGTAATTTTCCAGGAAGTCCCCTCATGGTTACACTCTCCTCCCTTCACTATCTGGACCAACTCAGAAAAGTAAGTAAGCAATTAAGATGGGACCTCCCTTTTCTGAGGACCTCGGACCAGTTGATGTTGAAAGAAAATGAATCATGGGGTAGGGGGTGCAGAAGGAGAGCTCAGCAAAGGACGAAGGCCTTTTTCATGTCCGCAGCCAGAATGATCCCATTCCTAAACTCCTAGCTGGTGGTCTCTGACTTGCTATTTTACCACAAACTAATATAACTGAATGCAGGTTAAGCTGCCTGCCTCAACAAAAGCCAAACTTGCAAGACAGGTGCTGATGAAGAGCAAAAAGGTTGATTCAGATGCCAGCAATCTGAGAAGATGGGGACTCTTGTCTCTAAGTTCATCTTAACATGTCAGTGCAGGCAGAGGATTTTATGAGGCGGGAGAAGGAAAGCAAAACAAAGAGATCAACGGGAGGGGATTGAAAGTTCTCTTTGTGCAGACCAGCACAGTCTATTCCCATAAGGACCTCAAAATTGGTCAAGTGACGGTCTGGTGTGCGTCATCCTGATTTTTGTCATTCTGGTTTTAAGTCATCCTGGTTTCACTGTTGAAGGTCAGCAAATCTCCCAGAGCTGGGATGACTGAAGGTCAAGGTCTTTATCTTTTGTAGTTCCTACGTGTTAGGTAGCCAAGATGGCTAAGAAGGTGGGAGCTAAAAAGGTCCAAGTAAGGGCTTTTATTCAAGGTAGGACTCTGCGATCAGGCGGGCTGAGTCAGATCAGACTGAAGCAGCAAGAGGAACGGTGGAAGGGTTTTTAAGTGTGTGTAGCAGACCTCCAGCGAGGATGGGTCACCTTGCTGGTCTGCCCCAGGTGTCCTGGGTATTGATGTTTGCAAGGCAGTGTCCTCTGATCAGGGATGGCTGATTCGGGAGATTTGCGGGCCTTGTTTCTGGGAAAAGCTCGAAGGAGAGGGGAGGGGCAGTGAGGACTCCACTGGTTCCCAGCAGGATGCCAGAGGCTATGCCTCAGTTGCTTCAGACAGTGGGGAATCCCGTGGTCAGGTATTTAGCCGGTGGCACATACCTTCTCTGTTCCAGCATAGGCGGTGGTTTAGGTCCTCCCTGTCCCAGCACATTCTAACGCTAGGATTTTTATACAAACATGCTATATATTAGTCAGAGTCAGCATTTACAGAAATAATGTCAAAAGAATGGTGGGGTGGGTTGTAATTCCACACTGTTAGAGTAACAGCAGATAGTTAAGAAATCAGTAATAAGATTTAAGGAGACAATTAAAATATAGATTAATAATTAAAATGGTTTGGCAAATAGCTAAACTACTGTTGATGTAAGAAAAGTCCAAACCTGTAGAGAATTTTTATGAGTATATTTGAGCCAAACTGACAACATATGTGGGGGAGCAAGGTCTCAGATGCTCTGGAGAGTAACATTTTGTATTTGTTTTTTATTCATTTGGGATTAATGAGGTAATTTAAGGAAGATTACATGAAGGAGGGAGAAAGAAAGGCAGGATTGGATTACAAGATTATGTGCTTTCTTAAGGGTGGTTACACCTTTGATGAGCCTTTCCTCATTTGAAAGGTGTGTTAACCTCCTGCAAGAAACTGTGGACAGGGCAGGCTTAAAAACCTTTCAGTAAAGAATTTCTAGGCCTGGGGCAAGACTACCCAGAAGGATCTGCCCTTTTTCTTCCACATTACTCAGTGCTAATATATAGCCTAATAAATGAAGTATATGGCTTACAAGTAAAGTGTTAGAAGATAACCGAAGTGTTGGTAGAAAATAAAATATTAACTACTCAAGTGCTGTCTGATAGCTAAGGGATTAATTTAAAACTAAGTTGTTACCATTTACTGGTTAACCAATGACTACCATGATAGTTGATAAGGATCTAAAGTGAGATTTTTTTTCCTAGGGGAATCTTGCGCATTAGAGGGGACAGCAGAAAGCTGATAATGCCTAAAGGAATGGAGGTCTAATTGAGACTGTAAAATTCTCAGCTGGACTCTAAACTTCTGGGGGAAGCTGTTTGCTTGTCTTTGGTTTTCAGATAGGATTTAGCCAGGCACAGCATGGAGCTATTGCTCAAAAATGTTTGCCATCTAATTACATTTACTCTGCTAAGGGTCAGGCACTGTGCTGTAGAAAAGAGAGGGTAGTTGCTTAAACAGTGAGAAGAGAGTGTGGCGAGTGCATGGTGTGGGACAGGAAAGGCTTAGGGGGGTTGCAAAGGCTGGGTGGGAGGGAGAGCGGGTGAGTTCTGGTTATTTTGAATTGAGAAGTCCCTAGACATGCCAGGAGGCAGGTTGATAGGAGTCCAAGGCACAGATGGTGGTCAAAATCATGAGAAAAAAATGAGATAGCCACAGAAGAGTGTATGTAGTGACAAGAGGGAACAGCCTAAAACCTCAAGGAAGAGCAATAGGGAAGGGGTGGGCAGAGGAAGAAACATTAACTGACACTGAGAAGGAAAGAGCACTAAGAGAAAGGGAGAAAACCAACAGAAGACAGTGACATGAAAGCTAAGGGAATAGAATGTGTCAGGGAGAAAAGTGTAGTGTCAACATCAGACGTGGCTGAGAGGTCAAGAAGGATAAGGTCAGGTGTGTCCACTGAGAATATGGTTCAGGACGTCCATCACAGAAATGTCTGTGATAGCTGGGTTTCGTGTGTGTGTGTGTGTGTGTGTGTGCACATGAATATATAACCATACTGGAGTGTGGAGCAGGGTGAGTAGGGCAGTTTGGAGGCCCCCTTAGAGGGGCTATGGTCAGCTCAAAGAGAACCTTCATTTACTTTGGGCAGCTTTTGAGGAAGCCCATTAAATAAGGTAACTGTGAGAACTATAAGCACAGTTCAACCCTTTTGTGGTACAGTGGGAAAACTGAGGACAGAAGACAGGAAATACCCATATTTTGCTATTTATAATGTGCATCCTTATTTTTTCCTCAAAAATTTGGGAAAAATGTGCACATTATACATGGGTGTAATGAGTACATACCACGGGCATAATAATCTTGTGTATAATGCACACAAAAACGTGGGTGTGCATTATACACAGCAAAATACGGTAGTTTGCTCAGTCTGTGAGTCTAGGGCACAGCCTCGGCTTGAACCTGAGTCTGCTTCATCTAGAAGAGTGACCTTGGGAGAAATAGACAAGAAATTCTTATTGGCCAATGAATTATCAATCAGTGACTTTGTCCATCACCTCAGTTTTTAGCTGCCTTTTAAAAATATGTATATAAAAGTGAAATATATATTTTACATACAAAATTCAAACATTACAGTAATAATGAAGAAAGTAAATGAATCCTGTGTTCCCACCTCACTCCCACACAGACAACCACCATTAACAGTTTGGTCTATATTCCTTCTCCTTTCTCCCCTTCTTAACATCATGAACTTTTTTTTATCCTCACCCGAGGACATACTTATTGATTTTAGAGATAGAGATAGGGGAAAGAAGGGAGAGAGAGGAGAGAAACATTGATATCAGAGAGAAATATTGATCAACTGCCTTGTATGCACCTCAACTGGGGATTGCACCTGTAACCCAGGCATGTGCCCTGACCAGGATTTGAACCCCACAGACTTTCGGTATATGGGACAATGCTCCAACCACCTTGGCCACAACAACCAGGGCACATTGTAAAATGTTTATAAAAATATTATTCTTTATACTGGATTTTTTGTGTGTGGGTGCATGGGTTCATTCTTTTTTACAGCTTGCCCTTTTTCATTTGGACAATTTTCTCTGATAGCATATAGAAATCTAATTCATTAGTTTTAATAACTATATTAGTGTATCATTTGGATTTGTATCATAATTTATTACCAGACCATAGGTTGGTAATAAATTATGGTGATGGGCACCAGGATTACATCCAATTATCACTATTATGAAAAATGTATATACATATTGTACATACATATTTGTACAATTTGGGAATCTTCTAATAGAAATAATGGATCAAAGGGTATGAATACTTGGTTTTAAAAGATATTGCCAAATCCCCCTCCAAAAACTTGTGCCTGTTTATTGTCCCAACAATAGTTTATGCAAATGCCTATTTGCTCACATCCTTACCAGCAATGGGTATTATCACTTAAAAAACCTCTCCAACTCGATGCCCTGCCCAGTGTGGCTCACTTGGTTGCAGCGCTGTCCCATAATTGAAGGGCTGAGGGTTTGATTCGTGGTCAAGGCATGTACCTAGGTTGCGGGCTTGGTCCCCAGTCCTGGCGTGTCAGATCCCTAGTCCAGTGCATTCTGAAGGCAACCGATCAATGTTTCTCTCTAGCATCGATGTTTCTCTCTCTTAAAGTGATAAAAAAATGTCCTCAGGTGAGGATAAAAAAATTAAAAACCTTTCCAAGTTGAATGAAGCTATCTTTTCATATCCTTATTATGCATCTATATTCTGTGAATTATCTATTCATAGCCTTTGCCCATTTGTTACTGCAGTGTACTTTTGGTCAGTGAATTTTCATTGAGTCATAATGATTGGCTTGATACAAAAAGGCTTGAGAGGTACCTTTAGATTTATCATGTCATTCTGCATTATCTTACAATGAATTTACATTCCTTCTATAATTAAAAAAATAATACAGAGGAAAACCACAACAAATAAATGTTTGACCTGGATTCTCATTGGCTTGAAATTTGTGTTGGATGCAAGTCACACTATTTTTTGGTTTGTATGCAGAAACATTTATTGAATGCCTCCTATTGAGCTGGCACTGTCCTAGGCACATTCATAGGTCTTTCATTAATCCTCACAACAGCCCTGTGAGGTAGGAATCGGCCCTGTTTCATAGAGTTCTTAATAGGGTGGAGAGTGTTGCTTGATATACTTCTCTTTGCCACATGTTTTCATGGGCTAGAAGTTCTTATTGGCTGATGATTCATTGGTCAGAGCTCTCATTGGTCAGGAATTCCTATAGGTTGCTCTCAGATTCAAATCATCAAAATACTAGAATTTCCCCCTCATAGGAGTGATGGCATAGGTGGGATAAGTGTGGATAAAGGAGAGCCATCATCTCTCCCTTTGAAGCACCATTTAAGTTTGCTTTGGTTATCCATGGAATGTAGGGGGAAGGGGACAGTGGGAAAGGAGGGAAAGTGGTTATAAGTCTTCTCGCTTCTTCAGGATGAGCTTTCTCACAAGTGCTGTGATCTGGGGTCTGATCTCTTCCACTGACACTGTTGGGTCCCAAGCCCCTACCACCTTTCCATCTGGGGCCACTAGGTACTTCCAGAAGTTCCAAGTGGGCTCCTTTCCAGAAGTTTCTAGAGAAAAAGGAAGATGGAGAGCAAAGTGTGCTTCCCTGTGTACCCTCTCCTGGAATTCCACTGTTAGTGTCCATTCTTCCCTTGAAGCAAACCATTTAAATCAGACTCTCTGGGGGTAGGAATCAGGCATCAGTATTTTTCAAAAGCTCTCAGGGGGATTCTACTGTGGTGCCAAGGTTGAGAACTACTGCTCTAGGATTCTATGAAGTGCTTCATAAAGCAGTATCATATCATCCTTTATTGATGACCTCAAACTACTGAACCGTCCACACTCTATTCTCTAATGCAATCTAAATGGTTTTCAAATGTTAGTTTATGGGCTGGTTGCACCTTAATCATGGTGGTGGTGGTCAGGGGTGCTTCAACAGATTCTTGGGCCCTGCTTCGGTAGGTTTCAGGCTAATGCACTTTAAGCGCTCCCCAGGTACTTCTAAAGCAGGGCCAGGTTTGATCTATAACTATGGTAACTAGGAAGGAACTAATAGAAAAACACGGCGGGGGGGGGGTGGGGTGGGGGGTGGAAAGCAAATATTAGGATTGGCCCACAGAGCAAAATTCCAATCTGCCTTTGTGAGGGACCTTTTGTTTGCCACACTGTTGTTTCTCATTTACTTCTCCAGGTGAATGGGTTGGTGCGGGTGGTGAGGGATAGGAAGGCAACCAGAAGCAGGGAGTGGGAGAAGGCAAAACTGGAGCCCCCAAAGGAAGAGAGAGGTCCCAGGGAGGAGAAAGGGCCATAATGACAAGTGTGGCCCATGACCCCATTTTGTGGCTGAGGCTTCTGGGGCTGGAGAAGGGCTCTATTTCTACATACTGAGATTATTGAGATATGCTTTTTTAGCTCATATTTCACTCCTGTGGCCTCTATTTTAGACTTTGACTCTGACTCAGAACAGATGCCAATCAGCCTTCTCTCGGTATGTGGCAACCCCTCTCTGTCTGCACCTTAGTTTCTCCATCCTAGGTCCAACTAATTCACAGTTGACTAAAATCTGAGGGTCCTGTCTCCTTCCAGGAGTCCCTGCCTATGAAAACAGGATCTTAGGGATGTCTGCAAGAGTGGCTCCGGGGAGGAACTTAAAGGCAGCAGGGTGAAGATATTCTTAGGCAGGAATACCCCTCAGCTCATCCTCAAAGATTAGTACTGGAACAGACCATCAACCCATCTTGGGGGGTGGTGTCAGGAAAGGGCCCCAGGTTACCCAGCCAACCAGTGGCTTCTGCTGTCCAGGGAGCCATGGCCTCAGCCAGCTGAGGGAGGGGAAGGATCAGGACTCACCGGTCAGGTACTTGAAGGCAGGGTGGGCACCAGTGCCAGTCACGGCGACCTTACTAAACATGGGGAAAGAGACACTGTAGGTGCGGCGGGCAAAACTCTCGATCTCCTTGTTGCTGTCAGGCTCCTGTTGGCCAAACTGGTTGCAGGGGAAGGCAAGCACATTGAAGTGGTGGGGCCCCAGGTCCCGCTGCAGCTGCTGCAGGGCCCTGTAGTGCTGGTCTGTGAAGCCACACTCGCTGGCCACGTTCACCACCAGGGATACCTGTGTGACAAAAACAAATCCAGACATGTACAACCCAATGAATATGCAGGTACTTGTACATGCCTTGACATGCCCACATGTGTGACTGTCCCAGTAATTAATATTCTCTCTCCTACATACAAGAATACAATGTACACATGTAAATGTGAGTGCATTGTTCTCACATATACACAAACACATGTGTACAGGCACAAATGAAATCGAACATGCAGGGCTTACAGATATGTATGCATACACATATATGAACATTCAGGAAAATAAGCAGGCAATATTTACAAACAGACATGCATATGCCCCATCATACAAAGATATAGTAGCACACATCACACATACCCAAAAACACACAGCACAGTCACTGAGAAGCATACACATGGTGGAGTCACATCAAGAGGTGATGTGGGGGAGTTGAAAGGTGGACCTGGTTCAATTTCTGGCTCAGTCAGCTAGCATTCATCACTGTAGCTCTACATGTGTCAGTCTTCCTACTAGCATGTGAACCCACTGAGGACAGGAGCTATTCTACTTCACTCCAGGGCCTGACCTATGGAAAAGTCTCAGAAAGTGCCTGCTGAATGAGTAAATGTGCACACATACATAATCACCTGCGTGGGTACAAGATAGGCATGGTTTTCTTGATAAAAGGATCCTAAGGTTCCCAGAGCGATCCCGTTTTGCCCTGCTCCCTCCTGCAAACAATGCCACTTTCTTCTATAACTAGACTTACCCTTAAATTTATTATTGCCTTATAACAAATGTATTTATTTATACAAATTTACTTACAAATTTATTTAGCACCTTTAGGTGATAAATATAAAGCTGGGTGACGGAACTTTGATTATAATACTGCAATTAGAATTCTGGCACCAATGCTATGTTTTTAGCTTCTAGTTATAGATTATTAAAGGATTTTAAATCTTACCTTGTATCTGGGCTGCCTAGCCCTATCTCTCTGGCCACCTTTTTAGAAGAGCCAGGATTATACCAGCTGGTTCCATAGAGAGGGCCATCTCCCTGGGGTAGCCTGGGACACAGAGGCACAAACTGCTCAGGTTAGACATTTTTGGCTGGATATTCTTTGTTGTGAGAGGGCTATTCTGTTCATTGTAGGATGTTTAGCAGCATCCCTGGCCTTTACCCACTAGATGGGTAAACAGTAAAAAATGTCTCCACACATTGCTAAATGTCCCCTGGGGAGCAAACTTACCCACAGTTGAGAACCATTGGGCTACATAATGAGAACCACTGAGCTGTAACTCCCTCAACCTGCCACCATCAGATGAGAAAGGACCTATCCCTGGGGCCACAGGTTGTTAGAAAAACCTCCCCCATTTGCATCAGCATATCATATGCTATATTCTGCCTGTGGTAGTAAGAAATTGGGATCCTTTTTTTAAAAAGTATATATATTTCATTGATTATGCTATTACATTTGTCTTAATTTTTCCTCCTTTACCGCCCTCAGCCCAGCACTGTGATTTCCTCCAGCAATCCTCCCGCTTAGTTTATGTCCCTGGGTCATGCATTTAAGTTCTTTGGCTACTTCATTTCCTATACTGTTCTTAATGGCTCCCTGTCTATTTTGTACCTACCAATTTGTACTTCTTAATCTCTGCACCTCTTCCCCCATTCTCTTCCTTCCCCATCCCAGCTGATAACCCTCCAAATGATCTCCATATCTGTGATTCTGTTCCTGTACTGCTGTTTGCTTAGTTTTTGAGACTCAGTTGTGATAATTGTGAATTTGTTGCCATTTTAATGTTCATAGATTGATCTTCTTTTTCTTTTTTTTTTTAAGATTTTATTTATTTACTTTTAGAGAGAGAGGAAGGGAGGGAGAGAGAGAGGGAGAGAAACATCGATGTGTGGTTGCTTCTTGTGCACCCCCGTACTGGGGACCTGGCCTGCAACCCAGGCACGTACCCTAACCAGGGAATCGAACCAGCAACCCTTTGGTTCCCAGGTCAACACTGAACCCACTGAGCCACACCAGCTGGGGTTGATCTTTTTCTTATACAGTTCCCTTTAACATTTCATATAATAATGGCTTGGTGATAAGGACCTCCTTTGGTTTTACCTTGTCTGGGAAGCATTTATCTGCCCTTCAATTTGAATACTTCTTGCCAGTCCCTTCTAGCCTGCAAAGTTTCTTGTGAGAAATCATCTGACAGTCTTATGAGAACTCTTTTGTAGGTCCTTTTTTCTTGTGCTTTGAAGATTGGGTGTGGCTTAGTGGATTGAGTGCCAGCCTGCAAACCAAAAGGTCACTGGTTCGATTCCTGGTTGGGGCACCATGCCTGGGTTGAGGGCTGCATGCGAGAAGCAACTGGTCTATGTATCCTACACATTGATGTCTCTTTCCCTCTCTCTCCCTTCCCCTCTAAAAATAAAAAATAAAAAAGAGTCTCTCTTTATCTTTACCCTTTGTCATTTTAATTATGATATGTCTTGGTGTGGTCCTCTTTGGGTCCAACTTGTTTGAAACTTGACTCTCTGTGCTTCCTGGACTTCTATGTCTATTTCCTTCACCAAGTTAGGGAAGTTTTCTTTCATTATTTTTTTCAAATAAGTTTTCAGTTTCTTGCTCTTCCTCTTCTCCTTCTGGCACCCCTATGATTTGGATGTTGGTACATTTGAAGATGTCCCAGAGGCTCCTTAGCCTATCCTCATTTCATTAAATTATTTTTTCTTGCTGTTCTTATTGAATGCTTTTATCTTATGTTCTACATTGTTGATTTGATTCTTGGCATCATCCCTTCTGCCATTGGTTCCCTGTAGATTTTTTTTAAATTTCCCTTAATGTAACTTTCATTTCTGTCTGGGTGTTTTTTATGCTGTTGAAGTACTCTATGAGTTCCTGGAGTATGCTTATAACCAGTATTTTGAACTGTGCATCTGATAGGTTGCTTATCTCCATTTCATTTAGTTCTTTTTCTGGACTTTTTTCCTGTTCTTTCATTTGGGCCTTATTTCTTTGTCTCTTCAATTTGGCAGCCTCTCTGTGTTTATTTCTGTGTATTAATTAGGTAGACCTGCTTTGACTCCCTGTCTTAGTAGCATGGCCTGTCTGGATGAATGTGGCTTCTCTAAATCCTTGGTTGTTGGACTTCCATAAAGCTTGATTTTCTGATGAATCTTGGTGATATTTGTTTGTAGTCTAGTTGTAATTTTTGCTGTAGTTGTGCGAAGAGGTGAAGTGTATTTACCTATGCCTCCATCTTGACTGTAAGTCCCCAAAACTGGAATCCTTAACTTTCTTCCCTAGTCAGGGGTCTTCCTCTTTCTTCTCTGCTGGATCCCTGGGCATTGACAGCATTGACAATTGTTTATTTTTATCCTGTATCTTGTGTGTCTGCTCACTTTTTGAAAGGAAGGAAATCCTGCTTCTAGTTACATGCCTGAAACCAAAAGCTTATCCTTAAAGTGACCCAAATAGACAGACACATCCAAATACATTAGTTAACTTGTGTAGAAAGCAAATAAACAAACCATTCATACACACACACACACACACACACACACACACACACACTCTCTCTCTCTCTCTCTCTCTCACACGCACTACACTGAGGCCTACATGTACATAATCTCACACTGCAGGCAAGTACTTTCCCAAATGGTCACGTATTCATTCATACTCGTAGTCTAAATGACTGTTTTCCCAGTTAGCCTGAGGGCATAAATCATAGTCTTTTTCCTGACTGTATCGCCAGGACTCGACCTAGTGCCAAGTATGTAGTGGGAACCAGAACCAGTAAATTTCTTTTCAATTAAAAAAAAATGCCATGAAATATACATAATGAGCCAGTAACTATTTGCAGGTGAATAAATGATCATATTGCCCAAGGGGCAGACGTAGATGGGAGTTAACTCAGTATCATTTACATGCAGGGGTTATCCAACCTTTTAGCGTCTCTGGGCCACTGGAAAAAGAGTTGTCTTAGGCCACACATTAAATACACTGTGACACATAATACAAAAATATCTCGATGTTTTAAGTAAATTTATGACTTTGTGTTGAGCTGCATTCATAGCCATCCTAGGATGCAGGATGGACACCCCAGTTTTCCAGTTTTCCAGTACTGACTATTGCTGGTTTCCCTCTAAATGTGGTGTTTAAGGGCCTGGGCTCTGGACCTGGACTTGAACTGCCTGGATTCAAATTCTAACTCTAACGCTTAGTAGCTATGGGACTTTTTTTTCCCAATTTCTTTCTGATTGATTTCTTTGCCTCTTGCTCCCATGTATTTACCAATAATCTAGAGCATTAAAGCACTCAGAATTCTGGAATTACTTCTCTGAGTCGTTTTTCTCCAGGATTTCTGTTCCTCACATCTTAAATGCCTTATTATTTCTGAAAACAAAAACAAATAGACTTTTTACTATTCTTGTCATAGCACTTATTACTACTAGGAAATACCTTACTTATTTTTCTGTTCCTTTTTAATGGTCTCCTCTTCACTTCATATAAGCTCTATTAATGTGGAAACTTGTCTACAGTCATACCTAGGTACTCATCAACTTCTGAACTTGTCAAACCTTGTACTCAATTGCATTTTGATGAGAAAAAAAAGTTTCAGCACTCAGTGCTTGCTCGGGACTCGTCACACTTGCTAGAACTTGTATGAGTCACGATGCCACCCAGCAGGAGAAAATGCTTCATTATTCCTTGCTTGTTCAGTACTCTTCGATTTCGGCACTTGTCGACACACCTCAGAGTGAGCACCGAGGTGTCACTGTATTTTGTTCACCACCGAATCCCCAGGATTGGCCTACTACTTAGTATACACACGGTGCTCAATATGAAATAATGAATTAATAAGCAGCAGAGCTGGTCAAGTGGGAAACCTGGGGCTTTGTGGCCAACTGCACTACAAGAAAGGAGAGGCCTGATAGGAACGGGCTCTGCTCTTATCGGCTCTTTGCTCTGAGTTCTGGATGCAGCTCCTACTGGGGCCCACCAAACACAGGTACAGAGCACTCTATCAAGGGCATCCACACTGTCGTTTCATTTGAAACTCACAATTCCTTGGGGGACAATGAGGACAAGGATAACTGCCCTGAGAATGTAAAGGTTTAGGAAGTACTTTCTTCACTAAAGATGGCCTTGCTCCCTGGAGAAGAATGCTGACATCCGTTTTTATGTGGTCCATCCAAATCTGGGCAATAGGCCCACCTGTCTACTAGAGACCAAGTCCCCGTCCTTCCCGTAACACAGCCTCACTTGAGAAGAGGACTTGGAGGGCTCTTCATTCCACACAGTGCAACATCTACGTGCCTCTGAACGTAGTGTTCAAGGCCCCTTTTAGTGCCTCCCTGCCCTCTTCAGCCTCAACTTCCACCACCCTCAGACTCATGCTTTATACTCTCCTTCAAGCACAACTGCTTGAAGTCATGGCCTCCACCACCACCAGCACTTCTCCCTCACGTTTCTTGCTGTTTGCTATGGAACCTTGATGAGACGGTCCCCTGCCCTAAATCCCCTTCTTGGTCTTCCTAAAACTAAATCTTGTTTCAAAGATTCACCACACACTTCCCCTCTGAACACCTCTCTGAACTGAGATGCCTTCTTGGTAAGGAGGCAGCAGTTAGCCTGGATGGCTCATATTTCACTCTGAGCTGTCATCTTAGGAGTTTGCCTAAAGCAGATCAGCGGTGGATGCATGGTTTTCCTCCAGGCTCTCTGTTTTCTAGCGTTGTGTGACCCTGTACAAATATTTTCCCTCTCTGAATCTTAGTGTCCTCCCTGGAGGATGCTCTGTGTAAGGAAATGCATTGCACGTTCATTTCCACATGTTCTCACTGAACTCAATATCATCAACTTCCCGAGCTGCAGACAAGAAAAGCGGGGATGGGAGAGACAAAGGCCGTAGGATGCTAGGATTACTCTTTTCTACCTTTGTGAGACAAAGGCCGAGCCAGGGCATCCAGCCTCGTAGAGAGGCCCGGACCCATTGCCCAAAGTCGCTGCAGGGCAATCAGAGCTGGCTGTGCGAGTTTCAGGTTTCACTGTGCGCCAGGGCCGCGCCACGTAGTCGCAGGACCGACCGGAGCAGGATTAGGGAAGTTGCGCCCTCGAGGGAATGCCCGCATGGTGGTGGGGAGCCTGGGCTGTGTAGTTGCGCGGCTGGAGCCCCGAGCCCAGTCAGAGCTCCGGGCGCCCGCATCAAGCCCCGCCCTGGGCGGCGCCGAGGCCTTGCGGGCTACACTCACCGAACCACGGTACTTCTCCAGCGACACCAACTTGCCCCGGATGTTAACAGCCTTGAAGTCGTAGAAGTCCTGTTCTCGCTGTGCACAGGCCAAGGCTGCCAGGAGCAGCCACGCCACCACCAGTGCGGCCACCATGACTCGCTCCCGAGGTGGCCGCGTCCCGAGGCAAAGACAAGGCGGGGGACCGGAGTTGGGGGCGGGAGGGGGCGGTTCTGGCGCCACCCGGCCAGCTAGGCAGGACGCGCCCTCTTCTTGTTCTCCTCCGTGAGCGGTGGAGAGTCAGGCTCTGGAACTCAGTTCCCTCATCATTACTACAGGAACGTTGGACTCTATGCGCCTTTCTGGACCACAAAGCTGTGATTTCAGGATTCTGATTATCGAGATCAGAATTCAACAGTGAGGCGCTCTCACTCTCTTGTTCTAGGATGTAGCGACTTGGTAAGGAAAGGATGGGAAAACCTGAGAGCTAGCTGGCAAATTAATGCATTGGCCATAGGCTTGTCCCGCCACCTTTCTGGGCCTCAGTCTTTCTATCTGTTCAGTGGGCCTAACCTTCCTTCCTGCCCCAGGTAGGCAGTATAGGATGGGAGTAATAGGAAAATGGATGTGAAACACTTTGTCAGTTGAATGGTGCCTACAAACTTTAGTTTAATGAATGAATAGTTCTTGAAAAGTATGGCATAGTGAAGGGGAAGAAAAGATGGAGGGCCTGTTGCAGGTTGGGTTCCTAGGAAGCAGATTCTGCGATGGGATTGCATTGCAGGATGTTTATGAGGAG
Source organism: Pteronotus mesoamericanus (assembly GCF_021234165.1). Lineage (NCBI taxonomy): Eukaryota > Metazoa > Chordata > Mammalia > Chiroptera > Mormoopidae > Pteronotus > Pteronotus mesoamericanus. The sequence goes on along the minus strand of NW_026555006.1, from coordinate 4,312,331 downwards.
ACACCCTGGGGATCAACATCCATGGAAAGGAGAGGTGGGAATGGGGCTGGGGAGAAGTCCGGTGCGCCATGCAGACCTGAGGACAGTTTTGGCTGTCAATAAGGGGACTCGAGCTAGAATGGCTCATCAGAGTTGTCCCCAGATAAACTAAATTGGCCGGTCTCTTATATCCCTGACTTCATCAGTCATTGGATGTGGGGCATCTGGCAAGAGGTGTGGCAGAAGCCAAGATGGCCCTGTCCCTGGGGGCGGTGCAGGGGGTGCTTACAGTTAAAGGCTTTCTCCTGACAAGCACAGGTGTCCTAAGTTTTCACTGAGGGGGGCCCTGGGCAGCACATCATAGTGACTCCCACACAGAAAATCCCTACTGAGTGCCACTAAATGCCAAGCCTGATGCTGGGTGCTGACACTGAACTAGATCTCCAGGAGCTCACAGGCTGCCGTAGAAAAAGCCAGGGAAACTGGGAATTTCGTGTAATGTGGTAAGGGCTTAGCACTCCCAAAGGCATTCAATGAATATTCCTTGAGCACCTGTTCTAGGCCAGGTTCTGCTGTAGGTTCCTCTTATGCAGCGATGAACAAGACAGTGTGGTTCCTGCCCATGGGGACAATGGTATTAAATAATTCATAAAGAGCTCTAAAATTGCTATTGTGGTAAGTACCACCCAAACTAGCCATGGGGGTGGAGGGTAGGGCAGGGCACAAAGAGGCTTCCCAAAAGAAGGAAGGTTTGAGCTGAGCTCTAAAGAGTGAGTGGAAATTAGCCAGGTTGAAACAAGGAAGCAAGGGCAAAGGTCCTGAGAAAAGAGAAGCATGGTGCATTGAGAAACAAGGTTGGAGTTTGACTGGAGCAGAGACAGCAGAGGGTGAGAGGAGAAGACGCAGAGTAGGCAGGGGATGAGGTCACTTAGAATCTGGTAGGCTATAGTAAAGATTATGGTCTTTAAGCTAAGAAATGAAGGTTTCTCTCTCTCTCTCTCTCTCTTTCTCTCTCTCTAAGTAGGAGAGTAGCAGTGAATTCTGTGTTATAGAAAGATCCCTTTGGCTGTTCTGTAGCGAGTAGATAGGACAGGGTAGGAGCAGACGTGCTCCAGATGCTGGGGTAGAGGAAGATTTAGGTGATCTGAGGCTCAGAGGCAGTTGCTAACCTAGCACTCAGGAAAAGCCTCCTGGAAGTAATAACCCAGCGTTAAGTCTTAAAGGGGGAATGGGAATTCTCCAGTTTGGGAACTGGGGTGGGGGTGGGGCAAAGATGTCAGCATGAGGGTGTCTGTGAAAGCACAAAGTTCAAGGGAAGTGCTTGGCTCTTCAGGGTGACAAGGGGTATAGGACAGGTAAAGTTGGAAGGCTTATCAGGGGCCAGATGGAGAAGGGTCTTGAGTGCCAAGCTAAGGAGCTTGGATTTTACTCTTTAGTCTGTGGTGAGCAAAGGTTTTGAAACTGAGCATAAGATCATACAGTTAATAAGACTTAAATGCAGGTCTTTAGAGTCAGCATATGGGAACTCCCTGCACTATCAAGGTGGCCTCTCTCCTCAAGAGCAGACATTATCAGGAGAGATGGAAAATAGGAGAAAGCGAGCTCCAGACAATGGCCAAGACAGAAATAAAGTGTTTTTGCCCTTCCTACTCCTTTCCCCTTCTCTGCTGGAGTCTTGAACCTTTGATGGGTCATATGGTATTAAACGGTCCCATGTTCTCTGCTTTGCCCGCTATGAAACTACTGGTCTCCCTTCCTGCCATCTGTCCCCTTCACTCAGCCTTTCCTTGCATGTCCCAATAACGAGGAGTTCTCAAATTCTGCTCCACACAACTCTGGGTTTTGCAAGCTTGGCTGAGCTATTTCCTGTTAAAATCTAGATAGGTAGGCATTTCTACTAAGCAGGGGAAGAGGGGCGGGGATAATGATGAAATGTTTCTTAACTGGAAATTTTTCTCTTGGGCCCTTCCCTCCTCCCCCATTCATGCTTCAGGACCCAGCTCAGATATCACGCCCTTCACTACTACACTTTACCTCTCCCTCCTCTCTGTTGTCTTTGTACCTAGTACATTTTCCTGTTAGTGGGCTGATAATAATATGGTATAGTATGGCCACCAAACTGCAAGCTCCTTGGAGCCAGGCTGGACTGTATCTGAATCATCCTTGTGTTCCCTTGGCGCACACTAACTCAGTAAATAATCATTTTTCTTAAACTTTCTGGTGACTTTTATTACTTGTCTATGCTAGAGTCTGATATGAGATGCTATTGATTTTAGTCAACAGTAGTATATTTTGTCCTTTTACTTTCAGTCCACTATTAATTTTTGGTGTTTCTGAAAGAGCTCAGCTATTCCCAGGTGGTCCGTCTACATAAGTACGAGACACACAGGCACAAACAAATGCACACACAGTTGTCAGCTGAGCATCTAAATGGTAGAGGACTCACTTCTGGATGTCCTGTAATTCCCTTTTTCATAGTAAGCTCAAAGAAGCTTTTTATGGGCATTTTGAATAGTTCATTCAACAAATTGTCGAGCACCTACCATGTACAGGACAGACACTATTTTAGGGCCTAGGAATATGTAGTTAATAAGACTGACAAAAAATTCTTGAACTTACAGTCTAGTGCGGAGGGAGGGTAATAACTAAAATTTATTGTATGAAACATATAGTACAGTAGGTGATAAGTAGGGGAGAAGGATAGAGAATGTGGTGGTGGGGTGAGGAGGGATTGCAAGTTTAATTCAAATGATCAGGAAGCCTCACTGAGAAAGTGTCATTTGAGCAAAGGCCAGAAGAGAGCAAACAATGGGGAAAACTGAAAGAAGAGCAACATTCCAGGTACAGGAAATAGCAAGTACAAAGGCTGTGAAGCAAGAGCACCCAGGATGTGTTTGGAGTACAGCAGAGGTTAGTATAGGTGGAGTGGAGATAATGGGGGTAAGAGTAGCAAGAGATGATGTCAGAGAGGTTAACGGGATAGGGGGCAGATACTGTGGGATCTTAAAAGCCAGGGGTATCCAATGTTTTGGCGTCTCCGGATGACCCTGGAAGAAGAAGAGTTGTCTTGGGCCACACAGTAAATACATTGTGATGTGTAATCACAAAAAAATCACATGTTTTACATAAATTTATGATTTTGTGATGGTCTGCATTCACAGCCATCCTGGGCTGCAGGTTGGGCACCTCTGTATAAGCCATTGTAAAGACATTTGCTTGGACTCTGAGTGAGATGGGAAGCCATTGAAGAGTTTTAAGTAGGTGGATAACATTTCTAATTTATATTGTAACTGCAGTATTGAAATTTGGAAACCAGCCAGGTGGCTATTGTAGTAATCCACACGAAGGAACACGTAGGCTTAGACCAAAGTGATAGCAGTAGAGGTGGTGGGAAGTTTCAGAGCCTGAAAATATTTTGAAAATAGAGGCAAAAAGATTTCCTCATCAGTTGAATGAGGATAGGAGAGAAAGAGAAGAGTCACAGATGATTTAAAGATTTTTGGCCAGAATAACTGGAAGAATGAAGTTGCCATTAACTGAGATGAAGACATCTGCAGGGGCAACCGGTTTGGGATGGGAAATCAAGGGCTCAGTTTTGGACATGTTAAGTTTAGTTGTGTAATAACACTGGCATGCTGGTAAATATTTAACAGCTGGTCTCCAAGGAAAACGTGTGTGCAGGTGTGCATGTGTTTGTGTGTACTCATATAAGTTTATTATAGAGTTTACTGATATAAATGATATATAACACACAATTCACAAATAATAATAAAATACTATAATTGTAAAATTGTAAATTCCACATGGTTAATTTATTGTCACACAGAGCTTTAATTGGTTTTTGCCAAACTTGTATCCGTAGCCTAAGGATTGCAATGGCTGAATGAATGAGTATAGTTCCAAGATGAATGTTGGTTGATATGTTAACTTACATTAATAGTAAGATGAAAGTGAAACAATAAAGACATGTTTTGGAGCTTCACTAGTCAAGTGACTTTGCTGAATTGGATAGTAGTGTTCCAATTCTGGAAGAACATTTCCTCAAATTTTTTATATTGTTTACAATGCAATAGCTACAGACCCAATGCAGTCCAAATTTGATCTGCATTTCTAATACTTTTTCATCATCTTAATTGTAGGCAATTAAAATAATAAATCAAATTCTGATTGGTAGCATTTTCCAGTTCTGTAGTGTAATACTCTTGCCATGGTTGATTTCAGAGTTACCAACATGATGTCATTGAACACAGACATAGGAAGAGATGTAAGAGTAGCACACCATTATATTGTATTTCCAAAGTACAGCTAGAATAGATGTAAATGATCCCAAGAGCATAGAAAATAAAATATAGTAAAATAATTAGAAAGCGACAAGTTTTGAATGTTACCTTTGTTCTTATTTTTTTTTTTATTTTCAAAATATTTCTTTATGATGGTAGGCAGTGAGAGAGAGAGAGAAACATTGAGGTGTGAGAGAGTCATCCATTGGTTGCCTCTTGCATGCACTCCAGGGCACCTTTGTTTTGAATATAATTTATTTAATTTTAAGTTTATATAATTTAATTTTTAGTAATAGCTGCTTTTAGCAAGAGGCTAAAAAAATTCCTGAAAATGTGACAGTTTGCTCAGGAGCTGGCTCTAGACAACACTCCTATCTCTAGTTAGGGTGGATATTTGAGTCTGGACTTGGAGAAGTCTAGGTCAGAGATATAAAACTGGGAGTGGACAGCAAACATAGTATTTCAAGCCATGACACTGGATGATGATAGAGAGTGGATGTAGGTAGACAGGAGGACCAATGACAGCCCTTGGGACTCAACATTTAGCAACGGGGAAATGAGAAGGAACCAGAAGAGGAGCCTGAAAAAGAGTAGCCAGAGGAAGAGCCAGAACCAAAAGAGTACATGGCCAAGTGACAAATTGGTCCCAAGGAGGTGAGTGATTAACTGGTCAAATGCTGCTGATAAATCTAGTAAAATTAGGACTAAAAATTGATTATTGGATTTAGTAATTTGTCCTTCATCACTAAAGGGAATAAAACTCTGCTATTACTCATACTGTTCCCTCTGCCGGTTTTTGTTTGTTTGTTTGTTTTTGTTTTTATTTGTTTGTTAATCCATTACCCTGATAGCTCCCATCCTGCTTCCAGGCTTTATGGAGTCTTAATAGAAAACTGATGACACACTCAGATTAGGATAATTAGACAAAGGTTTATTTACAAAGGGATGAATTTCAGCTGTGGGCAGGGTATACAGGAAGACAAGGTATAGTTTAGGAACTACTCCACCCCCGACTCCTTTGAGCTGAAGGGTTTGGGAATAGGGAGGAGAGATTACAGAAACTGTGAAAAAGAGTCTTACTCATTAATTCATCTTGAAAGGGGCAGTTACCTTCAAATGACGTTCATAGCCATACCGAGGCATACTTGCAGGTAAATAGCTAGGGAATTAATGAGCCAGCACTTACTCTCCTCCTTCTTACTGATCTCAAAGGGTGTTGGCCCATACCTAAGTGGACGTCAGGGACAAAAAGAGCCCATTGACTTAGTCTGTACAGGTTCAGTGTACTGGGCAGACAGTGGATCTAAATTGCAAAATAGAAAGTGTCCAGCACAAAAACCTAGCTCAAAACCAACTTCTCTCTGAGGCTTTTCTCAACTCCTTCAGGTAGTTATGTGCCCTTATTCTATGCTTCCTTTTGTCAACCAGTGGTCATTGGTGCCATTTAAACATCAACATGAATCCCCAATTTGGGGTGCAGTGAAGGGGAAAACTTTATTTGATACAAACAGCTCAATTTGTAATAGCAAACAGCAGGCTTTGAGGTGGCCCTGGGATGAGGTGGCCTTCTTGGGCTAGACAGTTCTACTGTGGTCGGGTACAGTCTGGTCTGCTCCACTCTGGTGAGTGCAGCAGGGGAAACAAAGCCTACGGCCTCCCTTGGAAAGGGAAAGTGTGTTCCTGGAGCCAAAGGGCAGCTGATTTACACAGAAGTTCCTGCTTGTGTTTCCTGATTGGTTAGTCTTCATGCAAATAAAGACTCCAAGTTGTCACAGTCAAAAGTTCTGTCCTGATTGGTCAGAATGGAGCCACTCTGATGGGTGAGTGAAGATGCTAAGGAGGATATAGCTGCATAACTCTGGATGTGGAAAGTCTCAGTTCTAGTGGTTGAAATATTCAAGGAACTCCTTTATAAGGGTTGGCTCAGCTGGCAGGAACACATTAAAGACAGGCATTTTAGTGCAGACTTCTTCCTGAAGCAAGGCTTGCTGAGAGGCTGTATTTAGCAATGTCTGCTAGGCTCTGTTTGTAAATTTGAGCCCAGTTCACAACCAGGAGCCCTTCTGGGTAAATACCTTCTTTCTCAAGGTCAACACACTTAAAATATCATTTATGCTGTATTGAAGTGATCCTCAATCCTGACCGTACCTTAGAATAATCTGGAAAGCTTTAAAAAAATATTAATGTCCAGGCCTCATCCCAGACCATAACTCCTGGCTGCAAAAACCAGTGGAGACTGAGTCAGTGGAAGAAACTTCTGTAGTCCCAAGTAATTCTTAAAAGAACCCATACACGGACTTACTCAAACTCACTTCTTCTGAGCTCTAGCACTGCGGTAGAAGCTTCAAAGGTACAAGTGGCATACAGGGAGGAGCTGAAATGTCTGGCATCGAGGCGAGAGCTGGGGGACAGCTTTCCCCAGACAGAAAAGTGGGAAGGGGCCATTGTTCCTTTTCTAAAACCTCACCCAAGAGAGTCATAGAGCCAGCAGGAAGGTGCAATATCTGAGACTCTGTCAACCTGTCTAACACTGTTTGCCTTGCCCTGGAGACCCTGAGACTACATACCACTCAAATTATTGGCCCACCCAAGCTGTTAACAGAAGACTTTTCCATATGAATGGCTGGAATTGGCTAATGCTTTACAACTTCCTAAATCCTCTTAAACAAGGATCAGCCAGGTTTATTTATAAGCTGCCAGTTCCTATACCTCTTGCTAAGGGGCCCCAGGTCTGGCACTGGCAGAGGCAGCCTAGATTCACAACTTGGCTTTACCTGGGAATCCCCAAGACCAGCACAAGAAGCAGCCATCTCAGGTTGCTTTATAGCCCTAGCAGTGTGGCCCCAGGTAAAACACAGGTGGGGGCTGACTTTGACCTGCACCACCCAGGAAGCCCAGAGCCTGCACACCCAGTGGACAACTACAGACCATGTTGGAGCACCACCACCCTGCCCCTACACAGCTGATCCTCCAAGGAGGGTGGAGGTTGGTGGTCAGTGGTCACAGCCAGTTCTTGCAGCTGGCAGGCCTAGGTCAGGCCTAGGTAAATCCCCCCTACTGACCTGCCAACAGCAATCAAGGCTGTACTACAAGAAGAAGGTGTACTCAGCCCACATGAAGGGCACACCTCGAGTACCCAGCTTGGGTGATGGAGAGGCTGTGTCATTGGGCCCTATAGGATACCTGCTACATTAGGCCACACTACCAAGACAGGGAGCAGCTTTACCTAATAGAAACAAACACAGGGATGCTTCCAAAGTGAGGAGACAAAGAAACATGGCTCAAATGAAAGAACGGATCAAAACTTCAGAAAAAGGAACTTAACAAAAGGGAGATAAACAATATATCAGATGCATCGTTCAAAACACTGCTTATAAGGATGCTCAATGAACTTAGTGAGACCGCAACAGCATAAAAAAGATCAGAAACAAAGGATACACTAATTGAAATGAACAATTTACAGGGAAACAGCAGGAGAGTGGATGAAGCTGAGAATCAAATCAATGATTTGGAACATAGGAAGAAAAAAACAACCAATTAGAACAAAAATAAGAAAAAAAGAATTCAAAAAACCAAGGATGGTGTAAGCAATCTCTGGGACAACTTCAAGCATTCCAACATTCACATTATAGTAGTGCCAGAAGGAGAAGAGGAAGAGCAAGAAATTGGGATCTACTTGAAAATATAATGAAAGAAAACTTCCCTGATCTGGTAAAGGAAATAGACATGCAAGTTCAGCACACACAGAGAATCCCAAACAAGAGGATGCAAAGAGGCCCGCTCCAAGACACATCATAATTAAAATGCCAAAGGTTAAAGATAAGGAGAGAATCTTAAAAGCAGCAAGAGAAAAGCAGTTAGTTACCTACTGGGGAGTTCCCCTAAGACTGTCAGCGGCTTTCTCAAAAGAAACTGAAGGCTAGAAGGGATTAGCAAGAAATATTCAGTCATGAAAAGCAGAGGCCTATAGCCAAGATTGTTCTACCCAGTTTAGTTATCATTTAGAATTGAAAGGCAGATAAAGAGCTTCTCAGACAAGAAAAAACTAAAGGAGCCTATCATCACCAAACCATTATTATATAAAATGTTAAAGGGACTTATTTAAGAAAAAGGAGATAAAAGCTATGAACAATAAAATGGCAATAAATACATACCTATCTAAACAATTGAATCTAAAAAATAAACTAAGAGAGTAAGAAGAACAGAGACAGAATCACAGATACAGAGAGAGTTTTAGGTTTTAGATGGGATAGGGTTGTTGGGGAATGGGTGAAGAGGTGAGAGGGTTATGAAGTACAAATAGGTAGTTATAGAATAGCCATGGGGATGTAAAGTATAGAGTAGTCAAAGAACTTAAAGGTGTATGATCCAGGGACATGAACAAGGGTGTGGGGATTGCCTGAGGGAGTGGGGGATGCTGAGTAGTGGGCAGCAAAAGGGGAAAAATTGGGACAACTACAACAGCATAATCAATAAAATATAATTTAAAAAAAGAAAGAAAAAATAAAATATCAGAGTAAGCCCCATATAGTGGAGGGTATTGCGAAACAGGTATGTACGATCTAGATTTCAAAGTGAACTACGTTTCTACTGTGGATTGCATCCAAAATGCTGAAATCCAATGACCTAGAACAAGTAATAAAATGCTCTGCTTCTGTTTCCTTATCTTTAAAATGGGAATACTATAATAGTACCTCCTACTTAGTGGGATTGTAATGAAGATGAAATGAAAAAACACATATAAAGTGGTATCTAGCACAGAGTAAATAATCAGCAGTAGCTGTAAAGGAAACAGTTTCTAAAAAAAGAATATAAAATTTTATCTATCCTGCAATTACTGCTGGATAGTATTAAGCTTACAGATAGAAAAGGACTTTTTGTCTTCCTATATCTGAACGATTATTATTATTGTAGTAAATGCTATGGCCTCTTTCTTTTCTTTCTTTCTTTCTTTTTTTTGTTTATTTATTTTTAAAAGTTTTATTTATTTATTTTTAGAGAGAAGGGAAGGAGAAAGAGGGAGAGAGAAACAGGATTGGTGCTGCCTAACCAGTAATCAAACCAGTGACCTTTTGTTCACAGACCCATGCTCAAAACATTGAGCCACACCAGCTGAGGCTCTATGGCCTCTTTCTTTTTCTTGAGGTACTTCTTAACACAACTCTGTTTAAAGGCCCAGGAGGAGGGACGCAACAGCATTTACTTATTTAAGTATTCAAAGCACGTAACCTGGCACTCAATAAATGTGGGCTAAATTGAATCGAATTATTGATAACTGTCGTGTGACCTTGATCATGTCACCGCTGCCCCACTGCTCTCTGGACTGGAATTTCCTATGTGTAAAGTAAAGGAGATTATATGGAAGGTTAAAGTTAGAAGGCATCTCTGATACTACAAAAATGGGGAAGTTAAGAAACTGGCGGAAGGGGTGCCCAAGTTCACATCACAAATTAGTAGAGAGGCAGAGGTTACAGCTGAAGTCTCCACTCCATGGTAGAGCACTTTTTAAAAAATGTATTTTGTTAATTATGCTATTATAGTTATTCCACTTTTTCCCTCTTTGCCCACCTCCCCCTGATTCCTTCCAGCAATCACCCGCTTAGTTCATGTCTTTGGGTTAGTTCTTTGGCTACTCCATTTTCTATACTGTTCTTAAAATCTCCCTGTCTATTTTGTACCTACCAATTTGTATTTCTTAATCCCTGCACCTTTCCCCCCATTATCCCCCTCCCCTAAGCTCATAACCCTCCAAATGATTCCCATTATCTGTGATTCTGTTCCTGTACTGCTGGTTTGCTTAGTTTGTTTCTTAGATTCAATTGTTGATAGTTGTGAATTTATTGCCATTTTAATATTTATAGTTTTGATCTTTTTCTTATGTAATTCCCTTTAACATTTTGTATAATGATGGCTTAGTAATGATGAACTCCTTTAGTTTTACCTTGTCTGGGAAGAACTTTATCTACCCTTCAATTCTTTTTTTTTTTCGTGCTCTTTTTCTTTTCTTAAGTATTTTATTTTATTTTGCACTGTGGAACAATTTATTTATTTATTTATTTTTTGGTTATGCTATTACAGTTGTCCCATTTTTTCTCCCCTTTATTCCCCTTCCCCGTGTACTACCCCTCCCCTCAGCATTAGCCCCCCTCCCCACTGCCCTCCATCCCCTTAGTTCATGTCCTTGGGTCATACATGTAAGATCTTTGGCTTCTCCATCTCCTAGACTATTTTTAACCTCCCCCTGCCTATTTCATACCTACTATTTATGCTGCTTATTCCCTGTACCTTTTCCCTTATTCTTCCTCCTCCCCTTCCCCTTCCCTCTGATCTCCATGCCTGTGATTCTGTTCCTGTTCTAGTTGTTTGCTTAGTTGGTTTTGTTTTTGTTTTAGGTTCAGTTGTTGATAGTTGTGAGGTTGTTGTCATTTTACTGTTCATAGTTTTTTATCTTTTTTTTTAGATAAGTCTCTTTAACATTTCATATAATAAGGGTTTGGTGATGATGAACTCCTTTAACTTGACCTTATTTGGGAAGCACTTTATCTGCCCTTCTATTTTAAATGATAACTTTACTGGAGAGAGTCATCTTGGATGTTGGTCCTTGCCTTTCATGACTTCGAACACTTCTTTCCAGACCCTTCTTGCCTGCAAGGTTTCTTTTAAGAAATCAGCTGACAGTCTTATAATCTTGGGTAACTTAATTATGATGTGCCTTGGTGTGTGCTTCCTTGGGTCCAACTTCTTTGGGACTCTCTGAGCTTCCTGGATTTCCTGGAAGTCTCTTGGCGAGATTGGGGAAGTTCCCCTTCATTATTTTTTCAAACATGTTTTCAGTTTCTTGCTCTTCCTCTTCTCCTCTGGCACCCCTATGGATTTAGATAGATGTCCCAGTGGCTCCTTAGCCTATCCTCATTTTTTTTTTAAGTATTTTTTCTTTTGGCTGTTGTGATTGGTTGTTTTTTTCTTCCTTATGTTCCAAATCATTGATCTGATTCTCGGGTTCATCCCCTCCACTGTTGGTTCCCTGTAGGTTTGTATGTATTTCACTTAATATGACCTTCATTTCTGCCTGGCTCTTTTTTATGCTGTTGAAGTACCCAATGAGTTCCTGGGGCATCCTTATAACCAGTGTTTTGAACTCTGTATCTAATAGGTTGCTTATCTCCATTTTGTTTAGTTCTCTTTCTGGAGTTTTGCTCCGTTCTTTCATTTGGGCCATATTCCTTTGTCTCCTCAGTTTGGCAGCCTCCCTGTGTTTGTTTCTGTGTATTAGATAGAGTTGCTTTGACTCCCTGTCTTAGTAGCCTGGCCTATGGTAGACAAGCACACCTGTAAGTTGTATGGGGCAGCACCTTAGGTAATTGCCAGGATGGGGCAACCCATGTCACCACTCTGTGGCTCTGTGTGGGGGAGGGCTTGGAGCCTGGAGAGTGTCACTGCATGCCCACTGGAGTTTTGCCTGGGAGGAAGCTGTCTCCCAGTACTCGCCCTGTTGCCAGTTACTTCAATTTCTCCGCTTATGCCACTGGTGCCCTTCCGGTTGTTGTCCTGGTGCTCAATCCCAGAGGGTGTGAATCTGTGTATGCCTTAAGTCCGTTGCAAAGCTCTTTAAGAGGAGCCTCCTGGGAATCCTGTAGTTTCTTCCCCCACAGATTTTTATAGCCAGAAGTTATGAGGACTTACCTTCCTGGAGCTGGAACCCTAGGTGGGGTGGTCTGGTCTGGGGCTGGGATCGTTCCCTTCTGCGGTATCCCTCCCAATTTTTATTTACCACACATGGGTGTGGGCTCACCCATTCCACATCTCCGCACTTCTCCATGTCACTCCGCATCTCTGCAGCTTTCTGTGCCTCTTTGAGTCTCCACGCCTCTTCATGTCTCCAACCCTCAGCAGTTTATACAGCCTTGAATTGTCAGTTCAATCATATAACCCTAGGAAGCAGTTAAAATAACAAACTAAAGATATACAGAGCAGCAGGGATATTTCTTGAAAAATATAGTGTATTGTACAAAAGTAAGACACAGAATGAGATGCATAAAATCCGGCACTATTTACATAAATGTATAATATGTACACACAATATGAAAATGCACATTTTCCAAGAAAAATATAAACAGTTACACAATAAAGAGTTAATCATAGGGGTGGGGATAGCAAAGGTGAAAGGGTATAAATAAGTAAATAAAATGAGATAGGTCTTCAAGGCCAAAGAAGACAACCGAATACTAGATTTAACTCAACTCTGCACATGAGGTGAAAAAGTAAAATGAAATACTGTAATCTCTGCTTTCTCATGGATTTTATTTCTAACAATATGTATAAAATGCAAAGCAGATAGGTTCTGCCATTGATTTCTAAAGCTGTCTGCTCGTCTCCTTGCCTTCTATCCTCATTTAGGTCTCAGCTTCTCTCACCCAGTCTTTCTCGTTGGTCTCCCTGCCTCCACTTTTGCCCCATCCAGTCTGGGGCAGTTTTCCACAGAGCAACCACAATACCCTTTGTCACACAAAAATCTGATCATGGCTCTACTTTGTTTAAATGCCCTTAAGTGACTTAGTTTGTGACCAAATGAGCCAGGCAGCATGGGGCAGCGGTCAGGCACACTGGATTTGGCTGCCTGGATGTGTAGCTTAGTTCTGACACTTTCATTTTCTGTGAGATTTTAAGCAAGTTAATTAACCCATGGTGCCTCCCTTTGCTTATCTGTAGAATAGGAATAATAGCACCTATTCACTGTATGGTTGGCATATCAAATAAATTTAAACATGTGAAGTATTTCAAACAAGGCATGTTGCACCACAAACATTTGGCTATTATTTTTATTTCCAGGCTCTTGACAATTTGGGTCCCATTTAACCCTTCAGCCTCATTTCCTGCCTCCTCCTTCTTGTTTCTGGTGCCTGAAAGACCCTCCCTCCTATCTCCTGTGTGGTTGACTCTCACTTGATTCAAAACCCCTTCCTCCAGGAAGCCAGGCTTCAGTCCCCTTGCCGCAGATGGGGTGCAGTTGATGCAGAGCCCTTTCTCTGTGCTCCTCAGACCCCTGTGTTGTAAATTTCTCTTCTCTGTTTGCCTAACGCACAGTCCCTTGTATATGATAGGTATTCAATAAATATTTCTGTAATAAAAAAAACTTTTCTATTGGTGAATAATGCACACAGAAAAATTAATATATCATAAGCATACAATCTTAATAAATTTTGGCACAGGAATGCAGCATGTTACCTGCATCCAGATCTATAAACAGAACATTTCCAGGACTAGAAGCCGTCCTCATGTCCCCTTCTAGGCACTACCTTCCAAACCTCCAATCCTGACTTCTGACAGCATAGATTACCTTTGCCTGTTTTTGTTCTTTATCTAAATGGAATCATGTAGAATGCACTCTTTTCTATCTGGTTTTTTTCACTCATCATATGTTTTACTCATCAGTATTCCGAATTTTTGTGTATAGCTGTATATTGCTCACTCTCATGCTGTGTGTATACACGATAGAAGTGTGTGACCCTGGCTGGTGTCGCTCAGTGGCTTGAGCACTGGCCTGTCAACCAAAGGGTCACCAGTTTTATTTCGTCAGGGCACATGCGCTGGCTGCGGGCTAGGTCCCTAATAACGGGCGTGAGAGGCAACCACACGTTGATGTTTCTTTCCTCTTTCTCCCTCTCTTCCCCCCTATTGAAAAATAAATAAAATCTTAAAAAAATAACAAAGTGTGTGAATATGTTGTAACTCATCTATTCATTCTATTGTTGATGGTCACTCAATAAATAGTTCTTGAATGAATGAAGAAGTCTGCCCGTACTGCTACATCATGAGTTTCTGGAGGAAAGAGGTAGGATTTTATTTGTCTCTAAATCACCAGTATCTAGCACAGGGCCTGGCACTTGGTGGGAGCTCAGTGAGCATTTGAGGAATGACTTGATGCATGATTCCCCTGAGATTTTTGTAATTAAACTGGTCATTTCCCCTCTGTGGGGCCCCAGCTTCAGATCCCTGGGTGATGCAGGTGAGTTGCTAGGCAACAGCATGAGGTTGGCTCTGGGGTCACAGTGGAGAGTGTGCTGTGGGGGCGGAGGTAATTGGAAACACTTCTATTCAGCAGCCTCTGAACTGCCTCTGGTTTCTCCCCTCCAGCCCATCCCCCACACAGCTGCAGGAGGGATATTTCTAAAACAGGCACCAGACCACCCCGCTCCCCTATCCCAAAAGCCTTGAGCTCTCAGTTGAAGAAACAAAGGTTTAGAGATTTTAAATAACATACCCAATGTCCATGTAACAAAGTGCAGAGCTAAACCCAAGTTTGTCTAATTCCAAAATCCAAACCCTTTTCAGTACTTTCATTTTGGACAAGTTGAATTTGGGTTGCCCACAGGACATCAGGTAGAGAGGTCCAGGTGTCCATGGGTTGGTTGGTTACATTGCTGCCTTCCCCATTGGAGCCTTCCATGGAGTAGGTAGATGCTCCAGCAACAAAGAAGAACCCAAGGCTGGAAAACCAATTCCCTGCGGGAGAAGGTTCCCTCCAATTTGATATGTGGGGTTCCAATTGGTGGACTTTGATCCAGAGAGCAGCCTGGTCCAAGAAATGTACAACAGAGTGGTGAGCACCTACCCAGACTGGAAAAACAAGGGAGGGCTGTTAAGGAAGTATTTTAAGATAAAGGAACATTTTTGATCGATAAATAGATCAGGTAGAGGTGAGGAATGTGAAGGAGGCAGTTCAAATGCCAGGAAGTGTAAATTCAGGAGAGATTTAAAAATCTGGCTGAAGCTTACTTTCCTGGATGAAATTACAGTTCTTTCAAGCATTCATTCATTTATTCGTTCCACAAATATTTCTTGGTTGAGCTGTGTATCCTATGTTTCAACCACACTGAACTTCTCACTGCTCTTTACACAGTCAATGAAAGCTCTATCTCCCTCCAACCTTTGTATATGTACACAAGTCTTTGGGAAACCGTGGTAGTAAGTCTTGGTCTAGATGTGGGATGGAGAAAGGGCACGTGAAGGAATGCTTCCGAGAGGAAGTGTCATCCAAACTGATACCAGACGGGTGTGTGGTGTTAGGTCAGGAAGGGGAAGCAGAGAACTGGTCTGTGTAGAGGAACTACATGTGAAAGACTCAGAGGCAAGACAGCATGGTGCATTTGGATAACTGGAAGAGGCCTCTCATTGCAAATTTGTACGTACATGCTTCAAGTTTCCATTCAAACATGTCCCATGTCCGTATCCCAGGGAGACTTACATCCTCTCCTATTCCTTGAAGGCTTACAATACCTTGTCTTAGAGGATTCATTACATTATATTGCCATTGGTCTGGATTATAATATTATGTGTGCATTTGTCTGTTCTCCTAAAGACCAGAAGTTCCTTGAGGGCAAGGAACTATGTCTGATTTTGCTTTGTGACAGCAGCTTGTAATTAGTGGCTCTTGATAAATATTGTTGAATGACTGAATTAATTAGCTATTTGTCTGTCTTTTTACTCCGCTGAATTATAAGTTGCTCATAGGCAGGGATCCTGTCTAATTCATTTCTAAGAAATCTCTTAGCTTTTGAATATAGTGGAGAGTGCATAGGCTCTCCGAGATGGATGAAGGGCAAATGTCAGTTGAACCATGTATTAGCTATGTGACTTTAATCTTCCATGCCTTCAGTTCCCCAGACCTCAATGGAGCAATAGTTCCATCCTCACAGGGTTTCTATGAGGGTTGAATGAAAAAAATGTATATAAAGTACTTGGTACATAGTAAATACTTATTGAATGAATGGGCAGATAGGTGGTATAGCATTGGCGAAAGAGAAGATACAGGAGAAGAGAAACAAGGAAAAGATGATACCCTTTTATCCCGATGAAAGAGGATTTTTCCCCCTAATCTTTGGAAAAGACTGAAGAACTGTCCCTTCTGCTCAGGGACCCCAAATTCCAATTTAGAACCCACTAACTCAGTGTTGTAATGCTCAGTCTCCCTTAGGCCTTCCCACTTTCCCCATCCTGTTGTTCACTCCTTTGTATCGTTTATGAGTACCAGTCCATCTCCTCCACAGACTGGAAGTCCTTGGAGAGCAAGGTTCAGGATGGATTAATACCCTTGGCTTCTCAGTGCTTCCTACAATGGACACATGGGGAGTGGTTCTCATTAATCACATGTGAAGTAGAAATATAAAGAATAATGAGTCTGAATAATACATTCAGAGTAATTACAGACTCTAATTTAACTCAAAGACAAACCATTAAAATTTTTTTTCTTTCCTGGTAGCAATATTCTATTTGGGGCCAGTGACTTGATTTATTGAAAGACCTTAAAGTGCTGTCGATCTGAGCCAAGGAAGGTTCAGAAAGCCTTTTCTTGGCAGGAACTCAATCCTTTCTATTATGTCACTTTCTTTAAACAAAAAAGGATTTAAAAAAAAATCTTTTTTAATTGATTCTCTGTAAACACTCAAAGAAAGAATGTCCGTCCTGTGGCTGGGCTGTGATTGATTCTAAGAATAAAGTGGAGGTCTCTTAATTGTAAAGACATGAAATGCCTGAACCTTTCTTCCTACGTATTTAGTGTAATTGACAATAATTTCCCCCTCCCCCCTTCCTGATTGAGAGACAGCTCACTTCCTATTAGAAGAAAACCAGATCACTAACCTGGGAACCTGAGTCTTGGAAAGAGTTTATTTTACCAGTGCCTGCTTCCAGAGGGAGTGGAAAGCAGGAAGCCTGTGTTTTCTCTCTGCTTCAGTCCACCTGGTACCTGGACTTATCACCATGTTTGTGATTGGCTTCAGTTTTCTGTCCTCCCTATTGGGACACTTTGCAGCCTTTGAAATATTTGGGCAGATGTTTCCTGTGGAAAATTTTCCACAGGGCTGCCCCCTTGTTATATTGGTTTCTGGTAGAAGTATCAAAGGTTTGAAGCTGGGCCCCATATCAAGATACTAGTAAGTATATTGAGGTTGAGGGATCTGTTGTAATATTAGAAAACTTCTTAAAAATTTCTTTGCATTGCCAACAATTAAAACCTCTTCTTTTCTTCAGCAAGTAAGCTTTAAATTTGTGAAACTCCTGACTCTACCACTTATTAACTGTATAGGTTTGGACAAGTTGCCTGCTATCTCTGAAAATTTCCTTTTCTGAAAGATAAATTTATTTTTTTGGAAATAACGGTTCCCATCTCCAAGGGCTATTGTGAAGTAGAGAGAAAGGTACGTGAAAATCCTTGCACATAGTGATCCCTAATAAATTATAACTACTCTAGAACCAAAGGCTCATTTCTGCCCAGTTTTGGAGTTAATCCTGACCTCACGTCTAGTAGCAGGTGGGACCAAGAACTGGACGTGGTTTGGCCAGATGTGAACCCTGGTTCAGTTTGTACAGCTGATATTCAGCTGCAATTCTCTCACTTAATACACCTGTCCTGTGGTTGTTAGTCTGCCCAAACCCTACTAATCTTAACCCAGGTAGAGAGTCGGGGGATGGATCTTGCTCCTTATTTTAGACACTGGCTGGTACATAGCTGTGCATAGAGTGATAACCTAGAACTACAGTGTTCCACCCATCAGACTCTTATCAGTGTCACTTGCTGCTTAGACACTGGCTGCCATGTCTACCTGCTAAATTGGAACTTCTTGCCACCCATAACACCTATCCAGAGCATGTCTGAGCTCTCACTCTCTGAACATTGTGCATTGGCCCAAGAAGATCTTTAGCCTTCTCTTCATGACTTCTCTCTTCCCTTAGTTCCCCATTCCCCAAAAAAGGAGAAGAAAGGAATTAACATTTATTAGATGCTAGGCAGCTTTATATATGCATTCTTAATTTAATCCTAACTACATGAGATAAGTATTATTTTTCATTCTTATTCCAAAAATGAAAAAACTTAGGCTCAGAAAGGTTAAGTAACTTGCTTAGAATCATATGTCAAGCAAGTGATAGGGTAAAGCTTTGAACCTAGATCTTTGCACCAAAGTCCATTTTCTCTCATTAGAAACTTGCAGTTCCTTCTGAGACCCTCAGTCTTGGGACCCATACAAACCCTTTCAACTGGAGCTAGGGAATTCCTCTAGCTTCCCTTCCTTCTAGCGGCTTTGCATCTCCTAGTTCATTCTTTTCTAGAATCCTGCTTGGCTTTACATCTTGACTCTTCCTTCTTGTCTTACTCATTTGCATATAGTAACCCTGTTCCAATGTCTGCTTTGTGGCTGACCAGAAAATATTTGATCAATCACTAAATGCAGCCAGGGTGAGCATTATTTGCCAGGGCTGCCATAACAAAATACCACAAACTGGGTGGCTTAAACAACAGAAATTTATTTTCTCACAGTTTCGGAGGCTAGAATTCAAGATCAAGGTGTCCAGGTTTGGTTTCTCCTGAAGCCTCTCTCCTTGGCTTGCAGTGGCTACCTTCTCTCTGTGTCCTCACATTGTTGTTCCTCTATACATAGGTGTCCCTTATGTCTCTCTGTGTGTCTAAATTTCCTCTCATAAGGATATCAGTTAGATTGGATTAGGTTCACCTTAACGGCCTCATTTTAACTTACCTTTTTAAAGGCTCTGTCTCCAAATACAGTCACTTTCTGAGACAACATATGAATTTTGTTGGGGATTGTGGGGGAGACACGATTCAGCCCATAACTGGAGGTTCTAAGTATTAAGCAACAGAAACTGACTCTTATTGATTTCGGCAGAAAAAAATTATTAAAAGAGCACTGAGGATTTTACAAAATCGCAGGGGAGACTTGGAAGCAGTAAGGCATGAGAGAGGTGAGTGAGGCAGTGCGTAACTAGCCCACTGCTCAAATCATACCACCAGTCTGATGAGGACATTGCTGCCATGACCAGTAACACTACCCTCCCTGCATCGTGCATGTTGCCATTGCCCCTGGTAAAATTGTCATGCCTGCTGCTGCTACTACTCTGCCACTAGAATGGATTCTCTAAGGCTCCTGCTTATCTGAGTCAACAACAGCTCTGTGGAGGAGAGAATGTTCCATGATGTGACTGCTGCCCAACCCTTGAGCTAGATCCAGCTAGATAAAGGCCAGAACAGGTTGCTTCTCCTAAATTAGCCCTTCAGAGACTGTTTGATGGACTCCTCCCCTATGCCCCAGGCATGCTGGTTCCTGGAATAGGTCCTTGCCTGCCTCAGGCAAGCATCGTCCCCTTCTCTGGGGTAAGTCTTGTTCCAATACCCCTATACACCCTGCCCTGTTCTATACAATTCTTTAGTGCATGCCATGTGACATAGAGGATATCCATGTCATCTTGCTGCTTCCCAAGGGGCACCTTGGATATAAGTTCCCTTAATAAGCTTTTGTTCTTCCTTAATAAGCTCTTGATATAAAGGTGGAGTTGTTAGCCCTTTCTTTGGTCTCGTGGCCCTGGGAAATTTTCCTAGCAAAATCCTGATTCAAAGTTTGAGGTGGCTATATCTGATTGAAAGGCACATGTTCTTGCTTACCTGCATGGGAGGCTGGGAAAACAAGCATCATATGTTTTCTGCTTCTATATTAGTCTCTGCTTTACACCAAAACTCAAGGAGTCTCCTCACATAAGGAGGAGGTTTAGATGTGTGGCTCTCAGAATGACAAGTGTTCACCACACTCAACAAATATTTACTGAACTTTTAATATCATGTCTTGGGAATACAAAGGTGACCAGCATCTGCCTTCAAGAATTCTAAGTCTGGTGTGATAGGAGACAGGTGAGTAATTGGGCAATTTGAATGAACTGTGATAATGGTCGTTACAGAGGAAAGCAGATGGGACTACAGGGTTACAGAAAAGAGGAACTAACTATTGTCAGAAGAGATCAGGGAAGATATTCTGGGAAAGGTGACATCTGAGACCTTAAGGACAAAAAGTTTTAGCTAGCTAAGAATTATACCCTCCCCACTATAGTCCCAGGTACCTGTTTTCAAAGCCTCAGATATGAAGCACTTTGCCTGGCTCCTGGCATTCAATCTAGAGTTGTAGATACCATTGGCCAGGTACCCCAGCCTCCTGATTTGAGGATAGAAACTCAACTCAAGCTTTCACAATACAAAAACATATCCCCATATACTCTGAGGACATTCATTCCTTCATTAATATTCCCAATCTCTTTTGGAAGTTTCTAGAACTGCCCAGCTCTGTACAAGGTAGAGATAAGAGATGAAAAGAAAGAAGCCATCATTTGTGCCCTTAAGGAATTTATAATCTGATTGTGGAGGGAAAAAGGTCTCCAGTGGGGCTAAGGATATGGTCCTGGGCAAGGTCCACTGGCCACTCAGTTTCATTCCCATGTACTAGCATTACCTGGTCCACCATCCTGACAGGCCCAGAACTTGATTTTGTGGCACATGAAGAGTGGATGCATTTCTCAGATTAGAGGCATGTCCTCAGACTCATACTAACAAAACTCACTGTGAATAATGCATATACTGGTTCATTTATTAATGTGCAAAAAGAAAATATTACTTGTAAAGCCAATTTAATTTGAGAAACAGACTGGAACGCTCACATCAGAAGATCAGTGCATTTGCTCTCTCCCTCTGAGCACATCAGATGGGAACAAAGTATCAAAGGGTAGGAGGGTAGGCTTGGAATCAGAGCAAGAGGTATGAGTCAAGCTCAGAAGAGACCTCTCTGTCAGCCAGTTTAGACATTCCACTCCCTTCAGCTGTATTTCTCAACCCTGACTGCAGGTTAGAATCATCTGGAGGAGACTTTAAAAAAATTTTTTTTTGATTTATTTCTTTTTAGAGAGAGGAGAGGGAGGGATAAAGAGAGGGAGAGAAACATCCATGCGTAAGAGAAACATTGACTACTTGCTTCTTGCACATCCCCAACTGGGGACCTGGCCTGCAACCCAGGCATGTGCCCTAAGTGGGAATTGAACCAGCGACCTTTCAGTCCATAGTCTGATGCTCAGACTCTGAGTCACACCAGCCAAGGCAGGGGGACTTCTTAAATACTTGTGCTTGGGCCTGCTCTCTGGAATTCTGATCTAATTGGTCTGTGGTAAAGCTGAAATAGGAATCTTATTTTTACAGGGGCTGAGGCAAGTCTAACATGGAGCAAAAGGGCTGCTGTCTAGGTGTTGTGAAGAAAACCGTGATGTTGCTTAGCTTCTCACCCCAGGACAATGCCTGGAGAGACACCTGTGACTTTCCCTTTTTAGGGTTCCATGGTTGACGATTGTCTCCTGTTTTCTAAGCAGGATATATTTTAATTGATATGGTTTCCACTTATCAAATTACTGTCAGTTTCCAGGCCTGCTGCTTTGAAAAGACTCCCCGGTCATCTTGGTAAGAGTTTTAAGTGTTCCCACACTTCTTGGACACAGTTTTACAAATGGGCTCTGGTTTCCTACAGATGGTTAATTTCATTTATGGAGAGGGGATTTTATTTCAGGGACAACCTTATTACTAGTCTTTTTTAGGGTGTCCCACTGTTTATCATCAAGCATCCAGAATAATCCAAGGTTGTGGAGGAAATTCAAAGAGAAATTTTAATTACAATGAATTAACTCTGATTAAATGAACATAGAGGGGTGGTTCAATGGAAGGAATCAGAGAATTCTGAGTACAGACCTTGATTTTTGACCTTTTCAGGGTAAGTGACTTTGAGCAAAAGGCTTGATTTGTAAACTGGAGACTACTGTGCCTAACTTTTAGAGTTACGATGACTAATAAAGATACCATAAGAAAAATCCTTGGCAAGGTATAGGCACTCAATGAAAGTAACTATTAATATTGGTATTGCTGAGGGAATCTGTGTCTCAAAAGTTAGGGAATATTTCTTCAGAACCAAACTCTCTCTCTCTTTAGTTTTTTAGAGGAATGACTTTATCGTGCTTTAAAAATAATCATACATGCTCATAACAGATTCAAGAAGTACAGAAAAAATACAAGGAAATAACAGATCACCCTTAATTCTAACACTCAAAATAGCATCTTTGTCATATGGTGAAAATCATTCTGGGCACCTCTATATGTATTTATTTGCATTTATACAGCAAAATCAACATGCAGAAATAATTTTAAAGGGCTCACACTGAGCAAGTTATTTCAAATAAAGTATTTAATTAAAAAGTCTTATTGAAGTTAATTTAATAAATAAAAAGTAACTAAGGAGCTTGATGAGTGATAAACTTATAAAAAAGATTATGACTATAATTAAAGTTGTTTTTTAACTGTACACTTAAATGCAAGACAATATTGACTGACTGTTGTCTATTATGGTGGATGATTAATAGTGTTATACTTCTCCCATCTCCTCACTCCTACCTTCTAATTTTTGTTTTCTGTTATTTTTCCTTTACCCTATACTCATAATGTTTATATTCATTTTGCGACTATAATTTCTCTAGTTATTTAGGCTTAGTTCTAGATTTAAATATTCAATTTTCATCACCAATGCTTTATGATAATTTCTTTTCCTTATTCACATTCATGTCTTGATAGCTAGATTTTAACATCTAGAAATTTTTTTCAAGGATAATGCTGGATTCATTGAATTTTTTCAATTTTAATAATGTCCACCTGTTCCTTTTTTAATTTAAATGACAGAATAGCTGGGTAAGATATTTATATGAGTCATACTTTCCCTCAAATGCCATAAACTTTTGTTGTGGGAAATGTCTGAAGCAAGTCTGATTTTATTCCCTTTTATAAATAACTTACTTTTTCTATTTTTTATTATTACTGATTTTAGAGAGAGAGGGGAAGGGGGAAAGAGAGAGAGGGATGGCAACGGGTGGGGAAGAGAAAGAGTGACTTGTTGTTTCACTTATTTATGCACTCCTTGGTTGATTCTTCTTTGTGCCTTGACAGGGGATTGAACACACAACCTTGGCATATCAGGATGGTGCTCTAACCAACTGAACTACCCAACCAGGGCCTACTTGATTTTCCTGTTTGAATAAAGAATTCTTTCTTCATTTTTGAAATTTAGTAATTTGGCCAGGATTAATCTCTCTTTTGATAGTACTGCCAGTGAATTTATTATTTGTCTATAATTTGCTGAATGACCTCAGGTTAAGGCCCTGTCACTCTCTGGGCCTCTTTTTTCTCAAATATACATGCAATGAGAGAGATAATGAGTCCTTTTAGTTTTGTCAGTCTAGGCTCCCCTGACTGGATTCGTGAATGAGCAAGCAGGTAGATTTCATTTCACACGGGCTGTTAAGCAAGAAGATGTATAAAAACTCAGTTTGAAGAATTGCTTTTGGAGGTTGTAGCAGGACTTCAGGTTCTTGCGGGAAGGTGGACTAGAGCAACGATGTTCAAGGTCCTTTTAAATCCCTTAAGTTAATCTAGGATAATGATGCCATGGTATGTTTCTGTAACTGTGGGCCCAATTGGCTGAAGTTTGATGTTTCAAAGAAGTTTAGAGTAAAGATGTATCTTTAAGCCCTTCTAACCCAATTCTGTCATTGTACACATTGGCAACTGGATGCTCAGAGAGGAGGTATACCTTGTACAAAGTCACACAGTGTGTTAGCAGTGCAGCAAGGACTGGAATCAGACTTTCTAATTCCTAATTTATGCTTTCTTCTCTGCAGTGTATTAGAATAGACCTACTGTCGGGGTGTCCAACCTGTGGCCCATGGGCTGCATGCAGCCCAGGATGGCTATGAATGCGGCCCATCACAAAATCCTAAATTTACTTAAAACATTATGAGATTTTTTTGTAATTATGTATCACAGTGTATTTAATAGACAACTCTTCTTCTTCCAGTGTGGCCCAGAGATGGCAAAAGTTTGGACCTCTCTGTACTAGACCCATGGTGAGCCCACTAGATTGATACTGCCTTTCCATGATGAACTGATACCAATAGGTCACCTATTTTTTTAGTGGGAATCTCTAGATATTTCAAGTGGGGGTGAGGAGAAAGAATGAAAGTGGTCAGATGCCCTTCTCTTTCATCAATTGCTTTCAAATCTTACTTATCCTTAAAATGACAGTCCAAGTTCCTTGTCCTCTATGAAGCATTTTGATGCCAGAGTTCGAGAAGATGTGGCACTCTACTCCATCCATCTATCCATCCATCCAACCAGCCATCCATTTATTTAACAACTACTCACTGAACATCTTCTTTGTGCAAGGCTGTTAGCTGGTGACTCATCAATGAATAAGTCATGTCTACACTTTTATGGAGCTACCAGGATAGGAATAAAAGCAATTATGATGCAGTGTGATAAACAAAACCCCAAGACCCTCACAGAAACCTTGACAACTTTCCGTTTTGAAGTTTCTCTTAGCTATACTCAGCAACTCTGATGATTTTAGTTAGAGTCAAATGGTAAGTTTTTAAATAAGGTATAAAGTGACAAATTATAAAACATATTATTGATAGAAATATTGTTAAACTATAGTACTTAAATTTCAACAGTGCATACTAGAATTACTGTTTTCCCTAAGTTGTTTCCTGAATAAGGTCTAAACTTAAAAATTCAGCCCTGGCTGGTGTGGCTCAGTGAACTGAGTGCTGGCCTGCGAACCTAAGGGTCACTGGTTTGATTGCCAGTCAGGGCATGTGCCTGGGTTGCAGGCCAAGTCTCTGGTATGGGGCACACAAGAGGCAACTGCACATTGATGTTTCTCTCCCTCTCTCCCCTTCTCTCTAAAAATAAATAAATAAAATCTTTTAAAAAAGATCATTCAAAGTGAATTTGAAAAATAGCACATTGCAAATAAAACTGTAGGAATATTAAAAGATTACAAAATGATCCCAAAAGTAACTAACTGCAAGCACAACTATTATGAAGCAGGTTAGAAATAAAATATAAAACTAGAACAAAGAAAAAACTAAAAGAAGACAACTCACCACATTGATACAGCTACACAATTGCAGGTATCATTTACAAAAAGCTGTTAATAGAGGAATAGAGTGGCCGACCATTCATTATAACTCTCCTACTGTGTTCATCAAAAGAGAGCACCATATGAATGTGAGTTATAAAGTCCCTAAGGTGTGAGCTGGGCCACCAACTTTGCTTTTTCCTTAGGAAACTGCCAACCACCTATTCATAACTATGAATAACTAACAATAATCTTTATAGTTGGCAACTCCATGCTCTTAGAAAAAAAATACAAAGAATTTATCACATGAAAAGCTACTATTACAATTGTTTTTTTAAATATATATTTTATTGATTATGCTATTACAGTTGTCCCATTTTTTTCTCCCCTTTATTCCTCTCCACTCTGCACCTCCCCCACAGCATTCCCCCTGCCCCAATTCACATCCATGGGTCGTTCATCAGCTTCTCCACTTCCTATACTATTTTTAACCTCCCCCTGCCTATTTTGTATGTACTATTTATGCTGCTTATTCCCTGTACCTTTCCCCCCATTCTTCCTCCTCCCCCTCCTCTCTGATCTCCATTTCTATGACTCTGTTCCTGTTGTAGTTGTTTGCTTCGTTTGTTTTTGTTTTTGTTTTAGGTTCAGTTGTTGATAGTTGTGAGCTTGTTGTCATTTTACTGTTCATAGTTTTTTATCTTTTTTTTTAGATAAGTCTCTTTAACATTTCATGTAATAAGGGCTTGGTGATGATGAACTCCTTTAACTTGACCTTATCTGGGAAGCACTTTACCTGCCCTTCCGTTCTAAATGAGAGCTCTGCTGGGGAGAGTGATCTTGGATGCAGGTCCTTGCCTTTAATGACTTTGAATACTTCTTGCCAACCCCTTCTTGCCTGCAAGGTTTCTTTTGAGAAATCAGCTGGCAGTCTTATGGGAACTCCTTTGTAGGTAAATGTCTCCTTTTCTCTTGCTGCTTTTAAGATTCTCTCCTTATCTTTAATCTTGGGTAACTTAATTATGATGTGCCTTCGTGTGTGCTTCCTTGGATCCAACTACTTTGGGACTGTCTGAGCTTCCTGGAAATCTCTTTCCTTGGCCAGATTGGGGAAGTTTCCTTTCATTATTTTTTCAGATATGTTTTCAGTTTCTTGCTCTTCCTCTTCTCCTTCTGGCACCCCTATGATTTGGATGTTGGAACATTTAAAGTTGTCCCAGAGGTTCCTAAGCCTCGCCTCATTTTTTTGAATTCTTATTTCTTCATTCTGTTCTGGTTGAATGTTTATCTCTTCTTTCTGCTCCCAATCATTGATTTGAGTTCCAGTTTCCTTCCCTTCACTGTTGGTTCCCTGTATATTTTTCTTTATTTTACTCTGTGTAGCCTCTACTTTTTCCTCCATTTTGCAACCATTCTCCACCATTTCTGTGAGCATCTTGATTACCAGTGTTTTGAACTCTGCATCTGATAGATTGGTGATCTGTTCATCACTTAGTTCTAGTTTTGGAACTTTGATCAATTCTTTCATTGGGGCCATATTTCTTTGTCGCAGCATTCCTGTTCCATTGTAAGGGTCGGAGCCTTAGGTATTAATCAGGTCAGGGCAACTCAGCTCACTGCATTGTGGCACTATGTGTGGGGGAGGGGTCCAAGAGGGAACAATGCCACTTGATCAGCTCAGCTGGCTTTCAGTCACTTGCCCCACTACCCACAAGCAAATTGGACCCGTCTGGTGCTGATTCCTGGTTGGGCGGATTTGTATATGTTCTAGGATCCTGTGGGTCTCTCTACCAAACTCTCCTGTGAGGCTGAGAATTTCTCCCACAGCTGCAACCCCTGCAGATTTTTACATCCAAAGTTTTGAAGCTTTCTTTTCCCGCACTGAAACCCTGGATTATGCAGTCTGTCTGGCTGCCCAGCTATTCCTCCCAGTTTATCTGCATGCAGATATAGGACCTCCCGGTCTGCCAGCCGCCGCCTTGCCCACCAGGTCCTCTAGCTGCCGCCTTGCCGTGAGTCCATTCTGCCCGAGCTGCCCATCTCTGTACCCCCTAGTGATCTGGATGAATGTTTCTTGTGTAACTCCTTGGTTGTTGGACTTCCATACAGTTCAATTTTCTGACAGTTCTGGTTGTTTTTGTTTTTAAATTTGTTGTTGTACTTCTTTTGGTTGTGCAAGGAAGCAAAGTGTATCTACCTATGCTTCCATCCTGGCTGGTAGTTCACAACCCTATTCTTACTAGTGCATGGGAAATATTTCTTATATTAAGTGGTGATTTGATGGTTTGATTTAATTAGTCCCAATCTTAAAAAACATGATATAGAGCCTCCTGAAAGCTGGGATACTAAAATTATACTAAAAACAAATATTAACACTTAATTCATTTTTTTACTAACTCATTCAAAATAATTTTTATTTAGCATGTTTTATCTCTCAGGCTCTATTTCAAGAGTTAAATTATGAAACTTATGATCTGCTAAAGACACAATGATAAAATATTACAAGTGTGATAAATGACCCAGATGAGAAATGTAGAATATTATAGGACCATGTAATAGGAAGGTCTAAATTTGTATTTAGTTTGAGGAAGGCTTCCTTCAGCAGTAATGTTGAAGTGCAATCTGAAGGATGAGCAGGAGTTAACTGGAAGAAGAGCTGGGGAAATGAGTGGGAAGAGATAGTGGGAGTGGTCTTGGCATGTGGGGAGGTCCAGAGGATTTAAGGAGCCAGATTTTGTTCAGGGAACTGAAAAGTATGTATTGCCTTGAGCACAGAGTATGGGACATGAGGCAAAGCTGAGAGGCTTCTGGAAGTCAGCTCATTTTAGACTTTATGGTCATGTTGGAGTATTCATAGATCTTTTCTCTAGAACTGGCTTTGTTCTGGGTACTAGGGAGACATAGACTTGAATCAGGCTTTAAAGTACTTTAATCCCAGGATTTATCGTAGGGTAGAGACACTTTGACAAAAGCAGTGCAGCTTGCTGAGTACGATAGTAGAAGTAAGAAGAGATTTTCAAGGAAATTCACAGGAGAGGTACTTAAAGAATAAAAGTATTTCATCATATTGCCTTTTATGTTATTTCATACTGATTCCAAACTCAGATCAGTCAATTGCAGGACTAAGTTTAGATTAATGTTATTTTTAGACACACATAAAAATGGTTTAGCCCCTTAGGCAACCAAGCAATTCTAGTATAGTTTTTGCTTATGGCCTATGCACTACGTCTTCCTTTCCTTTTCATAAACTCTCATTCATTCTTTGAAATGCTATTGAATTGTCCCCCTTCTAGTTTCCTCCAGGTAGAGTTAGAAATCTTTCCCTCTGTGCCCCTGAAGGACTCTGGCTGTCCTGGGAGAAGAGTGCATAAACTCTACAGCATGTGTAGTCTGCACAAGACTGAGCATAAAATGCTTAAAAATAGATCTTTCCCCTCTCTGACACTTACAGTTTCTGTAGCCAGAAAAGGTAGGAATGGGGGTGGGGGAATATTCATTGGATTACACAGGATATCTCAGGCCACTCATGTTTCTCTGTGTGTTCCCTTTAAACTTGGATCTTCCAACCAGCTTGTTGTTTTCTCTGGAAACAACAACAACAACAACAAAATGTTTAAAATACTCCGTTCACTGTAAGAAAGGATAAAAGTGGGTTTCAAATGCAACACAGACAAGCCACATGACACAAAGAGTAAGGATTATCTAGAGCCAGACAGAGTTATATTAATAAGAGAAACATCATTTAAGGGGACAATAAGGAATAAAAAGAGAGAGTTTTGCAGGCTTATTGGAGGAAGCAAACTTCCTCAGAAATATGATAAGGCTATACTTAAAGTAAACCATCGGGGTTTATATTAAGGACCCCAGACAGAAGAGAATCAACAGATCTTGGATAGTGTGAGAAGGAAAGTTGAAATTGGTCTTGAGGCATTCACATTGGTTAAGAACTTTCACTAATTTGTTTTTTTAAGGAAGGAAGAACTGAAAGTTTAATCCAGAGTCTACTATACTGTATATCTTTACTTATACAAAGCTGAATATCTTTAGACAGATTTATGGGTAAGTCAACAGGCAGTAAACTGTATATTTTCATTTCAGCCTTTCAGTGAAACCCTTTGTGACTGTAATAAAATCTTGAATTAAAGACTCCATCTATGACCTATAGATAGCCATCAGGATGGCTAGACCTCACCTGATGTGCAGTCAAAATTCTGACTCCCAGAGTGGGCAAAAAAGAGAAAACCTCTTTTTTAGCCTGAGTGTAATATATAGAACACAAATTTTCTGACAGTTCTGAGGATGTTCAGAGTTCTTGTTTGTGAAACTGCTTAACAGCTAGATTCTGGATAGGTGGAATTTATGGCAACATTATGTCCCAGATTTATGAGTACAGCCCAGATTTCAAATACCCTATCTTGTCATAAGTATGTTTATATATTTGTGCTTTCATCTATCTTAATTTGAATAGAAAGGAAAATATGAGCACAATATAATTGATCCTTTCTTGGGCTTTATGATAAGGTTAAATATCAAAAGGAAGTTGTACTTGGGTTTAGAGTGGTAACAGTGCTCTGTTACGAGTATTCCTTGGTAAAAGCTATCTTCGGTATGAAAGAGGCTGGGAGAAACTCTTGCAAAATTGAGCCTGTTTGTTTGTGCCATTTGGATAGAGTAAAAAAGTCTAGGGGAGAGAAGTTTGGGGACAAAAAAGAGAGAGGCTGCTCCTAGTGAAGGTCAGCCGTGTCCCCTTTGAAGAGGAGGAGAGGGCTGAAGGTTTGAGAGAACCAGGAGATAGAGACACAGAAGGAGAAATGGCGGGGAAGGGAGAGAGAGAGAGGGAAGAAGAGAAATGGAAGGGGGGAGAGAGAACTAGAGAGAGAACGGCATTAAAAGAAGCTTAGAGAAAAACTTTGAAGACAGACTCAGGAGGGTGAAACAGATGGGTGAGAATAAGAGCAGAAAAGAGAGACTGAGAATGGGGTGAGGAAAGCTAGAGCAAGCAAGCAAGCAAGCTCGGATGAAGGAGAAACAAAAGAAAAGCATAAAGTTCCTCTTAAGGTTATGGAAGTCTGGAGAACCCCGCATGGGTGTCGAGAGAGATCTAAGGCTGGGAAAGGATTCTGGAACTGGACCAAGGGCAGTCCAAACAAGAAAAGTTCAGAGCTGCATATACCATATGCTAGAACTGGTAATCCCTCCAGGGATCCCTTAGGGAACCTCCCCTCCAAGCCTGTAAGTGATCCTGGATTATGTTTTCTGGGGAACTTTGGAGACCCAGCAAGGTGTTTTGCTGATGTTGCCTAACATTAAATAAATCTCTCTCTAAAATACTGTTGGCTTGCTAGGTGGGGGTACTTAACTGAAAAAGTTCTTAGGGGATATTGAAGTAAATAAAGTGTGGCAAGTTCTTCCTCCCAAAATCTAGGACTTCTGTGCTACCAGCCAGCATTTATTTTTTTGAAGGAAAATACATTTGTAGATATTATGTCCTTTGCTCAGAGATTCTGAGAAGTCTATCATTTTTAAAGCTTAAAAATGTTTAGTTGGTTTTCTTTCCCACATAATTGTGGAAGTGGAATTTAGGAAAAACCTTTTAAAAATCAATTTGGCAGTACTAGGAACCTTTTAAATTTTCTCAGTGCTTGATGTAGAAATCCCACATCTGAGAATTTTCTCTGAGGAAGTAACCTTATAGTGCTTCATACAGTCATGCAAAAAAGCATTATTTATAATAGTAAATAATTAAATGCCTAATTTAATTAAATGATTAACAATAAGGGACTGGTTAAGCAAACTCTGGCACCTTTTCCTATATAATATTTTGCAGCTGTTAAAACTACATTTACAAATAATTCCCAATGATGTGGCAAAATACTTATAAAACATTAAGTAAAAAATTATATACACAGTGTGATCACAACTATGTTAAAATGCATTAAAAAAAAAAAAAGACTGAAAGGAAGTATGCCAAAAAGTTGTTTCGATTGATGATCTTAAGATAGTGAAGTTGTTGTCTATTGTTGTTACTTTCTTCTTTATGTTTTCCTATATTTTCCAGATTTTCTACAAAGTGTAATAGTATTATAATCAGAAAAAAGTTCACTTTTAAATGTCTGAAAAATCAGGGAGTTAAGTGTTTATAAACATAAAAGTAATGTAGTCAAAAATAATTTTATAAAAGATTTGTAAGTTGTAAAAGATCTGCTGAAGGAAATAAAATTATTAAAGGAATAAAATAAAACTTCTTAAAAATATTTATTTTTTATTTTTATTTTATTAAAAACAAAACTTAACTTCTGAAAACACAGTGGTTATGAACACTATATAATATGAGCAATGCTTATGGTTTAAGGTTAAATGAAAACAGACCAAACTAATTAAGATTACAACTATTCAGCTCAGTACCTTGAGCACCCACGCTCAGCCTCACAGTATACAGTAGGGTACCCAAAAAAGAAACTTCCTTATATGTATTGCCTTTCTGCAGTGGCTAGCTCTTGAACCTCCCCACCCTTTGTACTCTTGCCCTTTGCTTGCTCATTTTAGACATGTATTTCTGACATGGCTTTCTTTTAGATTCTGCCTTACTCCTGCCAGAATATGCTCAGAGACTACTTTCGGTTATGCCTCTCCATATCTGACCCCAGTTACTCGCCTATTAGCCAATTGCCTTAACTTGAGTAGCTAACTTTAAAAATAAAGAAAAAGAAAAAGACTGGTAAGAAATCCAGGATACCAAAATGCTAGTAGTCCTGTGGTGGCATTGTAGATAGTTTTTGCCACTTTTCCTTAGGCTTGACATTTTGCAGTGTGGTTGTGTTTGGTTTATAACAAGAAATATTTAAAGTTTGAATTAAAGTCATTTGCCAAGTGTTTTCTTTTCCTTCCTTTTCATGATTTTCAAGGATGGATATAAAATTGATATCCCTTTAGCCAAGAAGATATCAGGTCTGTAAGCCTATCTGGGTCAGAGAAATTCTTTCCCATCTTTCTCTCTCCAAGCAGACTCTGCACAGAGAAAGCAGAGACATGAGCATGTACTTCTCCTACTTCAAAACTTGAGATGCTTCCCAATGCCTGCAGAAAACAAGTCCTAGCTCTTTAAAATGGCTACCAAAACTGTTTATAATCTAATGACATTCTATCTCTCTAACTTTATCTCCTCGTAATCTGCTAACTTTTTTCTTCCTCACTCTATGTTACATCAGACTACTTGCCATTGTTTAACATGCTAATGTTTTTTGCTTTTTAAAATTGGTGTATAACATTTATATAGTAAGGAACACAAAACTTAACTGTACAACTCAATGGTCGTTCACATATATTTAACCCAGATCAAGATCGAGAACATATCTAGGACTCTAGAAGGTTTCTCTTACTCCTTCCCAGTCCGTGTCTACATTACCAGCCAGAAATAACCACTATTATGAATTCTATCAACAAATATTAGTTTTGCCTGTTTTTGAATTTTTAAAAATAGAAACACATTGTATATAGTCTTTAAAACACATAGTACATTTTTATGTTTCCTCTGCCTGAGAATAGGAATGTTAAGTATTGGCCATGTTCTAGTGCTCTACCATTCTGCATCCATGGCAGAAATTAGCAGAAATAACTAATTCATCATACTTTCTTATTGTATCTAGACTTAGCTTTAAGCTTGTTTTCTAAACTGCACACCAGCCACCACTAGTTGTTCAGCTGACACTAATGAAAGCTTTCTGGACAAGAAAGACCTATGTGAGAGCCTTCATTCTACCATGTACAACACATTTGATAAGTCATTTAAGTCTTGCTGAATTCTATCATTGTAACATCTCTCCAATCTGTCCCACTGTATTTACTTATTTCAAACTATCATAATCTCTCACCTGATTTTCTATAACAATCCCTTACTGTTTTTCTTGCCTTCAGTTTTGGCTCCTCTGTTCTTTGCTACACACTGCTGATGAATCTTTTTAAATATCTAAATATACTATATCAGTCCTTAAACCCTTTCAGGTTAAGCCCAGGTGCTTAGCACTATATAGCGGGCCTCATCTCTCCTCTATCATCTCCTATACCCTGCAGTATGCCAACTACTTGCAGGTTCCTGAAACATGCCCTGCCTCTTTTCTCCTCTACATCATAAATGCTCTTCCTCTCCTCTAGTTGTCTAAGACTCATTCATCCTTCAAGAATATTTCACGGATATTCATTATCCAAACTTTTGTTGATCATTCTTTCCCTAATAAATGATTATTCTCCCCCAGGCAAAATTAATTAACCCTTATTTGTGTCTGCATCATA
Source organism: Pteronotus mesoamericanus (assembly GCF_021234165.1). Taxonomy (NCBI): domain Eukaryota; kingdom Metazoa; phylum Chordata; class Mammalia; order Chiroptera; family Mormoopidae; genus Pteronotus; species Pteronotus mesoamericanus. The sequence continues at coordinate 4,279,006 of NW_026555006.1, read as the reverse complement.
CTTTATACATATCCTTATTATGGTAATTATCATGTATTATTATTATCTGTTTACTTTTCTGACAGTTCCTTGAGGGAAGAGAGCTTTGTAGCTCTAGAACTCATCAGAGTACATGACATTTTTTCTAATTTAAAAAAGTTGTAGTAAAATACACATAACAAATTTATTATCTCCACCATTTTACATGTGTAGTTTATTAGTATTAAGTACATTCATGTTGTTGTGCAACCATCCATCTCCAGAACTCTTTTTATCTGGCAGAACTAAAACTCTACTTATTAAACAATAACACCTCATTTTTTCCTTCCCTTAGCTCCTGGCAACCATCATTCTACTTTCTGTCTTTGAATCTGACTACTCTAAGTGCATTGCATAACTAGAATCATAAACTACTTGTCTTTTCATGACTAGTTCATTTCATTTAGGACAATGTCTTCAACATTCGTGCCATGTTGTAGCCTGTGTCAGAATTTTCTTTCTTTTTAAAGTTGAATACTGCTGGTGCCCGAACAAATAATATTCTATTGTGTGTATATATTACATTTTGCTTATCCATCTGTCAATGGACACTTGAATTGTTTTTACTTTTTATTTATTGTAAATAATACTGTTATGAATATGGATGTACAAATATCTCTTGAAATCTGCTTTCTTCTTTTGAATAAATGCCCAGAAGTATAATTATTGGATCATATGGTAATTCTATGTTTAATTTTTTTAGGAACCAATATACCGTTTTCCATAATGGCTGAATCACTTTATATTCCCATCAACAGTGCATAAGGGTTACAATTTTTGCACATTCTCACCAACACTTATTATTTTCTAGGTTAAAAAATTATATTTTTTTTGATAGTAGTCATCCTAACGGGTGTGAGGGGGTATTTCATTGCAGTTTTGATTTGCATTTTCCTGGTGACTGGTGATGTTGAGTATCTCTTAATGTGCTTATTGGCCATTTGTATATCTTCTTTGGAAAAATGTATATTCAAGGCTTTTGCCCATTTCTTGCCAGGTCTTTTTTTCTTTTTTTGTTATTGAATTTTAGTTTTCTATGTATTCTGGATATTAATCTCTTTTCAGATATATGATTTGCAAATATTCTCTCCCATTCTGTGGTGTACCTTTTTACCCTGTTGATACTGTTTTTTGGTGCACAAAATATAATTTTCATAAAGTTCAGTTTGTATATATATTCTTTTGTTGCCTGTGCCTTTGATATCATATCCAAGAAATTATTGCAGAATCCAATGTTGTGAAGATTTTGTCCTATGTTTTCTTCTACATGTTTTATTTTTATTATTTTAGGTTTTACATTTTAGGTCGAAGAATCCATTTTGAGTTAATTTTTGTATTTGGTTTTAGGTAAGCGTCCAACTTCATTTTTTGCATGTGGATATCCAGTTTTCCTGGCACCATTTGTTGAAAAGACTGTCTTTTCCCCATTGAATGGCCTTTGTGCCTTTGTCAAAAATCACTTAACCATATATACAAGACTTTATTTCTGGACAGAGTACATGACATTTTATAGGATACAAAGATGAATCAGAGTACAAACTGTCCTAACACACTAGAATTGGTCATAGGGAGAGTGATAGAACAGAATTGGGTCTTATTTTTGTTTTAGAGAAAAAGGGGAAAGAAAATTTAATTTAAAGGAAGGTAGAATAGCTGACTTAAAAGCAGTTCATGTCAGAATTATAGACCTTTAGACCTGTTTCCTAGTTCATCTAGTTTTTATCCTTATTTTTATATATGAAGAAAAAGAGGCCTGGTGTTACTTTTGAGGTCAGAATTACAAAAAATGTAGACATACAGAAGGAACATTTCAGTTCAGAGAAGAAAGAACTTCTAACATCTAGGACAGATCTGGGGAGGAATGGGCTATCTATAACCACAAATATTCAAATGGGAGTTGGATGACCACCTGTAAGTTTTGCTGTAGAGGCAGGTCTGATAGAATCTGTCTCTCTGTCTTGCTTGCAAATGTTCTGTGACTGCCCAATAACTTTTGAATAAAGGCCAGCTTTTAAAAATGGCATATTTGACTCTTATGATGTGGTCCTCAGCCACCTTTATAGTATCATCTCCTGCCATGTATCTAAGTTCTTGATATATGCAACTGTATGACCTCTAATGTCCTTTCTACTCTCAGATTTTATTCACATTTATAAAAGCCACCTTAAAAAAAAAGACTCTAATATTTCAAGGAACTAAGCTAAAGGGTATGGCTGTAGTTTAAAATTCCACACATAGAATCCTCTTGACAAATTAAATATAATCAATGGGTAGCAAGTACACATGTGCCAAGATGAGTGTAAGGGCACATGAAATCCAAACTGGGGCAGATGAGGAAAAAAAACTCACTTTCAAGGAGAAAAGGAATTAATTTTTGTTGAATGTTTATTATATAATAGGCATTAACATATTTTGGTTTATTTAAGAATGTAAAATGTCAGAAAAAAATAGATCTATCCTTGAAGTGAGCAAATTCCTTAGGTGCTTTGTGTACTATTCGTAAGGATCATAGAAATTTTAAACTTTGAACATATCTGCTTATAGACAATGTCGAGTGTCAACAAGCATTGTCTAGGTACTTTCTATGTGTCAAGATTACACTGGTTTCTGGGAATACAAAGGTGAAGAAGACCTGGTAAGGACCACATCATGGGGGTGGATGCACTGTTTTTTACTTGAGTTCATCATCAGCTAGTGTCTATAGAAAGTTATTAACCACTGACGTGTCTCTCCTTGAAGAAATCAGGTATGTGGGGAAAAAAGGAGGCTAAGGAAAAAATCTTTAGCAGATCTGGTCATATCTCTCTCTTGCTTACAAATGTTCAATGACTCCCCATTAACCACAGGATAAAGCCTGCTTTTTTTCGATTGGCATACATGGCCCTTTATGATTTGTTCTTTTTATAATCTACCAGCATATCTACTTGGTTTGAATACACTAATCTCTGAAACACCCTTCTTGTTCTGATTTAATTTACCCACCACATCATCTTTTTATCCAACATGATTATTTTTGGACTAGGTTTTCCTATCACCTAGGAAGAGAATAGAATATGGATATCGATCCACTGTGAAATTATATTTCCCATTATATATGATGAAATAAGATTCTTGCTGCAAGTAATTTTCACCTGAGTTTGGATGAAATCAAGTTCCCAGAACTTCTGGACTGAAAGGCTAAATTTGGAGACTCAATCACAATTATGAGGTCTTTCTTGCAGGTATCAGATGTAAGTCCTCAGTGTATTTTTACAAAGCAGTCAGACACCATTTTCTCAGTAAGCTGTTTGTGATTCAATGGAAAGAACTGAGTCACATAGGACTGGTGTTCTAGTCTTGACTGTGACTTACTCTCTGACCCTGGCCACTATTTAAGCCTTTCATGCCCCAAGAAATAATAATTGCTCTATCCATACTCTGTTGTGATGATAACATAGTTGTTAAAATTTTCAACTCAACGTGTAGGTGTTATATGGAATACAAATATAAGTATTTGTGCTCATTTATAGTCTAATTGGGTCAGACTTATAAAGGTAACACGTAGGAATTCAGAGAATGGAATTTTCACATTCAGTAGAGGGGGGTGATTAGGAAGACTTACTAAAGGCAGGAGTTCAGCTGGGTCTTGAGGAATAGAAGGTTTGGTAGGAGAAAGTAGGAAGGGATAACTGCAGAGAGGTGCTGGGATTCTCAGTCTGGCCCCGACTTTTGCTTCCAGATGCATTATCTCCTGTGCACTCCAGACTAAATTTTGTTCTCTGAATCACATACATGTGTCTGGCACATAGCAGGCATGCCTCCAAGGTCCAGCTTCTACCACTTTCATTAAAACCTCACTGAAGTGGAATTTATCACACCCCTCTGTATTAGTCCAGACTTTGTTCATATGACCTATTGCTTTTTATTGTAGCTCAATAGAACCATTTTCCTTGCTCAGTGGTTAATTTTTTTAGACAGGAATTTGGTTTGCTTTTGTTTTCCTATGCATCTAACTCAATGCTTTGTTCTTAAGTAATCAGGAAATTTTATTCAATTCAATTTGCTCCAAGGACATTGATATCACATATTGGTATCATCTTAATGTTTCTGTAAGGCTTTAACTTTTGTGCACAGTTGTTTTCTTTACATCATCCTTGTGAAGTAGGTTTTTTTGACTTTGAAAACTTATAGATGTGGCAACTCAGAGGGAAGCTCAGGTGCATTTGCCTAAAGTCCTGCAGCTGACAAGTGTTGAAGCCAGGTAAGGCTCTTTTGACTTGAAATTCACTACTTCCTACACTGTACTGGGTCTCTGCGACAACAGACAGGTAGGCGTAAAATGCACTTATGTTCTGAGCTCTAGTTTTCTCATTTGTAAATGGGACCAATAGTTCGGATTTCATGGGGGCTGTGAGGATCTTTAAATGAGGAAATATGTGAGGCCTCTACTAAAATGCTTAGCCCTTAGTGGGCAATGCTTGGTTCCTTCTCATCAAACTTCCAATTCATATGGACATAAAGAAATGAGGCATCCAGTTCTGGGGTGTAGTGGGAAGTAGATGGACTATGTAGACAGGAATACACTTCCTCTAACCTCTTACAGGTTATCTCTGAGTAATATTATACAAAAATTTACAAGGCAGTATCTTGTAAATTCTTAAGATTTACCATGTCCCCTCCCCTTCTCACATCCTTTTCCTGCCTAGAACTTGCTAAATGCAAGGACCCCTAGTTGTGTGAACTGTCTAGCTTTGAGGCCAGAGATTGGTTGAATAAAATCTCCAAGGCTGGAGTCTTAAAAAAGCTAACCAAACCACAAGTTCCCTAGGATTGTGACTTAAAATAACCATGTGGAGGGACCTGACACATTAAAAGCAAGGGGCGTAGGGAAGAGGGGCCCATGGATGATAGTTGATTCCAAACACGGGTAAATTAAATTAGTGATTAAAAAAATCTTTTTCCTGGAAAATGCTCTTGGGGTTTCTCTGCTGAATTCCTTAACTCCTAAACTAGCTGCCTTTTAAAATGAACAGGATTTCTGCTTAGGTCTGTTGGTGGCAAAGGTAAACAGGGGGAGGGGTCAACCTCGAGTCTTTCTCTCTCTAGGTACGCGCGGCTGCTCCTTAGCCTGCGCTAGCCCTAGGGTATGCGAAGGCCAGGGATAGCCCAGTCGGTGAGCCAGGGACAGGGTCTACGTCCAAGGCCGGGGGTTTCCTTCTGCCCGAGGGACCACTCTCTGAACGAGACGTGAAGTTGGCTCTTGGGCCCTTCTTCCCCTCTTCAAGGCTTCAGTAGGGCAGCGCGCAGCCCAGGAGCTAGACCTGAATGGAGAGCTGCGTGGAGTGCCCGAGACCCCCGCCTCCTCAGGCGCGCCAGCTTCCTTGCGCCGTTCCCCAGCGAGGCCCCGGCGGGGCGCCAGACCTCCAGACCCTCGCTGATTGGCCACGCCTCTCCCCGCGAGGCTTTGGTGACTTCGACACCCCCCTCCAACTTTAAAGTGCCCTGCCCCCTCCTCGGGGGCTAAGGACTCCCGCGCCCAGCCCTTCCCTAAGCGTAAGTGTGACTGCACTGCCTTCTCACCTCGACCCCCATCCCATTGTTTCTAGCTGCCACTACCAGCCCTGAACGTAGCTCCTCCCCACACTGGCGTTTACTACCCCCGTCAGGATTTCACTGGTGCCGAGGGGACCCCAGAACCAAGGGAGGGGGCACCCCAAGCCCTTTCTCCTAAGTCTCTTTTCCAGGGTCTCTCTAGCGTTGCTCTCCTATCCCATCCCTGAGCAGGCCTCCATTCGGGGTTCCTTCTCGCTTTCTCTTTTCCCTCCCCCACTCCCCCAACTCTCCATCTACAGCCCCCTCCCTTCAGCGGGTCCTCCTCTTTCTCTCCCTTTCCCTCCTCCCCTTCTCACTCCCCTTCCCCCTCCCCTCCCCTCCCCCCCCACAATGCAGTTCGCGGCGCGGCGGACATGGCGGTGGAGTCTTGAGCTCATCGTGTCCCGGCCTCCAGTGGCGGTGGCGGTGGTGGCGGTGGCGGTGGCGGCAGCAGCGGCAGCGGCAGCAGCAGCAGCAGCAGCAGCAGCAGCGGCCGCGACGGCAGCCGCAGCGGGAGGTGGAGGCGGAGCGGGAGCCATTGAGATGAGGAGGCGCCGCGCGCGCCTGTAGCTCGCAGGTACGGAGGTTCCTGCGGCGGGGAAGCACCGGGCGCCAAGGGGGTGTGCTCGGTGAAGGCCGGGCCGCCCCCTGCTCGCTCTCAGGTGCCGCGCTTCGCAGGTGTCGGTGGCCCTGCCGGAGTGGGAGTGCGTCTCAGTCGTTCCTTTTGGGCCTCACACTCCTTTTCTTTGCGGGAATGAGCTTTGGGTGTCACAGTAGAAGGCAGGGATAAGGGAGGTAGGGGCGGCGGCCTGGGCGGCCTGAGCGGCCTGAGGGGGACCTTGGGGCGCTTTGGGGCTAAACTCCACCGACAGGCAGGGGCTCTCCGAAACCTGTAGACCTGGGAGGCGGATTTTGAATTAACGGAATTGGCGTGAGCTTTCTCTTGGATCCAGTACGATCCCCTACCTTGTGCCTTTTCTTTCACCGTCTGCTTAGTTATAGACGTGCATGTACAACAAATATACACACGCATATAATACATCATAAATATTTTCTCTGGGCTCGCCCTTGTTGGAGAAGGCAGAAGTGTATATGGGTTTCATTTCTTGCTCGCCCGCCTTCTCTCTCCCCCGCCCCCCAGTGGAATGGTGGTAATGAACGCTTTTGACGTGGGAAACTGAGATTCTTATTTGTAAACAGTCCTACCGAGTGTATTGCACGCCGCCACGAGAGGTTTCAGGTCCTTTGGGTATCCAGAGTTCAAAAGAATGAAATATTTAGACCTGAAAGAAGCACATTAAACAGGACTTAAGGTCGTGCCTGAATGGGGTGAATTACTGTTATTTTAACGACCTTGATTAGACATTTTCTTTTTCAGATCTTCAATCAGATGAATTTTCTACCTTGCACAAGATCTTAGTTTTGGTATAGGATGTTTCCTCATTGTCATATATTTTGAGGTTCTACTCCTTTTGTAACCTCCTTAGTGTCCAGAAATGCAATTCGAATTGTGTATTGTCGGCATCCAGTAATTAATTAGCTGGAGTGGATCAGATTACCTTTTGTTTCCAAAGATCCCCCCCCCTCGCCCCCCGCACCGCCCAAGTCTTGTTGTAGTGAAATGTGTAATACTTGGTGAAACAGAACATATCCTGTTTGCTTTTAAAGTAATGAGAATTATTAGCTAATACAATTAGATAATCCCAATTGGATAGGATAATTTAGAGAGAAGGCCATACCAATGTGGCAAATTGTGGGATGGTTTTTTAAAAAAACTTGACTTGGAGACAATTGTACCTGAACAACAATAAAAAAATAAATAAAATGAGAAAAAAGTAAAAAAATAAAAAAGTTGACTTTTTTTGGTTAGCATCAGTCAGCATGTTCTGTATTTAAGTCAGTTACATTCCGAAATTTTTTTAGATTCAGAACCCTTGTATATCCGTCTTTTTAGAAATTGCTGCACTGTACTCATTCCAGTACTGATTAGTCACAACTTGTAAAATTATGAAATACTGATTCATTTAGAAAGCTGCGCTTAAGATAAGAAATTCACTAGTGTTTAGTGTGCTATAATGCTTCATAAACAAAATTTAACAAGTGCTTAAAAACCATATAACTTGGGGAAGATAAGAATTTTAAGTCATTTATGCTTTAAGAAATAATATAAACAAAAGAAAGTTGTTTTTTTAAAAAAAGAGCTCATTTAGATACATTTTCCTGCTGTTAGCAATTTTTCATTTGACTGGAATGGAAAAGGAAAAACTAAAGCTTCCTTGAAATAATTCAGTAGCGGAAGTGAAAGTTATTGGCATTTAATATTTTAAGTCTAGCAAATATCTAAATACAAAAAGTAAAAATCTTCATTGTTCTAGGTCAAGTTGTTAGTATACAGATAAATTAACAGGATGTTAGTTCAACTTTGTAAATCCTAAATCACGCCTCGAATTACACTTATTTTTAGATAATTTAGTTACAAGAGTCAGTGTTCACATAATTTTAGATCTTTTAAAATATTTATAATTGTAATTACAAGTATCTTTGATTAATAAAAAGTTGTTTAAAGAGAGTTTTTATTCTCAGAGCAGATTTATTTTAGTAAGAGGAATTAGAGAATTTTTTTTTACCTCAAAGTTAACCTTGATGTGCATAGTAAGCACCATTAATTATGTTGTGTTCTTTATAGGATGTCAAATCAGGATCTGTGGGTAGAGAAAGGTGTTTGAATTTATTTTCTACAGAAAGTTTCTGGTTTCAGAGAAACATTAAGGAAGACTTACCATTAAGTTTTGTGTATTCACAAAAAAAATCAGTTTGATAGTAACAAGTCAGTGAGTTGTATTATTTTCTGAAGTAAACTACAAGTGCTTGATTTCATAAAATAATGTTATGAAATTCAAATAAGGTCATTAGTGTAGATAGAGAGAATTATGCTTAAAAAAAGAACGGTTCTCGAAAGGACCTAAAACAGGCAAGGGAAAAGGACACTATTGTAAAGCTGGATATGTAGACATTTTTCTTCTTAATATTAGACAAATTAGGATTGTTTACACTGAACTAATTTTTAATTTTAGAATCCTAGATAATTGCGTAATTTGGGGAAATGTTTAAAAACTAGCATATCTCCAAGTGTTTCTTGCAGATCCAAGAAGAAGAAAAGGTATATAAATGCAAAGATGAACAGCTTAGGGTTTTTTCCCCTTGAGGGATTTAATTTGTGTGATGTTACAGTTTTCAAATTTTTTTCATAACATCTCATTGGGTGTCCATAGTTATCCTGTGAGTTAAAGTGGGATAAAGAAGGGAACTAACATTTCTTTGAATATCTGCTTTGTTTCAGGTATTGTGTTAGACATTTAGGTATTTTTTTTCACTTGTTCAACCTTAACCCTATGAAACCTGTTTTGTAGATGATGAATGTGACTCAGAGGTTAAATAATTTGCTGAAGATCATGGAGTTAGTTAGAAAGATTCAAAGCAGCTCTCAGTGCTCCTACTATTATGTTACTTCTCTGATGTATCAAGTATTCTCTTAATTTTATAAGAGAAACTGCTTAAGGTGGCTCATTCATTCATCGTTTAATCATTCATTTCATCAAACATGTACATTTCCTTTGTAGTCCATGTTAGATGCGGCTAGGTGTTAGAGACGCAGAATTATTGAAGACAGTCTCTCAGGGAACACAGTCTCCCTATAATACACATAAATTACAACACTCTAGATCAGCAGTATTCAACCTTTTTCATTTTATGGCACACATAAACTAATTACTAAAATTCTGCGACACACCAAAAAATATATTTTTTGCCAATCTGACCAAAAAAGGTATAATTTTGATTCATTCACACCTGATGGCTATTGTATTGTCATTTTTTAATTTGATAATCTAAGGGAAAAGAGGTCAGTGCCCTTGACTAAATAGTCAGGTATTGCATTTTTTTAAAAAATTTTATTTATTTATTTTAGAGGGAAGGGGAAAGGGAGGAAGAGAAATAGAAACAGTGATGTAAGAGAGAAACATCCTTGGATTGCCTCTCACATGCACCCTAACAGTGGACCAGGCCTGCAATCCAGGCATGTGCCGTAACCAGGAATCAAACTGCTGGTGACCTTTCACTTTGTGGGCAAAGCCCAACTGAGCCATGCTGACCAGGGCAAGTACTGCATGTTTTAAAAATTTTTGAGGCACACCAGTGTGCCTGCTGTGGCTCACTGGTTGAAAATTGCTGCCCTAGATTATGGGAATTCAGAGGGAAGAAGCTGGCTTTTGAAGGATGAATAGGAGTTTGCTAGGTGGAAAAGGGGATATACTAGGTGTCATTCCAGAGGTGAGGAATAAAATACAAAGATGATTTGTTTTAGGGGCTTGATGTGTAGGAAAGAATGAGGAATTCAGTGTGAGGAATTGAAGATTTATGGATAGAGCAGTGAGAGAAATCGTTGGAAGTAGCAGTCAGGTTGTGGCAGTTACTGCGTAAAGTTAATGCATTTGGATTTTTATCTTGTAAATTGGGGTCATTCTTTACTAACAAGATTTTACCTGTTTTCAGTGGATAGTTAGGCCATCTTTTCCATGCCACTCTTTTCTCTGTATTCCAGACTGGTTTTCTTTGAGAATTCTGCCATCCAAATCTCATTGTGTATGAATTTTTAATATATTAGAAGGTTTTTTTGAGATAAAAATACTTTTGGGAGAAATCACCTTGTTACCGTTACTAAGGAAATTTTTCGCTCCTTGACCTGGGTTAGTTGACTGCTTTCTAGTATAACACTAGAAAGCAATAGGATAAGGCATTGGGGAGTGTGGGCTGGAAAGAAGTAGAATATTCATGCAAGCTCAGTGTTCATCAGTACACTTGAGAGATCTCATGTTTACACAAAGTAGCCTGCACTTTCAGGAAGAATAGGCATGTTTGTAAGCACACAGTAGTCTGGTCATGTTAAGTGGGTATTTGAAATACAACACCAAGAGATAATTTACTGTATAGTTACTCTGTGCTCATTTCTTTCTAAAGATCTTAGAAGCATTAACTCAGTCCTCACAACAACCCTTTTTATATTAACATCATTTATAGGTGAGGAAAGTAGATGCAGAAGGGTTAGTAAGTACCTTGGACAAGATTTTACAACTGGTTTTCTATAGAGTTAGGATTTGAACCCCAGGTGTCTGAGTCTAGAGTCAGAGGTCTTAACCACTATACTGTGTTGCACCTCAATTTTAGGTTGTCAAAATTTAGTATGCAGAGGGTGTTAAATTCGGTATAATCACATAGATTGTCGAAAAAATTTTGTGAGAACCAAAAGTATGACTTGAGCATAATAATGAAATCTCATTGCGTTTTGTAAGTCTGAACTATAGACTGTAGTTTAAATAATTGTCATTAAAATTGATCAGTCATTAAGTATTTAGGCTTCAATCTTGTGCTGCTTGTGTTAGTTTAGGTCAATAGTATTCAGACTATATTGGGATTTTTTGAGGGGGTCTCTGGTACAAATATTTGTGTAGTAATGGTAAGACAGTATTTGACAGTATTTGACTTTGCCTCTCATCTGTAATGTAGAGTAATGCCTACATAATATATGAAAACATTGCTTCGGTGGCTTATGGAAAGTGTAATAGTATGTACTTTCTATTTTTCTTTGAGATATAATTTACAATACCATAAAACTCAACTTTTTGAAGTATACAGTTCAATCTGTATTTGTAAGTTTGTATAATCACTACTACCTAATTCCAGAACATTTTCTTTTTTATAATTGAATTTATTGAGGTGATACTGGTTAATTATGTAGATTGCAAGTATACAATTCTATAATGCATATATGTTGTATTGTGTGTTTATCACCCCATACTACCCCAAGTGAAGTCTCCTTCCATCACCATTTATTCCCCCATACCCTTTTCTACCTCCTCCTGCCCCTTTTCCCTCTGGTAATTACTGTACTGTTGTCTGTGCCTATTTTTTTTTTCTTAACCCCTTCACCTTTTTCACCAGCCCCTTAACTCTTCTCCCCACTGACAGCTGTCAGTCTGATAATTCCAGAATGTTTTCGTCTTCCCAAAAAGAAAACCTGTGCCCATTAGCAGTCACTCCTCCATACCCCCCACAGCCTTTGGCAGTCACTAAATTACTTTCTGTCTATGGATTTGCCTATTCTGTACATTTCCTGTAAGTGAAATTATACAACATGTGACTTTTTTGTTCTTGGCTTCTTTCATTAAGCATAATGTTTTTAAGGTTTGTCAAATTGTATCATGTATCAGCACTTCATTTTTTTTTATGGTTGAATAATAATAATATATCCTCCAGGATATAATATTCTATAGAGATACCACATTTTGGTTATCCATTCATTTGATAGACATTTCGTTTGTTTCCATTCTGGCAATTATGAACCATGTTGCTGTGAATACTCATGTAAAAGATTTTGTGTAGATGTATGTTTTCACTTCTCTTGAATGTATATACTCAGGAGTGGAATTGCTGGATGTTTTGATATATTTGTTTTCCCTTATGAGGGCCTGCCAAACTATTTTACAGGAGGCTGCACCAATTTCTATTCCAGTTAGTAAGATATGAGGGTCTTAATTTTTCTACATCCCTATCAACACTTGTTAATATCCCTTTTTTAAATTAAAGCCATCCTAGCAGGTGAAGTGGTATGTCATTGTGGTTTTGATTTGCATTTCCCTTGACTAATGATATTGAACACCTCTTCATATGCCTGTTGGCCATTTGTGTATCTTTTTTGGAGACATGTTTATTCACCATTCTTTGTACATGCAAAAATTTGGGTTTTCTTATAAGAGTTCTTTATATACTTTGGATACTAGATCCTTATGTATTTGATTTGCAAAATTGTCCTTCTGTTATGTGGATTAATTTAATTTTTTAATTAAAAAATGTAAGATATTACCATTTTAACCACTTTTAAGTGCACATTCAGTGCATTCATTAGGTGCATTTATATTGTTGTGCAGCCATTGCCACTACCCATCTTCAGAACTTTATCAGTTTCCCAACCAGAACACTGTATCTGTCAAGCAGTAACTCCCCATTTCCTTTTCCCTGCAACTCCTAGAAACCAATATTCTACTTTCTGTCTTTATGAATTTGACTACTCTTTATATAATTAGAGTCATAAAATACTTGCCTTTTCTGGCTTATTCCATTTCAGTATCTTCAAGGATCTTCCATGTTGTAGCAAGTGCCAGAATTTCCTTTCTTCTTAAGGCTGAATAATACTCTTGTTATACATATATACCACATATTTTAAATTTATTCACCTGTTGATAAACACTTGGGTTGTTTCCAATTGCTGGCTATTGTGAATAAGGCTGCTATGGATGTGGGCATATAAATATCTGTTTAAGTCCCTGCTTTCGGTTCTTTGGGTATATCCTCAGGTGTGGAATTGCTGGATCATATGGGTAAGTCTACATGTAATTCTCTTTTAGGAACTACTATATTGTTCTCATTTCCTTTAGTATATTTTGAAGTGCCTAAGTTTTCAGTTTTGATTAAGTCCAATTTAGCTATTTTGCTTTTGGTTGCTGGTGCTTTGGGAGTCCTATCTAAAAAATCATTGCCTAATCCAAAATTACAGAAATTTACATCTGTGTTTCCTTGTAACATTCTTATAGTTTTAGCTTTTACATTTAGTTCTTCGATCCATTTTGAGTTTATTTTTGTATGTGGTGTGAGGTGGAGGTCCTACTTCGTTCTATTGCCTGAGACTGTCCATTTGTCTCAGCATCATTTCTTGACAAGATTGTTCTTTCACTTGTTGAATGGTTTTAGCATCCTGGTTGAAAATCATTTGACCATAAATGTCTGATTATTTCTGGATTCCCATTGGATTCCGGGTTTTTCCATTGATTTCTATGTCTAGCCTTCGGCAAGTACCACACAGTCATGTTTACTGTAGCTTTGTAGTAAGGTTTGAATCTGGAAGTGCGAATCTTCAATTTTGTTCTTTTTCAAGATTGTTTTGGCCAGAGTCCCTTCCAGTTTGATGTAAGTTTTAGGATCAGTTGCCAGTTTCTGTCCAAAAAAAAAAAAAAAAAAAGAAAAAGACAGCTGGAATTTTGAAAGAAATTGTGATGATCTGTTTGGGGAGTATCATCATCTTAATATCAAGTTTGTCAGTCCATGAATATGAAATATTTTTCTATATACTTTCATTTCCTTTAAATATGCCTTCACCTACTTATTACTACAGTGTTTTGTAGTTTTCAGTGTATGAGTCTTATACTTCTGTTAAATTTATTGCTAAGTATTTTATTTTGTGACGGTATTATAAGTGGAGTTGTTCTCTTGATTTCTTTTTTGGTATTTCAAGTGTATAGAAATCCAGCTGATTTTTATATATCGACCTTGGATAGCAACCTTGCTGGACTCATTTATTAGCTCTAGTATTTTTTTGTGGATTCCTTAGGATTTTCTACATAGGATGACATCATCTGCAAAAGTTTTACTTCTTCCTTTCCAATCTGGATACCTTATATTTCTTTTTCTTGTCTAATGTCCCTTGTTGGTATAATGTTGAATAGAAGTGAAAACATTAGACATCTTTGTCTTGTTTCTGTTGTTAGAGGAGAAAACACTTTAGTCTTTCACCATTAAGTATGATGTCATATATGGGTTTTTCTTAGATGTCCTTTGTCAGGTTTTTTCCTATTTCTAGTTTGTTGAGGTGTTTGGGGTTTTGTTTGTTTGTTTGTTTGTTTGTTTTAAATCATGAAAGGGTGTTAGATTTTATCAAATGCCTTTTTTTTTCTTTTTTTTTTTTTTGGTCTATTAGGATGGCAATGTGATTTTGTCCTTTATTCTATTGATATGGTGTGTTACATCAATTTTTTTTTCATATGTTGAACCAGCCTTGCATTCCTGGAATAGATACCCCTTATTCCTGGTTTATAATCCTTTTGTTGCTGGATTTGGTTTGCTTGTATTATTTTGTTGAGGATTTTTACATCTGTATGCATAAGAGACATTGGTCTGTAGTTTTTTGTGGTGTGTTTGTCTGGTTTTGGTCGTAGGGTAATAATGGTCTCATAGAATAAGTTAATATATTGCATTTGAAAAATTTCTCAGTTTTAAAATCTAATGATATAAATATCAATAGCTATAACCCACCAAAAAAGTTTTGTTTTATTTGATTTTTGGTAATTTTTAAGAAAATAAATAGATCCCAAGGTCAGGAAGTTTGAGAACCACTACTTTAGGCTAATGGACCAAAAATTGGGACTCTTGTTTCTTGTTAGTCATAAACCCGTCTCGTTTGTGTCACTTTAGGCAAGTCATAAACTCTGGGTTCCTCATTAATGTGTAAAGTAGAAACATGAGCTCTGGCTGATGTGGCTCAGTGGATTGAGTACTGGCCTGTGAACCAAAGGGTCGCTGGTTTGATTCCCAGCTGGGGCACAAGCCTGGGTTGCAGGCCAGGTCCCCAGTAGGGGGCGCTGAAGAGACAAACACACATTGATGTTTCTTTCCTTCTCTTCCTCCCTCTTCTTAAAAAAAAAAAATCTGAAATATATATATATAAAAAACATGAGAAGACTGTGTTAACTTCCTGGATGCATGAAGACAAAGGAATGGACATACTAGACATAATTAGCGAATGCTGTATCATCAAAAAAAATTTTGTAAAACTGAAATATTTGTAAAGTTTGGGGACTTTATATATGAGCTTGTAGTATTGTTATGTGACAGTGCCTTTAATTGTGTCATACAGATAAAACTTTGTTAGTTTGTGCTTGGAGCTTGTCCTGAAATTTTCTGTGATAGTACCAGTGAGTTTCAGTATATGAGAGTTTTATATTTCCTTAGGAAGGCATTTCATAATCACTTTAGAAAGCTTTATAAACCACTCACAGTTATCCCCTGCTCTGCCCGTTCTTGTGTTCCTCTTTGTTTTTGATGGGAATGTATTCTATTTTTCAGATGTGTTGGAACAGAAAAAAGATTGAGAACCATTTTTCTAAATTCTCTCAGGGATGTAGCTCATTCTAGCCTCCTCTAAAATTCTTTAAGCCTGGTACCTGCTGGTTCTATTTCTTATTCTATTTTGTCATTTCAACCCCTCTAGGAATCTCTGGGTCACTTCCTTATATTCACTGATACCTTGGTGTAATCTTCACATCATATTGGGCAATTGAAAGCATAACATTTGAAGGTCATCTAGCACCTCAACTTTTATTTTTCCTTAATTTCTGTGTTCCAGTGATATTCAGGTTTACTTTCTTGATGCATGTACTCATATGGTTCAAAACCAGTTCTACTTCGGACGAAAATCTCCTAAATATCTTTAAGTGCATTTTTTTCTTGTTTCTTTAGTTTTCTGATCTATTCCTAATCTTTCTGTATGTAGTCTCTTTTTGGTCTTATCCTTCGCCCAACCAGTACCATTACTGTTGTGCTTCCTTACCCTTACTGAAATATTCATTCTGTCATTCCTCTACCCAGTATGAATTTAAATATCTGCGAATAGTATAAACTAGTAGACTGCTGTTTTATATGTTTAGTTAGTTCCTTATCACAGCTTGGCAGTGTCACAGATTTTTTTCCTGTTCTTCACATTTGCTGTTGTTTTACGTCTGTCTTAAGTCCTCTGCTGCCCTCTGCTTTTCTTACTCTGTGCTGGCCTTCGGATTCATAGAAAAGTATTATAAAATTTGTGTTTCTTGCAGTTCTTTGAGATACGTGCTAAGTGGTCCTGGCAAAAGAGGCTGCTTTTGTCAAATGAATGTTGTAAATTGTGTCTCTCAGGTTTACCATGCTTATTAGCTTACTGAAGAGCCTGAAAGGTCCTTCTGAAAAGAAACCCATTTAACTTTACAACAGCCTCACTCCCTCCCCAGCCTCATCTAAACTGCTTGTGATAAGGCACCAAATAACCTTCTTATACTTTTTCTATTACTGATAATTACTATTATTTACTTTACTGACTCATCTCCTTTTCCTTGCTACTCTGTTCTCCTGCTCCACTGAAGTTAACCTAAAACAGAAATTGTGCCACTCTTCTGCTTATAAATAAATGTATGGCGTCTTTCTCCTAAAGTCTGAATTCTACTTGGCATACAAACGTGAACACCATTTCACATTCCCAGTTCATCTGCTGTATTCATCATTACACATGCTATTTTATGGTCCTGAAAACTTGTCAATTTTATAAATACATTTTGATGAGTACATATAAGTCGTATCTATTAGGACTATTCCTTATCTCTCTCCCAAGTGGGACATTCTTTCTTAGCTCAACTATTATTTCAATGATGAGCTTTTCTTAGTTTTTTTTCCTTAGGGTTTCCTTAGAACGTGTCACATAATACTGTCATTATTTGTTTAAATGATTATCTCACCTTTGGGACATGAGTCCATATTTATCTTTATAACCCCAGCTTTTAATCCAGCACCATATATGGGAATGTTGAGAAATAATTTGTTAAGATTTTTAAAAAGCAGGAAAAAAGTGCCATTACATTATTATTAAAATATAAAGCTACAAAAATATATAAGGTATGTTACTAATATTTGTTATACTCTTTTATTTACTTTTTTTATTTTTTAATATATTTTATTGATTATGCTATTACAGTTGTCTCAGTTTTTTCTCCCCTTTATTCCCTTCCGCCTGGCATCCCCCCTCCCACCAGCATCTCCCATCCCCCCAGTTCATGTCCATGGGTTGTACATACAAGTTCTAGGCTTCTCCATTACCTGTACTATTCTTAACATCCCCCTGTCTATTGTGTCCCTACTAATTATGCTTCTTATTCCTTTTCCCCCATTCTCCCCCCACCCCCCAATCTCCATGTCTGTGATTCTGTTCTGTTCTTTTTGCTTGCTTAGTTTGTTCGTTTATTTATTTAGGTTCAGTTGTTGATAGTTGATAGTTGTCATTTTACTGTTCATAGTTTCTGATCTTCATCTTTTTCTTAGATAAGTACCTTTAACATTTCATATAATATAAGGGATTGGAAATGATGAACCTCTTTAACTTGATCTTATCTGGGAAGCACTTTATTTGCCCTTCCATTGTGAATGATAGCTTTGCTGGATAGAGTAAACTTGGATGTAGGTCCTTGCCTTTCATGACTTTGAATCCTTTTTTCCAGTCCCTTCTTGTCTGCAACGTTTTTTTGAGAAATCCTTGCAGCTTTTTGGAGAAAGCTGGTAGTCTTACGGGAACTCCTTTGTAGGTAACTGTCTCCTTTTCCCTGCTGCTTTTAAGATTTTCTCCTTATCTTTAATCTTGGGTAAAGTAATTATGATGTGCCTTGGTGTGCTCCTCATTGGGTCCAACTTCTTTGGGACAGTCTGAGCTTCCTGGATCTCCCAGAAGTCTCTTTCCTTGGCCAGATTGGGGAAGTTTTCCTTCATTATTTTTTCAAATAAGTTTTCAATTTCTTGCTCTTTCTCTTCTCCTTCTGCCACCCCTATGACTCCAATGTTGGAACGTTTAAAGTTGTCCCAAAGATTCCTAAGGCTCTCCTCCTCATTTTTTTGAATTCTTGTTTCTTCATTCTGTTCTGGTTGAATGTTTATCTCTTCCTTTTGTTCCAAATCATTGATTTTGAGTCCTGGTTTCTTTCCCTTCACTGTTGGTTCCCTGTATATTTTTCTTTATTTCACTTTGTTTAGCCTTGATTTCTTCCTTTATTTTGTGACCACGATCAATAATTTCTGTGAGCATCCTGATTACCAGTGTTTTGAACTCTGCATCTGATAGGTTGTCTATCGCCTTGGTTAGTTGTATTTCTTCTGGAATTTTGATCCGTTCTTTCATTTGAGCCATATTTCTTTGTCTCATTCTACCAGTCTGGGTGAATGTTTCTTCTTTAACTCCTTGGTTGTTGCACTTCCATGCAGTTTGATTTTCTGGCATTTCTGGTTGCTTTTTTTTTTTTTTAAATTGGTTGTCATTTTTTTTGGCTGTGTGAGGAAGCGAACAGGAACAGAAAATCACAGGAATGAAGAGAGGTTCCGTCTTGGCTGGAACCTCGGTTTTATTTATTTTTTTTATGGCTGAATAATATTCTTTGTGTGAGTGTATGTGTGTATCATTGTCTTTATCTATTGATCTATCAATGGACGTTTAGGTTGCTTCCATGTGTAGGCTATTAAGTAATGCTGCAGTGAGCATGGGGATGCAGATATCTTTTTGAGTTATTCTTTTCATTTCTGTTAGACACATATACCCAGAAGTGGAATTGCTGGATCATTTGATAGTTTTATTTTTAATTTTTGAGGAACATCCATATTGTTTTTATAGTGTCCATACCAATGTATATTCCCATCAACAGCACAGAAGGGTTCCCCTTTCTCCACATCCTTTATAATACTTATTTAATGTCTTTTTTTATAACAACCATTCTCACAGGTTTGAGGTGATATTTCATTGTGGTTTTGGTTTGCATTTCCCTGAGTATTAGTTATGTGGAGCACCTTTTCACATCCTTGTTGGCCATCTGTATGTCACTTTGGAAAAATGTCGTTCAGATCCTCTGCCTATTTTTTAATCTGATTTTTTTTCTGTTGAGTTCTTTATGTATTTTGGATATATTTGCTTATCGGATATATGATTTGCAAATATTTTCTGTTATTCTGTATGTTGCCTTTTCATTTTATTTATGGTTTCCTTTGCTGTGAAGAAACTTTTTAGTTTGATGTAGTCCCACTTGTTTCTTTTTGCTTTTGTTGCCTTTGCTTTTGATGTCAAATCCAAAAAGTCATTGCCGAGATAGATGTTAAGGGAGATGTTTTAAATTTTAATTAACATGAAATCCAATTTATTTTTTATTCTATTGCCTGCTTTTGATATCATACTTAAGAAACTTGGCAAACCAAAGGTCATAAAGATTTAAAGGTTTTTATATTTTGTGTGCTTGTATGTGTGTGTAGTTTAGAGTATAAGGTATAGTTTTTGTGTAGTCCTTAAACTTAGGTCTTTGATCCTTTTGTTTTTATCTTCCCATTTGTGAAAATATAAGTATATATTGTCATGTCTGCCTTATACAAAATTAACATAAAGTATCCTGCTTTGTCCTGTATTTTGCTGTGTATAATGTGCACTCTTTTACCCAAATTTTTAAGGGAAAAATAAGGGTGAGCATTATACATGGATATAATGATTACATATCATGGATATAATCTGTTTATAATGTGCATAAAAATGTGGGTGTGCATTATATATAGGAAGGCATTATACATGGCAAAATATGGTATATTACTGTTTTTCACTTTAATGCTATATTTTTATCTTCACTCCATAGCAGAAGAGAGACTTTCTCATTCTATTTTACAGCTGCATAGTAATATATTTTATAGTTTTTGCTACCAGTTTGCTGTTGGTGGTCATTTGAGTTTTTCCAGTCATTTGCTTATACAATTAATGTTTTACTAATTGTAAACTTTGATTCATTTGATCCATTTTGAGTTAATTTTTGTAACTGGTGTGAAATCAAGGTTCATCTTCATTTTTTGAAGTGGGTAGCCAGTTTTCCAAGCGCTATTTGATGAAAAGACTGTTTTTTCCATTGAATACTTTAAATTTGTATTTACATATGCTTTGACATAAATACAGGTAGTTGGCAGTAAATTATTTGTGTTCTGATTTTTTTATTTTTGGTAATATTTTTGTGTTTGTATAATGTAGTTATAATATTAGAGGTGTTCTACCCAAATACATAATTTAATTAATTAACCAAGTAAAATTAAAGGTGCTACACATGGAGTTTGCTTTTGCTGATTCTAATTTTTACTAATATTGTTAATCTTTGTTTGAGGCATAGGTCTGAATTTAAGGCATTACAGGGCAGTGTGAACAGCAAAAGAAAAAACCAAACAAACTCTGTTTTCAGTATAGTATAGTATACAAGGTATTTCCAATACTGGACTGATTTAACAAAATGCTGTATTTTAATTTGCTTATAGTTTATGCTCTCTGGTAAGTGCATAATTGTTACTATTATATTTAAGGACAAAATGAGTTCTGAGTTTAATGTATTCTTACTATCACCTTTTTAAAGACATTTTTTAGAGCAGTTTTAGTTTCCCAGCAAAATTGAACAGAAAGTTCAGAAAGAACAGAGTGCTCATATACTGCCTTCTTTACCACATTATAGTCTCCCCCACTATCAGCATTCCTGCAGCACAGTAGTACATTTGTTACAGCCAGGAACCTACATTAACACATCATTACCCAAAGTCTGTAGTTTACATTGGTTTCATTCTTAAGTGGAGTACATTCTATGCATTTTGGCAAATGTGTACTGACATGTATCCATCATTATAATATCATACAAAGTTTTACTATCAATTTTTAACTCTGGGTTTCTCTTGTTTTAAATTTTTTTAACCTCAGAGGAATTTATTTAAAGTCCTTTGTACTTCAAAGGGGCAAAAAATAGGTTGAATTGTGTCTACATATTTAGAGAGTCAAATTGGAAAGTTAGTGATATAAATAGGTAGTGTTTAATAGCAAAGTCATGAGAGCAAGATCGAAGACAAGAGAGAAACATCAATGTGTGGTTGCCTCTTATGTGTCCCCTACTGGGGGCCTGGCCTGCAACCCAGGCATGTGCCCTGACTGGAAATCGAACTGGCGACCCTTTGCTTCGAAGTCCAGCACTCAATCCACTGAGCTGCACCAGCCAGGGCTAGATTGGAATTATTGTATTTTCTTCCTTTTATGTTAATTGTGGTACATCACAATTATTTTCCTTTTGGTTGAAATTCTTATTGAGTAATATAAGACATTTTACTTCAGTATTCTTTTGTTTTGATGACATACTGCCATAATTACAGTAGAACCTTCTTTATGAGCATTTGGCTGTTACTTACTAAGTGGGCTTTAATTCTTTCTCATAATAGTTTTCAGAGTTTAAACATTTTTTTCTATTTTCTTTGGTTTTGAGAACAAATTTTAAGTTTGTTTATGTCTGACTAACTTAAAAAAATGACTTTTGCATTTTAATTAACAGATTTTTTTTTTAATTCAATAGTTCTTGCATAAACTGGACTTGAAGCAATTCAAACTACTGGAGGTCTGCTATATTACGATACAACAATTGGAAAGAAACAGGTTTTCAAATAATGGAAGAGTCTAAGACCTCTAAAAATGAAAATCATGAACCAAAGAAGAATGCTTGGGCTCTATCTGAAGAAAGCAAAACGGTTAAAGTTATAACTAATCAAACTTTGAAAGCCAGAAATGATAAATCCATAAAAGAAATTGGGACCAGCTCTCCAAGTAGGAATAGTAGTAAAAAAAATAAGCAAAATGATATTTGTATAGAAAAAACAGAAGTTAAATCATGTAAAGTAAATGCTGCCAGTGTTCCAGGACCTAAAGACTTGGGGTTAGTCCTTCGAGATCAAAGTCATTGCAAAGCAAAAAAGTCACCTAATTCACCTGTCAGAGCAGAAAAGTTACCTGTTTCACTGGCTAAAGTAGAAAAGGCATCCAATTTACAGGCAAAAGCAGAAAAGTTGCCAAAGTCACATAATTCACCAGTGAAAACAGAAAAGGCACCCAGTTCACAGGCAGTGATAGCAGAAAAGACACTTAATCCACAGAAGAAAGCAGAAAAAGCACCTAGTTCTCAGATGAAATCAGAAAAGGTTCCCAGTTCACCAGCAGAAGCAAAGAAGGTGCCCAGTTTACTGTTGAAAGAAAACATCAGACAGCCAGAGTTACAACAGATTGGGAAAAGAATTCCAAGCTCCTTGACTTCTCTGGACAAAGTGAATATTGATGTTGTAGAGGGAGAAAGATCTACTCTGGAAAACTCACCACAATCTCAGAAGCAACAAACGTCTACAGATAATACTGGTGATTCTGATGATAGTGCTTCAGGAATTGAAGACATATCAGATGATTTGAGTAAGTACAAATTAGATTATCCTACAAGTCACTTGTTTTGGAGGGATTTTCCTATATTAACATTTTAACTTATCCCCAGTTTTATTTTAACCACTTTGTAATTCAGAAGGACATAAATAATGTGGTTCTTTAAGTTAGGAAACAACATTTCTTATCGTGGGTAAAAAGCCTGGGCAAATAGATATAAATTTAGTGGCTCTTGTAGCCAGTATAGTCAGCATACTGACTCTTTCCCCTTTTCTCCTTCCCACCCCATACTCTTTCTAAATGGTCCTGGTAATATAGTGCTTATTCATTCATCAAACATGTGTTGAGTTTTTATTATATGTTAAGCATGTGTTTACAAGGGAAAACCAAAACCAAACAAAACCTCAAAGCCCCAGACCTCAAGAAAGCTTTTAGTTAAATGGGGGTGATACAGATAAAGTGGTAATTTAGTTATGTCAAAAACTTGAGAATGCACATGATTTAATTGACGGCTTTAGACTTTGGGTTGAAAAAAATGCATAATATAAATATGAGACTGCAGGTATGACTGAGGTTCAGTATGACTAGAACAGGCAATTGAGAGGGAAAGTGGCAAGAAAAAGCTACTGAAAAGTACACAAGAATTGGAGAGTAAAGGACATTATAAACATTTGGAACTTTACTGTGAGTGTTTTGAGAAGGCATTGAAGAGTTTTAGGTAGTGTTGTTATCAGATATGTATTTTTTTTTGGCTACGGTGCAGCAAATTCACGAACAAGACTGGAACCAGAGATTGATTTGGACACTGTTGCAATTTACTTGACAGTTATTGGTGTAAAGTTCATTTTCATCTGGGAATTTTCTCTTGAGATTCATTAATTGTTTATAAATATTATCCTTTTGAGTACTTTAATTCTGATTTAAAACAAAAATACATCTGTGTTGTAACATACATATATCAATACATCATTTCTTTTTATTGCTGAATAAAATTTCATTATATAGCTACATCATATTTTGTTTATCCTTTCATCAGTTGGTAGATATTTGAATTGTTTCCACCATTTGGCTATTATCAGTAATGCTGCCATGAATATTGGTTTAAAAGTTTCTGTGTGGATGTACTCATACATTTTCATTCTTCTTTGATACATATGTTGGAGTCGAATTGCTGAATCATATGTAATTCTTAACATTTTTTCCTAACTTTTTTTTGTTAGATACGTACAAGATTTTGTTAAATACATATAAGATTTACCATTTTAATCATTTTAAAGGTACAGTTCAGTGCCATTAAGTACCTTTATAGTGTTGTATAACAATCACTACTGTTTGATTGCAGAACTTTTTCATCACCCCAAAAGGAAATCCATTTCCTATTTATCCCAGCCTCAGACAACCACTAATTGGCTTTTTGTTCCTATGTATTTTCTTTTCTAGATGTTTTATAGCAATGGAATCATAAAATATGTGTTTTTTTGGTATCTGGCTTTCTTCATTAAACATCAGGTTTTCAAGGTTCATTTATGTAGTATTTATCAGTACTTCTTTCATTTTTAATGCTGATGCTATAGACTGCATTGTGTCCCCTCAAAATTCCTGTGTTGCATTCCTAACTCCCAGTGTGATTGTATGTGGATTTAAGAGCATTAGGTTAAGATTAAATGAGGTCATAAAGGTTGGGGTCCTAAGCCCATGGGATTGGAGGCTGTATAAGAAGAGGAAGAGGAAGATCTTTCTCAGTGCATGCACCAAGGAAAGGTCATGTGAGGTGGCTGTACACAGTCCAAGGAGAGAGCTCTCATTAGACACCAATCCTCATGGAACCTTGATCTTGACTTTCCTGTCTCCAGAACTGTGAGAAAACAAATTTCTGTTGTTGAAGTCACCCAATCTGTGGTATTTTGTTATGGCAGCCTGAACGATACTCCATTGTATAGATATGTCAAATTTTGTTTATTCATTTATTTAGGGATGGGTATTTGGGTTGTTTCCACCTTTGACTGCTGTGAATAGTGTTGCTATAAACATTCATGTGCAAGTTTTTGTTTGAATACCTGATTTCAACTCTTGTGGGAATATTAACATTTTAAGGAACTAGTGTTCTGTGAAACAAAGTTTGAGACATTCTGCCTGATGTTACTTCATTTTGATGTTGATTTCAGGAAATTAAGTAATCTTATTTAATTTTTAAAGAAAGGTACTTTTCTCTAATTCTTTATATTGATAGAAATTATAATATTGCAGGATTTGCTCTTGTGCCCCTGGTAGTGATGTGTTTTCTACCACAAAAGCAGAGACTAGAAAGGCAAACTCTTTCATAAAGATGCTATAAACAGAATTCAAACATTAGAAGTGTCACTGGGTTAGCTAAGTGTTCTACAAATTATTGTCATGCAGTGCAACTTATACATACAGAGAAGGGTAGATTATTATATTATTGCCTTGATGCTGTCTTTTTCCATGAATTCTTGAAATAAGAAGGATTTCACCTTCTTGAAATAAGAAGGAAGATGCATTTCCATCATAAAATTATAACTAAAAAACTAAATTATTTTTCCAAATATTAGAACACAGCTGCAAATTGCTCATGGGGCATCATTGTTCCCCTGACAATAATTTAAGAAACACTTAGCTAACTCAGTGACACTTAAAATGTTTAAATCCTTTGTATAACATCTTTATATGAGTGTTCCTTCCTATTCTTTGCTTTTGTGCTATGAGACAGTCATCTCCATAGGCACACTGTTTCTTCTTTGTTCAGAAAATTAGTGCTATCAAAAGGTAGAATTGACCATCAGAGTTCTTACTGATGGCATGTAGCTGGCTTTGAAGGGAAGAGTAGAAAGATTTGCTGATTATCTATGAGCATTTACTTTTAGATGTGCTTTTAGATATATCCAAATTAATTTCTTCAACACACTTCTATTAAGTGTCATCCTCTGGTCTAGGCATTGTATTAAATTCTGAAGGTACAGAGTTAAATAAGACCTAGTCACTGACATCAAGGAGTTCATATCATCCAATATAGGAGATAGATAAATGAATATAAATTTCATTACTGTGCACATATGAGATAGTAGATATGCAGGAGAGGTAAACATTATGAGTTTAAGTGGAGAGGGCCTTGATGGTAGAGTGAACAACATATGTAAAGGCATTGAAAATTGAAGTAGCTGAGATCCATTCCAGCACATTTGGTATGAATAGAGTGTCAGGTGTTAGAATAGGATGTAAGTTTAGAAATATAGACAACATAGCTCTCTTTCTTGAGGTCTTAGCTTAAAATTTCAGATACACCTTTCCTGACTCCCATATCTAAAGTTGGCCTTCCTCTCAGTTACTTTCTTTTTCCCTTATAGCACTTAGTATAACTTGGAATTACTGTATTCCATTTACTGCCTTTAAGAGGGTAAGGACTGTGTGTGTAATACGCTAGAGAGTTTAAATTCTATTCTGAACTCTTTGAGGAAGCCTCTTCAGTATTTTTAAGCAAGAGAATAACATGATTCATTTTTGTATATAAAAAATCACACTGATGGTAGAACCTACTGTATGCCAGGTACCTATTGCTAGGTGCTGCAAATGCAAAGATGAAAGCACATAGTCTATGCCTTAAAGAGATTACAATCTAGTTAGGAGGCTAAGAAAAAATATTGATGTGGTAGAGATATCCATGAGTTCAGTGAAAGCAAAGAAGGAGGACCCTGGTGTGGGTTTGTGGTCTGGGGTATGTATGTTCTTTTAGCTCTTGGTGTGTAGTGATAAAGTTACTAAAGTGACTTTAGTTCAGTGAGTAATCCTTGGGACTTAAAGGAGCTTTTTATCATATTTACTTCAGAGATTCCACAAGATGGTTATGTTATGTTAGCCTTGTATAGCTAGTCTCAGGCATATTTGTCTCTTTTGATAGATAGGTTGTAAGAACAAGATAGGCATTTGACCCATGTAGTAGATTTTTCTTTGTGAATTTTGATACCATGTATATCTCTTACTTAAATTTTATATAGCGTTGCCAACTTACACAACCAAGGAAAGAATATTTTCTCTCTGTATAAATTGAATGTTTGTTTTTCATTACATTTTGTTAAATGTACCAATTCTGATGATGGTAACTAAGTGAATGCTTCCTTTTCTAGGTAAAATGAAGAATGATGAATCTAATAAAGAGAATTCTTCAGAGATGGACTATTTAGAAAATGCCACTGTGATAGATGAATCTACCTTGACACCTGAGCAGAGGCTAGGCTTGAAACAAGCAGAAGAACGCTTAGAAAGAGATCACATCTTTCGACTTGAAAAAGTATACTATGTTGTTTTAGTTATTTGGAGGAAAATACATGTTTCATAACCTTTCTTTCCAAAGTACAGCTTTTAAAATTTTTCTTCTATTCCTCAGGCAAAGATAACGTTCATCTTTTTGTACTTGCCTCTTTCCTTTCTTCTTTCTCTCTTTTCTCTCTTCCCTCCCTTTGTTTAGCAAATCCTTACACCTGTGAGCCTGACTTCATTTGTTTATCCCAGAGGTTGATGAACTATATGGCCTGTCCTCT
This sequence comes from Pteronotus mesoamericanus, assembly GCF_021234165.1. Taxonomy (NCBI): domain Eukaryota; kingdom Metazoa; phylum Chordata; class Mammalia; order Chiroptera; family Mormoopidae; genus Pteronotus; species Pteronotus mesoamericanus. The sequence continues at coordinate 4,252,003 of NW_026555006.1, read as the reverse complement.
TAAATTTTTTTTATTGGGCTTTTTTTTTTAAATTGTTAAATGCACGTATTCTGTTGTTTTTGTAAACAGATTTTTATTGGAACATAGCCATCCCTATTTGTTTACATATTACCTATGGCTGATTTGTGCTATCATGGCAAAATTGAGTTGAGTAGTTGCTATAAGGAATATATGGCCCACAAAACATGAAATATGTACTATTTACCAGAGCATAAAATATTTATCAAAATATTACTTTGTCTCTATGGAAGAAGTTTGCTGATTGTTAATTTATTTTATCATCAAATAGATACTGAGTCCTTGTTATGTTCTAGGTAATGAGGTAGGCATTGGGAATTTATTGGTGAAAATGGCATAGTTTCTGCCCATTAGAAATTAACAGTTCATTTAGAGTGACAAGAATGAATTAGAAAATAATTCATGATGTTCTAGACTTCTTCCCTTCCTTGCTTTTATCTCTTTCCTTTATCTCTTTTTTTTAACCCCTTTTTTCCTCCAATATTTACTGAACAGCTATGTGTTAGGAACTGTTCTAGCCATTGATATCTTGTTCTTGAGCACTAAATAATTTTTTAACCTAGAAATACACCTTCCTAGCCTTAATAAAAATACTGCTAGGTATTGACGGAATGAATAATAAGTTACTCTGTTCACAAATAGATACTTGGGATATTTGTGAGTATGCAGCCAAGGAAATAATTGATCATCATTTTTGATAAATAATAAAGGAAAGAAATGGTCTGATTTTGTATAGTCTAGAAAAATGAGGTCATAGCTAACTTGAAGAAGGCAATCCTGGATTATTAATAGAACTTATGACAGAGTAGTCACCCTATGAAAATAGGAAGGAATATCAAAGAGTAGAGGCCCATAATGTAGGAGAGAGCTTGGGTTGTGCAGCTAGTCTAATAAGATCCTAGTTAGAATTCTTTTTTTTATTTTGCAGTTTGTTGTTTTACTTAGTTCTGTCTTCTCACTTTCTCTTTCCTAAGCCTGGAATTAGTAGCTATTCTGGATCTGCATTGTCAAGATAAACATTGAGTGCCTTTTGTGTGCCATGATACAGTGATAAAAAGTTGAAATGGAGTATGCGTTGCATTTCTAAAAACATGATACTGTTCTTCTAGTAGTTTAGTGATTAGAGGAAGACTTGTAAGCAAACTATAATAGTAGTAAAAGTAACAGTATTGTTTGAAAATGGGATCTTGGACAAAGAAATGACCAACTTGAGTTGGAGTGTAGAGGCAGCAATTAGGGAATGCAGGAATGACTAGGAGTTGACCAGATGAGGGGACAAAGATGGTATAGGTAAATTATATAGGATGAGTAAAGGAAATGTGAAACTTGTCAAAAGAAAAGTAAGTGGGGGACTGGATGGGAAGATGGGATATGAAGTAGGAAAGATCAGTTCTTGGAAGAAGGAATAAGTTGGGGTGGAATGGATATTTGATGGTAGTAAGAAGGAATGGTGTGGCCTGAAAGAAAAGCTTAGAAGCATGGAAACATTTTATTTGTTGTTGAATTTAAACAGTAACGGTATAAAATCAGTGTGCCAATACCAGCAGAGATGTCTGTAATCCCTTTCTGATATCTTTTTGTCAGTAATTAAAGGTAGTTTCTTAGTGGTTAAGTGTATGGATTTTGGAATCACTGGGTCTAGCTCTGTTACTTACTGAATAAATAAACTTGGATAAATTATTTAAATCTCAGTTTCATCATCATTAAAATGGAATTGATGAAAATAATGGGCTGTTACGAGGATTAAATAAAATAATACAAGTGAATTTCTTGGCACAATGCCTGGTATGTAGTAAGCACTAAATAAAGATTGGCTGTTGTGGAATTGAATTATTTTACCTGGTAGGGCAATTTTTATTATTTCAAGGACCTGTAAAGAAGCAGACTGCAGTGTTAGAATTCTATCCAAGGTCATTTGAGATTTCATCCTAGGCCTGCTGACTCACCATTCAATTTCTACTAAACTCTTCTTATTAATGGAATCTAGTTATGTTCTTGTCTGCTGACATTTTACAGTTGAAAAATTCATATGATGAGTGACACATGACTCCCTTAGTTACCTTGTCAATATTCATGGATTTAGGTATTTTCTTTTTATACTTTCAACTCTTGAATCCAACCCTTCCTACCTTGTCCACCACTCTTAAACTTGAACTAAGCCAACATTATCGCTCTTCTGGATTATTGCTGTGTGCTCATAATGACAAATAAGTTCTTTCTGCTTCTGTTCTTAATATAGAAGACAAATCATTCCTTTAAAGTATTATTTAGATCTTATAATTATTTATTAAGAAACCTTTAATGCCTTCCCACTAGGGGCCATGAGATCTGTCCCCCATTACCTTGTCACGCTAGCTTATTTGCAATTTTTCAAACATAACTAGGCAGATTCTTTCTTTAGGGCCATATCGTAGTTTCTGCAGAGGGATGTTCAAGCTTAACACAAAATTTGATGCAAATTCATTGCTTTACTCGCTCAGTCACTTTGAATGCAACAGCCACTCAGTATACATGCTCATTCAGTGGCATCTACTGTCCCCAGTGACTAGTACAGTGAAGTTGTGACTTTATGCATGTGCATTCCAGACCACCCTCCTTGGCTGCCAGCTTACATCGATGTTGTGCAAACCATTCTCACTATATTAACAATGGTTGGACTTTTTCTAGACAGACCTTGTATGTAATATTCTGTAATGAGGGAATCTTTTTCTCAAGAGTTGTAGTCCTTTGAAGATTAATCTGAGGTAAAAATAAAGTATTGCTAGAAACTATTTTAAAATTCAAGTATTGAATGTTTCGTAACTTCATTGCATAATCTTACGGGTAGAGAGTTAGCTTTGGGTTCTGGCATGCATAAATTTAAATTCAGCATCTCCCACTTAATGTTGTATCCTTGTGAAAGTTGCAAGCTGTTTGAACTTTTGTTTTCACATCTATAAAATGAAGCTAGTGCCTATGTAATTAGATTATTAGAGGAATTAGAATGTCAGGTTGTAGCCCTGGTTGGATGGCTCAGTTGGTGGGAGTGTCATCCACTACACCAAAAATTTGTGGGTTTGATCCCCAGTCAGGGCACATACATAGGTTGCAGATTCAATTCCTTGTTAGGACGTGTGGAGGAGGCAGCTGATAGATGTTTCTCTCTCATATCGATGTTTCTTACTCCCTTCCTCTCTCTAAAATCAATAAGCATATCCTCGATTAAGGGTTAAAAAAAAATGTCGCATTGTATGTGAAGCACGCAGGGAGGTACCTGGCACATCACAGGCACTTTGGAATTATTAAGCTTTTTATTATTTAAAGAATATACTCATATATGTGAAGTATGACTAGAGTACTATGACTAATACTTTCCATGTGTCAGAATTGGTTCTTTAGAGTAATAACTTCAAGAGGTTATCCATTTATTCCCATGAAATTGTGATTGGAGTGTTTTTGGAACTCATCTTTTGGAATTGTCTCCTATATTTACAGTTCATTCTTTTATATCCCCTAGTTGAGGGTGGATTCTGTCTTTTGTATAGTAGTTAAAAAGACTGAAATTTCAAAACCAGTTTTGGGGGCAGCATTGGAATAAGACTTAGTAATGAAACTGCCTTTCTTATTTAACTTGGGTCCTAAAGACTCTATTAAATAAGTATCAATTTAGCATTTTCATGATATTGTTTGAGATTAGTATATTATTGCCTGTGATTACTGTTGAACAATTTTCTCTTGGGTATATAAGTCCTGACTTGTTTATTACAAATTTATTCCTTCAATGCTTACTTTTTCTTATATTTACAAATTATTCCTTCAATACTTACTTTTTCTTATATAGTATAGTAAAAATATATGGTAAAAAATGTACTTGTTTTCTTAAAAAATTACATTTTTTAACTTTTCAGCGCTCACCAGAATATACCAATTGTCGGTATCTATGCAAACTTTGCTTAATTCACATTGAAAATATCCAGGGAGCTCATAAACATATAAAGGAAAAACGACATAAGAAAAACATTTTGGTAAGTTTTTATTACAAAATGTTTTATTTTTGAATGGTGAAACTATTAAATATATTTTTATTTATGAAAGTAAAAATGCGATGTATATCCAGTCGTATATTAGAAAATGAAATGACAGAGTTGGATGTTTTGATTACTCTCCTTATTTTAGGTAGTTAGGAGGGGAACTTTCTCAGAGACCAGTTTGCTCATCCTAAAGTATCTTGATTTCTGTGTTTAAAACTGTCGCATGTAGTTAGTCCAACTTATACTTACTGAGTTCTTACCTGCTTAGGTCTAGGCAATGGTGAATGGGAGTAATGGTTCCTGCCCTCAGGGTTTGTAAAGTATTGGTGAAGACATCCATTGACTAAGGATTTAAGTATCATGAGTTTTGTTAAAGGGGGGAAATGTGGTGTTAAAGTATACAAGAATATTTTTCTTAGTCTAGAACAGGGACAGTTACTCTGAGAAAGTGAACGTTTGAGTTGAACCTCGAAGTAAGAGTTTAAAAGGCAAAAAAGTGAATGTTGTAAAGGGGTAAGCTGAGTATTTTACACGAAAAAGCAGCATGAATAAAGATCTCTTAAGCCAGGAAAGCACATGGTGTATGAGGAACTGAAAGAGTCTAGTTCTAGTACGAGTGGAGCAAAGAAAGCTAGGAGGAAAATGATGTGAGATGAAGTTAAGAAGTCCATACCATGCAGGGCCTTATAAACTTGAGACTTTAAGAATTCTTAATTCTTCAGTTATTTTTATTATAGCATTTCATTTACATAGATATGAGCAGGGTTTTTTTTTTTTAAATTAGTATTCTAGCTATTTAACTTTTTCTTTTTAAAGTTATAATATATAACCTCTTATCTTTAAGTCTGCATTTGTATATTGTCTTTGAGAAATAACCCTTTTACTTGACCTTCCCAACAAGTCTGGGTTAGGTATTCCTTCTCTGCTCCCATAGCACTTGATGAGAAAACCTTACACAGTGTACTATAAATGTAAATGTCTTTTGTCCTCCTTTAGACTTCAGTATTTTAATATTCAAGAGGGCAAGTGTAATTTCTTATTTATTTTTGTTTCTGCATTACTTAGGACAGTATTTGACCCATAGTAGGTGCTCAGTCTATTTTCCTTTAAAGAAATGAATACATTGAAGAAAATCAGGAACTTAAGAAGGAAAAGAAGTCATTCACATTTTATCAGCCTACAATTCTGATTTAATTAGAGCTTCAGAAAACTTAATAGAGACGGAAGTGGAGGTTAATGAGAGTCAGTATCTCTCTGAGAAATTTGAAATACTAGAAATATGTTGAAAGATGCTGATTATTTCAGGAAGCCTAGGAAATTCTAAACAAGAAACTTAAAGCCAATGCACATTACCTATATGAGGTATGTCCAGAATGTAACTAACCATGTAATATTAAAAATAGAGGCATTTATTGAAGAAGATACAAGAAATATTGTACATAGGACAATGACACCTCAGTTCCCTTCAAAGTGGGCACCTTGGGCCCTCACACAGTTCTCCCAATCTCCATCAGCTTCCCCATTGTATCTTCCTGAGTCTCATTGATTGTCTGAAATTGCTTCCCTTTCAAAGGTGATTTTAATTTTGGGAAGTCAGAAGTCACAGGTGCCAAATCTGAGCTGTAGAGGGGCTGAGTCACCTGGATGATTTGATGTTTTGCCAAAATACTCTGAATCATCTTTCTGAATCATCCATATAGTTGCCACGGAGAAATATTCAAGCTTAACGCAAAGTTTTATGCAGGTTCATTTCCCTACTTGCTCAGTCATTTTGAATGCATTGGCCACACAGCACACATGCTCACTCATTGGCGTCTAATGCCCTCACTAGTACAATGAGGTTGTCATTGTTCACACATGTGCATTCCAGTCCACTCTCTTGGCTGCCAGGTTACATCAATGCAGCACAAACCTTTCTCCTTACATTAACAATGGCTGGACTTTTCCCGGACAGACCTCATAGTATAAGGTATTTTAGAACATTACAAAAACCAAACAGACCTTAAAAGCAGCTGTACTGGACTTTGACTTATGATAAAGTTGCGTAACAGAGACTGGTTTACCTTCTTCTTGAAATAATAACAATAAAATAAGGCAAAAATAGCTAACAGTGTTTTTTAAATAATGAAGGACAGGCAGTGAATGGAAGAGAAATGAGATGGACCCAATGATAATTCCAGTTTGAAAGAGTTCTCAGACTGTACTAACAGGGAAGGAAACCTGATGGACTTACAGAGTTGAGAAGAGGGACTTGAGTTCACGGTGGCTAGAGTTTGCAGGATAGAATAACAAAAAAGAGAGAGCTATACAGAGAAATCCAGAGATCTGTGGAAGCCCTCTCAGAGTATTCAACGTAAGATTGATTGGTGCATGCGTGTAGAAAGCTTCCTAAAGCCATGGAAAGAACCATCTGAGAGAATTAGAATAATGCTTTGTGCTCACACAGGACTGGGAATAGTACTTCCCCACTATTCAGACCAGAAAACCTCATATTTTATGGGGCACTGGGCAGAGTTTTTAGAAGGTTCTTATTTCAGAAGTAGGGAATATTTAGCCCTAAACTAAATGTGGTCTGGTCCCAACTAAACTACTTTGAAGGCAAGACCCAAAAGGATAAACTGTTTAGAAGTATTTAATGTCATTACAGAGCAAAGCTTGAGAATATTAATAGAAATAGAAATACTTGTTACTCCCCCCCTCCCAAGTTTAAATTGTTTGGCATATAATCAGAGATTCTCAGGCATACAAGGGAGCAGGAAAATACAAAACATGATAAAGAGAAAAATTAGCTAATTAATTCTGACTTTGAACTTATACCATATAATTAGTATAGGGGGACGTTAATACAGTTAACATAACTATATTCCTGATGTCCAAAAAATCAAATAGAGACATGAGAGATATAAAAAAGATTCAGTCGAACATACAGAAATGAAAACAATGTCTAGGATGAAAAATATACTGGGTAGGACTAATGGGAGGTCAAACATTGTAAAAGAAAAGGTTAGCGAACTTGAAGGTATAGTAATGGAAATTACCTAAAATGAAACAAAGAAGGGGGAAAACCTTGTAAAAAATGAAAGAAAAAATAGCATTATTGAACTCTAGGATATTTGATGTATTTGTAGTAGTTCTATACAAACTCTTCCAGAACACTGAACTTATGTCTATAAGGCCCACATTACTCTGATGCCAAAATCAGAAAAAGACATTACAGTAAAAGAAAATTTTAGACTAGTATTCCTCATAAATATCAATGTAAAACTTCTAAACATTTTAGTAAATTGAACCCAACATAATATTTAAGGAAGAAACATGTCATGGTCAAATAGGGCTTTATTCCAGGAATGTAATGTTGGTTTAACATAGAAAACCAGGCAGTGTTTCATGATACTAAATGAAAAAAGAACACAATATGATCATCTCAGAAGATGCTGAAAAAGCATTTGTAAAAATCCTGATTAAGTCTCTGCAAACTAGATATAGAAGGGAACTTCCTCTAAATGATAAATACATCTAAGAACTCCTAACTGTTATCAGACTTAATGGTGAAAGACTGAATGCTCTCTCCCTAAGATGAGGAAAAAAGGTAAGAAAATGGTGTAACTGCTCTGGTAAACAGTATTGAAGTTCCTCAAAAAATTAAAGATAGAATTACCATATGATCCAGTGGTTTTATGTCTGAATATATCCTCAAAAGAATTGAAACTGGGGTTTTGAATAGATATTTGTGCATTGATCCTCATTGTAGCATTGTTCACTATAGCCAAAACATTGAAGTAACTCAGCTGTTTATCAGGAGATGAGTGGATAAACAGAATTTCATGTGTATATATATAAGAATGTTAAACAAGATTTAAAAAGAAAGGAAATTCTGATATGCTACGCCATGGATGAACCTTGAGGACGTTAGGTTAAGCAGAATAAGCCAGTCCCAAAAAACAAATGCTGTGTGATTCTACTTACATGAGTTTCTTAGAGTAGTCAGAATTACAAAGACAGAAGGTAGGATGGTGGTTGCTACAGCCTGGGGGAATGGGAGATTGGGAAGTTACCGTTAATGAGTATAGTGTCAGTATTGCAAAATGAAAAGAATTCTGTGGATGGATGATGGTGGTGGTCGCAGAGCAATATGAATACACTTAATGCCACTGAATAGTACAGTGAAAAATGGTTAAGATAGTAAGTTTTAGGTTATGTATATTTTTTCACCATAAAAACATTGGGAAAAATTGATCTATTAGTAGCACTTGTACTCAACATTGTATTAGTGGTTCTAGCCAGTGCAGTTAGGCAAGGAAAAGAAATAAAAGCCATCCAGGTTATGAAAGAAATAAAACTATAGTGGTAGACAATATGATTGTTGATGTAGAATATTTAGTGAAATCTAGAAGTTATTAGAACTAATGAATGAGTTTAGCAAAGTTGCAGAATATAGAAGGTCAATATGCAAAATTAATTGCATTCTACGATAATTGATAACTTTATAAATTGAAATTTAAATATTATAGTAACATCAGAAATAAGCAAAACTTGTGTACAGAAAACACAAAGTTAAGGAGAAATTAAAGCTCTAAATAAGTGGAGAAACTTTATGTATTGGAAGAATTGACATTGTTAAATGTCAGTTGTTTCCAAACCGATCTGTAGAGTCAACACAATCCCAACCAAAAAAATCCTGAATTAAAAAAAACTGGTTCTGAAACTAATATGGAAATGCAAAGGCCGCGAAAGATCCAGAACAACTTTGAAAAAGAACAATGTTGGAGGACTAACACCATCTGATTTCAGGTCTTATCAGGCTACAGTAATCAAGACTGTGGTATTGACATCAAGTAGACCAATAGATCAGTGAAGCAGAATAATGAGTCTAGAAATAGGTTTGTATATGAACAACTGATTCAAAAGCAATTCAGTGGAGAAAGAATAGTCTTTTAAACTTACGGTTCTAGACTAATTAGATATTTATTTGATATACAAAGATATGCTGACTATGCAAAGAAAGAACTTTGTTCTATACCTTGTACTTTATAAAAAAGAAGAAAAAACTAAAAATGAATCATAGACCTAAATATAAAACAAAAAAGTATAAAATTTCCAGGAGAAAATCTCTGTGACCTGAATTAGCCAAAATTTCTCAGTTATGACATTGATGTAAGAGAGAATCATCAATGTTTTGCTCCCTGTCTCTCTCTAAAAATCAATAAGCATGTCTTTAGATGAGGATTAAAAAAATTATGAGCAAAGATTTGAGGTGATGCTTTATTAAAGAAGACATGCATGTGTCCAACACATAAAAAGATGCTTAACATTATTTGTTATTAGGGAAATCACTACACTTAGAACAGCTAAAATTAAAAAGACTGGCTATACCAAGGATATGAAGGAATGCCAAGTCTCAAACAGTAGTGGAGATGTAAAATACTACATCCACTTTTTTAAGGTTTATTTTAATGTTATTTTTAAATTGGAATGTAATTGACATGAACATTATATTAGTCTCAGGTGTGCAACATAATGATTCAATATGTGTGTATTTTGTGAAATTATCACCACAATAAGTCTAGTTAACATCCAGCACCACACATAATTACAAGTGTTTTTTGTTTAGAAGAGAACTTTTAAGATTTACTTTGTTAGCAGCTTTCAGATGTACTCGTATAACACAGTATTATTAAGTATAGTCACCATGTTGTATATTATAGCCCCAGGACTGACTTTGTAACTGAAAGTTTCTTTGTATCTTTTGATTAATGTTACCCATTTCTCCAGCCCCTTCACTCAGTCCCCTAATTCTGGCAACCACCAGTTTGTTTTTATTATCTGAGTTCAGTTTTGTTTGCTTGTTTTAGATTCCACAGTATAAGTGGGATCATATGGTATTTGTCTGTCTCTGTCTGACCTATTTCACTTAGCATAATATCCTCAGTCCATCTATGTTGTTGCAGATGGCATGATTTCCTTCTTTTATTGTGACTGAATAATCAATCCATTGTACAGTCATGGGCTGCATGCAGTGTTTTCATGTTACTGTGATAACATGATAATGAAACATATTACTTACATGTTTGTGGTGATGCTGGTATAAAGAAACCTGCTCTGCCAGTTGTATAAAAATATAGCACATATAATTATGTACAGTACATAATACTTGATAATGATAAAAGACTGTTACTTGTTTATGTATTATTCATTTTTATTTTAGAGTGAACTCTTTTCTACTTATTAAAAAAGCCTGCTGTAAAACAGTATGCCATGTCATGCCAGCAACAGCCTCATATATCTTGTGTTTACTGTGCTGCTTTTTTAATCCTCACCTGAGAACATGCTTATCAATTTCAGAAAGAGGGGAAGGGAGAGAAACATTGATGAGAGAGAAACACCAATTGGTTGCCTCTTGCACACACCCTGCCTGGGGCTGAACCTACAACCTAGGTATGTGCCCTGACTGGGTATCGAACTAGTGACCTTTGGGTTTACAGACACTGCTCCAACCAACTGAGCCACACTGGCCAGGGCTACTGTGCCTCTTGATTGTATCATTTTCTCTTGTACCTAATTTAATCTTGTGTGATTTTTTACAATAACATTCTTGTACCAACTTGTAGTCTAGGAACAGTAGACTATACCATCTAGCTTAAATGTGTAGGGGGCTAGGTTTATGTAAATACCTCTATAATGTTCACACAACAATGGAATCCCCTGCCAAAGCACTTCTCAAGACATATGTTAAGTGGCTTATAAATATCACATTTTCTTTATCCATTCATCCATTGATGGACACTTAGGTTGTTTTCATGTCTTAGGTATTGTAAATAATGCTGCAGTGAATACGGGAGCAAACATCTTTTTGAGTTTGTATTTTCATTTTCTTGTATGTGATTTGCAAATATTTTCTCCCAGTTTTGGCTAATATTGTCATTCTTAAACAGTGTGTTTCAGTGATCAGAAGTTTATAATTTTGAGGCAATTCCATTAATCGTTGTCTTCGAATAAATATCCAGAAGTGGAATTACTGGATTATATGGAAGTACATCCACTTTTGAAAACATTTTGGTAGTTTTTAAGAAGTTAAACTATTTCTGGTCAAGATGGCAGCATAGGTAAATGGGGTACTGGCTTTGTTCCACAACCACATCGACATTACAACTAAACTACAAAACAATCATCATTCAGACCTGCTTGATGGAAGTCCTAAAATTAGGGAAAGAAGAACAAACATCAAGACTGGTAGGAGGGGTGGAGACTTGGAATGGTTAGGTTCTACACACTCATGTAACAGAAGAAGTCTGGAAGGATATCTCAGCTGTGGAAGTTCCCCCTGAAGAGCTAGGAGTCCCCCCCCCCCTCCCCCACCTCAGGCGGATGCCATATCTGAGTCTCCATTAACCTGGCTCGCACTCTCCCTCATCCCCTGTGAGTTCCTGAGACCCTGCCTGACCCAGTTTGTGGGCCCGCTTAAGCTGTTTCCAGTAGCTTTTCTGTAAGAACGGCCTGTCTTGGTTCATGTTTCAGAGTTTCCTGAAATCCCTCAAGCAGTGTCTGGCCTCAGACGATCATGCCATTTTCCTCCCTCTTTCATTGTATTAAGGTGGTATGTTACATTGATTGGATATTGTATTTTGGAATCCAGAAATAAATTACACTTGGGTGTATAATTCTTTTAATATTCTTTTGAATTTAGTTTGCTAGTATCTTGTTGAGGATTTATTGAAAGTTTTTAATTAGAATAACTGGTAGAGATATGGGGAATGGGATGAAGGGCCAAAGACTCGAAATGGGAGACTAATTAGAAGGCTTTTGCCTCTTGGTCAAGTTTTCCTAGACTAAACTAATTATTTGCAGAATTTTCCCATTTCAGTAGAAGGTACCATCATTTACCCAGTTGCTTAGGACAAATTCTTTTGAGTTAATCTTTCATTCATTTCTTTTAATACACCAGTCAAACCATTAACAAATTCTATAGAATTTACCTTCAAAATATTATTCCAAATTTATCGTTTTCCACATACCTCTATGCTTTCTGCTTTAGTCTAAATTACCACCATCTCTCACCTGGACTATTTCCAACTTACACCTCTTCCTGTCCCCACAATCTCTTCTTTTTGCAGAAACTTGGGTGGTTCTTTTAAAATGTCACCTCATGTTACTTCCTGCTCATAGCCCTTCAGTGACTTTCCAATTTAGAGAAAACTTCTAAGCCCTTACCAAGTTTCATAAGGTTGTGCAATATTTGGGTTCTGGTTTCGTATTCAACCTCATATCTTCCTCAGTCACCCCTTTGTTACGTTGATATCCAGACACATTGATATCTTTGAATAACATTAGGCACCTTCTTGCCTCCACATCTTTGCATTTACTTTTCTGAAGTGCTCTTCCCCCAGAAATCGTCTGTCTCCTTCACTTCTTTCAGGTGTCTACTTAAACATTATCCATTCAGAGTGGACTTTTTTGTCCACTCTGTTCTAAAAAGAAAAAAAAATCCCTTTTCCACTAGTCCGTAGCCTCTTACCCTGTTCTTTCTTCGTAGTACTCCCTGACATGATAATATTTATGCATTTATTTATCTGTTGTCTGTTTCCTCTAACTAGAATGTAAGTTACCTAAGGGCAGGGACTTCATTGACCTTATTTATGACTGAGGATATCAGGAGGATATGAGATTGGTCAATGTTAAGAGGATATCAATGAAAATGCTTGATGGAACTGATGGAACAGCATCCTGGAAGTAGGATAGGCTTATTAATAGCATAGGTAGAGGAGTTTGTTCATTAATTGCATTGTATCATCTTATTACCATGACAGTCTAGCAATATAACTCAAAGTATTTTCTATATATATGAAAGAGGATTTTGTTACATGCTAATTTTGTATCTTTTTAAATTAAATATATTGCTATTAATACCTTGGATGAATCCTAAAAAAAAGAGTCTTGCAAATTTAGATGCTTATCTAAACTTTAGATTATAATTAAGGTTGCAGAAATGGTCACAGAAACTTACAAAAATGAGATTGTTTTACCTCCTATGTTTGATTAGTTTGTGCCTTAGGTAAACTTATGTTAAGACTGAATATGGAAACAATAAAATCAGGAATAGATTGAAGTATCAAAATATAAGATCGTTTCTTCAGTGAAATGTGGTAATAGAAAATACTTTTGTTATAATAATAAAAGAAATGGTGTGGTCTCAGCTGTGTTAAAAAAATAGGGAAAATAGTAGGACATGTGCTTGTGGGAGATTTTTCTTCTTTGCATTTCGTTTTTGCAGTTAACGTGTATTTTTTTTAACTAGAATAGTAAATTTTAGAAAGTCACTGTATATATATGTAATACATTTCCACTTTAGCTTGTTGGTTTCAAATGTCTCTCAGGCTTTTAGCAGAAGAGAGTTTTTTGTGGTTTGTTTTTAACATTTTGCCTCAAAATAGAAAGCAATTGTAATAGCGTATCAAAGTAATGATAATGTCTAGGACAGAAGTGTCCAGCCTTTTGGTGTCTGGGCCACACAGGAAGAAGAGGTGTCATGGGCCAAACATTAAATACACAAACACTAACAAAAATGGATGAGCAAAAAAAAGGTTCATGCATAATTTTTGTGATATCTACCAGCACAGATAAACAAAAAAGTCTTGATGTAATAACCCTAATTATGCAGCTGCCCTTTCGATAATCTTTTAAAATTGTTGAGCAGGTCCCAAGTTTGTGATTGCTAATAAAAAATATACATATTTAAGTAATAAAATTTAGTATAAAACTTAATGATAAAACTAAGTAATATTTTAAGTAAATTTACCATTTTGTGTTAGGCCACATTCATAGCGATCCTGGGCTTCCCCCTGGTCTAGGATGTTTTCCTATGACCATTTAATATGATACTGTATATGCTGATGAGAGATAATTTAAGACCTCCTACATCTCAGAGAACCTTTCTTTGCTGCAACAAAATTATCAGCTAAGTGTTATAATTATGGTATCTTGGCTTTGATGCGGCATTTCAGAATTTATGCAGACAGTAAAAGAACAAGTTTTATTTTTTAATGTTTAATAGCACATTAAATAGCCCTTCACAGTACCTCTCATTCTTCCACATCTGCTTCACAAAGGCAGGAATCTTTGTTTCTTTTGTTCACTTCCATATCCTATGTTCCTTGAGTCTAGCACATAGCAGTTGAATGTATTTGGTTTTTTTTTCCTCCTAAATATAAGGACATTAAAATAGAAATCTTTTTTCTTTTTATATTATTGTTGTTAAATGTTACACTAACAGGAAAAACAGGAAGAAAGTGAGCTTCGTTCTCTGCCACCTCCTTCCCCTGCCCACTTGGCAGCATTAAGTGTTGCAATTATTGAATTAGCAAAAGAACAAGGAATAACAGATGATGACCTCAGAGTCCGTCAGGAAGTTGCGGAGGAAATGTCAAAGGTTATAACAACATTTTTACCAGGTACAAATACATTTTATATTTAATTTTAAAAATCACACTACTCTTCCTCTTGCTTCCTCTTGAACTGAGGGTAAATTACTTAATGTTTTCCTTTCCTCCCACCTCTTATCTTAAAAAAGTAAATGAATTTAATTGTTTTATAAAGACTTTGCAGGGGGTGTATATTGCACAAAAGCAAAATGGAGGATTTTGGCCCCACATACTTTTTGTAATAAAAGAGAGTTTTTAAATGCTAGAAACAGGATAATTTCTTAGTAGTTGAACATATTTTACATTAATTTTTCAGTATCATTGACTCATGAATGGGTGTTTTAATTATAATATTATCAGCATATACCTTACAACTAGTCACTAAAATTTCTCTTGCCTGGGGAAAAATTAAGAAGGGGCATTAGAGATACAATTTGTACTTTTCATTTTTTTTTCACTCTGCTTTTCACAGAAACCTTATGTTTTTGGTGGAAGGAGGAATTGGGCCAGGTTTATGGTAGACATTTATGTCAACATGATATGCTTAGCCCCCTTTTTTTTTTTAATCAGCATTGAATTTAAGTAAATCTATATTAAATGAGATACATTGCTTACCACCAAAAGGGTTTTGGCAAATTATATTTCATAAAGACCCATTGTGAGATATGTAAGAATATAAAATTGAAATTTAAAAATAGAAAACATTTTTATTTCTCTTTATTATTTCTGTAATGTCTACCTAAAATACATTGAATGCTAATTTGTTATATATAGGATAATTCACTATTATAAGAGTAGAAATGAAATTTTTATGATTTTCATAACTTGAATGATTTTCAGACCTTTTGTGAACTTCAAAAGTATACTTCTATATATATATAAAAACTGTGTATGAAGTTACAGTTTCTAAGAAATGAAACCTGCTTGATGATCCATTCCAATCATGTTACTTTTTTAAATTTGCCCTTTGATATCCTTTTAAAAGTTGCCTAATTGTAATTTTTAGAAATGACATATTTGATAGCCTAAGAAAGATGTGTTGTAGGTAGTATGTTATTGTTTTAATTAATTTGTTGTATGAACTCTTGAAGGCCACAGATTTATTTGGTTTTAGGTTTGTAATAGTAATTGACTTGGCTTCACTTTGTATTTTTAAAGAGCATTGTCATTGAATGTCTGTGATTCCTTCCCCATTTAAAGTGCTATCTCTCACATAAATGTAAATACATAAAAATAAATAAATGCATTTAGTGACAGTAGCTATAGATAGGTTGTACATTTCTTTTTAAAAAGATTTTAAATATTTTTAGAGAGAGGGGAAAGGAGGAAGAAAGAGAGTGAGAGAAACGTCAATGTGTGGTTGCCTCTCACATGTCCCCAACTGGGAACCTGGCCAGCACTCAGTCTACTGAGCCACACGAGCTGGGGGTTGGGAGAGGTCGTACATTGTTTTCTGTTAATGCATTAAATGTTAAATGTACTTGTAGACGTTACTAAATGAACTACTGCTAAAATTTTGTTTAAATGCTGAACTTTTGCGAGTAATTTCTCTTTCTTCTTTGTTCCTGAACCCCATAACTGAGAAGCATTTTTATTTTGTAGATCAGTTAGAAAGGATATCATTCCTCTATAATTGTGGTATTAGAATTAGAAGACATAGAATTGAGATTTATGCTGTTTTTCTGCCACTGTTTTTTGAAGTTCCCGTATTTGCATGCTATTTCATGCTTTGATATTTTTCCTTATTTTCCAGAGTGTTCACTTAGGTTGTATGGCTCATCTCTGACTAAGTTTGCTCTGAAAAGTAGTGATGTTAATATAGATATAAAATTTCCTCCCAAGGTAAGTAACTGTAACTGTGTGGTTCTTAACTAAGAATTGGCATTTTTTTTAAGATTTATTTATTTATTTTTAGAGAGAGAGTAAGGGAGGGAGAAAGAGAGGGAGAGAAACATTGATGTGTGAGAGAAACATGAGTCAGTTGCCTCTCACATGCCCCCAACTGGAGACCTGGCCCGCAGTGCAGGCATGTGCCCTGACTGGGAATTGAACCGGCGACCTTTCATTTCTCAAGCCAATACTCAGTCCACACCAGCCAGGGCATGAGTTGGTATTTTTTATTGATTATCTTTTTAGAGGAGGTGTAGGAAACTATAAAATTCTGCTGTATAGAAGTTACATCATGATTAAACAGTGATTTTGTAAACTACTACTAGGTATCAGACATAGGTGGAATAAGGGGCAGAAAAAAAAGGAAGCAGAGAAAGGCAGTCTTTCAAAAAGGAAAACCAGGAAGGTTAAAGATGGCAGCAGAGTAGGTAGAAGTTATACTCACCTGCTCTCAAGATCAAACTGGAATTACAACTAAAATATAGAACAGCCAGCCTAAATACCCACCTGAAGACTGGCTGAATAGAAATCTTACAACCAAGGATTTACAGAAGAAGCCATATTAAGACTAGACTTAAGAGCCATTGAAGGTCCTCATCTTGGCCTGTCTGATGGCCATTGCCCTTGCAAGGGAGCAGGAAGATCTCAGCGTGTCCAGTGAGACTGTAGAAAGCCTTTCAAGCAGTGAGGAATCTATTATACACATCAGCAAGAAACCTGAGAAGTTTGAACATGAGAAACAGTAGTGAAGGATGAATGCCAGGACAAAATCCACCCCTTTTCCCAGCCACAGCCTCTACTGTGTCCTTAACACCAAGCCCCTCCCTTGCAGTGTCCTAACACAAAATGTCCTTGTTCAGGATGCTGTGGTGCTGCCTGTCCTTGAACTGGAGTAATGGAAGCCCCCAGTACTGAGGAGACCACCTTTCCTAAATGCATGATGCCATTTCTAAACTCTTCAGTAGTGCCATTTTTTGAATGCCAAATCCCAAATCTTGCTGATTGCAAAAACCCATACCTTCCTCTGCCTCTGCTCCAGCCCTTGATGCATCAAGTCCCCAAGCCTCTTCTTTAGACTTTCATGCTTCCTACTCAACCCCTTATCTCCCTTCCTTAGCTCAAAGCCCTGCCTCTTCCCCAGTAAGTGATGACCTACCTTCTGCTTGAACCTACCTAGGAGTCCTACCCTGTGACACAACCTATTGCCCAAGTTTACAACTTACAACAAGTCTAAGGGGGTTTCAAAGTTAATGTGTTCCCCGCCTCCCAACTTTTGACTTCACTGAGACTGGAAATGTGGTATTTTTTTCAATCTTGATACTATCAAAAATGAAAATGTATTTCTTTTATGTAATATGTAGCATGCATCTTAATTTGAATGTGACTCGTAACTTTATTTTCCAAATTTTAATTGAAAAACTATCACACAATTTCAGTTAAAAGGTTAAAAAACATTTTTTTATCCTCATTTGAGGATATGTTTATTGATTTTATTGTGGGGGGTAGAGAGAGAAAAACATCAATGTGGGAGAGAAACATTGATTGGTTGCTTCCTGTATGTGCCCCAACTGGGGATCTAACCCGCAACCTTTTGTTACATCCGGTGGTACTCCAATCAACTGAGGAACTCAGTCAGGGTGCCACTTAATTTCAATTTTGGGTTGGAAGTACCATAACCATGTCAAAATATGTATAAAAATAGTTTCTGGACTTGTGCTTATTACTATTATTTTCTAAACAGTCATTTCAGTGAATTAATCCTTTTTGCACACCAAAAAAGGAAAAGTAATTGTATTTCAGCATGTTGAACAGTTATTGCTTATGGAGGTAGTATAGAAAGTGGAAAAACTTTGAAATTATAAATCAGTGTTCAAATCTTGGATGTACTGAACGAGCTACTTGATCTTTCTGAGCATCAGTTTCCTAATTTCTAAAACAGGGCTAATAACTTTTATATTAAATAAGATTATATATACCAGATATTTTTGTATAGTGCCTGGTACATTATTGGTACTTTTAATAAGTAGCATCTAGTACCATTAGCAAAAGTATGAATGCTATTTAGTACCTCTAATGTTGCTTATCTATTGACGTATCAAACATTTAAAATAATTGATGTTTTATGCGTTTTTAATTTTTTGAATACACTTAATGCTAAAAGAGGTTTGATTTTGGTGAAAATTTGATTTTTAATTTCTAGTCTGATACAGTTACTTAAAATTAATGTATGATTACTAAATACTTTTAAATAACAGCAAAGCACACATTAAACATTTGGCAAGTTTGTTATTTAAAGTAGTATTTTAATTTAAGCCTTTTGGCCATGCTGTCAGTTATCAGTATTCCTTAAATTTATCTCAACAACTTCTCTTTAACAGTTATTTGATAAACTATTTTTTTTTCTCATTTGTTGTGCTGTGAAATTCCACAATCTTTTCTCACCCAAGAATTCATTATTTCAAGGGGTGTTGCTGGAATCATAGCACTATGTGATTTATTAAATTCTACTTCCATGAACAAGATGTGTTACCATAAAACATTGTTCTGTTTCTATTATTTTAAAATAGAGAGCATGATTCTATTTAAATGTTTAATGAAATTGAATTCTCTAAAGTTCTGCAACTTGAACTTTGAAATGAGTATATTGACTTAATTTGAAACTTTTTTAGATGAATCATCCAGATCTTTTGATACAAGTGCTTGGGATTTTAAAAAAAAGTGGTGAGTTTCTTTTTTTAACTTGTCTTTCTAAAGAAAATTCTCTTTAAAGATACACACATTGTGTTGTTTCTATATGGCTAACCAATTTAAACTAAAACTCCTAGCATATCTGAGTCACTGTATTATATATGGACATATGCATATTTAAGTATTTGTTTAATGGCTGCACTAGAAACTTTACATATCAGTAAGATCAACACTGTATCTAAACTTGATAGGTAAAATCTACCACCTTTTGGGTAATTTTAAAGATGTTAGCTTTGAATATTATGAGCATTTCTTGTGTAAAAGAATATAGAAAACCTATAGTCATTGGAAGGTCACTGAATGAAGGAAGACTTAGGGAGAAACTTGGTGGGGGAAATGTGTGACTTCATTGAGTAAATATGTTTTTTCCCCCACTTACAGCAGCATCAACCTAATTTGATTGTTTATGTCATACCAACCAAATCATAAGCTTTTCCTATGTGCCTCATATGTCTGGATTTTTTTTTAATGTAAAAAAGGACATTGATATAGTTCAAAAACTTTTAAAATAAACTTTTTAAAAAATTACAAGTATCCCAAACCAGGCCTCAGGTTATGTAATACAATCTATAATATCATTTTCTTGGTTTTTACTTACTGCTTTTCTTGTTAGAAAGTAAATGCCTAAGAGCTAAGGATCTGGAGCTAGACTTTCTAGGCACAGATTTTGGTTCTACTACTTGCTGGTTGTACGTTTTTTGATGAGTTATTTAATATTCATGCTTCAGCTTTCTCATCTGTAAAATGGCAATAATATACTGCCATTTTTATAAGAAAGTTGTAAGCTGTAGTTAGAAAAGTGCCTGGTATACAATAATATTAAATTTCTCCTGCTGTGATCTTTATTACTACAGTTGTCATCTTAGATTTTATGAATTTAAAGTAACTGGCAAAAATGTTTGCAATTTGATTTAGGAGGGATAGCTTATTGACCTTAGCCTTACACTTTTATTAGCTCTAATAACAGTTCTAAACTTCTGTTCTCTCTCTGCCCCCTAAGCTCTCCATTATCAGTTTCTTGTTGGCCATTTTTCTGGGAAGTTAATTGTAGGGATTAGTTTAGTCCATTTATCTTGTAAAGCAGTGATTTTCAACCAGTGTTTAAAGAATTTTTAAAATATGCAGTACCTGACTATTAGGAATGCTGACCTCTTTTCTTTTAAATCTCAAAATAAAAAGTGAAAGCAGCCAACACAGCAACAGCACCCCACTGTGAATGCCCTGTCTTGAACCATAAATATAGGTCACATAATAGAGTTGCATCTAATCAGTCATATTGCATAATAAGTTTGCATGTGATTGGTTAATTCTTGGTACTACAAATCCTTGTATAGAAGCATAGGCACCTGAATTTTTAAAAAGTCACTTGGGAGCAAAAGGCGTAGGTAATTACTATTACTTCTTTTTGGTGACTCAATCAAAATTATACCTATTTCTTTTATTGGATTGGCAAAAATTAATATATGTTTTGGTGTGCCACAGAATTTTAGTAATTAGTTTATGTGTACCATGAGATAAAAAAGGTTGAAAGTCATTATTGTAAAGGGATTTTAATATCCTTCTATTTCTTAATAAATATTTGTCTCTAAAGCATATTATAGATAAGAGGTAAATACAGAGCTTTTACCTCTTCAGGCTCACTGGAAGGTATCAGTCAAGCAAAAATATTTTAAATATGTCTTTTCCACAGAAATATATGAATAGATCACCTTAAGTCACATAACATAGATATACAAAATGCAGTCTGATTGTAAAATTGCTTGTTTCCTCTTTAATGCCCTCACTGTACTCTTTTAAGACCCGTATCTTGTCATTTACAGGGTTTGTTTTTATATTTGTTTTTCAAAATCCTGACAACTAGTTCTTTGTGTCTTATTCCTAATATATTAAGCATAATTCAACCCCTGACATATAGGTCTTCAGCACATTAAAAAAATAAAGTAGTAATTCCAGCAAGTACTACTAAGATATTTTCTTTAAACCTCAAAAAGAAATAATGTTAATGCATCTCTTTGTATTCAGATTAGACATTTATGGCATGGGGCCTACCTAGGAAATGTGGAGATGGAATTAAGAGTGGAAGTGTGTTTCACTTTATTAGAAGCTTATTGCTCCTAAGCTTTCTTAGGAGCTTTAATTGGGCAGACTCTTCATGTGTTTACGATAAATGGAGGTAGCAGAGTTAGCCTTTTACTTGCACAGATATTTAAAAGAACTAAATTTGCAAAGCATTGTAGGTTCTTATATCGGGACTCTTATGGAAATAGCCTTTGAAGTAAGTGGTGCCTCCTGCTTGCTACTAACTATGAAGGTTTAACAACTGTGATTAGATTATATACTGACTTGGATATAGTCACCTTTTAGGGATGTTATAACATTTTTTCTTAAGGTGATTATAATTTTCAGACAGTATTTTGGACTGTGCCTGTGTGTATTATGATAATACAGTAAATGATACCAAGAGAGGTAAGAGATTCTGTTGGGTTGATGTTTGTAACAAGAAGAGTGGATAGTCCCACAGAGGCAGTAAGAGTGATACTTAGAAGGAAACTATTCCTTAATTTTTACTATGGAGTAAACATTGAGAGATGTTGACATTAGCTTACTTGTTTTATTTTTTTTTCTCTCAGCATTATATATAGACGTGGAATCTGATTTTCATGCAAAAGTTCCTGTTGTGGTATGCAAAGATCGGAAGAGGTTAGTAACAATGAAGAAGAAATAAAAGTATTTTTAAAAATAGTGGCAACACCCAAGTATACAGTGAACATATCTCTAAGAGGGAAAATTTTTGTTTTAGGTTTCTCCTTGGATTAATATAACAAAGCTAGTTTGCACTTATTAAAGTAGCAGCTTTACGAAATGAATGTGAACGAGAAATAGAACAAGAAGACAGTTAAAAAATAAAACACTCTGAGGCTGAACTTTTTATTTTTTTTCAAGTTTATTCACCTAACTGTGTTGAACATTTATTATATGTTAGGTAATGCTTTCCTGTAGGGATACAAACATAAATGAGAAATAGCCTCTCTCCTCAAGGAGCTCACAGTGTATCAGACTCTAGTTTTTTGTTCACTGAAATTAAATGAGTCATTGAAGACTAATCTTGCTTTTTTTCGTCAGATGTCTACAGGATTAAGAGAGCAAAGTACCTTGGGAAAAGGAAACTAAATTAACTCTATTTTAGATCAATGTGGGAGACCTGGAAACATTGCAGAAATAATAAAGTGTTCTTTAATCGATTATTAACCTGTATACCTTATATTTTAAGATTACAATATTTTCTTATTCAAAGCTAGAAGCATCTATGGAGATGGTTTCCCTTTTTTCTAAATTAGAAAATTGAGACCTAGAGGACAAGTAAGCAGTTTGTCCAAATTTACATCATTTGGTGGGAAAATCAGAATTGGAATGGAGATACTCTGACTTCAGTGGTTTTTTTCATTACCTCGTGTCTAATTTGCCTCTGTGGCAACCTCAGATACTGTATTTTGCTGTGTATAATGTGCCTTCATGTATAATGCACACCCATGTTTTTGGCCCAAACTTTTAGGGAAAAAAATCTTTCATTTTAATTTTCTAATTCAATTTTTTTATTCATTTATACTTAGATACTTGTCTTTTGTATTATAAAGGAATTTTAGCATTAATTTTTGAACATATTGTGGTACAAGAAATTTTTAATAGTTTTTTTAGAAAAGATGTTTGTTTATTTTTAGAGAAAGGGGAAGAAAGGGAGAAAGAGAAGGAGAGAAACATTGATGTGTGAGAGATACATTGATTGGTTAACTAGGAGCTGGCATGCAATCCAGGCATGTGCCGTGACTGGCAGTCAAACCAGTGACCTTTTGGTTCACAGGCCAGCACTCAATCCACTGACCCACACCAGCCAGGGTGGTACAAGAAATTTTATGTAACAAATAATTACAAAACAAAAGAATAGATATAAGGTATTTTAGATACTACCCATGTATAATGTGCATCCTTATTTTTCTCTCAAAAATTTGGGCATAAAAGTGTGTGTGAATACACGGTAAAGTATGGTACATTCTTCTCCATCACTAAAATATCTCTACTACAATTCTGTTACTTCATTTAAGGTAGCTCCTATTTTCACTTACATATTATAAGCATTACTTGTGGGTCGATAGAGTACATACTTTGTCTTCTCTGATCTAAAAATAGCATATCAGTAATCATGGAAACTTAGGAAAAAATTAGATTCAAAAAGTACAGCTAGTCCAGAATTTCATTTTTTGTTTTTATCATAAAGAATTCACATACATAAAGTATGTCGTAGTACTCAACATTGACAGAACCAATGTCTTTTCTCTCATATAAATCAAATTTTGGTGAATTATAATGCTGCTTTTGAATTAATTTCTTATTACCTGAAATAGTAAATGAAGTCAAAATTTATTTCTGAAGTACTAATGAACATTTAAAACATCTTTGTATGGAATGCTAGTGATGGATCTGATACATAGTTTTCAGTTAGCTCTAAGTTTATGAAAACATTTGTTTTTATTTTGGCTTCTTAGGTATTAAAATATGGTGACTGGAAAGGATAACCACAGGATTTGAAGTATTCTCATTTTTTAAAATATTAATATAATGAATTTTTTTTTTCTCATTCACAGTGGTTTACTTTGTAGAGTGAGTGCAGGAAATGATATGGCATGCCTCACTACTGATTTACTTGCCGCTCTTGGCAAAATGGAACCTGTCTTTATTCCCTTGGTGTTAGCCTTTCGCTATTGGGCTAAGGTGAGTGAAACAGGAGAAAAAAATACCTAACCAGTTGCATAAATTATAATATGTGGGGACAGAATAGTTATGAATAACTGTAGTAAGATTAGAGTGGATTTGAAGCAAAGTAGACAGATTTGGGGTAAGTTTCACACACCCGACTGGAAGAGGTATTGGATATGAGAGGTGAGGGGAAGTGAGTGATTGATGGCAACTCTTGAATTTTTGGAAAATGCAAAGACACCAAGCTCTTAGATAGGGACATGATATCCTTAAAATGTAAAATCTCCTTAAATTAATTTTCAGATGTACAGTAATTTTAACTTAAATTACCAAGAATTTTTACAAAGTTGATTTGTATGGAAGAATAAATGTTTGAGAATAGTCAGAAGAACTCAGAAAGAAAAGAATAGAGGGGGACCTACTTTACCAGTGTAAAACTGATTTAATCAAGTCTATACCATTGATACAGGAATAGACAAATAGATCTGTGGAATAGAACAGAAAGCCCTACAATTGTTCCTAGTGTAAATGAGATTTTAATGTATGAGAAAATAAAAGAGCTCTGGCTGCTTTGGCTCAGTGGGTTGAACCTAGGTTTCTCCGATTTGATTCCCAGTCAGGGCACATGCCTGGCTTGTGGGCCAGGTCCCTGGTTGGGGCATGTGAGAGACAACCAATTTATGTTTCTCTAATACATCGATGTTTCTTTCCCTCTCTTCCTCCCTTCTTTCCCCTCTCTCTCAAAAATAGTATCTAAAAAAAAGAAAAAAGTTTGTATTTCAGTGATAAACAGTGGTAAATTTAATAAATGGTGCCATCACAAATGTGTCTTTCTTGAAGAAAATGTTGGACCACTAAATGCAAGACTAAATTCCACTTCCATGAAAAAATAAAAATTTTAGAAAAAATATTAAGAAAATACATATATGATCTGTGGGTTGGGGAAACCTTTTTTACCATTACAGGAAATCTAGAGCTGTATAAGATAAACATATTTAATTACATTTCATGTGGTAAAAGTTATCATAATGTCAAAAGAAAAGCAGATTGGGAAAAATAACATTTTTTTCAAATGCATGTGTCAAATATAAAGGATATAAGAAAAAGAACACATTTGAATTGATATGTATAAAAATAGGAAAACTGCCACAAGATTTAATAGGCTGTGCAAAAAAGAGGAAATTCAAATGGCTAGTATACAAGAGACATCTCACTCATCCCATTGACAGATTTTAGTATCTTATAATGTTGGAATTAAAATATATCATTTTTTAATCTAGCACATTCCTGGGAATATAGCTCATCAGTAAGTACCAGTACTTAGAAAATATGTGTAAGGATAAATATTACAGCATTGTTTAAAGTAGCAAAAACTGAGAACAAAGTGTGAATGTCCTTGGCTGAGGGTTGAGTAATCATGCAGATCACAGACTATAATTTAACCATTTATCTTTTTTTAAAAAGTATTCATGTATTTATTTATTTTTATGCCTATTTTTTTTATTCAAATACCTTTGTCTTCATTTTCCTGTTACCACTTCCCCTGCCCCACCCACTCCCCTCATATACTGTAATTTAACTATATAAAAGAGCGTCTTAGATTTGTACTGATTGACTTAAAGGGACATTTCTCGATGCATTGTTAAGGGAGGAGAGTAATAGAGATATGTCTATTGTAAAAAATTTTGGTAAAACAACAATCTGTGCATTTATATAAAAAATAAAAATATATATATTTGTATATGATTATTTGAGTATGGAGGGGAGGCATAGAGTACATAGATTATTAATGTGAAGCATAAGTAGAAGCAAGATAAGAAAATAATATTTTTAAAAGGTGTCCACAGTAAAAGCACATTGTATGATACTCCATTTAACTAAAATGTATATGTATCTTTATATGCAATAAAAAAATGAATGGAAAAATGGTCACCAATATGTCAGTAATTATTTTAGGTTGGTGAGATTTCAGGTCATCCCTTGTATTTTTTATATATTTATATAATTATATACTTTGATTTTTTTATAATGATTATAGTAGGAAAAAAGCTACTTCGGTTGTGAGGGGAACAAAGAAAATTAAAGAAAGCTAAAATAAATGGTGAGCCCTGACTAGTGTGGCTCAATTGGTTGAGGGTTATCCCACAAAGTGAAAAGTTGCCAGTTTAATTCCTGGTCAGGACACATGCCTGGGTTGTGGGCCCAGTCCCTGGGTGGGGTGTGTGCGAGAGGCAACCGATTGATGTTTCACACATCGATGTTTCTCTCCCATTCTTTCTCCCTCCCTTCCTCTCTCTAAAAATAAATAAAAATCTTTAAAAGAAATGGTGATACTTTTTCCTTGTCACTTTGCAGTTGTGCTATATTGACTCCCAAACTGACGGTGGAATTCCTTCTTACTGTTTTGCTTTAATGGTGATGTTTTTTCTACAACAAAGAAAACCCCCTCTGCTTCCTTGTTTACTTGGAAGTTGGGTAAGCATGAGTTTGTAACGTGTACATATGTAGTTTGCTCTTGCAGGGTGCTCTGTTTAACCAGTTTAAGTGGGGATTCTGGTTTGTCTGTCCATCTTTCTTAATTATTTGTTTTTTCACTACCAATTTGGTACGCCTTTTTATATAGATTGAAGGCTTTGACCCAAAAAGAATGGATGACTTTCAGCTGAAAGGCATAGTAGAAGACAAGTTTGTGAAGTGGGAATATAATCCAAGTAGTACAACCGAGAAAACCTCAATTGCTGAGGAAAACAAAGCTAAGGCAGACCAACTGAAAGATGATACCAAGAAGACAGAAATGGACAACCAAAGTAGTGCCATGAAAGAAAAACATGGCAAAGTAAGCTTTTTTCTTTTTCCTATCTATCGAATTTGTGATAGCTTTGATTGAAACTATTTTAATAGTAGGTTGACTGACTTTGAGTAAGCTTTTTGGCCTCATTTTCCTCATCTATAAAGTGAAGAGTTGATCTGGTTTAGTTTCTCAGTGTCGAGATTCTCTAATCCATATACAACTCATTTTGGGAGGCTTCTATTGTTTGAATCATGTCAAAGTAATTCTTTGGATATTTTTCATTTAAATGAGGAAAATTTCCTTCAGGAGTTGGGCTGTAACCAAAACTTTAGCATATGGGAATTAGGTTGTCAGATTGGTGGAGAAATAAAGGCCCTATAGTTCTTTAAGGGGTGGCTTGCTTATTTATTTAATCATTCAGTATTGATTGATTAAGGACCTAGTACATCCCAGTCATCATCTTGGGTGCAAGAGAACCAAAGTTGAATATCCATGAATCGTGTCCTCCAGAATCATCTCAGTTGATGGCACTATATCCTTAGAGTTGCTTAGTCAGAAACACTGAAGTCATCCATTACTTCTCAGTTATACGCCCTATGAAATTTGTCAGGCAATTCTGTTATCTCTATTTTAAAATACCCAGAATTTGACCACCTCTTGCCACCTCCACTGTTAGCCATCCTGGCCCTAGCCACCATCATCTCTAGTCTGGATTGCTTACCATAGTGTTAAAAGTTTCCTGCATCTACATACAGCAATCAGAATGGTTCTTCCAAAACCTAGGCCATATCTTGCCCTTCTCTGTCCCTACACTCAAAAGGCTTCAGTTGCTCCTCATTTAATTTAGAATAGAAGCCAAGGAGATCTTACTGGCTAGCTTTTTGTTTTCCTCTTCTTTTCTTCTCCTCTCTTTACCATACGAGGTTTGTTGGTTTTCTTTTTAAAGCTGGTCACACTGCTCCTTTAGTATGTTTGCTGTGTTTCGTATTACTAGAACACACTTCCTTTTTCTTCAAATATACCTTCTCAACAAGTCTTATCCTGACCACTCTAAATTGAAACCTCCTACCGCTGTATACCCATGCTCTTTACTAAACTTTTTTTTAAATATCCACAACACTTTTCTTCTATAATTATGTAATTTACTTACTAAGTTTGTGTATCATGCTCTTCCCCTGGAAAGTGAGCTCCACTAAGGCAAGGATCTTTGGGTTCTTTTTCATGGATCTAGCTCATGTGCCTGGCACATTAGTAGGTACTTAGTGAGTAGTTGTAGAACTGAATGAGTTAATGAATGCTTCATGCGTTTATGCTCCTTAGTGGTCACTTTTAGTTGGTCTTTATGTAGCTAATTCCTTTAGAATTCAGGTGGTTCTGCTTCTGTTACAACCTCCCAATTAGAGGCCCATTTTAGCATGCAGTCTTTACTGTAATTGATAAATTGTCTCTTCTTCTCCTAATAGTCCATGAAGTAGTTCACTCACCTTGAGTGACAGTATGTTATAGTGGTTAGCATCGTGGACCCGGTAGTCAGGTGGCCCTGGGTCAAACTTTTGCCCTATAAAATCTACTTTATTATAGAGTTAGAATTAGCAGTATATGCACTGTGCTTAAAAGAGTGAATGGTGGATGGTGAGCGTTATGTATAAGTGTGAGCTCTCATTTTTTTTCTATCCTCAACACAATGCCAGGGACATAGTAGGTTCTAAATAAATATTTGGCAAATGAAGGAATTAGCTTTTGCAAGCTCTGGGCATTTACTTAGATTTTAAAAGTAACCTAGTAGTGAAGAGCTATAGTGATTGTTATGCTGTGGTTTACAACCTTGGCTGCACATGGGAATCCCTTAGGGAGCTTTAAAAATCCCAATTCCAGTCCATAGCCCAGGTTGATTAAATCAGAATGTTGGGATGTGGGAGTGGTGTGTAACTCAGGTATCAGTGTATGTTAGTACCTCCACTGGAATTAATGTGCAGTGAAGGTTGAGAATCACTGTTCTAGTGGAAAGAACACAAAATTCTAGGAGTCAGTAAACTGGGACTCTGTTGCCAGCTTTGCTTCAAACTGCTTTTGACAAATTGCTTCTTTATGCTCAGTTTTTGAAAAAGTGATCTCTAAGGTTTTTAAAAACTGAAAAATAAATAGTTCTTTAGTTTCGTGAAGCTTAAATGAAAATTACTTTTTTCCAGTCTCCTTTAATGTTGGAAGCACCAAATCAGGTATCCCTGGGGCAGTTATGGTTAGAGCTGCTAAAATTTTACACACTGGATTTTGCTTTGGAGGAATATGTCATATGTGTACGGATAAAAGATATTTTAACAAGAGAAAACAAAAACTGGCCTAAAAGGCGAATAGCCATTGAAGGTAAGATATTGTTTCTCTTAGAGAGTAATTTTTGTGTGCTGCTCATCCTCTGTTTCTAATGCAGTGTTATAAATTTTATCCCTTGGCTTTGCAACACTATATATGCCACTAGGTTGTCATTATATATTAGATAAATTCTTTACCAAGTTGATTATAGTTTTAATACTCATTTAAATGTTGCCAATCTGTAACTATTACATTGATTTGGGTTATTAGCTTATTTACATGTCTTTATTTAAATTTTTAATTATGAAAATTTTCAAACATATAGAAAAATAAGATAGTTATATGACTACAACAAGATCTTTTTGAAGAAATTTGTGTCATAAAATTTTTCAGGTATAATTTTAAAATCCAGTTTTTGTCTTCTGAATGACCTCATCTGTTAAATGTGATTAAGCTAAAGAAAAAAAGAATAGTTGATACTGACAAATCAGGTTTCACATCAAATCCCAGGAACATTAAGATCTTTAAGGGTACAGAAATTAGTAGAAGGGCTTCCAAATTCTTAGTCAAAAATTTAAATTCCACAATATTTTACCTACATTTTAGAGATAGGAAATTGAATTTCTGTCCATCATTTTAGTTTGTTTCGATTACACGTTCACTCAACCCTCTTCTGGACTTCTCTAGTGTGACTTGTACCCACAAATATTCTTTTACACTCAAGCATGTCCTCACATCTTACACTCTCTTACATATAGTAAATAAATGAGCTTTGAAACATGTAGCCATCATTAACTTCCTCTTCTTTTTCTTCTAGAAGGGGAAGAGAGGCCAGGAAAAGCTTTTTAAAGCCTGTATTTAGATAAAAGCCAAAAGTAACATGTTTCAACCATAACAATCCTGGCCTGTTAATCCTTTTACATAATGAGCTTCAGCAGTGGAAAAATGTGTATTCTTTTTTGGATGGTACTAACCTTTTTTCCTGGGCATATTTGTATTTAAAGCTTATAAAATCCAAAAACTGCCCTGGAGCATTGTCCTGTACCTGAAAGGTTGTAGGTTCTATTATCAGTCAGGGCACAGACCTAAGGTTGCAGGTTCCATCCCTGGTCTGGGCACGTATGGGAGGCAACTGATTGATGTTTCTCACATTGATATTTCTCTCTCCCTTCCTCTCTAGAAGCAATGAAAAAATGTCCTCGGATGAGGATAAAAAATGTTTTCAGAAGTATTAGTTGATGTAAGCCTTTTCAACATAGCCACCATTTTAGATTGAATCAAAATTTAAATTTTGGTTTAATTTTTACTTTCTTAGGTCTGTTCCCTACTTTTCTGTTTCTCCTTTCTCTAAATTTTCTGATTTCACAAAAGTTAAATCTTAAAATCAGTATTTTTTTTTTTAACTTGAAGCTTTGAGAGTTTAGGTTATATTTTATTTGTTTAAATTGCAAGGAGTATGTAACTAAAGAATACTGTGACAATGAAAATTATTAATGGACCCCAGAGCTTGAGAAATTTCATTCAGTGACACTGGAGGGAGGCATACTGGCATAGCTGTTTCCAGCGGTTTTATCATTGAAACTTTGTAATTACTGAGTTGGGCTTCTCAACAATTTTCTCATTAATTACCTTATTATTACTCTCTTATTTCTTTTCTAAAAGGTTTTTTATTTTATGACAGAAACAAAGAAAAAGCAGTTGCTATTGTATTTCCCCTACTCAGTTTGCAAGAACTCTTACTGGAACTTAGTTTACAAACACTTTGGGAAAATGTACTCTGCTCACAATCTAGCAGTTAAGATCTGTTTGTATAAACTTGGAAATATCGTTTGTTAGTAGATACTTAGCTACTGACCATTTTCTTGTTTACTAGATCCATTTTCAGTCAAGAGGAATGTTGCACGGAGCTTAAACAGCCAGCTTGTTTATGAATATGTTGTGGAGAGATTCAGGGCAGCTTATCGATATTTTGCCTGTCCTCAGAGGAAGGGTGCAGATAAATCTGCAGTGGATTCCATGAAGAAAGAGAAGGGAAAAATAAGCAATAAGAAACCAGTGAAGTCTGACAATATGACATCTAATTGTTGCATTCAGCTTGGGGAGAGCACAGAAAAAATAAATGCAGAAAGAAGTCAACCAGAAAAACATGATGAAATGAAATGTACATCACAGAGATGTATTACTGAAGATGACAATTTGTTGGTAAATGAACTAGTTTTGGCTGAACATGAACTGGAATCTTCATCTCTTTCTGCCAGTGAAGGCAGTGAATTGGAGTCAAAACCAATTAAGAAACAAGATGATTTAGCTCCTTCAGAAGGTGGTTTAAAAAAGGAGCTCAGCCAATGTAATTGCATTGATTATAAATTCTCTGACCTAAATGAATCTGTTGGTACAGACTGCAGGTCGAATTTAGAAACAGAGAATTCACATCAGATTGTGTGCACTGACACATCTGCTACCTCTTGCAACTGCAAAGCTAGAGAAGATGCTTCTGAACTTGATGATGATACTCACCCCACCCAGGAATTACATTATGTGTTTGATAAGTTTATTTTAACCTCTGGCAAGGTAGGATACAGTTTATAACAATCTGTAAGATGTTATCATTGTTGTATGGCTCCGTTTTTATAGTTTTTAGGTACAGAAAATTAAAAATAGCTTCTATGATGGTGTAGGTAATTTTTTTGGAATGATATTTTGGTGTATATTTTAATTTTACTACATTATTGCTAATAGTTGCCTTTAAAGAATGTATATAAAACCCTAGAAAGTTTCAGCACTCTTAGTAGTTGGTTTGCTTCACTTTCTTATATATGAAAGGATTCATTAGGTATTCTATGAAAATCAGTTTGGCAGAGGTATCACATTTTAAATTTTGCCTTTAAAAAAATACCTAATGACTATTTTTCCCCCCACAAATGAGAATACAAGGTCTGTAAACTATAATGGTATTCTATTTTAAAGAGGGTTATTTTTGGGCAGGGCAGTGTAGGATGATTGTGGGGTTGGGGGAATATAACTTAGTAAAGATAGTTGAACCAAACTAAGATCAGGAGCCAAAAAAATGAAGAATCCAGATTTTCTTTCTCTGCCATTGAGCTTCTCTTTGAATTTTGGCATGTCCCTTACAAAGTATAGTAGTCTTAACTTTCCTACTTTTAAAGTGGTAGAGTCTGAACTTCAACTTGACAAATTATAGAAAATAAAATACCCCAATTAACAAAATAAGCAATAACTACTTCGTTAATAAAAAGTTTTAGCTAAGTCACATTGTTTCAAGTTCAGTATACATAAATAAAATATCAGTGCCCAGGGTGCTGATTATATAGATCACATGTAAATCAAGCGGTGGTATAGGATTTGAGGTTAATTTTATGGATATTGCGTAAGAATTGTTACTTGTGTAAAGCTAATTTATTTTTAGAATTCACCTCTACAGTTTGGTTTCTTGAGTACCATGCCAATGTGATAAATGTAACCAACTAGGCAAGTGAGGGTTTTGTGATTGATTGGTTCTGAAGGTAGAAAATGTATAGCATGAAAGGAAAGCTGCCTCTTGAAACTTTTTTATACAATCATGAGCTGCATAATGATGTTTTAGTCAACAATGGACTACATTGATGACCCCATAAGATAATAGATGATACAGTTACAATCCCATAAGATTAAAATAGATGATAAACAAAAATGTTGTTTTCAGTGTGGAAAGAAAAGGTTGGATGTGACTAGAGTGTTGAATTTACTGCTAGCTCTGGGTGGTTTATAGGAGGCTCAGATTGCTGTCCACCAGCTGTGTACCAGGCCAGTCTTACTTGTTGGCCTGGCGTTGGGGCTGGAGTTGGAGAGCGAGCAAGAGCTGGGGAGGAGGGAGCCCAGAGCTGCCTTCCCCAGCCCCTGCACACACAGGCAGTGTGCTAATGTAAACACGTGTGCACATGCCACACATACTCTCCTACGCGCACACACATCCTTTCTTGTTTCTTTTTATCTCTTTCCTTCCAGTCTGCCTCCTCCCTCCCACTCTTATCATTTCTCATCTCAGGCTCTGTCTCTCATTTGCTCTCTGCTCTCTCTCTCCCTCTTATCTTCCTTCCACTTCTCCCTTCCTTCCTGATGTCCATTTTCCCTCCAGTGGTGCCTTCATCCACAAGTGGTGCCCCCCTTGCCCTCCAAATGCACACTCACACAGACACACATTTTTATACTACATTTTTACTGTTTTAACTGTACTTTTTCTGTGATTAGATATACAAATACCAGTGTTATCATTACCTATAGTATTTAGTACAGTAACATACTGTACAGGCTTGTAGCCTAGGAGCAATAGGCTATACCTTATAGCCTCTGTGTATAGTAGGCTATACCATTTAGGTTTCTGTAAGTGTACTCTATGATGTCTGCAAAATCACAGAAGCACCTGATGATGCATTTCTCAGAAAATATCCCCTGTTGTTAAGTGACGAATGACTATAATCTACTTTATTAAAGATCTTAGTAAATTGTAATAACATGTATTTGATTTAGAGGCTCATCAAAGTGTTTGAATTAATCCATGCCTTTTGAATCTCTTGCTATTTTATTTTACATCTTCAGATAAAGCTAATCTTGATAATAACTATTTTAATGAGGAAGAAAGTTAAAGTGGTTGGTTCAAAATATGTTTTTTACATTTAACAATGCATTTCATTAACATGCTTTCCCCCTTCTCCCCAGCCTTCTCTAAGCAAAGGCTATCAAAACTGAGCTGCATAAAACATTCTTTTTGAACCTGCTTTTTAAGTAATGGTCAAGTCCCTCAGTAGTTTATTAGATTAGATTTTTTTTGCCTTTGTATAGCCACCAACGATAGTGTGCAGCATCTGCAAAAAGGATGGCCATTCAAAAAATGATTGCCCGGAGGATTTCAGGAAAATTGATCTAAAGCCTCTGCCACCAATGACAAACAGATTTCGGGAAATACTTGATTTAGTATGTAAAAGATGTTTTGGTAAGTCTTTTATTATTAGAATTACTGTGACTAGTTTCTTTCTTAGATTTTGAATATTTTTTTATTTAAAAATAGTTTGCTTACATTTGTTTTGGTAGAAGTTTTTGAATAGTTAGAGCTCCAACTGTAGATTTTCACTAAATGCCCACTGTGTGCAGGGCACTGTGGTAAATGACAAGGGGAATGCAGAGTCTGTGTATGTTACTTTTAAGGAGGTTAGACTCTGGATTTGTGCTGTCTAATATGGTAGCCACTCGCTATATATGGCTATTTAAATTCAAATTAATTAAAATTAATGGAAATGAACAGGTAAGTTCCTCAGTTATACTAACCACATCTTAAGTACTGAATAGCTGCATGTGTTCTAGTAGCTATTGTTTTGGACAGTCTAGATAAAGAACATTTTTTATCATTGCAATGGTTTTGCACAGTGCTGCTCTAGATGGATGTATAAGACATGGATGAACATTGCCATAATTAGAAGCAGAATGTTGCATGCTATAGTAGTGGTAAACAAAATGTCATTTAAATACAGTTTTAACTGGGATATATCAAAGGAATTGGAATTAATGATGTGGCCTTAGAGGTGGACCTTGAACTGCATTTTCAGGTATAGGAGATTATGCATAAAAGCAAAGGGTGTTTAATTTGGGAGAATAATTGCCTTTGGTTTGGTAGAGTATCAGAAAGGCAACAGAGGGAGTTAAGGTTATAAAGATATTTTGGGGAAAGCCTTACATACATATACAGTCTTCTTTAAAAAAAATAAGATGAATATAAATGAAGCAACTAGAAAACTGAAAGGACAGTATAAACTAAACTGGCAAGCAGTTTGGAGAACTAAGGAAATTTAGTTAGGGAAAAGTCTTTGAAGACTGGTTAGGTGGCTTATAGGGAAGACATGCATTTTGACCAGGCATTTGTGGCAGTTGTTAGATTTGAATGGGTCAGGTGCCTAGTGTAAACAATACAAGTATGCATTGACCAGGATGGAAAAACAAGCATGTATATGGGTGAGAGTGGAATGTCTGAAGAAAACAATATTAAATAATTTGTAGAACTAAATATATTCTTTAGATATTTCATAAGGAAAATTATGTGAAATGTACATAGGTTTATATATATTTTTTTTTTTTGCTGTTCTTAATGCCTCTTCCTTCCCTAGTAACATTTATGATTTTAATATTCTTGGAAGCTAACAAATTCAAGTAAAGTTTT
Source organism: Pteronotus mesoamericanus (assembly GCF_021234165.1). Taxonomy (NCBI): domain Eukaryota; kingdom Metazoa; phylum Chordata; class Mammalia; order Chiroptera; family Mormoopidae; genus Pteronotus; species Pteronotus mesoamericanus. Next base: position 4,216,861 of record NW_026555006.1, on the reverse strand, counting down.
TAGGGTAAAAAAATGAACATATTTTAAGATTTTATTTTCCTTTTCTTTTTTGAAATTTAGATGAGTTATCACCACCTTTCTCTGAACAACACAACAGGGAGCAAATCTTAATCAGCTTGGAAAAGTTTATTCAAAAAGAATATGATGGTATGTCATGTGTTAAAAATTGATGGGTTTGTTATTACAGCCACCTGGTTTGAATTTCATTCATTTATGTAAAGTGTTTATTGAATGTTGTATGTTAGATACTATTCTGGGTGCCGGGAATACAGTGCTGATAAAAGAGGTACCACCTGCTCTCATGAGGCTTATATTAAGAGGAGGAAACAGTCAAGTAAAAAATATGTATGTAATGTAATATCATGAAATAATAAATGCTATTAAAGTGCAGGAATTAAAAGGATAGTGACGAGTTGTTATGATTGTTTTCTGGTAAGGTGACATTTGAGCAGAGCCATGAATAATATGAAGGAGCAAGTTATAGAAATACCTACAGAGAGAGCATTCTACAAAGACAGTAAAAAGTACAGATACCCAAGACTGGATAATGTTGGGCATTTTTGAAGGCCATCCAGGAAATCAGTGTGGCTGGAGTGGAGTGTGTGAGGTAGACTGTACTAGAAAGATGAGGTCAGAGAGGTAGCCAAGAGACTGGATCATTAGGGTCTTAAAGAAGTTGGTAGAAGGACTTTGAATTTTGAGTATAAAAATGAGGAGCTTCTGGAAGATTTGAACACTTAGCAGTAAGTGACATGATCTGAGAGAACAGAGAATAGATTCATAAGAAAAGAAGCAAGCAAAACATTTAGAAGGCTGTTACACAAGTTCAGGTGAGATATACAAGTGACTTGAAAGAATATATGAGAAGTGGTCAAATTTAGGATATATGTTGAATGTAGAGCTGACAGGATTTGCTGATGTATTCCATGTTAGATGTAAGGAAAGGCAGGGAGTCAAGGATGGTTTCAAGGTGTTTACCTCTGTAATCAGATTGTGCTGTTTAACTGAGATGGCAAAAATTGTGGAAGGAGCAGGTTTTGGGTATAGGGTTGAAGAATTAAGAGATTTGTGGCCAAATATTTTAGGAAGGAACAGAGTTGATTTATAATCAGAATGTATTTGTACTTCTAAAAGATAATCTGTTATGTGCTATAAGATTCCACTTTTTAAATATTTGCTGACATTCAAAGTATTGAGCAAATCTAAGTCCCTGTAACCTTAAATTAATGCACATTTTTATTTGCTCATGAACATAGCTTCTTTTGTCTCTCAGTTATCATTGAAATTTTAAGTAGGGTATCAGAACTGAATTGTAGAACTAAGTTTTGAAAATACAGAATTTGTTATCTTAAATGTATAGTCTGCAAGAATGAATAGGAAGAAAAACCCAATCCCATTAAGTCACAGCTTGTTTGAAGTGGCATCAGTAGAGAATGATACTAAGGATGAGAGGATAACGCTATCATAATTTATATTAAATAGATTAATGATTCACTTTTGGAGGAGAATTAATTCCATGTATAATATTGGGTTGACCAATAAGTTTTTTGTGTAAGATGGCTCTTGTCATGTGTGGTTGTTTTTGACTTCATTTGAAATAATCTTGTTAGATTGTATTTTGACAGCTGTCATATCAGAGTGCATTAAAAAATAAAAAATCAGGACTACCGGCCAAGATGGAGGCATAGATAGATGCACTTTGCCTCCTCGCACAACCAAAAGAAGGGCAACAACAAATTTAAAAACAAAAAATAACCAGAACTGCCAGAAAATTGAACTGTATGGAAGGCTGACAACCAAGGAGTTAAAGAAGAAACATTCATCCAGACCGGTAGGAGGGGTGGAGACAGGCAGCCGAGGCAGGGAGGGCACATGGCAAGGCGATGACTGGAAGACCAGGTGGGTGAGGCGGTGGCTGGCAGACCAGGCAGTCCAAATTTATGTGCGAATAAACTGGGAGAAACAGCTGGGGAGCAAGACAGACCTCACAACCCGGGGTTCCAGTGTGGGAAAAAGAAAGCCTCAAAATCTCTGGCTGTAAAAAACCTGTGGGGGATGCAGCAGCGGGAGAGACTCCCAGCCTAATAGAGTTCGTTGGAGAGACCCACAGAGTCCTAGAACATACACAAACCCACACACCCAGGAATCAGCACCAGAAGGGCCCAATTTACTTGTGGGTAGCAGGGGAAGTGACTGAAAGCAGGATGAGAGCTAAGCAAGCAGCATAGTTCCCTCAGTAGAATGACAACAAACTCACAACTATCAACAACTGAAACTAGAAGAAAACAAAAACTAAACAAACAACTAGAATAGGAACAGAATCACAGAAATGGAGATTAGAGGCAAGTGAGAGGGAGAGAATGGGGGAAAAGGTACAGGGAGTAAGCAGCATAAATAATAAATAGTAGGTACAAAATAGAGAGGGGGAAGTTAATAATAGTATAGGAAATGGAGAAACCAAAGAACTTATATGTATGACCCATGGACATGAACTAACGGGAGGGCAGGGCGGGGATGCTGGTGGCAGGGGCAGTGCAGGGTGGAAAGGAATTAAGGGGAGGAAAAAAATGGGACAACTGTAATAGCATAATCATTAAAATATATATTAAAACATATCAAAAATGTGAATTTTTGTGTAGCCATTTTAACACCAAAGATGAAAGAAAATTAGCAACATTTTTGGCATATTATGCTTTACTGTTTCAAGAAAGGTAAAAACACAACTGAAACTGAAAAGAAAAATGTTCTGTCTAGTGTATGGAGAAGGTTCTGTGTCTGTGTCAAAAGTGGTTTGTGAAGTTTTATACTGGAGATTTATCACTGGATGATGCTACACGGTTGGGTAGACGAGCTGAAGTTTATAGCGATCAAATTGAGAGCAATCAACGTTTTTGGACATTCAAAATACCCAAATTAGTAAAGTTATTGGTGAAAATGAAAAATGTATCTTATTTTATGGAAAAAACCATATGAGCTTTTTGGTCAACCCAATACTAAGGTGATACATATTTGTAAAACTACTTGAATGTGCCTTGAAAAAACTAATTTATTTCCAAGACATAAATCTCTAAATACTGATCTTAAGTATTGGTAGTGATGTTGAGAATGAATTAAAGTAGATGAACTCACGAGATAGTTAAGTTGGAAGAAGCTAAAAGACTTAACTTGCTTGATGGTTTTCTGGATGTGGAAGTTGAAAGGTGTTGAGCACACATATGAGTATATTTCTGATTTGGGCAGTTGATGATACTATTTGCTGAGCATAAGGATTGTAGGAATAATATGTTTGAGATAAAGTTCATAGTTTAGTTTTGACTTGTTGAATTTATGATGTCTGGAAAATGGAAAAAAGCAGTTAGATATATGGGTGTGGGATCTTGGGCCAAAGATCTATGCTTTAAATGAGTATTTTGGAATTTCTCACTATATTTGTAAATGGTTGATAATTAAAGTCATAGAAGTGGACAAGATCATCTGTGTTAAGCCATAGTGGGTAATAGAAGACTTTTTTTTCTTGCTAATTATAAAACTTCTGATTTATTTTTCTTTGCTTAGAAAAGGCAAGATTGTGCTTATTTGGCTCTTCTAAGAATGGATTTGGATTTCGTGATAGTGATCTGGATATTTGTATGACCCTGGAAGGCCATGAAAATGCAGAGGTGAGAGTTAGTGTTTGGAAAGGGATGTGGAAGTTTATTTACTTCCAGTGATGAATCTATTTTTAATTTTGTATGTAGTATTAATAAAAGTGTATGGTGTGTTTCTTTGTGTAAATATATTAGCAATAGCAATGTTTGAATTGTAAAAACATTGGCATTACTATTTTAAGAGATTTATTTAAACAAAATATTTAAATGAGTAAATTTACTGTTTGAGTAATTTTATAATACAAAAAGCATGTCACTGAGAGTTATAATTGTTTGTAATAAATTTTTGGAAAAGGTTAATATGCTGTAGAGTTTGAGGGTTTTTTATTGGAACCAATGGGAAGCTGGTGCTTCAGTTCAGTAGTGAATGTTGATCTCTGTCTTTTCATATTTCTTCCATTAGGTGATGTCTTTATATTACTAAAGATAGAAAATAAAGGTGGACATTAATTTATAAATGGCTTGTGTTCCACAAGCTAATTGCAATATTGAGGTACTCAGAACACATTTTGTTTCCATAGAAACAATGTTACAAGTGATTTGTTCTAGTATAGTTTTACAGTGAAAAAGGCTATTGGGGGAAAAAAATGGAAAATGGATTTATTTGAAACATGGTATTGGAGGAGAGCTCTGTGGAAACCCTGGATTGCCAGAAAGACAAAAAGGGGGTCCTAGAGAAAATTAAGCCTAAAACATTGCTGGAGGCAAAAATAACAAAACTGAAACGTTCCTACTTTGGGCACATCATGAGAAGTCAGAGTTTTTTGGTGAAGTCAATAATGCTATGAGAAACAGAAGGTAGCAGGAAAAGAGGAGGACCAAATATAAGATGGATTGACTCCATGGAAGAAGCCCATAGGCATGAGTCAACAGGAGCTGAGCAGGACTATTGAGGACAGGACACTGTCGACATAACTTATTCATAGGGTCTCCAGGAGGTAGAGCTGACTCAATAGCGTGTAACCCATAGGGTAGCTTTGAGAAACTCACTTTGGGCGAGGAGGGGAATTAACATTTGTTGACTCCCCAGTATACACTTTACATACGTTTATCTCATTTCACTCTTAACAACCACCTTCGAGGTAGATAATTTCCCCCATTTTACAGATGAGGAAACTGAGGCTTTGAGAGATAAACTGACTTGCTCAAGTACACAGCTAGTAAAATGTTGGAGCCGGGATTCATACCCAGGTCTGTCTGACTCCAGAGTTCATGCTCTTTCCATTGTATCTCACTGTTTCTCTGTAATTTATTTAACCCACAATGTAGCTGAAATATAGTACTAATAGTACAGTAGAACCTAACCACTACTTTCTGAAATTGAAAGCTTTCTGAGTTCCACAGTGAGATGCCAGGAGCAGACCTTCCCCCAGAGCAGTCTCATTAGTGAGAGTGGGTACTTGGGCTTTTCTTCTTTGTGAAAGGCCTCAGCAGTGAGAACAAGATTGCCTAAACTCCACTAAAGAAAGGGATTGATTGGATGGGGAAGAAGTGTCCTAGTCATTTCTAGCAGCAACTAGAAAAGCGGGGGGATCTCTATAGTTGTTTATTCCTTTACCAGCATAGCTATTGCTATTTATGTTTCAAAACATGGACTGCTTGCAAGGTTGGGGCGAGGCCAAGCTTCTGGCATCTGTAGTGGCGTCAGTATAGCCTGTGCTGTATTATAAAAGAATTCAGCAGAGTAGTGTATCTGTGTGTTTCTCAAATAGTTTTTTCAAAAGATAGTTTTAGAGTTGTTAGAACCAACCAGAGTAGAGATGGCAGTGGTGTCTGATAGATCCTCATTTCTGGCTCTAAGAAAATGCTTCTGGTGTTTATTAACATCTTGTTCTATAAAGAAAGTGAAAAGTTGTAAATATTTTAGTTCTTCTTAATTAACTTCTACTTAGTGCTGTGTACCTGGAAAGATGTCCCTCCCCATTTTGAAGAGCAAGAATTGAGGGAATAGGAAACAATTTTTATCCAGAGGGGAGTTTAGGGTTTTAGGTATGTTCTGTGTAAAATTTAATAATCATACTTCTAATAATTAAGGGTTTCTGTATTATAATCAGTGCTATTTGCACTGGAAGGTTGAAACAGTGAAAAAGAATACAATTTTTTTCCATATGAGCCATAATTAAAAACTTAAAATTTAGCATAAATGTATATCATTGCATAGTAAAAAGGAAAATAACCTCTTGTGTGTTAGTTAGTATCTGTAGTTTCCCTTGAAATCCCCAAGTTAAGCTGCAGTCACTACCGCTTTCTTGTAGCAAAAAGGAGCATGTTGGGGATATGCAATAGTGATTTTAGTAGTAAGTGTGGGTATGATGTAAATACCCTTTTGCCTAATGCAGTTAATTTATAATGCCATTATCTTCCCTGTTTCTTATGTTATGGATATCGTTACCATATCAACTGCTGTCTAGTTTTTAAAAAATCAACAATTTAAATTTTAAGAGGTAAGAATTTTCTTGAAGAAGTAGATGCTAGTTGTAAAAGGATTGCTTGTATTTTATTCATCAACATAAGTATAATAAATAGCTCATAGACTTAAAGTGCTTATTTTGTGCCAGGTATGCTGCTTTACATACATGTCTCATGTAATTCCTCTAATTATTCTATAGGGCAGGAGTTTATGATTATCTTGATTTTATAAAATAGTAGTATGAAGCTCAGAGGGATTAAGAATCTGGTCAAAGTCACATAGCTAGTCAGTCCTTAGTTTAAGATTGGAATTCAAGTTTGCCTAAATTCAGAGTCTGTGTTCTTTTTTTTTCCCAATGAACAAAGCTTGTGCCTTTTTTCTTTTTTTTTCCAAGATTTTATTTATTTATTTTTAGAGAGAAGGGGAGGGAGGGAGAGAAACATCACTGTGTGGTTGCCTCCCCTACTGGGGACTTGGCCTGCGATCCAGGTATGTGCCCTGACAAGGAAATTGAACCAGTGGCCGTTTGGTTCGCAGGCTGGTGCTCAATCCACTGAGCCACACCAACCAGGGTCAGAGTTTGTGTTCTTAATCACCATATTCTTTTGCCTTCGCCAAACCCATCTGCAGTCGTTCATTCATATATTTGAAAACATTATCCTCTTGTCTTTGTGCTGCTCAGACTTTAATGTTGATGTGAATTATTTGGGGATCCTGTTAAAATGTGGATTATGATTCATTAGACTGAAGTGGACCCTGAGATTCTGCATTCCTTTTGTTTCTAAATGATGCTGATACTGTAGGTTTATATACCACATACTTGAGTAGAAGGTTACATAGAGCTTATGGCTAGAGATTTTAAATGCTAGTATCAAGTGCCTATATTAAAATAGATTTTGTACAAGGTCCAGTTGAGTCAGACAAATTTCATCATTTCTTTTTTTCTTGTTTTTAGAAATTAAATTGTAAGGAAATAATTGAAAATTTGGCAAAAATTCTTAAGAGACATCCAGGTATGAATTTTAAATTAGAAGTTTAAAACAACAAAATATTTTTTTGCTTTGTGAAAATTTTTTAACCTAGTGAAATTTTATTTTTAATCAGGTTTAAGAAACATTTTGCCTATAACTACTGCCAAAGTGCCTATAGTGAAATTTGAACACAGACGAAGTGGTTTAGAAGGCGATATCAGTTTGTATAATACATTGGTAAGTTTCTCTCTTTTATAGGCCCAGGTATGTTCACACATATTGAAAAAGTTTACAGATCATTGACCATACCTTCATATTTAAAGCTTTTAAATGTGAGCTGTATAAGGGAGAAAAAATTAATTATCTTGATATTTCCTTCAGATTGAAAATTAGTTTTTGTTTGATAATTTATAGATATTTCAATTTTCACATTCATGTATTCTATTTGGAATATATTATATCTTTTTATTTGATTTTTTAGAGTTAATTTTAATAAATTTGAAATGCTTTCAAATATTTAATTTTTCAGGCTCAACATAACACAAGAATGCTGGCTACTTATGCAGCTATTGATCCTAGAGTGCAGTACTTGGGATATACTATGAAAGTGTTTGCTAAGGTATTTATTAAAATAGTAATAACCTGCTTTGTTATAAAGACTAATGATAGTTAAAGTGAAACATACTGATGTGAGACTTGTGAAAAATATTTTTAGAGTTTTGTTCAGCTGAGTTTTTAGAAAGAAACACTGAATATTAAATGGTTTTAATATATATCTATTAGAAAGGGTGATTCTTAGTTTTTCTCCTGTGTGTGCTCCAGTCCCATGTGTAACACTCTGGAAAACTTCTAATTGGTAGAAATTTCTCAGTGTGATAATGATTTTCAATTACAGGCATGGGAGTTGGCATACCATCCTAGTTAAGAATCTCTGGGTTAGGAAATCTGGTATTTGGGTTTAGTGATATATTTTTCCAGCTAAGAAAAGAAACATTCACAACAAGACCCTATGCTACTTTTATAACACTTAAAATACTCATTTTGGTTTTCTTTCTCTTTTTCTTTTCTTTTTATTTTTTTAACTTAAATGTGTAAACTCCATGCAGAGACTTCTGTTCAGACCTAGTTCGGTGTAGTGCATGCTTTATGGTGGATGCTCACCATAGTTAATACTTAATAGTTAATTTTACTATTCCATGAAAATGTTCATGGAAGGGTTTAGTAGGTCAGTGACTCAGTCACATTTTCATTTCATAAAGCCCACTTTTTGAATGGGGAGACATATTTGTTTAGATATCCCAGTACATGTCTTTGTGGATAGAGGCCATCTTAGAGAAGAAAGGTATTTAACCACATATAACAAATCATATTTGATAGAGCTACTTTTTTGGAAAAGACGAAAGATTTATTCATTCTGAAGAGAAACCAGAGTATGATAGAGCTACTTTTTTGGATTCATCTCATAAAATTTCTCCGGTGTGACACTTTTGTACTCCCATGGAGTTTTAATAATGAAATCAAGTGGTTCATGTGAAGGAAATAATTCCTTTCCCTTAATAAAATATCAGCTAAAGCTTTACTCAAGGAAAGTCTCTGGGGATTCATTTAGGGCCCCCCCCCCCAGAGGATATGTTTATTGATTTTAGAGAGAGAGAGAAAAACATCCATCAGTTGCCTCCTGTATTAGCCCCCACTTGGGATAACACCTGTGACCTAGGCATGTGCCCTGACCAGGGATAGGACCTGTACCCTCTTGTTGTGTGGGATAATGCTCCAACCAACTGAGCCACCCAGCCAGGGCTAGGGTATTTAATTTTTCATTAAAATGTTTTTTTTAATATTCAACATATTTGTGTGGTTCAGAATTCAAGAAGTCTGAAGGGGTTTATGGTAGAAAATCTCCCTTCCACACCTATCGCCTATCCAGTCAGGTGCCTTTGCTAGAGGCACCTGTTGTCCAAAGTTCTCTATTCTTCCAGAAACATATCAGTACATATATTTTCTACCTCACCCTGGCTGGTATGGCACAGTTGGTTGGCATGTCATCCTGTAACTTAAAGGTCATGAGTGTGATTCCTGGTCAGGGTGCATATGAGAAACAACTGATCAGTGTTTTTTTTCCCTCTCTCTCTCTCTCCCTCCCTCCCTCCCATCCTCTCTCTCTAAAATCAGTGTGTTCTTGGGTGAGGATTAAAAAGAAAAAATATCGTACCTCATTTTTATTACAGCTATAAACACGCTGAAAACGGTGTTTTGTACTTTGCTTTTTTTTTTTTACTGAGCAGTAGATACTGGAGATTGTCTTTATAATATAAGAATGTCTTTGTTCTTTTTAAATAACTGCATAATCCATGTGTGGATACTCATCAGTTTTTAAAATCTGTGCTTTACTGATAAGCATTGTTTCTGATTTTTTGCTATTAAAACAGTGCTACAGTTTAAAAAAAGAAAACAAATACTTATTTAATCATTTTACATGTTCTTTAGCATATTTGCTGCATGAATTCTCAGAACAGAACTGCCAGATTAAAGGAAATGTGCTTTTGTAATTTCGATATTGCCAAATTATTCTTCATAGAGTTTACATGAATTTATAGTATCATATGTAATGTATAGGTGCCTCATTTACTTATACCCTCTATGCCAGTTTGTTGTTGAACTTTTGGATATTTGCCAGTTTGACGGGCTTAAAGAAACTGTCTAAAAGTAGTCAATGCATGGAGTAAGATTCTGAAGTTTTATTTTCAATTATTGTTATCTTTCTTTAGCGATGTGATATTGGCGATGCTTCCAGGGGAAGCTTATCTTCATATGCCTATATCCTCATGGTGTTGTACTTTCTACAGCAGAGAAAACCACCTGTTATCCCAGTTCTACAAGAGGTAGGTGTTTAAGAAAACAATAGGGGAGTTTATTGTGAAACAATCCATCTAAATACACAGATCTTGTTCATGAGATCATGAAGGATTTTCCCATTATGACATTCTAAGTTTTCTTCTTTCATGAATGGTATGATCAAACAATGGACCTTTTTGAAAAGTTTATTATGGGAGAATATAGATGACCAAAGAATATCAGATGAACAGTAGTATTGATTATCTTTTGCAACATTTTTGTATTTTATAGTCAGAATTCTGCAGATTATTATGAAATTTATATAGTGATCCATGAACTCATATATTAGTCTCTCAGATGCAAATACATAAGTTTTTTCTCTCCATAGTATTCTCTTTCCTTTTCCTTGACAAGGAAGCTTGATTTATTCCTGTTTATATTTTGGTCAACTTTGTGAATTTTGGTTGAGAGAAAACCCAAAGAAATTCTTCCTCATTTCTGTATGGTCATATTAATTGCATTTAGCCTAAGAATATACATCAAAAGAAACAAATTATATGCATTCACTCAGACTTGGTGATTCATGAAGTCCCTTTTTCTAGCCAGTTAACATTCTCTGAAACAGATACAAAGGAGTTCTTAATCATCCATCTGTTCCTCCTCCTTCTTGGCACAAAGTGCATTTGTAAGCATTAGGGAGCATCCCGTTCTAATTTCTTAGAAAGGCTGTTATTTAGAGTAGGAGAGAGCATCAGAATTGTTTGGGAAATGGCATATTTTGATTTCACGTAAACTTTGATAGTCATGTCAAAGAAGAAAATCACGAAATAGCAAGCCATATGGTTGGTGTCAGGTGGCCTTAGTAAGCTTTAAAAAATTCCAAGAAATGCCACGTGGTTTTAGCAGTATTTCCTTTCCCCTTTTATACAAACGGGAGAGAAATAAAAACTTAAATTTCATTTTCTAGCAGAAAATTTTAAGTTGCTGAATTTATGTTGAGTGATTTTTTTTAACAAGGTTCTCTATTACTTAAAATTTAGCATGAATTTATTAGGCCTGCCAGTATCAAGATCATTCTCTGTATTCATCTAATTGTTATCAAAGCCTTAAATTTGGAAATATTTGCATAATTGTCCCAGTGATAATCATAAGAGCCATTTGCTATGACTTCGATAGAATACTATGCTTAACCCAAATGGAACACAAATTGTAGTGGTTTGTGCTCTCTCATTGTATTACACATGGATGAGGAGCCGTTGAGGCAGCATGGCATAATGGAAAGAGCAGGGCATGATTTTGGAACCAGAAATAACTGATGTGAATCCTAATTCTGATATTGTGGCCTTCAAAGAGGTACCTGACCACAACTAGTCTGAGTTTCATCATTAATAAAAATGTAATAATGGTATTATTTCGGTGTTAATATAAGGGATAGAGACATCAAATACCTTTTGAATATAGTTGGTGCTGAAGTAGGTGTCATAAATGGTGGTTGCTTTTATTATTATTGTTAATTGTTATTACCCATAGCGGCTTTACTAATATTACTGGAAAAATTTAGGTAGGATTGCCATAGCCTACTTCAAGAACTCTCCCATTATCTGCTTAACAGACAATGATTGATGAAATGAGAGACAGTCCATGGAATGTTTTCCATCATAATGAACTGTGATTGTGGGGGGCTTTGTGATACATATGAACTGATGATATATGGATTTTTGCTTCTGGCCCTTTTTGCTTGTCATATGGGACCCCATTGTCCATTGCTCTGGCATCATTTAAATATTGGTCATTGGCATCGATCAACTTTTAAGGGTAAGGATATGTTTAATGAAGCTGATGATCTTTGACTCCATTTTTTATTGAACCTAGACTTTAAATGACTGAGTAGAAATAAGGCTGCTAAGAGTGTCTTTTGTGGTCAACAACACAAAATTCTTCAGGTCAAAAGGAGTTTTTCTAAGCAGAATGATTTTGCTGTATTTTAGCAGATCATCTTAAGTAAAAGCAAATTTTCACTTAAAAATTAATAGGAGTATTAGGGATTGTTACTCACATTTAATATTATGGACTTCTGTATTTTCTTAAAAATTGCAATTGAATGGGTAAGCCAGTGCTAAGTGAAACAAAGTGGTCACAAATGGACAAATACTGTATGATGTCACTTATGTGAGGCTACCCTAAGGGAGTCAGATTCATAGAAAATAGTATGCTGGTTGCCAGGGGCTCTAGGGAGGAGACAGGATTGGGTAATTATTTTACTTAATAAGTTCAGAATTTCATTTTTGCAAGGTGAAGAGAATTCTCTGGGTGGATGGTAGCATAACAATGGAATGTGCTTAATGCCACTTAACAGTATACTCAGAATGATTAAGATGGGTAATTTTATTATGTGTATTTTATCATAACTAAGAAATTGCCATTTAAATATAGTAGTAGATATTAAAATATCACAAAAAGAAAGTAAAAACAGAAATGTATAGGGTTATTCCTTGAACAAATATAATTAACCTGATTGGTGAAGTTTTAGAGGGAGGAATGAGTGCTTGAGTGGAGAGTGATTGGTGTTGAGAGAAAGGGAAAAGAGAGAGAAGAGAGAAGCAGAGAGAGAGAGAGAGAGAGAGAGAGAGAGTGAGTATGTATGTGCATTTGTGTGTATGCAAGAGAAAGGGAAGATACTGTTAATACTTATAAGAGCTGAGACAGAGTGGAAAGTTAGGCATTGTGAAATGAGAGTTTATAAAAACAGGTAAATCAGTGAGTAAACACCCTTTAAGGCCTACAAGTCCCCTTTACTGTGTTATCAGCCAGTATAGTTGTGTTTGGATCATAGTTGTTACTCAAAAGTAAGAATTCTTAAGAGTCAAGCTGTAAAGAGATAGCCTATGTCATTTCCCTGTAATACATATAATAGCATTAGATGTTCTGGCCTCTTTAAAACCTACATTTTTTTGACAGCAGAATCCCATGTATTTTGTCTTAGATATTAATATCTGTAATTTCTGCCTTTTTTGTTTTATGAAATGTCAGAATTTTTTCTAGATGATTTTTAGTAACTGTTTATATGTAAATATGAAAAGCAACTTATTAGAGTATGTCCCTGGAAACTCTGTGTAACTGTGCTTACAGACTAGATATATTCATTCAACAAACATATTAAGTATTTTCTATATGACAGACTTTGATGTAACAGTAGGAATTTTGGTTCCAGAGATAAGTTATAGTGCTTGTCCACAAGGAACTTAAAACCTGAGAGTAAAATTAGACCAGACATGTAGGTGAAGGTTTTTTGTTTTGTTTTTTTTTAAGTTAAAAAAATTTTTTTTTTTTTATTGATTTGAGGGTGGCAAGGGGAAGAGAGACAGAGAGAGAGAGAGAGAGAGAGAGAGAGAGAGAGAGAGACATCGCTTTGTTGTTCCACTTATCCATGCAGTCACTGGTTGATTCCTGTATATGCCCTGACCAGGGATCGAATGCTCAAATTTAGCATATCCAGACTATTCTCTAACCACCCGAGTTACCTGGCCAGGGATAATTTGGTAAATCATTTTCCCATCTAAAATGGAAGGGGCCGTGGAGATCATTTTATTTAGTGGTTTTAAAGTGTATATTCTAGTAAACTCTTTTGAGCTAATTTGTGTATGAGGAGTGGGGTAAGGAAAGATGAGGTATGCTTTCTTTTATCAGAGTACCTTTGCTTTTACCTGTTTTACACTTTGAACCTTGAGGAAGGGTTCATTTTAAGAAAGACTTTTGCAGCTTAACAAAGAAAATTTGAAAACCTAATTAATCTCTTGTTTTCAGTTGGGAAAACTGAGGATTTAGGAGCATAATTGTTTTGCCCAGTATCACTACTTGTCAGAACTGTGACTAGAAATGAGGTCTGCTGGCTCTGAACTAATCTCTTTCTTAAAACGCCTTTGGAAAATAAGTCTCTAAACTGCTTGTAGAAGTTAGTTGTGCCTATACAATCATCTTATGGGGTACTTTTCTTCCCTAGGACAGTGAATTATTATTCATAATTCATCATGAAGATTTTATAATTTTTATAAGATGTCAGGGAAAGCTACCTAATTTTCTGTTTTTAAAATAAGCAGTATCCAGGGGACTTTGCATATTAAAGGTACCAGAGCCCTTTACCAAAACAAACAATTCCATTGATTTCCTTTGGGTGCACAATCAATAGGTATTATCTATTATGTATTTCTACATCCATGATCCTTGGGTGAAAATGCCATTTTCATTTGTTTTTACTTTAGTTTTACTTTATCTTGGGCTAGATGTGTTTTGACAGGCCAAATACGTAATAATCAAATAACATCAAATGGATCTTTGGTCTTTCAGACACATTTTATTCATTAATAATGATGTCAAATTGTAACATCCTGATATACTCACTTTGGAAGAAATATTTCAATATGTCTATGATAGCTGAATTCTAAAATGAGGTGAGGGTATTTAGGCTTCTGGGTTGGATGACTAAAACTCTAATATTAATTTTTTTATGCAGATCTTTGATGGAAAACAGATTCCACAGAGAATGGTTGATGGATGGAATGCTTTTTTCTTTGATAAAACAGAAGAACTGGTAATTTTTAAATAGTTTTTGTTATGAAAGGTTTACTGATAGATGTTAGGATTTGCATAATTTAATAAATTTATTTGGATTTGGAGTCTATATTTTAGATAGGTATAGATATTTCTCTCTTTCTCTTTCTCTCTTTTTTTTTTCTCACCTGTAGAAAAAGCGTTTACCTTCACTTGGAAAGAACACAGAAACATTAGGAGAGCTTTGGTTGGGACTGCTTCGCTTCTATACTGAAGAGTTTGATTTCAAGGAATATGTAATTAGCATTCGGCAGAAAAAGCTGTTGACAACTTTTGAGAAGCAGTGGACATCCAAATGCATTGCAATCGAAGGTAATCGTTTAGCTGATATTCAGAAACGTAACAAAATGAAAAGCCAGTTTCATTTGGCCAAAGAAATTGAGGGGAAAACTGAAACACATTAGAATTTGGAAGATTCTTCCTTTTGATTTATCAGTTTCCATCCTTTAATCTACAATTAAAAAATAATAATTTGCTGTTTGGGTGGTCTAAGTTATATATTAGATTATAGTCATGGCTACTAAGTATATTTAATGTTGCAATGAATGTAATTCTCAAAAAATAAAAATTTTCTTTTCTAGACCCTTTTGACTTGAATCATAATCTTGGTGCTGGAGTTTCTAGAAAAAGTAAGTTTTAAATACAGAAATTCTGTGCTCTTAAAGCTCTTACACATTAAGGTCTGCATCTTTATTGTTTTTTCTTTCTTTAATAGTGACCAATTTCATCATGAAGGCATTTATTAATGGAAGGAAACTTTTTGGTACTCCTTTTTATCCACTCATTGGCAGAGAAGCTGTAAGTTTACATAATTTGAATTCTTAATGTTTTCTTTTTTCTTACAGAACTTTTCATAGTACAAGAAACCTATTCCTATTTCTAAGTTGGTGTTAGAAATAGGGAAAGAGATGTTTATATAGCACCCTGTATTTTTTTTTATTGCATTTATCATAGTCTATAATGAGATATCTGTTTGCTAAGTTTTGTTTATCTGTTTGTTAAATTGTATCTCCTACATTAGACTATATTTCCATGAGGAATGTCCATATCCATAAGGTTTACCAGCATGTCTCCAATGCCTATCATAGTGTCTGGAAAAGAGAACGTACCAAATAAGCATATGTTAGATGAATGAGGGAGTATAGTCAAGACTCAGGATCCTTAAATTTTGAATTTGGGGTGCTGCCCACTGCATCTCCTTCATGTCTAGAAATTGTGAAAATATAAACAGAGAAGACAACACCAAAGAAATGCTTTACTTACTGAGGCTTTTGCTCTAATTTTAGTTTAGCCCTAGTAAGCTCAATTAGATAGTATGTATTGAGAGGATTCCTTTTGCCTGAACTGGGTAGCATACTGTTCCACATTCCTCTTGGTCTCACTGTGGTTTTTGTTTGGTTTTCTGTGGGAGGAGGTCTTAGTTTCAGAGAAAATCCCAAGAGAGAAACCATTTCTCTGCTATTCATAATAAATATTCTTATCTTAGTCCATTTTTAACACTCTTTAGGAGTTTGGGGTAAGAAAAGCAGAAAAAAAGTCTAGAGCTTTATTCCCCTGGAGCACTGGTTCTCAGACACTTTTGATCTGCCTCTGAGCAGGGTGAAAATGATTATATGGAGAGAGAAAAAAAAATAACAGTAAAATTTGAAAAAACACAAAAATCATGCAAGGACAAAATGTCTAATAAAAGGAAAAATCCCATAATTTTACTATAATATTAATTCAAATAGCAATAAATGAAAAGCATAGCTAAAACAAACCTTATGATGCACTGATAAGCATTTTGCCTGAAAATTCTGGGAGTTCCAGCTATTAGTGTGAACATGTGCTTTTATGTTCAGTGGGAACCTAGCAGTTTCATTAATAAGTAAATAATAAATTAGAGTCGTGGGAAACTGGAAATGTGCTAATTTTAGCCTATAATACAAAATGTCAGTAACTCTTAATAATATGAGTAGTCCTAATAGATACCACAGTCTTTGGTCGTGACTGTCATTTGGTGTAGGAGCCAAACATCAGTTTGGGGCCTATGAGTCTGCTAACCATTTTTTGATCTACTTTATTCTGTTTTAAAAGTCAATATATAGGATTCTATAGCTTGGATCAATCAGTTTAACTGTTCTCCTTTGGTAGACATTAAGTTGTTTTTATTATATCAGTATTAAAACTAATATTTTAGAAAATATACTTGTTTAATAAATTTTCCTGCTTTTATTTTCCATAGTAAAGTTTATTCTTTCAATATTTATTGAATTCCTATTTTGTAGCTGTTTTTCTGCTATGTACTTGGATAATAGCATGCAAAATAAATGTGTCTCATTCCTTTAAACTAATGAAAATAAAGACAAGTATATTTTCTTTCACCTTTCTTACTCAGTCCCACTTCAGCTATACTTCTACATTATTAGGACTTCTGATATGTTGTCCCATTTTCTTCCATTCTATCAATCAGTTATCTTCTGTCCTCACTTTTCTCCCCTTTTAACTTATATTTCTGGCATATTCTTTAAATTTCTTTGTACCATTTTCCTTCTGTTGCACCCTGATGTTTTCAACCTTACGTAAATTTAACCATCCATTATCTATGTGTGCTAGTGAAAATAAGCACTAATGGGAAAGTCATAAAGCCAGGCAATTTTATTTATATAGCACAACTATAAATTATGTTTACCAGCCTCACCTGGACTTTCAATACTAACTTTCTTTTTATTTTTTTAAATTTTATTTTTCAATTACAGTTGACATTCATTATTATTTTGTGTTAGTTTCAGGTGTACAGCATAGTGGGTAGACAGTCATATACTTTATTGAGCAATTCCCCTGATATTTCAAGTACTCACCTGGCACCATAGGTAGTTATTACAGTGGTGACTATATTTCCTGTGCTATACTTTTATACCCCTATGGCTGTTTTTTAACTGCCAAGTTGTACTTCTTAATCCCTTCACCTTTTTTCACCCAGTTTCCCAGCCCTCCTCCCCTTTGGAATCCATCATTTTCTTCTTTTGTTTCCTCAGTATAAAAGTATCCTCAGGTATAAAATAAAGATGAAAATAGTATCTACTATATTGAGATGACATGTGGAGATACTACAGATGAATGAGAAAATAGCATGGATGTAAAGTGATGTTGAGGCTGATAATTCTGAATCTCATTTTCTTTATCTTTGGCTTTTGTTCATTTTGTTTCTCATGAATCTCATTTTCATGTGGTTTTAGTGGCAGTGGAGTATCTGTTGCTATTTATTTCCTTTTTTTTTTTTTAACCTATTTCTATATCTTGGTCTCCTTTCCATTTGCATTTAAAAGTTTGTAGTGATTTTTTTCTAATGAAGTTGTATTTTCTCTCTAGGAATACTTCTTTGATTCTAGAGTATTAACAGATGGAGAACTGGCTCCCAATGATCGATGCTGCCGTGTTTGTGGAAAAATAGGCCACTACATGAAAGACTGCCCCAAAAGGAGAAGGTTGGCAAAAAATTTTGTATCAAAATGACACAGAAATTAAAGTTGAGGTCAATTGTAGCTATAACTGTGTTCAAATATGTTTAAGTGAGTTAGTTCAAGGCTTTAAATGGGACCTTAGTAAATGTATATTTTAGTGGAATTTTATAATAGGTACCATGATGTCTTACAGCGTTCATTTGTTTACTTATTAAATGTTAATTTATTTTTTATTGACACCTGCTGTATTTTGGGAACTGTGCCTATGATCCAAGAAAAGAATGACCAAGACCCAAGGCATGGGGTTCTGGCTGAGGACCTCACAGTCATACAAACCAATCATTAAAATATAATTAACTGAATCTTTGAGATATATGCTCTGAGGTATATAACATTTACCTTGAGTAATATGCGTTCTGTGCACCTGATAAAATATATTTCTATGAAAAATACTTTCCTGTGTTCTATATATGTACTGCTTAATAGACCAGGAAAATCTTTTCTTTCTTTAGTCATCAAGTCTTTTCTGATATAAAGAGCTTAGAACTTTTCAGGCAGAACAAGCTCCCTCATTTCTATCACTGTTATTTACTGACTGTTAAATTTAGGTAGGATACTAATCTTCCTTAAGCCCTAGTTTCTTCCCCTATAAGATGAAGATAATAAATACCAACCTCTAAGGATTGTTACAAGATTAAACAGATATCTTAAAATTTTTTTAATTTGATACTTTATTATAAAAGTACTGAAATACCCAGTTTTTGCCATATGAGTAGGTGTGCTATAAATGTGAGTTCCTTTGCCTTTAAAAAGATGTATGAAACATGGGCGTATTAGTCACTTTAATTGTGAAACTCTTGAATATTAGTTTGTTCTGTGACTCCCTCAGTTTACAAGTCCCTAGCCCCACATTATTGGTATCAGCAGTTTACTGTTTAGAGTAAAGAAGAAAGACAGTGAAGAAGAGAAGGAAGGGAATGAAGAGGAGAAAGACTCTCGAGACCTCCTTGATCCCCGAGACCTCCATGATACTAGAGACTTCAGAGACCCCCGAGACCTCAGATGTTTTATATGTGGAGATGCAGGACATGTACGAAGGGAGTGCCCCGAAGTCAAGCTGGCCCGGCAGAGGAATAGCAGTGTGGCAGGTAAACAGAAAAGATTAAAGTAGTTTCTGGTGGAAATGAAGTAATTTATGTTGATGCCATTCTAAGGACCCTAATTCCTTTCTATTCCAAACCTAGCCATATGATTTTGGACCTTATAATTTCTTAAAGAGATAAAATTTAGACAGGCTTTTATTTTTAACAGTATTTGGATATGTGCACTTTCTAGGTCTTAGTGGTCTCTTGTATTCAATCAATTCCCTTTAAGTATTCTCTAGATTTGAATCAGACTCAGTTTCTCTCAATATAAAAATTAATACTAGTTAACTTTTTCCTCCCAAAAGTTCATGAGAAGGTTTCTTCTGGGAATATAGGGGAAATTATATCTCTTCCCACTGATAATATGAGAGAGGGAGATCTATTCCTTATAATCTATTTTATTTTTTAAAAGATTTTATTTATTATCTGATTTTAGAGAGGGGGTAAGGAAGGGAGGAAGAGACAGAGAAAAATATCAACGTGAGAGAGAAACATTGATCAGTTGCCTCTCATACATGCCCTGAACAGGGATCAAACCTGCAACTCAGGGATGTGCCCTGACCAGAAATTGAACCAGCAAACTTTCAATTTAGGGGACGACATCCAACCAACTGAACCACACCAGTCAGGGCGAGATCTGTTCCTTTTATATTTCAAAAGCAATTTTAAGAATTAAAAACCCAATGAGAGTTTATTGAAAGAAAAAAAATAAAATAATTTAGAAATAATGATTTTCAGTTATTCAGATTCTTACTGCAGAAAGTATTTGCTTAAGTATATTATTTCCTTTAGAAAAGTAATGTTACATTTGTTCTGTTTTCGAGGACCAGTGTATTTTTTTAACAATCAGGATTGAAAAATGGCATTTTTAAAAAAATTTAGTTGTAAGTCCTTCATTAACATCATCATAGTTTAAAAGTGCAAGTTTTAAAATCTCAGAAAGACTTGAGACTCTTTTATAGGTTGTCATTTCTCTGCTATGTTATCTTTTGATTTTCTTTCTGATGTTTTCTCTTAGCAGCCCAGCTGGTCCGCAACCTTGTAAATGCCCAACAAGTGGCTAGTTCATCCCAGCAACAGGGTGATCAGTCCATAAGGACTAGACAGTCCTCAGAATGTGTAAGTATTGTGCCTGCAAATGGGTTAGTCTTTGCAGGAAGATAGCACTATTTTGGGTGGAAGATAGGGTTGATCTTTCAGACTGGTAAACACAATCTTCTAGATTACACAGTGCTTTGTAGAGGTGTCCTTGCTAAGGATATGTGGTAGAAGAGAGCATTACTTTTATGGTAATGTAGACCTGTGTTTATATATATGGCTAAGCTCCCTAACTTCATTGAACCTGTTTTAATTGTAAAATAAGATAACTAGCTAATAAGGTTGTTGGTTGGATTAAAATAAGGTAATCACTTCGAGGTTTCAGGCTTTGCCTAGTGGAAAAATATTGGTACCATTAATAAAAAAACAAAACAAAACACAAAAATTGAGCTGTATTAGACGGTTAGCAGTGTTAAGGCAATACATATGTGGCATTTCACTTGCTTGAAACTTTGGTCTACTTATAGCTGATACGGATACCTAGTGAAGTACACCCTGTAAAAGACAGAGTACTGAATTAGAGTTCAGATTCTCAGGTTTCGTATTAACTTTGTTGAGTTATTCTTAACTTTTATCTGAATCTATATTCACCTTCTTAAATTAATTGATTTAATACTGATTGAATGCTTACTCTAAACCTGACACAGTGCTCTAAGTACTTTGCACTCACCAAATTTAATTCTCTGAGTGGTCTTGTGAAAAGGTAAGTATTTGTGTGAACAAATTGGGAAGCTGAGAATAAGAAATTAAAAAGATTCAAACCCAGATCTATGTAGCTTCAAGACTGTTAACTCTTAAACATGCTAAATCTGATGTGATCTGTATTTTAGAAAAAATACTTAGAGCATTTGAAAACCAGTAATAGGGAGAGTCTTGGAAAAACATTTAGGAGCCCACTAAAATGTATCTGCTATCCTGAATTTGGTATTTATATTTTCCACATGTATTGCTTAATCTTCACAAAAACCTGTGAGTTAGATTCTGTTATTTATATGTTACAAGTGAAGAAATAGATTAGAGTTTCTTTCCTGAGGTCAACAGATACTTGGGAACAAAACTTGAACCTTCAAGCTGTGTCTAAAACCTGCTCCTATGCTGCCTCTAACATTCATTCTCTGCTTCTGGCACTCTCTTTTCTCTCATTTGACATTTGCAAAGAGTTTGTCTAATGGATGTTACTATTCTGATGTCTCACAAAGCACATTAACCTCAACATGTCTAGAATGTAGCTCATAATTCTCTCCAACTCCCTAGATTTGCCTCTTTCTCTTGTGTTCTCCATATCATGGAATTGTCCTACTATCTAGTTTCTGGAACTACTTCCTCCTACTCAACTCCCATATCCAGTCAGTCACCCAGTCCTACTGTTTGTGCATATAAAAAGTAGCTAGGTCATAGCCATTTTCTTTTCTCTGTCCTTATATTATATTTCCCTAGCATGGGTTACCATCATCTCAGGATGTCTGTATTATATATAGCAGCCTTATAAACAGTCTCACCAGTCTTGTATTTATCTTTTAAAATATTCCCTGTTTCATTCCTATTAAGCCAGAGTATTTTTTCTAAAATGCAGATTGATGATGTTTCTGATGTATTTAAAACTTTCAGTGGTTTGTTTCCCAGTGTCCTCAGGATAGAGTCTAAACTACAGGTCCTGTAGGAACCTTCCATTATCTTGCTCCTATTTAGTTCTTCAGCCTCAGATCCGCCATTCCTCTTCTCTTACAATAATAATCTTCTTTAAGATTCCGATTACTTTAAAAGCCATGTTTTTGTGCCTGTTGACTTTCAGTTACGTTGTTCCCTCTGCCTGAAACACTCTTTACTTCTCCTTACCTCTCCACCCTTTTTTAAATCAGACTGGTTTCTATTTGCCTTTAAGTCTCAACCTAAGCATCATTTTTTCTAGGAAGCTTTCCTTGGTTTTCTTTCTTTCATCTTACCTCCCTCTGCGCCAGCGCCCCCAAGTCAGGTTAGGTGTTCACACTGTGATTTCATTATACACTATACATTATTACATTCTTTATCACAGTAATCATTGTATTTTATTGATTGCTTATGTAATATTTATCTGCTCCACCTCCTTTCCCCCATAAACTAAGTTCCACAAGAACATACATATTAGTACTGTATTTTTAACTCGTAGAACAATTGCCCTCTACATAATTGACACTTAGTAAATACTTATTGAGGGACTGAGTGAAAGTGACTGAGATACTTAGATGTAAGTTTCTGGTTAGAGTTGGAAGTATGGATTCTGCATGATGGGAATGTTGTCTGGGCTGTCTCTTCTTTGGGCAGTAAAAAGGTTTATGAGGTAATACTTAATGTGAGGATGAGTTTTAGGACCTTGTGAAAAATTCTACCTTCATGTAAAATGGGGTTCTTCTATTTGTTATGTATATCATAAGCTGTGTTTATAATGTTTTAATGCAATAACTCCATAATTTTGTATTTGATAATCAGTCCTTTTATAAAATTAGGATGTTTATAAATTAATTTAAAAATCTATCTTTTTTTCCTCTGCAGTCTGATTCACCATCTTATTCTCCCCAGCCCCAGCCATTTCCACAGAACTCTTCGCAATCGGCTGCCATTACCCAGCCTGCATCCCAGCCAGGATCCCAAACCAAGCTTGGCCCACCTCAGCAGGGAGCCCAGCCCCCTCATCAGGTCCAGATGCCGATGTATAACTTTCCCCAGTCACCACCAGCTCAGTATTCTCCCATGCACAATATGGGATTGTTGCCAATGCATCCCCTCCAGATCCCTGCCCCATCCTGGCCTATCCATGGCCCAGTGATCCACTCTGCACCAGGCAGTGCCCCCAGCAATATTGGCCTGAACGACCCCAGCATCATCTTTGCACAACCTGCTGCCAGACCTGTGGCGATCCCTAGCTCCTCTCATGATGGACACTGGCCTCGTACTGTGGCTCCAAATTCCCTGGTGAACAATGGTGCAGTGGGGAATTCGGGTAACCCATTCTTTTCTTCTTTTGTGTCTGTCTGTAGAGAGGTTGGGCAATTATTATTACTGGTGGGACCTGGGGAAGTGAATGTGAAGAAAAGAATGCAAGTGATATTTGCGGGGCGGGGGGCAGTATAGGATTAGATAAAGGGAAAGAGTATGAGCTCTGGATTCAGACTGCTTTGATGTGAATCCTGGCTCTGCCATTTATTATGTGGCATGGGGCAGTTGCCTCATCTCTTTGTACATTGGTTTCATCTGTAAAATAGGGATGTTAATAGTATCTAACAGGGATATTGTGAATATTAAATAAGGTAATATACATAAATACTAGTTATTTTAAATTTTGACTGCAATACTGCTTTATATAGGTATTGTTAGCACTCATTTTACAGTTGAAGAAACTGAAGGGTTAAGTATCAAGCTGTCATAATTAATCATAGTAGATCCAAAATTTAATCCAGTTTTTTTTCTTTTAAACCTGTGTTCTTTGCCCTGGCCTCTTTACTGTTGCCCAGTAAGGAGCAGTTCTTTAAAAAGAAAAAAATATGTAGCGCTTTGTAGCATTAAAAAAATGATCATTTTTTATGATATCTAAGTAATAAATTTTCATTATAGAACATTTGAAAAAGAATTTTAATTCCTATAATAATTACTAAGTAATATTTTGGTGTATTGCCCTCCATTTATTTTCTAGTATTTTCATGTTTAAAAATAGTTTATATATACCATATATCTAGTTTTATATCCAGCTTTTTAATAGTAATTATTTTTAAAACTCTATTATGGAAAATTTGAAATGTATACAAAAAGAGAGAGTAAGGTATAATTAACCTCCCTCCATCCCTCCCTCTGTTAGCCAGCTTTAATAGTTATCAACATTTGCTGTTCTTTTATCTGACCCCTTCATCCCGTTAAAAAAAAAATTCTGGCTTGAGTATTTAATGAAATATGAAACATTGTATGAAATTTGCTTATAAACTTTAGTTTTCTTTTAAAAAATCAAGAGTATTACCATACCCAGGATCATCTAATATACAGCTCTTGCTCCTTTTTTCTTATTTTTATAAAATTGTTACTGTTGAATCAAGAGTCAAGCAAAACCTATTCATTGTATGTTATTGTTATATCTCTTATTTAATTTATAATAGTTTCCCTTCTCTATTTTCTTCCCCACATTATTTATTGAAGAAAGAGTAGCATTTCCCACATTCTGGTGTTGACTGCCTGTATATTTGTGGCATTATTTAATATGTACTCCATATTTCCTGTAAAGTGGTAGTTCTGTTCAGAGGCTGGATTAGAATCAGGTTTTTTGTGTAGTTTTGGGAAGACTCTTCTTGGTCGGTCCTGTATATTTCCTATTTCTGCACTTCAGAAGGAACTAACTGGTTCTGCTTCTTTTAGTGACTTAAGGTTGATCATGAGTTAGGTGATGTCAGCTTGTTCTATCCATTATCAAGTTCTTTATTAATTTTTACATAATATTCTTGGCCAACACTGATAATTATTGCTGATATCCATTATTTCACTACGGGTTGTAAAATGGTAATTTTTGTATTTATTGTTTATTCTTGTATAAAGAAGAACTTTTCCTTAAGTTTTTTGTTACACTGAAATATAGTTTTATAGGAAATGTACATTCAAAGCTTGGTTCCTTCTCTTTATCAGTTTTCATAAGAATTTTAGTGATAATTTTAAACAAAAGAGTGCTGTTCTTTAGAGCACTGGTGGAAGAGGTGTCTCTGACCCTTTTTGGAACAATACAGATAATACATTTGGCGGAACAGAAATGCCAGAATGTGGGAACTCTTTTAGATTTCCAAGATCAAAAGATAATGGCATGCATGGCCATTCTAATGTGGCCTCTGCTTCTCTCATTCAACAAATGTTTACTGTGTATATACCATGACATGCACAAGGATAGTCTTTGAGTTATATAACCATAAAGATGGACTCAGTGTTTTGCCCTTTGATATATTGGCTCAGGTTTAGTTTTAAGTCCTCCTCCTCCTCCTCCTCTTCACTGCTAATTGATCTCTGTTTCAGCCTTAATGAACTAATATCTGACAAACATATCATAGTCTCTCACCCCTGATTTCTTAAGTTGTTCCCTGTGCCTGAAATATCTTCTCCATTACTTCTCCTTACTCTCACCTTGTCCTGCTTTGCTTCAAAGCTTGGCTGCCTTATTCATTCTCCATTTTTAAATTTAGATTACTTTCTTCAGGAAGCCTTTAGCTCTTGCTGATTCTGTTTTCCATTTGTATTAGGTACCTTTTCTTCCCATGTTTCCTTAATATCCATATCATAACCCTTATATTACTGTGATGAAATTACCTCTTGTCTGCAGAACCCATTAGACTGAACTTCTAGAGGCTGTGGCTTGTTTTTTATCTGCCATTGTCTGCATAATGTCCACTACAGTACTTGATGCATAGTAGATATATTATTCATGTATTGGTATTATATAATAAACTATTATTCAGTAAATATTTATTGTTGCATGGATGTATAACCCCTAGTTAATATTACAGCTGAAATTACTATTTTGCTAAAAATGGGAGGACTAGATGAGAATATATTAAAATGATAATAGTGGTTGTATTAGAGTAGGAGATTGTGTGAGTTTTCCCCTCATTTTTGAAATTATTTTGTGTATGGCCATACCACCTTGAAAGCCCCTGATCTCATCTGAAATTATCTTTAATGAGGTTGTATCACTTGTATTATGAAACTATTTTCTTGTGAAAAATGGCCAAGATTGGAATGTATTCTTAAAAATACCCTTTAATGTTAATGTTAACATTATTTCTCAGTTGGTCAGGACCTCAGAGCTCAGTATGTATATACCCAGTCTCATTTACTGTTAACTTTGAGCCTTATAGCTTCAGCTTTTAATTGAAACTTGACTTTATGAATTTGTGGTAAACTAGTGGCTTTATTTTTCTGGTTGCCTCTTGAAAAGACTGAGCTTAGAAGAATGCAGCTAATAAGGGTTTTCATTTTCTTGCTCTCTAATCCTCCCTATCCCTTATTTCCTAATTTCAGTTGCTAGTAGGACGTTTAATGAATAAGGGCAGTGTCTTTCAGGTTATTTCATGCCTCACTGTGACCCCGAATGAGGAAAATCACCAAAAATGATTCAGAAGATTCAGGGTGTACAGTACTTAAAAGATCATCTTAAAGGGAAGTAGGCTGATGGGGGTGGTTTGCCAGAGAAAGGACAGGAGTCATATTTTTTGAGTTTCTACTTATATTACAAGTGCCAGAACTTGTACAAGCCACTTTTATCTTGTTACCTAATTTAATCCTTATAACAACTTGAGGTTCATATTGAACCTGAGTAATTTTTGGAACTAGGATTTGAACTTAAACTTGTTTGGCTCGAAAGCCCTAGTTCTCAACCATTATACCACAGTGCCTCAGCTTCCAATAAATAGAGAACTTCTTTTGAGGCCAAGATATAATTAATTCTAGGATAGTTGGCATTGTCTTTAGGATAAAATGTAAGTTCCTCAATGATGCTCTAAGGTTTTTTGAAATATAGATCCTCCTTACCTGCTCAGCTTTTTCTGTTACCACTTCCTTTACCCCTGTTTCTGTTTTGTCAGTTGTTTTGAAACTTCCCAAATGTGCTGTGTGTTTCTGCTTTCTGGCTTTTATGCATGCTATTCCTTTTGTCTAAAAATGCCCTTCTTGCTCCATTTTCCCTATCTTGTTCCCTTGTTCCCTGACTTGTTTTAAGTCAGTCATCTTAGGAAAACCTTTATCCTTGAAAAACTTGGTTTGCCCCCTCTTTGGAATACCTTCTACTGATCTGTATACAACATTTACAACAATTATCACGTATTAGCGTATATGTCTTTTTTTATGTCTCCTATTTGAATAATTTGGGCACAATTATAGTGTGATTCTTTAAAAAAAATTTTTTTTGTATCCTCTGTGTTTAGCATAGTTCTGTGCCAGTTATAGGTACTCAATAAATCTTTGTAGGATGAAGGAATATATGAGTGAACAAATCGATGTTTTAAAATATATCTTTTCTTTCTTATTGAAATGCAGAGCCAGGCTTTCCAGGACTAAATCCTCCAATTCCTTGGGAACATGCACCACGTCCCCATTTCCCACTTGTCCCAGCTTCGTGGCCTTATGGTTTGCATCAAAACTTCATGCATCAGGGAAATGCCAGATTTCAGCCCAACAAACCTTTCTACACTCAAGGTACAAATTTTACAAAGTTTACACATTTTTTAACAGGCCGGGTGGGTTTTGTTCTGGAAGAAGAAGCCTTTGTGAGGGCCAGTATCTGAGAGTGAAAATTCATGTACTCAGTAAACATTTATTGAGAGAGCATCCTGTGTGTCAGTTTATGCTAGGATTTTGTTGATCAAGCAAAAGTTAAGTAAAACCCCCACACTTAATGTGTATTTTGTTACGAGAGCCGGAAATATAAAATAAATGAGAATAGGAGCTTAAAGGAATCAGTTAATGTTACTCTAGCAGAGAGAAAAGAATATGGAGACTAGGGATCAACTCACACAAGATTGGTTGCCTCTCATAAACACCCGAACTAGCGACGAAACCCACAATCCAGGCATGTGCACTGACCAGGAATTAAACTCATGACCTTTCACTTTGTGGGATGATGCCCAACCAACTGAGCCACACATTTGGTATGTTTGAGGTCTGAATTAGATCTTGAAAGAGATTTAGTTTTTTCCCCTAGAGATTTTCTAGGGGTTAGATGGGGAGGGGTGAGTGAATAATGTATGCAGAGCCTCTGAGTTCTGCCTGACATGAGGAAAAAAGAGAAGAGAAAATAATAGGATTAGAGGATTAGGTAAATGGGAAAGATATATATAGATGATGAGACTAGAGAAGGTAGGCTGAGGCTGTATCATCAAAGAGTTTGGACTCAGTTTAGTAAGTCAGGCTCTAATAGATGTTTTTGAGTTGAGTAGTGACATGGTCAGATTTAGTTAGTAAAAACTAAGATTTAAGTGACAGTAAAATTCACTATATTCCATTGGTACTGATGCACCAATAATGGCTTTAATCTAAGTAATGAAAATTACAGACTAAGGAGAATGCCAAGGAACTTGAAGCATTTCATCTAGTCTACTTGAGTTAAAGGTATCTGTCAGTTCCAATAGGGAATTTCCGAGTCTGGCCTTCAGCTCTCAGTTAACCTGAATAGCTCAAAAAACTAGAGTCATAGTTATTACAGTTAAACTTGGGAGTTGAAGAAATATACTCAAGAAATGTTGACTGAATTAAATTATAATTTTAAGGGGAAGCCCCCTTAGTATGATTGTCAGGCTCGATACATCCAGCCTTTCTAAACTATTCATGTACTGATAGGGCATCCCCCGTATTATAGATTACCAGAACCTCGGCTCTGTGTCTGCTGCCTTCTTCTAAGCAAAGAACTAGGGCTGAAGGAAGTTACTGTTTAATCTTACAAGCTGTTTTAGTGGGGAGAGTCTGAAGTTCTTCCCTGGTGGGTTCTCTGTCATTCTTCCCCTCCATCTCTCCCTTGTCTCTTTGCTTTCACATACCCACATTTCCCTTCCCTGTTCCTCCTCTTCCTCATCTCCTACCAAATGTTTTGACATGTTTCATCACTTCTTTACTGTATAAATAGAAAAAAAAAAAAGAATAGCTACAGGTTAAATCTAAGGGGTTATCAGATAAATAGGCACAAGCCTTTCAGTTTCCTGTCTGTGTTGTGTCCAACAGACAGATGTGCCACCCGTCGGTGTAGAGAGCGTTGTCCCCACCCACCAAGAGGAAACGTGTCGGAGTAATGCAAGTCCATTTTCTTTCAGCTGGTCTACCGATGCACAGCAACCAGCCAATCCTGCTGTCTCAAGGGTATCCGTACCTCAATGTCAGTTACATTCAGCAGAAAAAGTGACATTTAATGGAAAGCAAAACAAATCAGGTCCTGATTTAAAATTTTAACACGTTTAGATAGCTTATTTAAATTCTAAGACTGTTTTTAAGAACTGTATTATTTGTATATAAATATGAACTATAGTTTTTACTAGTATCACCAAATTGAGTGATACAAATTTCATCTATTTTATTACCCTATTTTTAAGGGAATTTTATGTTTTGTTTAACCTTGATGAATTGTATAAAGAGAGAATTTAAAAAATTACATTCTTTATTTTCTATTAGCTGTATTCATACTTTGGTTGCTTCAGACTTTATATATTGTTCTTAAGAATTAGGAAAGACTTTCATGTGTTTTAAATTTGTCACTTCTATTCTTTACAGAACCTTGTAGTGCCAAAAACTTTTTAAAAGGTAAAAAAAAATTAATAATAAAATAAAACTACAACCTGAATATTCAGAATTTTTTCTTTTACATTCTTGTATATTGAAAATATTCAAACTTGAACAGAAAGTTGCTTTTATCTGTATTTGAAGTAATTCTATTTTAAGTTAATAAATCTTTTTGACAAGAGTCAAATTTGGTTAATTCATCTGGTTGTTTAGATGATAGAAATATAATGTAATAGTTCAGACTTGTTTTACTCTCAGGGAGTATTCTCACAGGGTTTTGTTGGTTTTTTTTTTTTTTTTTTTTTTTGGTCCCTTATTGGATCTTCACAACAGCCATATGCTATTTTTTAATTTTTTTTTTTTTTAAAGAGAGATTGATTTGTTGTTCCACTTATTTGTGCGTTCATTGGTTGATTCTTGTATGTGCCCTGACTGGGGATTGAATCTGCAACCTTGGTGTACTGGGATGACACTAACCAACTGAGGTACCTGGCCAGGGCTCGTGTACTATATTGATAGAAGCAAATGCTGTCTCCATTTTATCATTGAGAAAACTGAGGTGCAAAACAATAAAGTGATTTTCAAAGGTAGCACACTTAAACATGTCGGAAATAAAATGGAAACATCTTTTAAAGGAAGAGTTTTTAAACACTGAAACCAATAACTGGCAATTAAAGTGAAAGGAAGGTAATTTTTATTTACTGAGGAACACTGGTTAGACCATCTATTCTGAGTCCTAAACTACTACCTGGAAAGCACACTTGTCATAATGGTGTTTACCAGTAATGTTTGTGATTAATAGGAAATCAAACTTGTGTCATTGGTGGTAGGTGTTTTGTTTTGTTTTTTTTTTAAGCTGTTTTTGGTACCACTACATTGAGGTAAAATCATTTTTGAAAAATCATTCAAGGAGATTTGCCAGGGATTTTAGGATAAATGATGCTATAGATTTCTTCCGAAATGTGCAGAATAAGTAAAAAGAAATGTATTTTATGGACAGTGAGTGTACTATTTTTGTTCTGCTTCCTCAGATATGCATTACTTAAAATAGGAGACTTCCTGGGCTTTTGCCATATTTTCCAACATGGAAGATGCTTGAAATCTATTGCAGGAGGTTGAGGGGTTTCCTGCTATATTTACAGCCCTGAAAAGGTATTTATTAAATGTTAAGATCAGGTGTATTTACTGTTACTTTTTCATATTAAAGCTTCAGCATCCCTAAGAATCCTAAGTGGTGTGGAGTTAACTCATTTGTTAATAAGATACCTAGTCCAGCGTATGCCTTTGTGTTAAAATTTTGTGACTTGGAGCATTCAAGATTTTTTTTTAAAGTTAGTATTCAAGTATTTCATCTCCTTTTAGGTTTTAGAATTATGAGGTGTACAGGGTGTTCAACTTGTTCTACTTTTGTAGATATTTGAAATTTTCATTAAAAAGAAAACAATCCACAACTAGAGACTGCCCCTAGCTCAGCCTGCCTTCCTAAAAGAAGCACTATATGCCTTGACAAAAGATATTTAATCTGCAATAAATTTCAGTAAACCTAGGTTTTACTTATGAGACAGTATTATATACTGTATAGTAATTTTCAGCATCTCACTTGTCCCTCCTTCAGCAGTTGCCATTATTAAGTGACAAAACTGTACCTAGTTGAAAAAGAGAAGACTTTTAGTTTGTAATTTATGTGGTAGTAGCTCAGTTTTTAAGTTTGCAGACTGTTCTTTTAAGAGAGGGAAACATCAATTGGTTGTCTCACAAGCCACACCTGTCAGAGCAAGTTTGCACTTTTCATAGAAATTGTAAACTTGAAAAGTTTTTTATTCAAATTCATTGAAGAGCAATTGAAAAGGGGGAAAAAAAATAATCATATGCAGAGAACACACACGCTCTTAAGATCATACAGTTTTGAAATGTTTTGCATAATGTTTAATGGCATGGAGACATTAATATTTTCATTTGCCATTTAATTTTATTCAAAGATATGAATGGTGTACTGTGTAATTTATTCAATACCCTGAGATGGACATTTTTACTATTTTTTTAATATATAAAAATATATGTAAAATGTTGATGGGCTAAAGCTATTTCCTAAAATTTATTTTTCAGTTACAGTTGATATACAAACATTATATTAGTTTCAGGTGTAAACATAGTAAGTAGACATTTATATACCTTATGAAGTGATCACCAAGATAAATTTAGTACCCATCTGACGCCATACATAGTTTTACTACAATATACTTGACTATATAATTTGCTATACTGTCCTTTACATCTCTGTGACTGTTTTTATAATTGGCAGTTTGTACTTCTTAATCCCTTTCCCCTTTTAACTCAACCCTCAGCAGTGCCTCCCTTCCATCTGGCAACCTGTTTGTTCTCTGTATCTGTGTTTATTTTTGTTGAGTTTATGGTTTTTTGTCTGTTTTTTAAGATTCCACATATTAGTGAAATTATACAGTATTTGTCTTTTTTGTTTCACTTTGCATATCCTTGAGGTCCATTTTTGTTGTCCCAAATGGCAAGATTTCATTCTTTTTTATGGCAACGTGAAAAATTCCATTGTACACATGCACTACATCTCTATCCATTCATCCAGGTTGCTTCCATGTCAGCCTATTGTAGATAATGCTGTAGTGAACATAGGGGTGCACATACCTTTTTAATATTACTGCTTCTGATTTCTTCGGATACATACTCAAAAGTGAAATGGAATTGCTGGGTCATGTTAGCCTTTTTAAATTTTTGCAGAACCTTTGTAACGTATTCCATAATGGGTGCACCAGTTTATCATCCCACCAAGAGTGCACAAGGGTTCCCTTTTCTCCACATCCTTGCCAACACTTGTTTGATTATTGATAATAGCCATTCTGCCAGGTGTGAGATATCATCTCATAGTGTTTTTGATTTGCTTTTCCCTGACGATCATTCATGTTCAGCATCTTTTTATGTGCCTGTTGACCACCTGAATGACCTCTTTGGAGAAATGTGTTTGTGTCTTTGATGCTAACCTGTGTTAAGTTTTTGATATATTTTAGATATTAACCTATTATTGGATGTAGCATTTGCAAATAATTTTTCCTATATAGTAGATTGCCTTTTTGTTGTAGGTGGTTTCCTTTTGCAGTGCAAAAGCTTTGATATAGCACCATCTGTTCAATTTTTGCTTTTGTCTTTGCCCTAGGAAAGATATTTTTAAAAAATGTAGCTAGGAATATATCCAAAAGTTTTATGCCTATGTTTTCTTTTAGGAGTGTTATGGCCCTAAGCCTTATGTTTCACTTTTAGTCTTTAATTCATTTTTTATTTTTGTATATGGTGTAAGTGATCTAGTTTTATTTCTAAGGTAAAGCTATTTTTGTGTTTGCTTTTACATTATGGTGAATTCTTACACATGGGATTATTAGGTAAAAAGGATAAAAATTCCAAGGTTCCTGTGACATAGTGGTTACCAATTTGCAGTTCCAACAAACTATATACAATGTGTTGGTAAGCTTATAAAAAAGCTTTAAACTCCAAACTCACTTTTTCCTTGTAAAGAATGTTAAGTGCTTATTTAAAAAGAAAAAAGGTGAGCTAAAGCACTCAAAAGCCCATCAGCCGGAAATAAATACTATTATCTGGTGAATTTTATTCATTAAGACCTTCTCTCTTAAACATAGACATACATATAGTTTTACTTGGATTTAACAAGAGGAAAAAAATGTCAAAGTGACAAAATGCTCAACTTTAAAATTTTCTATGAAAACCCAGTTCTAAGTTTCTTCTGAAAATTGGGGACAATTATAGAAAACATCAGAGGCTGGAATCATTTTATTCCTAGTGTCACGTATATTTTAATTAGAGACAGTATATGCTCCTATTAGGAAAAATGAAACTAGCACACTACTGAGTTTCTCTGCTTCCTGGTTATATTATTCCTATTTAGACAATGTTCAAATATTTAATTTGAATATTGAATCATTTCCCATTATTTTTGTTGCAAGTTTCTAAGATGTTTACTACCACTCCTTTTGCTCCTCTTTTCCTAAGTCCATAATTTGATTCATTTCTTGTTGGGCTAATTTTGTGGTCACAGATCTTTCCCAAATAACTTTTAAGTTCTTGCATCCTTGAGAATGCCTACTCCCTTTATATTTTAAAGACAACTTGGGTTGGGTATCAAATTCCTGGCACACTCATTGCCTCATGAAGTACAAGATCTGAGACCTTGATTTTGTTCCTCACTATACATGATTTGATATTCTTCCTCACCTTTATCAGGGTATTTCTTGGTAAATTGTTTTTATTATTTCAGGAAATTTTTCTATTTGAATTTTTTAAACTGTGATTTGCTCAGTTCTCATCAGGAATGTCAGGCATATGCAGGATTTTTTTATTACCTTAAGCTTTTATTACTCTCCATTTTTTATTTTCTCCAGCCTATTCTTTCACTGCCTTTATATTGTTTTATAAGGTTTCAAGTTTTTCACATCTTCATTTTATACTCTGCCAATTTTTGATCCTTTAATCTTTTTAATTTTGTCTGCATTTTTAAAAACAGACCGTTTTGCTATATCATTTTTAAGTCTGGAGAACTTATTACTTCAGCCTTTTGAGGGGAGTGGCCAGCACCTGTGATCATTGTTTTCTGATTATTTTATGCTTATTTAAATTTAGGTCGATCTGCTGAAAGTAGAAAGGGACTTTAAGTTTGGTTGTTAATACTATAAACCTCTCACCAAATCCAGCAGTCTGTGCCTCAGAACAATTTTCTCCCTTCATTTTTTAGTATTTAGAAGTTATTGTGCCCAATAGCAAAGCTTTTAAGGCAGTATAATTCAAATTGTGTGAAATAAAATTGATTTAGTGGTTTGCACCCAACATTAAAAACTGATACTATATAGGAAATATCAGAATGCATTTTGCATAAGGAGTAAGAATTTTTTCAGTATAGATAAAATGCAAAAAAATGTGTTTTATAGGCCAAAGTCAGTTATAAAGTTACAGTTCCAGCGCCTCATTTACTAGGCTGGTCAGCAAATGACAGAAATGGCCCTTAAGCTCCATCTCTTCTGCAAATCTAATTTATCAGAACCTCCAGATAGATGTTCATCACATCCCACTATTTTCTTTGTACTAACAAGAGAGGGACAAGCTGCTTCCTGCTATGGGTTAGGTTGGCTGTGGTGCCCCATTTTAGTCCAGATTTTATGATATGCCTAATAAATATGCTTTCACTTGACAGTTCGTTTGTGTAGGTTTGCTTCTGTTACTAAAAATTGTTCGGGTTTTTTAAGACAGACATTTAAAAGTTTTCATTTTAAAGTGAACTTTATAAATACTTTAACAATATACTAGATGATGACTTGGTTGGTCCATAGGTTATGAAGCCAAAAGACATTTCTTTCTACCTAAATCACTGGTAATAACTGCTGAGACTCTATAACAAATGCAAATAGAGGTGCTTATTTTAATTTTTAAAGGCAATCACATATAGTTGTATGATAAACCATAATAGCTCTGGTGGACTTTTATTAGCCAGTGTCACCAAGAGTCGTCACTGGAGAATCTGAAATCACAAGCATTATACCTATATAACTTAAAATTGCTGCAAAAATCCTTCCATTCAAACAAGCAATAGAATATGAATTCTGTGACCAGATACGGCTTCCCAGGAAACTGGATCCATCCTATGTTGAGGCAGTTGGTATTCAGAATTCTTGCTGGGACCAGAGCTGCAGGAAGCCATTCAATCAGTTTTCCATTTTTAAAGGAGGAAGGTAAGTCTTTTCTAGCAAAGATTGTGATACCCTCTTGATTATTAATGCTCACGAATATTTTTGAGTCCTTACTTTCCTCCTGCATCCTTAGACCTCTTCTAATTCTTTCTGAATGGTTCATTTCAGTTTTTAATCGTGATTGCACTTCTTCTTCTCACCAGTGTTGCTCTTGCCTGTGATTGTTGTTTTTCCCTACGTATACACACAATCCCTGGGCAATGTCTAATTCTACACATCCATAATTACCTAAACATTGTCAGTTCATGGCTAGATCACTATGCTCAACTCCAGTCCGTATTTCCAACTGTCTGGGGTTTGTCTAGATACACCATAGCTGTCTCAAATTAAACTTTTAAGTTAAACTGAATGCATCATTCTCACTACCACAACTCTCACTAACTGCCCCGGTAAAACCTGGTCTCTCTCAGCTATATTTTCTGGCTTTGTGAATAGCACTATTTTCCAACAATTCAGGTCAGAACCCTGAGTGGTGCTAATTTCTCTTCATCAAACCTTTTCAATCTTGTCTACTGCTATTGGCTAGATTGGAATGCCAGTTCTCGTAGAATAAAGGCTAAACATCTCAATCTGTAATTCAAGGCTTGTGTAGAAGAAACAACACTCTAAGAATCCTGTAAAAAGGGGTTAAATTTTACTTTTTGTTGAACTGTTTGATGCAGCTGGGTTAAAAACAAGCCATAAGAAGCGTTACATTTACATTATTTTCTTACAAAGCTGCTGCTAATCAGTTTTCATGTTTACTATCACTTGCCACTGCTGGGGAAAACACTTGGCACTAGTATGTTTTACTAACTTGATCTTTGAATGTAATAGTAGTTGCACAAATCTTAGGATTCTCAGAACAGCTCCAGTGATGGAGCAACCCAAAAACTAAACTATAGAAAGATGGTAAATGGGTGTTTTAAATTTAATAAAAAAAGGATCACTAGGTGGGTTACATCCTCAAATCCTCAATGTTGGTTGTACAAAGGGGTCAAAAGCAGCCCTTGGGGAGCATTATCCCTCATACATGGAATAGTATTCAAAAAAAGATATAAAACTCAGCACCTCTTTCATTAAAAAAAAAAAAAAGGTGGAGAAACTTTTTGGTGTTAAAAAAAAAAAACAACTAAAAATATTCTCATAGCTGCCCCAGAAGTAGATCTTAATCCTTCTACATAGAGAGATGCCTTCGTATCTGCAGTAGGCCATTTGGACTAAATCCAAACTGAATCCATTACTCATTCCCTCTCCGACTCTTCTTGTGGCTTTTCTTAGATCTGAAATGGGAACACATACAAATTATTAAATTTAACAGCTGTTCAAGGAGCTAGTGAGGGACTTTTGAGGAAAACCAAGATACGGTGATACTGATGGGGACCGAGATGATACCCAATATTTATTAAGGTGCCTAGTGTTTTTATGTCTCAAAACAACACAATGAGTCTAGCTAACATAACTTACTACCCAAATTTACCATTGAGGAAATGACCTCTGAAAGACTGAGTTAACCTAACAGTGTATAGCATATAAACATTTCTAATGAAAGCTTATCAAATACAAGTAACTTGGCCAATGTCACCCTGTTAAGTGTTAAAATTTGGGGTGTAAGTCCAGGTCTCCTGAGACGAAAGTTCATATACCCTTACCACTATCCAAAGATACAAATCCAACAAGGAAAAGTAAAACATCATTTTAGTATTTATCAGGAAAACAGGCCAATTTTTATCCTGTAATGAAGGAGAATTCCTAAATATCCCCATCAAAACAAGAAAATTTCAGGTCAAATTTAGTTGTGATTGGGGCATTAATTTCTGAATAAAGACCAAAAGTCTTAAAGGAAAGATCAGTCCATACCTTTCAGGAGACTTTGAGTGGCTCCTATGTCTGTGACTACGGTGATGACCTGGGGAAGAAAAGGCCAATGGATGAATGAGATTCTACTCTCCTACTCTTCTACTGTCAATTTCACCTCCTATAATCCCTTCCATTGCCTTAATACTTTTTTTTTAACCTTATTCTAGGGACCACCTCTGTTTGGTAGCACCTCTCTCAACTGGCACATGTATGGTGGGAGAGGAGACTAAAGCCACTTCATATGCATTTAAGGCTTTATGACTAATAACACAAACATATCACATTGGTTAAGTACCACTACTCTGTTAGGTCTTACTCCTAAAATTTCAGGTGAAGAAACAGACTCATTGTCATATGAGCAAAGCTTACAAGTGAGAGTCAAGATGCCAACTCTGATTTTCAAATTCTAAGTCCATTTCCTTTTCTTCTAAGCAGTAACACAAGCCCTCCAGTATTGCAGGAGGTTAATTGCTCCTATTACATTTTCTTTAAAACTAATAGCAAAAGGCCCAAATACTATACCTGGGGACTTGGAGCGGGATCTGTGCCGTCTGTCTCGGGACCTGCTGCGGTGACGTCGTGGACTCTTGCTCCGATGCCTTTCTCGGCGAGGGGAGGGGCTGTGGAAATGATTGGTCATGCTCCCACATGTGACAATATAACCAAAATAGTCCCCCTCCCCAAATTCCTATCCTTCATTACAAATCCCTAAAGGCCTACCTTCTCCTTTTGGGAGACCGACTCCGCCTATTAGGAAAGAAAACAGGCAAAAGAGCCTAGGTAAGTAGGTGCCTTAGATGTTGTAGATTGCAAATACTGCTCTAATTCTTAACCCATCTCTCTGTTATCCAGCCCCTTAGTCATGTAACTTTTTAGCATCCTACCACTCCAAGTGACTTGCTTTGGCCAATGGGATGTTTACATATCAATAAGGATACAGTGGAAAGAAATGTGCATAATTGGGCGCGTCTGCTCTTGAAATCTGCCACTGCCACGAGAACATACCTAATGTGGCCTAGCATGAGATATACATAGAGAAGAGATGAACTACCCCAGTCATTCTAGCTAAGCCTATCCTTTACTTGGCAACAGACTGCAAAACAGGTGAGTGAACATAACATGAATAAAAAACAAGACTGCCTCTCCAAGACCACCTATATCACTGACTACAGACTTGTGAAGTTAAATAAATGGTTTTTGTGTGCCACTGAGGTTTTGTGGATGGTATTTTTCAGCAATATTGGCCAAGCAAATATTCTCCATAGACTGGCATTTTCCCTTCCCTGAAGTCCAAAGCTTAAGGTCTTCCTGGAAGAGGCAAAGGACCTTCACCTTCTAGGAGAGCGGCTCCTGCTTCTCCTGTAGCGCAGTGTGGGAGAGCGACGTGGCTTGTCCAAGTCTCGGTAACTTCTCCGGCGGTGATCAGGTGATGGTACTCTCTCCAACTGGAAATGAGATGGATGGATCAGTGATGAGCACAGGTTTATAGAGAACCATCTAGAAACATTGCTACATTCCCCTGGCCATCCTGTCTCAAATGATTTTAAAACTTCAAGTGATTTTAAAAACTAATTTAAATACATAGAGGGATAACCCTGAGGAGAAAAAAATTCCAAATAAAAAACTTTGCAATAACTCTTATTATTGTTTGAGTGTTGGTACCACTATTTTGGGACTTTTTTAGAGCAATGAGAGGTAGGTAAATTACATTTAATTCCTTAAGAAGTTGTCTTTCCAATGCGAAAAAGGAGATACAGATACAAGATCGTTAGGGTTAAATAAAACTCATAGTATACTTTTAATCTTAAAAATTTTTTCCCCCTAGGATCAGCCAGCTATAAAGGTCTAGTAACAGTGACCAAACACATAGCAACAAGCACTAAGTTGTGGTATCTAAATATCCTATCTCAGTAAATGGGACCAAGGGCTCCTTAGAAAATGGCTAATTCCAGGTTGGGAGCAGAAGCTATTAAGATATGACTAGAACATATTCTATGATTTCCCTCATATGTGGAATCTTACAAACACCTAACAAGCAAAATAGAGACAGATTCATAGCATGCTGACAGCTCTTCGTGGGTGGGGGTGGGGAGGTGGTGGTAGTAAGGGGTAGAGGTACTGAGCAAAAAGGAAAAAGACTCATGGACATGGACAACACTGTGGTGACTCTGGCAAGGAGGAGGGTGTAAGGGGAATAAATGTTAATGGAAAAAAAAATTTTTTTTAAAAAAGAATATACTGTCATATCACAAAGCCACAAGGTTGAAACTGCTATGATCAAATCTATATATGTGAGGCAAGATGATGGACCCCACTGGCCAAAGGACAATTTGAGCATCAAGAGGAACAGAAATGGTTCAAAATATATCAAATATGTTTAAATCCATGAGTTCACTATGTTATTGGGGACAAAAGGACATTTATCATCTTGATAAGATACTCTAGAATCAACTCATTTTAATAATTGATAAAGAAAACAAAATGGCCGAGAGTTGATCACTGTTGAAGCTAGGCTGATAGGTAAACTGAGGCACAGTCTCTCCACTGTATGTGATTAAAACTTTCCATAAAGATACTTTTGGTTCACTCACCACAGAAAAACACCTCAGCTTTGTATGGCTTTGAATTCATGAGAGATTGTGCTTCCTTTTGCACTAAACTTTAAGGGAGACTGATGGCTCAGAGCAACACTTCCATTTGTAATGTCTCAGCATTGATAAGGCAGCATTTCTTATATTTCCCCCCCAGCCTTTTTCTGTACATACGTTGTTGCTCTAATTTTAATTACAAATATTTTAGAGACTTTTTTGACTTACCACAAACATTTCCACATTATTGAATACTTTTCCTGACAGTTTCAATGGCTGCCTAATAGTCTGGTGAGCTGATGTGTTAGTTTATTTGACTGCCCCCTTATAGCTTAGTTGTTTGCAACTTTTTATCATTGTAACTAATATGAAAGAATGTGACCATGCAATAGGCACTTCTTTTTTCTAAACCAGGCTTAGTTCTTAGGATGGTTCCATTATAAACAGAATTATTTTTGTCCCAAGTATGTATTTTAATAGCATAATTCATTTAATATTTTATTAAATAGCACTTTAAAGACTATGTGCTATCATACTTAGGCAATTATAATGTACCAATACTATGCTAAGGGCTTTATGTATATCATCTCATTTAATACTCACTGATAGTCCTAAAAAAGATATCAATATTCTTTACAGAAGAGAAAACAGGTTATATAATTTGCACAAGATTACACCACTTTATATAGCAGAGCTAAGATGTGAGCCAAGGCTTACTTAACTCTACAGCCCATACTGTTATTGTCAAAATACTGTGTTTTTTTGTTAAAGTTAAAATTATCAAAAGCAAAAAGGCACCCTTCTCATCTCCTATAACTACCTCTCCTCCATCCTTAAGCTCCCAGGTACCTGACCTTCTCATCTTCCTCTTCCTCCTCTTCACTGGACTCCACATCATCCATGTCCTCTTCTAGAGCACTAACCCGAGGCTCCAATTGCTCAGCTTCCTCTAGCACGTAGCGTTTCTACAGAAAACACAAGAGTATTAGGGGGCCCTGCTATTTCCTGTGTCGTGAAGCCTCAACACTGGGCTTCTGAGATTGACAGGAAAACTATGGAGGAACAGCTGAAGTACTAGGTTGGCCAAAAATCCACTTAGATGTTTCTGTAAAATAAAAGACACATTTTTCATTTTCACCAAAAACTACTGATTTGGATATTGAGTATGTTGGCTATCTCTTATGTGGTTTAACACTGATATTCTCAATTATTGTCTTGATTTTATTGCTATCAACTTCAACTTGTCTACCCTACCATGGAGCATCATCTAGAGAAATCTCCAGCATGAAACTTTGCAAACCACTTTCGACAAATTCGATCAATTGAAGGACCTTCTCCACATACTACACAATTTCTTTTTGTTTCAGTTGAGTTTCTACCTTTCGTGAAATAATAAAGCATAATATGCCAAAAATGTGAATTTTCTTCCATCTTCAATATTAAAATGGCTACATAAAATTCACTGATTTTTTTTTAAAAAAAGCACACTGATATGACAGCTGTCATAATACAATCTAACAACTGTTTCAAATGAAGTTAAAAGACAACTATGCTACTAGAGCCATCCTGGGGGAAAAAAACCTTTTTGTCCAATCCAATGATTTCATTTCAAAGATATCCTAGACAGTTTAAGATTGTCCTAAGGAGTTTAACATTCCTGAAATTTACACAGTCTTTTAAGTTCCCCTGTAAACAGATACAAAGGTGAAGGGACCATCTCCATTTTCTGTTGGCTCTATTACCTGTGGTCTTATACTCTAAGGTAACTAGGATTATCAACCAGGATAGGTGTAACCTTGAATTAAAAAAGATGTGCACTGCATACATAAGGGCCTTAAGTTCATGGCTAAGACCGTGTTCGCTGATGGTTGTGCAGGAAGGGCTCAGATCAGTATCTATCCCGAGAGCTATTGAGGCTCAGCCCAGTTTAGGGGCTGAAGAATGCCTTAGGTCCTGCTTTAAAGTAGCACCAATTCTCTATTACACCGAATATTCAGAGAACTGTCTAGAATCATGCATTTTTAACATGGCACATGACAAACAATTCATCTAGGTCTACCTTCTGAGATGTGGCTTAGCAGTGCTTATCAAGTAACTAAGGACCTGAAAGGTAAAGGCAAGTTCAAACTGCCAAATGGACTGGCTGGGTCATAAGATCCCTTTTCATTTCCTTGTGCAAAGTATGTAAAAGAATGTTGGATAGTCCTAGAATAAATAGTAAGATTTGTATTCTACTTAGGTCTCATTCGTTCCTAATAAAATTACATAAAAGTTGGGAGAAATGTGACAAAGATGCCACTCAGTGAAGTCAATCCTTCAGAAAAGTGCTTTCCAGTCACAGAATCATCACAGTTGGGGATCTAAGGCTGCATCAGACAGGGTATCCAGAATACCTAATGCTCACCAGAGTTGGAAGTTACTAAAGTTAATATATTAATTCACAGCATTTGTGTTTGATGAAATTAAAATTCATTCCACGGCAGCTCCTTGCCAATGCCAGGGCACATCAGAGACTAAACTGATTACCTATGGGTTGCTTAATAACAGGATCAGAACAAGAGGTATTCTTAAGGACCACTTCATCCAGAACATGTAAGAGGCCCATACTTAGACCACATCTCCTGGTGATACATATCAGTTATTTCAATTTCTCCTGAGTGAGGCTTGTTTTGTAGTCTTCTAAACTCCATGCAGATAACCTCATTTTTATCAGTAGGACTGCTTATAGCTGACTGGGCTTTAGAACACTTAGCTGCTATAACCTGTTTGCAATCCCAAGTATTACATTTTTTGCAGTATTTCCAAAGATAAGAGCAGATAATAGTGATAATAACTAATGTAGCCCATAATGAGATAATGTGAGAACTGGGCACCAAAAGCAGGTTTTCTGATTTGACATCTCATTCTCTTCACGACATAGCCTACAGTAGCCAGCAAGGAACAGGAGAGAGATGGCACTCATTCAGCATGCAACAACACAGATGAACTGCAAAATAATTATGCTGAGAAGATAAAAAGTGAGAATATACTGTATTCCAAAATGCAAACTATTGTGACAGGTAGCATACATATCAGTAGTTGCTAAGAGCTGAGGGGAGGGATTGTATAGAAGAAAAAACTTTGGGGTTATGTTCACTATCCTTGATTGTGGTGATAGTTTAAAGGGTATACACACGTGTAAAAACTCACCAAACTGTACTACTTTAAACATATGTACTTTATGTCAATTACACCTTAATACACTACATCCATTTAAAAAAACCCCTTTGCTCAAACGAAATCTCTCTCTTAAACCCAATATGTAACTTAAAGAAAAAGGAGCTACCCTGGTTGGGATATGTAGGGTTGTCACCTCTTATTCCTTTCAGTAGCCTTAAAACAGTCCCATAAGGCAACTTAAGGCCACTAAGTAGTCTAATTTTTCCACATTATAAATGGGAAAATAAGACCAGGTCTCACAGCTGGTCGGCTGTAATAACAACCCAGAAACTCAGGTCTCCTAATTCACTATTCAGTCATCTCTCCATTCTCCCCTTAGAATTCTCCACATTCCCTTTCTCTTTAAGCTACTTACTGTATCTGTTTTCCACTTGTATTTTTAACAGTTTTAAAATCATACTCTTTGTCATTCCTGAAAGATGTTGCATGGACAATCATTTATCTCTGGGAAAGGGAGGCAGGATGATTACAGTGCTATCTTAGGGGTTAAGGTTTTAGTATCCCACTTCTGATCCTCCTTTTATCTGTTTTATATGTTGAATTTTTATATGAAGGTAAGTTTGAGAACAGTTTCTTAAAAAGTTAAAGAAATTGAGCTCGCTGAGCTCCAGTCAAAGGAGAACGAGATTAAGAGGTCTCTACACCGCGGCTCTTACAAAGCATACTGCCCACAAATCAACGGTTGGTGGTAAAGCACCAAGGAAGCAACTGGTTACCAAAGCCACTCACAAGAGTGCGCCCTCTACTGGAGAGGTGAAGAAACCTTATCATTACAGGTCTGGTACTGTGGCACTTTGTGAAATTAAGTGTTATCAGAAGTCCACTGAACTCCTGATTCGCAAACTTCCCTTCCAGCACCTGGGGCGAGAAGCTGCTCAGGACTTCAAAACAGATATACGATTCCAGAGTGCAGCTATTGGTGCTCTGCAGGAGGCAAGTGAAGCCTATCTGCTTGGCCTTTTTGAAGACACCAACCTGGGTGTTATCCATGCCAAACGTGTAACAATTATGCCAAAAGACATCCAGCTAGCATGCTGCATATGTGGAGAACGTGCTTAAGAATCGACTATAATGGGAAACTTCATTCTTTAAAAAAAAAAACTCTCTTCTTCCTGTTATTGGTAGTTCTGAATGTTATTTTTTTCCCATGGGGTCAAAAGTCACCTAAGCATAAGACTGCAAGTGGAAAATAGGAGACAGAAATCAGGTATTGGCAGTTTTTCCATTTTCATTTGTGTGTGAATTTTTTAAATATAAATGTGGGGACATAAAGCATTAATGCAAGTCAAGATGTTTCAGTGAACAAGTTTCAGCAGTTCAACTTTGTAACAATATAAATAAACGTGTTAAATTTTTCTAGACAATGCCAGCATTTGGATTCTTTCCAAACAAGTAAATTTCTCTTTGATGGCAACTAAATGGTGTTCAGAGCATTCTTATCATACAGTAGGTTCTATCCATTCACTCTACTTTTCTGAGTTGTTCTACAAGCAACTATGTTTTTAATGTTGTCTGTCTTCTGTGCTGTTCCTGTAAGTTTCCTATTAAAATACATTAAAGTATTAAAGTTTAAAAAAACCTACCCTAGCTATAATCTCCTTGATATAATATTTTAAAGAATGAAGTTTTCTTGTGTTAGTTCACTTTTAAAGCCCTACCCTTCAAATGACCTGCTTTCCTCTAACCCCCGCCTCCTATCTTTTTCATTCACATAAAGACTACTTATCACCCTGACCAGTGTGGTGTGGCTGGGCATCATCCTGCAAAAGGT
Source organism: Pteronotus mesoamericanus (assembly GCF_021234165.1). Classification (NCBI taxonomy): domain Eukaryota; kingdom Metazoa; phylum Chordata; class Mammalia; order Chiroptera; family Mormoopidae; genus Pteronotus; species Pteronotus mesoamericanus. The sequence continues at coordinate 4,172,243 of NW_026555006.1, read as the reverse complement.
CGCCAGTTCCATTTTCCGTCAGGGTCCATGTCTAGGCTGCAGGTTTGGTTCCCAGCCAAGGCAGGTACGAGGTAACCAATTGATGTTTCTCTCTCACATCAATGTTTCTCTCCCTCTTTTTCTCCCTCCACCAAATAAATAAAGTATCTTTTAAAAACTACTTATTAAGAAGACTCCTGATATCCATCGGTTTCAGTGGCTTAATGTATGTGTGTGTCTGCCTACTTTAGGAAGGTAGAAGGGTGTATCTTACCTGTAGGCGGGGCAAAATGATATCACAGACTCTCTCACTGTGTAGTAGTTCATCAATGAACTCATCTACGTGCATCAGTTCAAACTCTGAAAGAAAAATCACAAGCTCAGGCCCTGACTGGCATGGCTCAAGTTGGTTGAGTGTTGGCTGGCAAAGCAAAAGGTCACTGTTTCAATTCCTGGTAAGGGCACATGCCTGGGTTGTAGGCCCAGTCCCCAGTTGGGGGTGTATGAGAGGCAACCAATTGCTGTTTCTCTCACACACTGATGTTTCTCTCCTCATCCTTCTCCCTCCCTTCCCCACTCTGAGCCTCCCCCCAAATAATAATAAAATCTTTTAAAAATCATAAGCTCATGTAACTTGGAAATAAATTTAGATACCCAAAAAGTAAAAGTGTGATTTCTCTACTGCTGCTCTTTCATTAGTAAAGCTATTGTAGTGTGGTAATTACACAGAAGGGACTACTGTCAAAATGGGGCTTAAACTACAGCCCTCTGAAGCCCTGTCGTCACCATCTATCTTCATTCATTCAACCCGCCTCACTGAGACCATCTATGTGCCAGGCCTCATTTAGGAGCTGGGGATAATGGGATAAATGAAGGTGTCCCAATTAGCAGAAGAAACGAACAGAAAAGCAAGCAGAAATAGCTGTGAATTGTATAGGGGTAATGTTCTTGAATAAATCATATAACTAAAGTGTAATTTCTCATATGAACCACTATGTTTCTAAATAAAGAACGTGTATCTTATATGGTAAGTGGAGCAATTTCAGAATTTCTAAACATTATTTTAGTTCAATAGTTCACAACAAGGGGTGATTTTGCTCCCCATATCTAGGGTAGGGAGTGCTACTGACTTCTAGCAAGTGGGGGTCAGAGGTACTGTTAAATATCCTACAATGCACAGGACAGCTCCAAAAAAGAATTATCTGGCCCAAGTTGCCAAAGATTGAGAAACCCTATCTTAGTTTAGTTAACATATATCTTGTTCATCATGTTGTTTTCAATACATAGCACAGTACCTGGCATGACTTGGCACTTAATATGTATTTATTCAATGACTAAATTATTAAGTTAACAAAAGTTTAAAGTATAATTCCAAATTCTTAACCTTCTACTGCTAAATGATACATGTAGCAGTAGGAAGGGGAAAGGAAAAAAAAGTTACCAATATTTTATGACACTAAGCCAGAAAGAGTTTTGATTACAGTACCCCAATTTACCACTAATAGTGTCTCTTTGTAACAGGAGCTGTACTTCTTGGATATACTTATTATTTTTTAGTGGGGCTGCTACATAAATATGAGTAAGTACACAGTCTGTATACTGCAGTGGGAAGTATAGTGCTAGAGGAGAAGCCAGTAGAAAGAACTGTGAAGATACAACAGATAGAAAACTAACTTTGGGAGGTTTGGGGAAGGCTTTTATGGAGATCATTCTAGAGCTAGATCTTACGGGATGCAGCACGTGCAGAGGGAGCACATGATGGAAGGCTGGGATTAATATAAGATGCAGTTGGAAAGGTGGACAGACACAGCTGTCTGGTTAAGGCCAACAGGAAGCTAACAGACTAATGGAGTTCTCCCCATGAGAGAGAAAGGGGAACACTCACATAATGTACATGACAATGTGAGGGCAGGGACATTTGTGAAACAAAAACTAGCTCAAGGATGAAGTTTCAATCACATGGCAACATACTCACCCCCATTTCGATTCTGGCTTTTAATTTTCCTATAGTCATTGTACAGAGGCTCCAAGTACTTGTAGCAATCAATTGCAGTGCCTGTTAGCCTCATGTAAAGTGCTCCCAACATACGAACATACCTGACAGATAAATGACAATGAAACAACAGTTCATAAAGAGTTCTAAAAGATTATAAAAGTTCACCCTAAAAAGTTCCTGAATTTTACAACTGGCGTTTCTCATGACAGTACTGGATAAACAATTTTTTTTCTTTTCTTTGGCAGATGAGAGAACTGCAATTTTGGAGGCAGCATGGGAAAACAGAAAGAGGTAAATTATGCAGACCTGGGTTCAAGCTCTCATTCTACCATTTACTTACTGTGGGAATTTGGGACATGTTGTTCAACTTTCAGAGTCTATTACAGAATCTGCAAAACTAAGATAGAGCATATATACCTCACAGGATTATTTTAAGAATCAAATGAGATACGGAATTTAAGTACAGAAAATGTAAGATATATTTACTAACAATAAAAGAATACACATAGGCATGAATATAGATTGTTGCTAGGCAGCAGAATGTTTACTCTGGAAAAAAAAATTTAAGGTCATCTTGTTTCAAATTCTGATTCCATTACTTACTAACTTTATAACATCGGGCAAATTATTTGCTTTATCAATTTTTGTAAAATGCAGATAATAGCACCTAATTTGTTGGCATGGTATATTAAGTAAGAAATATGTGGCCCTGCCCTGGCTGGTGGCTCAGTGGATTGAGGGTCAGCCTGCGAACCAAAGGGTCACTGGTTTGATTCCCAGTCAGGGCACATGCCTGGGGTGCAGGCCAGATCCCCAGCAGGGGGTATGTGAGAGGCAACCACACACTGATGTTTCTCTCCTTCCATTCCCTCTCTAAAAATAAATGAGTAAAATCTTTAAAAACAAAAACAAAAACAACCCTTACAGAAAGAAAAGAAGAAATAAATATGGGGCCCTGACTAGGTAGCTCAGTTGGTTAGAGCACTGTCCTGATATGCCAAGACTGTGGGTTTGATCCCTGGTCAGGGCACATACAACAACCAACCAATGAATGCATATTCAGTGGAACAACAAATCGATGTTTCTTTCTCCCCCTCTAAACTCAGAAAGGAAGGAAGGAAGGAAATGTGTAAGGTACTAAGCATGCATATAGCACATAGTAAGAACCTAATAAAAGCTAGATATTTTCTAGATGTTCATGTTTAAGATTCCTTCCTTTTCCCTTTCTCTTATATCCAACTAACCATTCAAATCTTCACTTACATAATACAGTAGCAAAGAATACAACATCTGAAGCCAGCTTTGCCTCTTTCTAGCTGTCTGACCTTGGGGAAATTACTTAACCTCTTTGTGCATAAGTTTCCTCCCCTATTATAATGGGAATAATAATTTCACAGGGTTGTGAAGGTTAAATTATTATTTAAATGTGTTCTAAGAGGTAAATCTCTTAGAACACAGGGTAAACTATTATTATGTATGTCTCTCATACTTGTCTGTGAGTTCCTTGAGAATGGATAATAAAATAAGAGCAGCTCACATGTGTGATGTTTACTATGCAGCAGATACTGTGCTGTTAGACTTATAGCACTACCTTATGTAACGCTCACATCAATACCGAATTGATACTGCTGTCTCCATTTTATAGTGAAAAAAGTAAAACTTAGAAAACTGAGTTACTTCTCTTAAGGTCACGGTTAATAAGTAACCAAAGTCTGGACATGAACTTATATTTAACACCAAAGTTTTCCCTCTTATCTTCCCATAGTATGTTGTTTTCTTCACCCTTGAGCAACCAGTGGCTTTGTGAAATACTTTTCTTGGGGATGTTACCAGGATGGGAAAAGTAAAGATCAATTCCATCAACACAGACAAAATACAAATTCAAGAGTCAAAGCAAAAATCCTAGAGTAGAACTTTGTGGAAATGAGATAGCTTATCATTCCTCTTAACCAAAGTCAAATTCTGGACTACCGAAATACAAGGTTTTGTATTAGCTAGTCAACATTTCACTCACTTGAAGTCTTCATTTTTTATAAACTCAACAATGATATCCTTCTCCGGTTGAATCTGAAGCATCTTTAAGGTCAAACACAGAAAGGGTGTTGGCTTTATGTTGCCACCATAGACGCCACCCACAAACCTTAACTCCATGGCTTTATCGACTACAAGTTCAGCTAAAAACAAAAACAAAAACAAAAACAATGGCATCTTAGAATTTTAGGGCTAAGCTTTTCTGGGTTTGAAATGAAGAGAAGTTAGTTCAAGGTTTTGTGTTCCTGAATACTCATCAGTTTAACATTAGGAGAACAAGTATGCATTAACAGTCATATTATGATAATATGATAGATCATAGATATCATAGATATCATCAATATCATAGATAATGATGATAGCAGCTAACAGATACCAACTACTATATGCCAGGTACTGAGCTAAACATTTCATACCATTTTAGTTAATCTTCACAACAAATCTTGAGGTAGGTTCTAGCACTGCCTCTGCTTTCAGCTAAGGAAAATGAGGGCTAAGAAACGTTAAGTGACTGGCTCAGGGTCCACATGCAGAAAGTAGCAAGGCTGGATATAAATCTAAGTAGTTTAACTTCAGAGTCTACTCTTGTAATCATCCTACTGTAGAGAAAATAGCTACATTTGGAATTAAGAGTGAGATATAAGAATGTCTAAACCCATAGAGAATTTTTATGAACTTATCTGAGCCAAACTGTTGATATACTAGGAAGCAAGATCTCAAATGCTCTGGAGAATGACAGCTTTGCATTTCTTTTTATACATTTAGAATTAGGAAGGGAACTAAAGAAGATTACATGACATTGGGCAATCTTGAATTGCATTAAAGGATAGTTAACTTGATTATGTGTTCTGAAAAAGAGGCACACTCTGACATTTCAAAGGTGTGTTAAACTAGATGCATAAGAACAATGGGAAGGGCTTGCTTAAGACAAAGTTAAAACTTTTACTAAATTAGTTACAGACCTGGGGCATGACTATCCACAATGACTTGCCCAATTCTGAATTTATGATTGGAGCACACTGTGGGGTTACCTTCTGCCACTGAACATGTCAGATTTATTACAGAGCCCCTTTTTCGTTCACAAAAGAAAAAAAGCAGCCCTGGCTGGTATGGCTCAGTAGATTGAGCACCAGCCTGTGAACCAAAGGATGGCCAGTTAGATTCCCAGTCAGGGCACGTGCCTGGGTTGTGGACCAGGTCCCCAGTTGGGGGCATGCAAGAGGCAACCACACAATGTTGTTTCTCTCCCTCTCTTTCTCTCTCCCTTGTCCCTTCTCTAAAAAAAATAAAATATTAAAAAAAAGTGCACAATTAACAACTCTTCAATAGCCACATACAGTGTGTAAACCTCTTCTCATCTACAAAATGGGGATAATAACCTTCCAATGTTGTCAAAATCAAACACTAGCTGTATGAACTGGGACAAGTCACTTCACCTCTCTTTGAGCTTGTCAGTTCAAATTTAAATAATAAAGGCAAAAAGTTAAAGGGCTATAGTGAGAATCGAATGAGACAATACAAATAAATACTAATACTTACCTGACATATAGCAGGTAATAAATGTTACCTATCATTAATGGAAAATTTTTGTATATCAGACTTCAAGTTCCTTTAGGATAAATTCTGTATTAATTTATATAACATTACAGTTGACAACCTACTAGAGACAGAGATAGAGGGATAAAGAAAAGGGGCACAATTACTATTTTTACAGAGTTTACAGCCTGAAAAGTCAGAATGCATTGATGAGTAGTTAAATGAAGATGCAGAATATGATGAAAATATACAAGGAAACATTGCCTAACGGAGGAAAATAAGGTCCTGAGTTCACTTTTGAACTAGTGAGTTGACATGTCTTGGAATTAAGAGATTTAAGATCTCAGGAAGAGATCTGGGCTGGAGAGAGAAATATGAAGGCACCTACATATATAGTATGTAACTGTGTTATGGAGATCATCCAAGGAGAGAACTCTGTAATGAGAAAAGGGCCAAAAAGTAAACCTTACCTGACCATAAAATTTTATAGCGACTCAGAGCAACAATAGGACTGGTTCGCGGACACACAGCTCGTGGTGCTGGCGGCAGTGTAATAGAACAATATTTAATAGTGGTAAAAACTAGCACCACCAGTACCAGTGATTTCTGAATATACATTATTGCATTTAATCATTAGAACAACTCTTTGAGGTGAGTATTACACTCGTTTCACAGTGGAGGAAGACACGGCTCAATGAAGTAACAGAGATAGTAAAAAGAGGAGCCAGAATTCGAACAAAGATTAAAAGACTACCTAGGAGACTTCGCTCAAGAACTGATATTTATGTCAGGACCCGGGGAGGAAATACTACAAATGGTTCACATTTGAGAATAGTAAGATCATGAATATGGTTCCGGGAATGTTGCGTTTCCTTGAAGACTTTTGGGGTCCCCGAGTTCAACACTGCTTGAAACTCCGCAAGTTATCATTCAATATGGAACGACTCGAAGAACCCATGTGAGACACCATTCGTAATAAGACCCTATCATCTGTGCGCCCAAAGCCCAACACAAGTCTAGGCATATCCGAGGGGCTCATATTTTTCTGAATGACAGATTCCTTCCAGTCTCACGCCCACGGTCCAATCCTACCGGCGCCCAGTCAGAACTGGGCCACAAGGCGGCCGACAGTGGGGTCGGTGCGCTACCACTCACCCGTCAGTCCAAAACACTCCTCTTTCCAGTACTTGGATTCATAGATTCGAGTCCGAATGATCTTCTCCACCAGATACTGAGGGTTCGTGCCGTGGATACTGTGCGCATCCTTCACCGTACGGTTCGCCATTTTAGAACGCCTTCAGTTCTATTTCCGTCGGATCCTTTAGTGCGTCATATCCAGGTTTAAAAACACAAACACACACACACACACACGCACACACACAAACGGAGAAATGTGGAGGAAGTCTCACTTAAATAGCTCAGACGACCATCTTGAAATCGGAAACGCTGCAGCTTGAGGAACTTCCTTCCGCAAACGGGTGCGCCGATAGAATCGATGATGGCCACTGCACGTTGGCGTACGTACGTCATACGCCCCCTTTTAGGAGAGCGGGAAGGGAGGGCGGGCTGACTGGTGACGCAACGTGGAGACAGCATGGGGGCGGGGCCACGGCGTTTGGCGCGAAATTTTCTCTTCGCCTTCCTTCCATTCCTAGCTGAGATCCCGTTTCCGCCCCAGTCTGCGGCCCTTTCGCTGCAAGAGGAGTCCAGCTGGTTCAGGTGAGAGTTACTCGGCTCCACGAGCTCCTGAAGCGGAGACGGTGGGAAGTGGAGGGCTTGCTCCTAGCTTTGGGAAGCTTCAGCTTCCCGCAAGTGTGGCGTCCCACGGACTGGAGGACCTGAATCGCGGGGACAGAGGAAGTTGTTTGTAGACTCATTCAGGCATTGGTTAATTCAGCAGATATTTACTAAATGACTGTTAAGTGCAAAGCATCATTCTAAGTCCATTGTAAGCGTTCCTTTCCCACATCCCGATTGCCAAAAGGCTTCCCGCTCCGTCAGGGGCTGTGAGTTTGCAGTGGGGAAGCCGGAAGCCCACACAGAGAAGCTTGAGCATTTCTGCGCACAGAGCCCTGAGACTCAGTAATGATCTCAACCATACCTTCTCTCTAGATTGCCTTTACTAAGGGGCGCATCTTTTCTGCCTTTGAGCCACAATGTAGCAAGCACCACTGGGAAGTAGGAGCAACAGAAGTTATTACACCATTTTACGGACGTAGCAGTTGTGCCCAGAAACTTGTGTAGATCTCTTGCATAGGTCAAGGGAAGAAATGCCGAGTCAAGAATAAGAAAGTCAGAAAATGGTACAGAGGCCTGACATCTATGATTTCCTTATGCTGCCTCTTCAGAAGGACTCCTGCTAAATTTTTTGAACTTTTCATTGAAAAATAGCATACATACAGAAAGGTGCACAAATCATAAATATGCAGCTCAATGACTATTTATTGTTTGAATGTCTATTTTATAATCTCTTTCAGCTAATCTGCCAGTTTTAGAAATAGCAAGTCAGTGAGTTTTCTTAGAGAATGTGCCCGTTTAACTTGCATCTAGATCAATAAACAACATGACCAGCATCCCAGAAATACCCTTTTATGCTCCCTTTCAGTTACCTAAGTTACCCTCTATTCAGACTTCTAACATCATAGGTTTTTACCTGTTTTTGAATTTATATAAATGGAATCAATATAGTATGTATTCTTTTGATGTCTGATTTCTTTATTGTTATTTTGAGTGATTTTCCCTACTTTGTGTGCAGTTGTATTTTACTTAATTTCATTGCTTTATAATGCTGCTGTGAGCATTCTGATTCATGTCTTTTGATGATAGGTATGTTTTTTCTCTTGGGTATATTGTATTGGAATTGTTGGGACATAGGCTATGCATACATTCAGGCTTAATAGATAATGCGAATTTTCCAAAATGGTTTTGATAATTCACATGTCCTCTGGGAGTATATGAGAGTCCTGGCTGCTCTACATCCTTACCACACTTGGTATTGCCCTAATCATTTTTGCTCATTCATTGTTCATTCATCTATGTGCCAAGTCCTAACCAAGGCCCTGGGGATGCAGTTATGAATAAGATAGACAAAGTCCGAACATCTCTGCCCTTTTGGAAGTCAATATTTGAATGTGGGAAACACTAAATAAAAAAGTAACGTATTGGTTATTGCTTTGATAATAAGGTGGTGTAATGGAATGTGACTCTTGAGGGGCAGTATGAAGGACAGAGGTAGATAACTTTCCATTGTGTATCAGTGAAGGTGTCTGAGGAAGTTTCATTGCCACTGAGACCTGAGCCATCCTTACAAAGATTTGCAAAAAGAGAGAATAGCATACCTAAGTTTGTGGGCACTAACAGGAGGCCTGGAGCAGAGTGATAGACCCAGGTGAGGCAGGGTATGTAGTCCAGGCCCAGAGAGTCGTCCTTCCTATAGTCTCTGCTTGCTGAACCTAGGGTGAATCACCCACAGTTGCACACATTATGCCCATACGGTAGCCCCTCCTCATCTGCAATTTCAGTTTCCAATGTTTTAGTTACCTTCTTCAACTAAACAGTCTGAACTTTTCAACAGCCTGAAAATATTAAATGGAAAACTTCAGGAATAAAACCTTTGTTCTAAATTGCACATGGTACTGAGTAGCATAGTGAACTCTTGTACTGTCCTGCTCTGTTCCACACAGGACTTGACTCATCCTGTATCCAGCATATCCAGCTGTATATACTACCCATACGTGGGCCAGCTACGTTGTCAGATATTTTGAGAGAGAAAAACCACATTCACATAACATATTACAGTACATTGTTGTTCTGTTTTATTATTGTTAATTTCTTACTCTGCTTAATTTATAAGTGAACCTTTATCATATGCATGTATATATAGGAAAAAACAGTATATATGTATGGGGTTGGGTATCCACAGTTTCTGGCATCCATTGTTGGGGGGGGGCCTTTGAATATTCCCTGGGGATAAGGGGAACTACTATACTAGTCTCCTTGAACACAGCTCATAATCTCTTAGAAAAGGAATGTTAAATTTTATCTTAACTTGGTTTTGAAGGATACCTGCTATAGTAAGCTAAAATATGGTCTGGATTTAAAAGAGTTGAGAGCATAGATTTGATGCCTTTAGTGGACATGAATACCTTATTGGTATGGAGGTGGTCCTTATGTACGCTAACTTTTGGTTTGAAGAATGAGATCATTGTGCCAGTGTGATCAAATATCATAGACCAAGTGACAAATCAGGCTATTTATCCTATAGTTCAATTATTTAAGAGTTGTAGAAAGTTTGCTGAAAGATACTAGTTTGCTGCAAAGCACTCTTGGTAATATTCCAATATTTTTTAATGACAGAGCTTAGGAATAACATGATTTACTTGCATATTTTGTATCTTAGGAGCCTATTTTTCCTGATTCATTGTGGAAAGGTGAAAAGTTCCAAGTTTGCTTCTCACAGTTCTGTGTTATATCATCCATTAAAAGAAACAAATATTGAAGGTAAGCTAGTGTTATATATTTCCTTGAACATTTATTGAGACTCAAATACTTTTGCTAATTTTTACCAAAAGATTATATGAATCTATATTCACTTTTTACTTGAGCACAATCTTCTCCTTGTTTTTACTCAGTCTTCTTTGCTGTTTGTTCATTTCTAGAATGTACTTGATTGAAATTAGATCAATTTTTAATAGTACTGTGTTGTGAATTATATTATTGATGTTCTTAATGGCAGTCATTCAGGTATCATTTGTAAGCTGTATACTGACTAATGACTCAATATCTTCCCTTCTTTTTGCTAATTAGTTTCCACAGGGTATACTAAAAAATACTTTTTTTTAGCCCTGACCAGTGTGGCTCAGTTCGTTGGGTGTCATCCTGCAGAGTGAAAGGTCGCTGACATGCCTGGGTTTCGGCTTGGTCCCTGGTCAGGCATGTAGGAGAGGCAACTGATTGATGTTTCTCTCCCTCTTTCTCCCTGTCTTCCTGTCTCTCTAAAAACCAATAAATAAAATCTTTTTTAAAAATAATTTTTTTAAAGTAGAAAACCTTATTGATCAAAATGTTCTCAAGTATTATGTAGGACATAACGCTACTGGACTTAGGAAACCAGCTGGTTTAATCAGGATCTTAAAATACTATTCTAATTCTGTTGTTTCTAACATAAACTGCAATTATTGGTCCCACTATCAGTATTTTGGAGTAATTTTGTCAGACTGGATTTGAAAAAAAATTTTTAAGCCCTGGCTGGTGTGGCTTACTAGATTGAGCACTGGCCTGTGAACCGAAAGGTCACTGGTTCAATTCCCAGTCAGGGCACATGCCTGGGTTGTGGGCCAGGTCCCCAGTAGAGGGTGCATGAGAGGCAACCACACTGATGGTTCTCTCCTCTCCCTTCCCCTCTGTCTAAAAATAAATGAATAAAATCTTTAAAAAAAAATTGTTTACCACCATCTTGTCAAATTTTAGTTCCATAGGAAAGGCATTGAATTTAGAGGAAAGGCTTATTTCCTTCCTTCGTTCCTTCCTTCGTTCCTTTCTTCCTTCCTTCCTTCCTCCCTTCCTCTTTCCCTCCCTCCCTCCCTCCCTTTCTTTCTTTTATTGTTATATGTCAATTATTTTGTATTAGTTTTAGGTGACAGCATAGTGGTTAGACATTTATATAAGGATTATTTTCTTAATTATTTAAACTAAAATAATAGGTCGGAATTATTATTAGGACTAATAGATTGTAGTTTGCAAATTTTAAAGAGGATTGGCATATGTGTTTGGATTTTTCAAACAAAAATGTCTTTTCCCATGTACTTTAATAAAGCTTTTTTTTTTTTCAGCTATTCAAAATACGTACTTACATCTAGGACCTGTTTGCTGCAAACAATAATACCCCTAACATCTAACAACTGTCAAAGCAATACAGGTTAGTGATACTTAAAAAAAAAAATTTTTTTAAGACAGAGGGGGTGGGAAGGAGAAAGAGGGGGAGAGAAACATTGATGTGAGAGAAAAAAATGAATCAGTTGCCTCTCATATACGCCCTGACTGGGGATGAACCCACAACCTAGTGTTTACCCTGACCAGGAATCGAACTGGTGACCTTTTCACTGAACCAACCAACCGAGCCACACCAGTCAGGGAAATGACACTTTTTTTCCCCTTTAATGTAAGTGGAATAATACACTTAATAAAACCCATTGCTATTCCCCCAAATACTTTTTGCATGTTTTTGCCTCCATCTCTTGGAATACCTCATTTCATTCCATCTTATCATTATCTGCTTATTATTTAGTATTCATTTCAAGAAACCCATGTAGGAATCCCTCCCCTGAGTAGCCACAAGACCTTGCAGTGGTCTCTATGGCTCTTTTTCTTGGCTTTTCGCACTAGTAGTTGTCCTTTGGTGCATTTATAGTTTATCCCTATAAATTCCCTTTCTAGCTTGTGTTGCAGAGGCACTTAAAATCAACCACTGTATCACTGTGTTTTAGTTTCAAGTTGTTAGATGTTTCATACCTATCACTGTACCTTGTACCTAATAAGTACTTTTGAACATTTATATTGCAGTTTCATTTTTTATGTTTTGACTCTCCTGTTTCCCTGGATGGAAAGAAATAGACATAATATAAGACATACATGGATGTTTCTAAATTGCTCTTGCTTAATCTTCATAGAGCTTGACTTTTCAAAAAAAAAATGTTTTTTACATCTAAAAGATGTAGGAGTGTAGCGGGGGCAGAAAAGAAGGTTGGATTCGTTGAAGGCAGGGATTGTGTCCTGTAATCCATCAAAGTGTTTTTGTGTTAACTCTGAGTTAGTGACTTTTACACAGGAGCCATGGCATACCGCCTAACAAGGCTGAAGACCAGACAGACTTATTCGTGTGTTGGCAACCCACTGTTGGATCAAAAACTACACTACCAAACCTACAAGTGAGTGATTGATTTGTTTGTCCTGGAAATATAACTTCTCTAGGCTAAACTGTTAATAACTTATATGTAGCCTTTTCCAGTTACTATAGATTGAGGACTGAGGCACAGTAATTATGAATTGATTGTAGAGAGGTTTGATGCAAGAAAATGGTAGCATAAATATACCAGTTATTGATAAAGGAGGACATTGTCAGGTTAATAAGTTTGATATGTATGATAAAGTCATATCTATTTAAAGTGGATTCTATGTAATTCTGCATGATAACAGGATAGGATTAGATGTTGTTATATGTCCTACCAGCCCTAGGGATCCCTGATTAATTTGAAACTGTTACTGGGCAGCTTTCATGCCTTCAGAAGCCTTTGTTCTTTGTTAATAACTGAGAGAAGTAGGGTTCATATTAAGGCTTCTAGATTAACCATTCATACCTACACAATTTATTCAACCCATTTTGTCTACTCTTACATAGAACTGGGTGATTTGGTTTCCTATTAGGAGAATTCATCAGCAGAGAGAAACTATTTAGGGGATTTTATAGTTAGTGAACATTTTCTTTTGTGCCCAGAGGGTCTGAAGAGCTTGGTCCCCCCTAAGTGATTTTCAACACATTCTCCTTTTACTTCCTAGAGAAATGAGCATGACGTCAGATGGTTGTTCAACTGAGAGTCACATCCAGGTTGGACAGTTTGTATTGGTTGAAGGGGATGATGATGAAAATCCATATGTTGCTAAATTGATTGAGCTGTTTGAAGATGGTGAGTTTCAGGTTGGGATGAAAACCATTCCTTGTCATGAATAATTGGGAAGTGCTAGGTGGGAAGAGAGGCAGTTAACTGATTCCTCTGTTCACAGCAGCATATAGTGTGTGAACCCTAGATTGTGAGGTGGGGTCACTTTAGCACTAGCTATACCCTCTTCCACGTAGTGAACTTCCTTACTCACTAGAACAGTATTAGATAAAAGGGGATTGGGGAGGGGCTCAAGAATTTAGCTTTTCTATTATTTTTAGGACTGGATAAGACTGGCCATTAAGGCAGGATTTTTGGAATGGAACAAAAGGATGAATTCAGGAAGAAGGGGGAAGAAAAAAAAATAGGTGATTTGCTCTATGTTAGAGACTTGTCCTTTAATTTTGGCAGGAGAAAGTTAGGAATGAATTTTGCAAATTCAAATTCTTAATGAGCAAGGAGATAAGTTGAATTGGTATGAGTTGATGTTCAGTCAGTAAAACAAAAACACTTTAGTAGGTATTTTACCCAGAGGGACTTGTGTATAAGTGTTGAAGAGGCTGGAGGAACAAAAATATTGTTGCGCAGAGATCAGTAAGTGTGGAAAGCCACTACTGCCCCTAAAACTGGAAGAGCAAAAGGGAAAGCAGTGTGAACCAGAGCCTGCAGGTCCACAATCATTGCTTCAGCTGATCTCTGAGCCTTTAACCAGCTGCAAAGCAAAGAGCACAAAAAGGTAGGAATGGGGGAGAGCTCGAAAAGGAGGATTAAGAAGAACTTGAAACTACACAGAACTGCCTCTGCCAAGAGCTGGAAGAGGAATGAGAGGTATTTAGTTTTGTGGAAGTTTGTATGCCTAAAAGAAAGAACTGACAAAGTGGGTGGATAAAGTTGTTTCTACATTACCTGGATAGGAAGGTTATTTGAGAAGTATAGAGGAAAACCTCATCAAACTAATATCCAGTAGGGGGAGCACCTCAGCAGTATGGACTTCTGTATTGGAAGTAGTGGCCCTTGTGTACAGATTTTAGAATCCTTGTGTGGTGCCTCAGTCTTTCTCTGAAAAGTTAAGAAGGAGAAGAGGTGATGATGGTGGTGGCACTGGAGAGTATGTCCTTTCATTTGGAGCTAATGCTGGTATGGAGTGATATTAATGGTATATCACAATGGTAGAACTGAAGATTGCAAGCCTATGTTTGCCAGAAGTCATCTCAGGGGCTGACGCTGTGATTCTTGCCAGGATTTTTGATTTTCTGCTGTTTGATGGCTTCTTTCTAATCACTATTTTGTAAGATTTGTTCTGTGCCCTTGATTAGAATTGCTTCTTTCACGTGCCTTTTGTAATTTTTTTTTGATGACTGATAGCCACCATTAGGAAGTGGAGCAAAGTGAGGAGAACTTGGGTCCTGGGTTGGGTCAGATTACTGCTGTTCTTGTGACCATTGACAGATTTTTTTAAGGTCCCTGTAACTTGATTACTTTGCCTGTAGAAGGGAGATAGCCATTGCCCCTACCTTGTAGGGTTATTGTGAGGATTAAAATAATAGGTTAATCAAGTATCGCCAAGTGCTTAGCAACAGTGTCTGACACATATGAAGTGCTTAATAAAATATTCTCTCCATTTTCTTAACCTTCCCTTTTCTATCTCCCTCCTAGATTCTGAACCTCATTTCAAGAAACGTGCTCGAGTACAGTGGTTTATCCGATTCTGTGAAATCCCTGTTGGTAGACAGCGTTTGCTGGGTCGAAAGCCTGATGCACAGGAGATATTCTGGTATGATTACCCTGCCTGTGACAGCAACATTGATGCTGAGACCATCATTGGCCCTGTGCGGGTAGGTGATACCTTGACTCTCAGTGCTCTCTTGAAGCTTAGTTCTGTCTGCCTGCTAAACTGCGTGTCCCTAAAAATTATTGCTGACTCTAACTTACCCCATGGAAATGCACTTTTTGCTATTCGTCGTCTTCCCTGCTTGTCTACCTTCTTCAACTCAACAGATATTTACTGAGAGCACTTATCATGTGTTAGGAGCCTCCTGGAGGGATTGATATTTAGGTTGTGACCTGAGGGATGAATAAGAAATAGCAAATGTACCTCAGTGGGAAATTACACTTAGCTATGATTGTGGTAGGCATGAAGCATTGCAAGAAGTTGAATACACTTGCTTAAATGAGGACTTCACCTGCAGTTAATCAGTACAAAGAGTGCTAGTTACTAGTTACTACGGGCAAATTTGTGTTAGTGGAGTTTTATGATAAATCAGGGTCCAGTGAACTGTAGGCTGAATTGAGACACTGGTTTAGAGACTAAGATATGGGCTATTCCTTGAGCTACTTCAAGCCCCAAATGAGATTAGAACATGGTGGGAAGTGTGGTCTCATGGTGGTTAGGTGGTTGGTTTCATGGTAGTGCAGAAAGACTTGGTCTGGCATGACTGTAGTCAGATTTTTCCAATCAGGGCCCCGAGTGAAGGAAGGAAAGCCAGATGTAGATGTTGGAGCAGCAAGATGGGTGGATTTGGAAAGGCAGAGAGGGAAGTGGGTGTTTCGGCAGGAGCACGATGGTGAGAATGAGCAGGACTGTGACAAGTCAAGCTCAGCTAGATGGAAAACCATTTTGAAGAGTACTGAGCACTCAGGAGGTAAAATGGGGCCAGATTTTAGAAGGCATTGAAAATCAGTTTAAGTAATCTGATCTTGCTATAATGCGGAGCCATTGTAGACTGTTGAGCAGTGGAGCATGCTTAGAGAAGTTTTGCAGGGAAATTTGGCATGGCTGAAAAGAATGGTCTGGAAAAGAAAGCAGCATGGGGCATGGATATCAGCATGGAGGAGTCTGGAAATATCCTGTGCTATGGCTGTGCCTCTTTAGTTTGGAAAAGTAACGTTCTAGATAAGAATACAGAATTAAATGCTTTGTAATCATAGCTCTCATGGGGCATTCCATAGGTATTTTGGTCCTCATTGCTTTCTATTTACTTGTACTTCCTAAATTCAGGTAGTAGCTTTAGCCCCAGATGAAATGTTACCTATGGATCTGAAAAATGAGAAGACGCTCTTTGTGAAACTGTCTTGGAATGAGAAGAACTTCAGACCACTATCCCCAGAACTATTTGCAGAGTTGGATAAGCTACAGGAAGGCAGTCCTAGATGCTGGAAGCCCGTGGAAGCCAAGACTAACAGCATAGAAAGCCCTTCTTGGACCACAGCGGAGCGTATGGTCAGAAGGATTGAATCAAGGCACTCCACCTCCAAATCTCACCAAACTCCTACCCATCCTGTTACCCCAAGGGCAAGGAAGAGGCTAGAGCTTGGCAGTAAGTGTGGAATGGGTCACAGTGGGCAACACTGAGGCTAAAGGAATATGGTAAAATACTAATTCATACTACAGTATTAAGTTAGTTCAACAGTGGGCCCGGTGCAGATTGGGTATGTGTTAAAATATATATAACAGAAAATTCAACATTTTAATCTATTTTAAGTGCACAGTTTACTGACATTAAATATGTTCACACTGTTGTACAGCCATCACCATCATCTTCCAACCATTAAACAATAACTTCTCATTCCTCCGTCCTTTGGCAGCCACCATTCTACGTCCTATCTCTGAATTTGACCTCTCAATACACTTCATAGAAGTGGAATGATACCGTATTTGTCCTTTTCTGACTGGTTTTATTTAAGTTAGCGTAATATCCTCAGGGTTTATCCGTATCGTATTATGTGTCAAAATTTCCTGCCTTTTTATGGCTGAAATAAATATTCTGTTGTATGTATGTATATAAAACATTTTATTTATCCATTTGTCTGTGAATGGACATTTGGGTTCCTTCCACCTTTTGGCTGTTGTGACTAATGCTGCTGTAAATACAGGTATCCAAATATCTGCTTGAATCCCTGTTTTTCTTTGGGTATATATACAGAAGTGGAATTACTAGATCGTATAATAATTCTGTTTTTAATATTTTCAGGAACCATCATACTGTTTTTCATAGCAGCCATACCATTTTATATTCTCACTACCCATACACAATGGTTCCTATTTCTCCACCTCCTGCCCATCATTTGTCATTTTTCATTTTTGATGTAGCCATCCTAATAGGTATGAGATGGTATGTCATTGTTATATTTCTCTATGATTAGTGATACTGAGTCTTGTAATGAGCTATTTTTTTTAAGATCTCTGCTACTAAGGTGACACTGCTTTTAGAACCCCAGTAGAAGAGTTAAGAAACATATATTTTAAAACTCTTGAAATCATACTGACTAATCTATAGACCATAGGGCCCTTCCTCTTCCTCCCATAAACCATAATTGTATCCCCCTTCTTTAGGAAGAAGAGCCCTGGTTCCCAAGAGCAAGCCTGATACACATGAAAGAGTTTCACAGTAGCTATACGAATACTACTGCCAGCAGTAGACTTACCAAGTAAAAGTTAAAAATGTATTTGTAATACTTTATGCCTTTGAAATATATTCCACTGAGGGAGTAAAGTTGATTAAATTTTTTCTTCTGATATTTACATAATTGGTGATATACAGTTAGGTTCTTTTATTCCTGTTTATTTTTAGGGCTTTTCCATCTTTGATTTATTTTTTCAGTCATGTAAAATGTTAACATGGTTAAAAAGTCAAAACTATTTAAAACAAATGAAATGTAATCAGAGAAACCCTAGTCCTTTACCCTCACATCCTGTTTCTACCATATTTTGTAGGTGATCAGTTTTATTAGTTTCTGGTTTATTTTGTGGTTTTTTAATTTAATTTTTTTTTTTTGCAAAAATCATATGTATAAACACATACATACACACACACATATACACACATACATACAAACATGAATATAGTTTTATTTTCCATTCTTACTCAGTATTCCGTAGGGTAGCGTACTGGGTATATTATTTTCCATCTTTCTTTTTTCACGTATAATGTATCTGAAAGCCACTCTGGCTGTTCTGAGAGCTTTTCTTGTTATGTGTCATTAGTCTTTTTGAATTTTTATGCTAGATGCCAAGTCTGTTGGGTATAAGTTGTTTGTAGTTTTGATAGCTCCTTAGTACAGTGTGTGTTTAGGAACTGAATATAAATATATAAAACATTCGGGAAATGCAGAAACACTATAAAGGAATAATCTGTAATATCACCATTCAGAAATAATTGCAGTATTTTTTGACTGTTGATTTTGTAGGACATTGAAAGTTAGAGTAAGAAATTGACCCAGTTACATAATTAGAGGAGGGAGGATATGAGGAAAATAGTTTAGATGAATTGTTTTTGACAGAACGATGGAAAAATGAGGCATGAAGGAGACCGGAATATTAGGACATTTTTATATTAATTGATAACCTGAGTTGTTCTCATATTTACCAAAAAGTTTTATCATTTTAGCTTCATGTTCAAAGACTTGTAAGATCTGGCCCTAGAGCATTTTAAAGTCAGAGTTATTGAGGTATAATTTACATATAGCAAAATTTTTCTCTATGGTGTGCAAGTGTAAAAACAGTTCTACAAGTTTTTACAAATGCATAGAGAATGTGTAACTACCACCCTAATCAACATATAGAATAGTTTCATCACCCCCAAGTTCCCTTGTGTTCTTTGTAGTCAACCAGCCTTTCCCTCACTTCCTGGTAACCACCAATCTGTTTACTGTTTCTGTAGTTTTGCCTTTTCCAGAAGGCATAAAAATGGACTCACACTGTGTGTAGCCTTTTGAGTCTGACCCCTCTAACTTAGCATAATGCATTTGTGATTCATGCATGTTGCTGAATATGGCAGGAATTTCTTCCTTTTTTATTGCTATATAGTATTCCATTATGATTTATCATAGTATAGCTACTCCCAGTTTAAGGACGTTTGTGTTGTTCCTAGTTTTGGGGGAGATTGTAAGAAAGCCACTGTAAACCTTCATACATAGGCACTACATGACTCTTCTTGTCTTATCTGTTGCTACTCCTCACATGCCATATGCTGTGACTAAAGTGAACTCTATGCCCAGTGCTTTCTTGCCTTATTGTCTTAGTTCACATCGATCTCATTTATTCTCCTCATATACCTCTCCTTCCCTTTTCGACGCTGTTGAAGTTTTGCCTTTCTTTCATGTTCTATCTGAAAAGCCATCTTTATTAGCACTTAGGTGCTTTAGGACAATTATTTTTCTTCATACTATAGACATCTACGTATATCGTCTCCCATATTAGACTGGAGTGTCTTGCAGTTGAGGACCAGGATTGTTTCATTCAACTTTGGTTATCTCTGAGCACCTGGCACACGCCTTGCCATTTTAACAGCTCAGCTGATGTCTGTGAATGAATGGCAGGTTCTTGGTGCCTGTGCTCGTGGCGAGAGAGGAGCAAATCCTAAGGTGGTTCTCACTGTGTATTCCCTGAATCCAGCTGGTTAACCCCAGGATCCATGTCCTCTCTATTGGTAGGTGTAACCTGAGTTAAGAAAAAGCTAGCTAGGCCTTGGTGTTACCCAGCAGCCACTGGTATAATTTTTTTCAAATGCTGTTGCGTGGGGGCTACAGATACGCAGTTTTACCCCTGATTGAAAACCACTGTTATGGTAAATTACTTCAGAGAAATCTGATTCAACATTGTCTACAAAAGCTGACTTAATAGTTAACTTATGGTTCTAACTAGGAAAATCACCCACAGAATTTAGGAAAGGGACCAAAAATAATACAGCTACCTGGCCTGGGAGTGCAAATCATGGAATAATTCAAAAAATGGGTAACTGATGTCTTCATATACCTTCAGTGACTGAATTTAACTATAATGATATTGGGAATGTGTATAGTACTGGTTATAAAATTTACGTATTATCTGGTGATTTCTCTTGGGCCTAGGATTCCCTATGATACTTAACACTGGGATTTCCCAGCAGACTTCCTGGGCCTCTTTGGATTCTCCCAGGAGAATTAAACGGAAAGTGGCCTCAAAGATCACTTCACCTTCTAAGAGGTCTCATCCTGATGTACTTCAAACCTCATCTCCAGGACTGAAAGCCCCAGAGGAAACTGGGGAGCTTAGACGCTCTTGTGCTGAGGACAAGAAGGCTTCACATGAATGTCACATGACCTTGAGAACCCGAGTCCCAGCTTTGAAAACCAGAGAAATCAGTGAGAAAATAACACTTGAGCCTTCCAGCGGGGGAAAGAGGTCGTCGGTGGTGCCCTCTGTGGTTCTGAAACCAGAAAAGATTAAAAAGAGGTAACTGGGATGTTACTCTCCTTCCCACAGAGCAAATCTAGATGGTTCATGTGATGGGAAATGTTTGGGTCACAGTCAATAAAGTTGGAGCATTGGGTCGTAAATCCGAATGTCATAGAATCACCAGGAGCTTTTCCAAATTACAAATTTCTGACCCTCTTTTCAGTCTCCAAATGGTGGGCCAAAACATCTGCATTTTTGAAATGCTCTTTGGATGATTCTGGTATACCCACCTGTCCTTTAGGGATCACTGTTTCAGAACACAGTTTCCCCAACCTGAATTGCTTCAGAGCCCTGGATTTCATTACTTGCTCTTTGACACATTTTAACAGCCATGTTCTTAGGTTTTTGTTTTTGTTTTTGTTTTTGTTTTAAACTGGAAACCAATCTCAAATACATGTAGTACCAGAAGATAATGCATTTAGAACAAAATTTACAGTTTGCCACTAGACAGTGTTTGTAAATAATGGACCCCACAAATAATGTGAGAGCCAGAAATTACTCATTTCAGTGTTTCCTACTCAGAAACTCCAGCACCCAGAAACCTCAAACACTATAGGTTTGCTTTATAAATGCTTTGTATTTAATATATAGCTATATTTCTGCTAACCTTGAGCTTGGTGGACCATGAGTTCATAGATATGTCAGAAAGAAAAAAAGACAAGAAACTCTGCCTGGGATTGGAATATTTTGGTCTTTAATTGGGGAGATGGTGAGTCTGATTTAAATGATAAGCTTTAAGCAAATTTTGATCTCTGGGTTTGAGTCAAACTTCAATTATAAACTTCAAACGAAGTGATTAGCTCCTGTAAGAGGAATAGAAGGAAGTCAGGCCACCTGACTGTATTCTAGTGTCTGCCGCTGATCCCTAGTGCCCAAAACTACTTTTCTTAACCTTGCTGTGATATCTTGCAGGGAGACAAAACCACCAGAAGCTCAGGATGAAGCTACCTCCACTCCTCATCGGATCCGAAGAAAGAGTTCTCAATTGACTTTGAATCGGATTAGGCAGCAACTGCGGTAAGAGTGCTCCTTGGCTAGCAGAAAAATGTTTCTCATTGCCATCTATGATATCTATAATCTTATTTCTTAAAGCCTCTTATAGTTCTTGGTTGTTATTTGCTATTCCATCGAAATTCATCTTTTTACCTAGTATGTCTGGAATTATGTTAATTTCACATAAATGTCATAGTTTGAAAGGGGCGAGAAACATGGCCCCATAATCACACCTAGTAAGACTGTTAAGATGTGATTGAACTTTGATTCTGTTAGTCTTGCATTTGAAACTGAGCTTTGTCATTTATTATCTGTGTAGCCTACGAAAGGTTATGTAAGCTTTCTAAGCATCAGTTTCCTTGTCTATAAAATGGCAATAATAATATAGAGTCACAAAATACTATAAATAAAGCCTTTAGCAGAGCACCTCAGTAGCAAGGAAGTGGAGTGCATCTTACATTGCTTAGCCACAAGAGAGACTCTGCAACATCTCTAATTTACACTGACCTGTTAGGGCCCTTCTTAGACTTTAAACACTGAATATCAGAAAATGTGCCCCACCATTCAGGTTTTTAGGTGATAGTAAAAATGACAAGGAAGAGGAGGAGTTTCTGCCGGCAGCGGAGATTTCAGACTCTGATAGTGAGAAGGAAGAGGCTTCGACACCACCCCTTCCGAGGAGAACACCCAGGAACCTACACTCTTCCACGAAGTCATCCTTACAGACCCTCTCTAAGACACCAAAAAAAATCGTAAGGTTCTTTTAACTTTATTTTCCAGTGAAGCGTCCCTTTCTTAACTTAAAAATTGTGATGGCTGGGGTCACTCTATTACTAGTAGCTGGATTCTGAACACAGGTCTGTTATATTCAAAGCTATTTCACTCAGAATATTCATGAGCCCTAGGGCTGAAAATGAATCCAGTAGATAGTGACTTTTGAATACAAGTTCCATTTAAGATTCAGAACCCAATGTCTAAGAGCCAAACTTCCAGTGGGAAGGACAAGAACTGGCTCTTCCTCTTTGCGTTTCCCACAAAACCCAGCAGAGTGCTTTGTGCATTATCAGTGCTCACTGGGTATTGAATCCAGGGCTGCTGAGCCATGTTGTTGGCTTTGTGCCACTTGATACACCTGACAAACAGGGAGCGCTTACTCAGGTATTGGTAAGGACCTGTGTAATGGCTAAGATTAAAGAAATAAATGGATGTCTTTGCTTTACATGGAACTTTAGCAGAATGTTGAAAGCTATTAAGAAAGGAGTCTTCCGATACTTACTTGGCGGGGGGGTACCATGATCAAGAAAAGAGTCTTCCCGTGTTCAAATGTGTATGAGAAATGTTTAGTTTACACAAAGTTAGATTGGTTTCATTATCACATGACTTCTCAAGGACATTAACTTATTAATGTTATTTTGACCTTCAGGGAGAGGGTTAGAGTAGGGTTAGCTTTGACCAACTAACATTTTTTCTGAAGAATATTGTTCTTTGGAACACCTAGGAAAGGAGATCCCATAGATCACTTTTGGGCTTGAGGCAGTCTTACCTGGAATTCTTTATTATGCAAATAGTTTGCCACCTTCTACTATGATTTCATCTCCTGGGTCCCACCCAGAAGAAGAGATATAACAGGTGAGGACATCTTTAGCAAAATAAGAAGTCAGAAGTCCACCACATTTTTGATACCTTCTCAGCAAGATTTTGTTATTCCTTTCCTGTTTTCTCCAAAGTTAATAGATGTTAAATCAGTAAACAAGGTCTAAGGACGTTTTCTGCCTGAGAAAAAGGTGGAGAGATTGTTATATCACTCTATAGCCTGGCTGGAAGCCGCGGGTAGGTAGGTAAAATGCTCCACTGAAGAGAGTGCTCTGGAAACATCATGTTTCCATGCAGTAGCAGGCCTGCTGTAGTGAGCCAGCAGCAAGGGAAACGAGAGATGAAGGCTTTAGCCTAGAGTGAGCAGTGACGCTGGGTTTGGAGTGGAAAAATCTGTTGAGATTTCTCCAGATACTGTATTGTGGAAGTCTTGAGCTAAAGTTTGACCGTATTTTCAAAAAAATCTAGAGGAAGATCCTATAAATCAAACCAATTTATGCCTCCTACTCTATAGTTGGGTAGAACATTAGGATTTCTGCATAATTTGTCTTTCTTTCAAAGTATTGTTTTTCTTTTAAATAGTATTTAATCTCTACTTTCATCCATTCTTTCCCCAGATTGACATTGTTTTCAAATCCTAATACTGGGTATAAATAGAACAAAGAAATCTTGTTTAGACTGTGAACAAAGTGTGTGTGTGATATGTGGAGAGAGGTGGACAATTATGGATACTTTATAGATAAAAGAACTAAGAGGAATTCATCACCTCTTTTCTTTTTAGCAGGTCATCAGAAATCAGATTTGCTGATGTATCCTGAATGATACTTTATTTTTTGTTTTTCTTACTGAAATATATTTCTCTCTCTCTGTCTCTCACAAATAAAGCCCAAACCTAGAATGCCACATTCTGCTACTCCCCAGATCCGCAGCCGAAACCTGGCTGCCCAGGAGCCGGCTAGTGTGCTAGAGGAGGCCCGGCTAAGGTAACACTGATCGTGGGCTCCTTTCCGATAGGAAGAATATGGGTCCTTGCTTTTGTTCACATGAAATAGGATTAATAGAGTAAAATGAATATGTGTGTTGAGAAAGAACAACCCCCCCCCCACCCCCAAGTAATTTCTGGGTCATCTAATATGGACAGGTTTTAAAAGGAGTAACCTTCCAGTCTACTGCCGTCATTTTCTCAGGGATGGAAGGTGATTAGTCAGGATACTGCTTCTCAGTTATTGGTACCCTTTAGAACTATGTTGGGACTTTTTCAAAATATACAAGCATACATCCTGCCAGAAATCAATTGAATTAGAATCTCTTGTGGGATGAGGTCTATACATGTGGTTTGGAGAAATCTTCCCAGCTGACAGGTACCCTTGCTTAGAATCACTGAGTTGGTGATTTGGGTGGAGAAAGGGATTAACTATGAGGCTATGTGAAGAGATTTGAAAATGAAACATTCCCTTGGATTTGTGATCAAGGTTTTATCTAGAAACAATAGATAAATCTTTTCCATTTATTATTGAGTATATAATGAAGTGCTTCTAAAGTTCTCCTTTCCCTTGTTTAGTCTGCATGTTTCTGCTGTTCCTGACTCTCTTCCCTGCCGGGAAAAGGAATTCCAAGATATCTACAACTTTGTGGAAAGCAAACTCCTTGACCGTACTGGAGGGTGAGTCATGCTGAGCCAGGTAGGATGGTTGAGGAAGAAGGCTTTTGCTAGCATATACCCTCAGGTGTCATAGTTTAACCAAAATGTCTTTCCCCAGTGTCAGGAGAGCAGGCAAAGTTGTTGCTGAAGCCTA
This sequence comes from Pteronotus mesoamericanus, assembly GCF_021234165.1. Classification (NCBI taxonomy): domain Eukaryota; kingdom Metazoa; phylum Chordata; class Mammalia; order Chiroptera; family Mormoopidae; genus Pteronotus; species Pteronotus mesoamericanus. The sequence continues at coordinate 4,147,448 of NW_026555006.1, read as the reverse complement.
AGCTTCTGAAGCAGCATTTGTTGTCAAAGTCATCCTGTAGGAAGTAGAAACTCTGTTTTCAGAGAAAAATGAAACTGGCCATCTTTGGATAGGCCGTTTGCATGCAGCATTCCTTGTGGAATCAATGATGCTATAGAAATAGGTCCTGCTCTGACCAGCTTCCAAGAGTGTTCCTTACTTCCCCCACATCCGCATTTCAAGGGTCTTGGTCCTTCCTTCAACACATATTTGCACGCTTCGAACTGGTGATAATGTGAGGCAGCTGGCACAGACCTAACCCACGTGTCTTCCCTTTTGCTTAGGTGCATGTATATCTCCGGGGTGCCTGGGACGGGGAAGACAGCCACTGTGCATGAGGTGATGCACTCCCTGCAGCAGGCAGCCCAAGCAAAGGATGTTCCTCCCTTTCAATACATAGAAGTCAATGGCATGAAGCTGACGGAGCCCCACCAAGTCTATGTGCAAATCTTGCAGGTAACCAAAGCAGTTTGGGTTTTTTGGAAAACACAGTTTCTTGGTGGCACATGAAAAGAGAAATATTTATTTAATTTTGTGCATATTGGGTTAGCCAAAAGTCCGTTTAGTTTTTTCCCTAAAACAAAGACACATTTTTTCATTTTCACCAATAACTTTTGATTTGGATATTTTGAACATGTAGGCTAACTCACACATGGTATAACATTGATAGTTCTCAATTAATGTCTCAGTTTGAGCACTGTCAACTTCAACTGGTCTGCCCGACTGTGGAGCATTGTCTAGTGAGGAATCCTCAGCATGAAACTTGGCAAACCACTTTTGACACATTTGATCACTCACAGCACCTTATCCATACACGACACAAATCTTTTTTTGCATTTCAGTTGCATTTTTACCTTTCTTGAAGAAATAAAGCATAATATGCCTAAAATGTTTATTTTCTTCCATCTTCAATATTAAAATGGCTACACAAAAATTTACCAATTTTGAAGTGTTTTTTTTTTTAAATGCATGCTAGTATGACAGCTGTCACAATAAAATCTAACAAAATTGTTTCGAATGAAGTTAAAGACTTCATTTGAAGTGCTACTACAGCCATCTTATGGGAAAAACCAAAAGAACTTTTTGGCCAACCCCAAAATATATTTTTTAAAGATTTAATTTATTTATTTTTAGAGAGAGGGGAAGGAAGAGGGAAAGAGAGGAAGAGAAACATCAATGTGTGAGTGAAACATGGACCCGATGTCTCTTGCACGCCCCCAGTAGGGGACCTGGCCCCACAACCCAGTCATGTGCCCTGACTGGGAATCGAACCAGTGACCTTTTGGTTTGCAGGCCAGTGCTCAATCCACTGAGCCACGCTAGCCAGGGCCAAAAATATATTCAACATACCAGGCATTGCTCTTTGTGCAGAGGTAGCAAGGGCAAAGAAGGCAGAATCTCTGTCCTCAAGGACCTTAAAGTCTAGGCGCTCGATATGGATGACAGGAAGCCAGTACTTACATGGTGGAAACCATTCGCACATAGGAGGCAGTGTGGCAAACTACAGAAAAAGAGTTAGAGGTAGGCCAGACTTTGCGCCTCTTTTGTTCATAAGTTGTTATCTTGTAACAAATAATGTCTGGTTATAAATAGAGTCATACAGTAGTGATTTTGGAGTGTTTTATGGGACCAGTCTGGCTCATTTGCATTTCAATCACACAGACTTTATCTTCTGTTTTAGTGCCTTCTCTTCTCCTTCCATGTTTAGGTTAGACTAGAGTGGAAGGCAGAGTATAGGATCCTGAAGTCCTGAGACTAAATAGCCTCCTCTCTTCACAGGGGAGTAAAATCCTTAAAGTTTACTACTTATTTTCCCCCAATGCAGAAGATGACAGGCCAAAAGGCAACAGCTAACCATGCAGTAGAACTGCTGGCAAAGCGATTTTGCACCCAAGGACCCTCTCAGGAAACCACTGTGCTGCTTGTGGATGAGGTAAGGAGGTGCCCACAGGAGGGCTGGTAAAGGAGGGGCATGGTTCTTGACTGTGATGTTTTGGGAGCAAGTAACTGGGTGGGAGGGAAGTTCTGGCTCCCTTCTTCGTTCATCTTAGCCTGTTATCTGGTTGCGAGAGGCGCGTATCCATTGACTTCCTTGCTGCTCTGGTGACATGACCTGAGACGCACATGCAGCTAAAGCAGTGGTAACAGGGCCTTCATTCTGGGGCTTTGGCTCAGTCTCTGTGGTTGACCCTACATCTCTCTCCATTTCCCTGGCAGCTTGATCTTCTGTGGACTCAGAAACAAGACATAATGTACAATCTCTTTGACTGGCCCACTCACAAGGAGGCCCGGCTAGTGGTCCTGACCATTGCCAACACCATGGACCTGCCAGAGCGCATCATGATGAACCGGGTGTCCAGCCGCCTGGTAGGTCCTAGGGCCATTCTTGAGCTGTTCTTATAGATCCAGAAGCTGGACCAAGGAGTTCTGCAAAAATGAATGCATAGGAAATTAAACAGGAAAAGTAAGAAATGTGATTCCTGCCATGGCTGGTGTGGCTAAGTGGGTTTGGTGTTGGCCTGCAAACTGGAAGGTCAGTTCGATTCCCAGTCAGGGCACATGCCTGGGTTGCGGGCCAGGTCCCCAGTTGGGGGCATGTGAGAGGGAGCCAATTGCTGTTTCTCTCACACATAATTGTTTCTCTCCCTCTCTTTCTCCCTTACCCTGTCTCTAAAAATAAATAAAATCTTTAAAAAAGAAAGAAAGAAAGAAAGAAAGAAAGAAAGAAAGAAAGAAAGAAAGAAAGAAAGAAAAGACAGTTCCTGAAATTCTTGCCATTTTAAATTGGAATTAAATACATCACCATTGTATGATTTGCTGCAAACATATTTTGTTTTGCTAATCTGTTCCCTCTGAAACTGCAGAACCCTGGAGGTTTAATCATTTTTAAAGTGTATTTTAGCACTCGCCCTTGCCAGGCAGTGTTAGATGCTTTGAGCAGGGCAGTGCACAAGGCAGATGTGGTCTCTGCCCTTCTGGACCCGCACATGGTTCAGCTCAAAGCGCAGCATCAGGTACTTCTGAGCATGATGAGTGAAGCCAGGAGCTCTGCCTATACAGATCATAGAGCAGATCCTCCCGCCCACTTTAATTGGAGCACCTCTACTTCTATTTACTTCTCAGTGATTTCATAGAAAAAAAGGATCTTTAAAACTACATGAAAAGGCGTTGAGAAGTACTGCTCTACAGGATGCCACTGGTCATTGTCAGTAATGAAGAGCTGGAAGCAGTGGTAGTCCCAGCATGAAATCTGTAACCTAGATTTTGGGACCTAGAAATTGGGTCTGGGAACTAATGGGTAACTTCACCAGGGTTATCAGAGAGGGCAATGAGTGAACTTGTTTCTTTGTCATCTTGGCTCCCCAGGGTCTCACCAGGATGTGCTTCCAGCCTTACACTTACAGGCAGCTGCAGCAGATCCTAGTGTCCCGACTCACACATTTAAAGGCCTTTGAGGACGATGCCATCCAGTTGGTGGCCAGGAAGGTAGGTCACACTACGGAGCTCCTAGCCGTACTTACAAACCAGCCAGCATTTCTTTTCTAAGCACCTGTCAGAGTGAGGTCCTGTGCTGGGTGCCCTGAGGATGAAGAGAAATTTAGGAAGTCCTATAAAAGCAAGTATAAAATGTAGAAACAAAGTTCTGGAAAATTCCTGAAATCTTGTTGTATAATTGTTTAGAAGGCTATGACTATGGTGGGCTTATATACAAATTAAGATTGATTCAGGAAGCAGGCAGCTTTATGGAATGAAAAAGACAGAATAATTCAATAGATGCCTCATTTGAATTCTGGCTTTAACACTTAATAGGCATGTGGAAGGTTATAGGAAAGTTATCAATACTTTAAAACTTTCAGAGCCTTAGTTTACTTTTCTAAAACTTGGACTGATAACTAGCCACCTCAGAGGGTCATTGAGAGAATTAAATTCAACCATGTCTATAACATGCCTGGCTTAGGTATGAGATTTGGACTGCCTACATCCTCCAGGCTCACTGGGAGAATGCAAGCAGCTTCCACTAAGACTAGTCTCTGAGACTGCTGAAGAGTAAAATGGGTTAAATATCTCAAGTTGAATGCAAAAAACCACACATCCACAGTATTTCAGCATTTATAAGAATCACAAACATATTTCTGTTTCTAGTGTCTTGCCTGAGAACTCTGAATGCCTATAGCAGCAGCACGTGTCTGTAACACCTGCTCGGAGCTGGCTACTTACTGTGTTACGTTCTGGGGTCAGGTGAGCCAGATAGGTACTTGACTCCAAGCTTTGCTTTCTCAGAGAGATCCTTAAAGTTACGATCAAACCCTTCTATTGAGTAGAGTTTTTTACTTCTGCCATCATGCAGTTTCTAAAAGTTCTTTTTTTTTTATTCCTCCGAATGGTCATTTTTTTATGTCACCCTATTTATTTGAAGTTGTCTTCTTCCTTTTCTTCCAAGATACTTTTGTCTGTTGGTTTATCTTGCATTGTCACTTCCCTCAGATGTCTTAGTTGTCCACTCAGGTGTAAGAATGGAAATCACAAAGCTTACTGGGAGCCTTGAGCACATGAGTGGAAGGAACTTCTTCATTGGGAGCTTCACTGGGATAATCTGATTGGCCAATTTTGATACCTTTACTTGTTTCCCATTGGAATGGCCAGATTTCCCACAGTAGCCTTCCTGTGTGCCACCTGGAGGGCAGTGTTTTGGGGTGGGCGAGGTGGGCTGGAGTCAGAGTTCAGCATGCAAATGTTGAGGGACATCCGCTTCCCTGCAATAATTCCTAGTGTCTCTGATCTAGAGACTTTGTATATTCTTGCTTGAGAATAAATCATGGGCCTCCTGCCATAGTACAAGAGGGACCATCTCCAGGGCAAGGAGTTTTATGCAAACAGTACAAATTAACAACGCACAAAATTTTCTTACCAAGCCCTAAACTGTCCCTCCCCTCAGTGGTCCTAATGTTCATCCAAGAACATGAAATGAGAGAGGATCTAGGGCAAGGGTCAGCAAACATTTTCTTGTGAAGGACCAGGCAGTAAATACTTTAGGCATTACAGGCCATAATGGTCTACCACCGCTATTCAGCTCTGCCCTTGCATCACCAAAAACAGCCATGTACAATAGGTAAAGGAATGTGCATAGCTGTATTCCAATAAAACTTCATTTACAAAACTGTGTGGCAGGCCATAGTTTGCCGATTCCTTGTCTAGGGCATCAGTTTCTTAACGCTCCAAATTTTAGCCAAACTTCCCCCTTTATCTCTAATTCCAATACTGCTAAACCTGAGCATTTTGTAGATTTTTAGTATAATTTGGATTTGCTCTTTGGATTTGGATTTAGTATAATTTGGATTTGAAGAAAATTGGGTTTCTTCAGTCTGTTAAGTCAACCATTACTCTGCCACCTCTTTTCAGCTGCGGAATTATATTGTTTACTGCTATTGCTCCCCTTCCTTTTATGGTTCTTGGTCCTTTAATAAGGTTTCAGAAGGCATCATATTTGAATGTTGTTTTTACCCAAAACTTATACCTGCAATTTCAAAATGCTTTTATTTCTTTATATATAAAGGAACATATCTATTTTGTATTCTGTATCCTATAGTTAGAAAGTCTTTGTGAGTCCAGTTCTATTGATTGCTGGTTCCCATGCATATATGGCTTTGTTTCCTTGTTATTGTACCTTGTTTGTTTTTTGTTGTTTTGTTTTCTGTATGCTTATGTTCCTTAGAGCTTTATCTGAGAATTAATTGAGGCCTGGGTTGAAGTTGAGTTCATTTAGAATTTGTTTTTGCTTCTGTCAGTTACCAAGGGGCATTATCAACCGGGACCATTCTGAAACAAAAATTTTCCCTTTGAGTTCTTTAGAAGATGCACATAAGTGTGAGCTACAAATCCATGTGGAGGGTTGTGACTACAAAGACAGTTTTTTTACCCTACATCAACTAGACCAAGGTCAAAACAGGTTATTTTTCTTGCCATCCCTTCTGCATGACGGGTCTCCAGTTCACCCCCGTACTGAGGTCAAGTCCGAAGATCCTACAAGGTCTTCTTTTAGATTGCATGTTGGGTGGGCCCCAGCTTTTTCTTTTGTCTCCATCACCCCAACACCAGTCCAAAAGGATGCGTACAGTCACCAAGATTCACAGATAGTCTCAGAACTATTTCGGGCGTTTTCTTGCCTCCCAGGGTCCCCTGTGCATTTTGTTTTTAGGCCTCTTCAGCAGCTGAAGTCCATGCTATCAACACAGTACTGCTTCCCAAAGCCATAGGAATGGTAATCAGAGGAAAGAAGTGATTGGGTGGAAACATCCACAGGGCATTCTTACCAGCCAGATGTGGGAGATTACAGGAAGGGAAGAATATAAGATGATACTCATGTTTCTGTCTTGGGTTACTGGAAAAGTGAGTTTTTGTTTTGTTTTGAATGTCTTAAATTTAAGGTCTGAAAACAAATATACACAAAACATTTTAAAACTCCTGTAATCCCACTTCCCAGAAATAATTTTTAATGTTTTTGTGTTTGTGTGTGTGTATGTATATATACACCTATACAATTTGCTTTTGACAAACTTTTATTTTGTCAATTATTTTAGACGGAAATAATCATTTTGGCATGTTGCCTGGCAGGATGTTGTCGCCCCTGATGGTTGTCAGGCGAATGGTCAGGATTATTGGCAAGTACTGGGGGTGCAGGCCACAGTGAGTCCAAGATTTCCCTCAGTGAAATTTAAATTGCAAGTGGCCTAAATAAGCTTGAGAGGGAGGATAGGATTCCTTATGAAAGGAGCCCAGGAGCCCCTCAGCCTCTGTGCACATGAAAAGGAAGGAGCAACAGCTGAGCTGCTGGCCGTGTGGGTTGGTCTGAGTCGCCTAACCACAGATTCCTCTGGGTTCCCCAGATTTGCAGCCTCCTTCCCTCTTGATTCTGGTTGTTGAGCCATTTACCAGGCAGTCTCCAAAATTCACCAGATGCTGTAAAGTAGGCTCAGCTGCGGCTTTACCTCCAAAACAGGCTCCACCTTACCCTCTTGGCCTTAGCTGGCAGCTTCTATGGGGACATTTTTCTCTCCCTGCAAGGAATGAGGACGCGTATATTTCCAGATGTTTCAACGTGATCATGGGCCATGGGTCCTGAATATTAAATAAAGCTGAGAATTTCTGCGTTTTACACTGTGGAGTTATTTATAAAACCAAGACAAAGGTTTGGGCTTAGTAAAGAGTCCCAGGCACAGTATAAAGTTATGTGCTGCATAATGACATTTTGGTCAATGAAGGACCGCATATACAACAGTGGACCCATAACATTATAATGGAGCTAAAAAAATCCTTATTGCCTAGTGATATTGTGGCTGTTGTGATATCGTAGCACTCAGGTGTCTGTGGTAATACTGCTGTAAACAAACCCACTGTGCTGCTCGCTGTGTAAAAGTATAGGATATATAATAATTTATAATACACAGTACTTGATAATAAAAGACTATGTTACTAGCTTATGTATTTACTATACTATTCATCATTATTTTAGGTATATTTTTTCTACTAAAAAGGCTATACCATGTAGGTGTGTGTAAGTGTACTCCAGTGTTTACACAGCAACGAAATCACCTAACGCATTTCTCAGAGCACTTTCCCATTGTTAAGCAGCATGTGCCCGCGATAAGTTGTATCTGAGTTTCTTCCAGGTTCCCGACCAGGACTGAGTGATTACCTTCAGACTTAAGTCCATTCCCAGCATTGCCTTTCTTTTTTTAGCTGAACACAGAATCTGTTGGCTTTTCTCCTGGGCCAATATGGCAAGAGGATGTCAAGAAATAAAATGTTCCCTCTTGTAGGTGGCAGCCCTCTCTGGAGATGCACGACGCTGCCTGGACATTTGTAGGCGCGCCACAGAGATCTGCGAGTTCTCCTGCCAGAAGCCTGACTCCCCTGGCCTGGTCACGGTAGCCCACTTACTGGAAGCAGTGGATGAGATGTTTTCCTCGCCGTACATTACTGCCATCAAGTAAGATGCTTCTGCTTCCTGACCCTGAACCTTCTTTGGAAGCCCACTGTAGAGGGCCACAGTCTGGGAAGGCCATGGAACCATGTTTCCCTTTCGAAGCTTTTACTCACTCAGCCTGCATTTGCTGAAGACACTGTCCTTTTCTTAAGGGGCATAGTCAGGAATCTAAACCTAGTATAATAGAAGAATTTCCATGAATTGGGTTACACTGTAGGTGTTTAGTAAAGTGTTGTAGGAACAAGAAGAGGCTACTTGTCACACACTGATGGATATACTCAGCTCATGAAAGGGGGTGCTGGTCCCTTTCCAGATGCAGTTGCTGTGTCCCTTACTTCCAAAGTGGCACTTATTATATCATTTTAAGACTTTAGGAGGTCAGGGGGACCCTTACTGAATAATTCAAGAGGAAGTAGTCCCCAGTTTTTTTTTCTGTCTGTAAAGATGCAGAAAAGCTTTATTTGGCTTTCCTTGCAGTGTTGGTGTAGCCAGTTACTGAGAATTCACATCTCTTCATTTTCTTTAAGAAATTCCTCTGTTATGGAACAGAGCTTCCTGAGAGCCATTCTTGCAGAATTCCGTCGATCAGGACTGGAGGAAGCAACATTTCAACAGGTGATTGATCTTTTTTCAAATCCTCCTAGATTTTGGTCTAGTGCATTAAAAATACGCGGGCATTTCAGTCACTGGGTAACAATTTGTGACAGCCTGATAATGCTAAACAACTTCAAACCATTTTTATATGATATTTTGAGTTGCATGAGAAAAGACCTGTAGCAACTGGTTTCTACGCACTAGATTGAAGGTTTACTATGTGCCAGATACTGTTTTAGGAGTAGGAGGTTCAAAGATGAACACGTCAAGAATTACTGCCATGATAGGGGCCAGACTTTCAGAATAAGCTATGTTTAAAATCACAAAGGTCATTCTGAACATTCTTTGAGCATAGTTTCAATAACATCAAATAAAAGGAAGCATGCGGGCTTATGCCTTAGAGTGGTTTATTTAAAACTTGTCCGTAGGCAATGGCTCCCTTAGAAGATGAATTGTTAAGGGTGTTTGAGTGTTTACCTGGGAGTGTGTATGTTTGTCTATGAGTGTGTTTTCAGACATATAGGAAAACATTTTCCTTCTAGATACTTCTTGACTACCCTTCAGCTTTTATTTAAATTCTTTCTTAAACACTTAGTTGCTGATCATGTTTTACCCATTATTCTCCTTCTTAGAGCCTGAAACAGCTCTTCTGCAGAGAGTGGCTTTCACTTAGTTTGTAAACAATTCCTGAACATCTACAATATCTCATTAACTGTGACGTGAGCTAGGAACCCCAGTCTGAATTGGCTAATATCTCTGCTCCTGGCAAGCTTCTGGTATTGGTGGGGGCTGGGGGTGGGGGATTGATTTATAAATAGAAGAGAGAGTGACCAGAAGGCACTACAGACTTGCCTGACCTACGTGGGATTCCAGGGTAGGAATCAGTTTCCACCTACCCTCCTGCCCCTGTTTATTCAGTATTGTCTTTGTACCTTTGTGCTTTTGAAAGGGTCATGTCTTGGCACCTGTACACTGGATCTATTAAGCAAAACGCCTTATAGCAAAATTTGACTTGAATTATGATGATCTCAGTTGTGGAACTCTGAGCCCTGGATACTATGACTGTCTGTATAACAGTCTCAGTATTAGACATTTTATATCTATTAACTCAAGAGATAGATACATTTAATAAATAAAACTGAAGCTCAAAAAGTGAGATAACTTGCCCAGGTGTCATATTTAGGTAATGGGTAGAACTAGGATTCAGACCTGCTATCCTCTGATGCCACAGTCAGTATTGCGTCCTGCCCTTCATTAGTGCTCCATTGAGGCACTCGTGGATGCCTTCTCAGGTATTATCCTGGCCAGGAAGTGTCTGACTTCCCCAAAAGAAATGAATGATCCGATACAGACCTAGAACTATCTTTCTTTTAACTTTTCCAGCAGCTGACGTTGGATTTGCTTTTTTGTTTCTAGGTGTATAGGCAACATGTAGACCTGTGCAGGATGGAGGGCCTCCCGTACCCCACCATGTCAGAGACCATGGCAGTGTGCTCTCACCTGGGCTCCTGCCGCCTCCTCCTTGTGGAGCCCAGCAGGAATGACCTGCTCCTTCGCGTGCGACTCAACATTAGCCAGGGCGATGTGCTATATGCCCTGAAGGAAGAGTGAGGGGCTTCACGAGGAAGTACTGTGAGCTGCTGTTTTTAAAGAGCCTGATTTTCTTTTTGTAAGCACATGGAACTGTAGCAAAGTATACTGAAGGGAAATGGCTACTGTGTAGTTTGGAATTTTCTATTAACTAATTTGCTTCTTCCACAGTGTTTAGAAAATTTATAGTCATTACAAACATCAGATTGTAAAACCAAACCATTCTTCCTACAATAGGCCCCCCTTCTGACTTTTGTTAGTAGCCCTGCCACTTATTTAATGGTAACATACCATATATGAGGGGGGACCCCAAAAAACCTGGCATTATCTTCTGCAGGGAAGGCCCTTTGTAGTACAGGCTTCCCCTGCGAGGTGAGTGTTCTGGGAACCCACCTGTATCAGTGCATCAGCTGGCGTTATGAGAGGCTATATATTTGGCTTTTTCTGAACACTCTTGAAGTGTTTGCCCGTTTCATGATGGATGATTTACAAGTGCACCTGTCCACACTGCACTGAGTATTCAGCAATTTTTGACCAAAAACGGCATGACCCCTGTGTCCTACCCTCCCTATTCACCGGTTCTTGTCCCAACCAACTTTTGTTTGTTTGTTTGTTCCCCTGGATGAAAAAACTTCTCAAAGGGAAATGTTTTGCCCATGTGGAAGAGGTGAAACAAAAAATGGCAAAAGGACTAAAAGGCATCAAAATTGACAAGTTCAAAAACTGTTTTGAGCAGTGAAAAAACCGTTTTGATAGGTGTATTGCATTAAATGGAGAGTACTTTGAAGGTGACTGAAGTTTAAACATGTAAGAATTTTTTATAAATAAATTCAAGAGGGTTTTTTGGTCCCCCTTCATATATAAATATGTGCATACTATTACTTGTATAAAATAGTTCTGGGAGAATATGTAAGGATTTGGTTTATTGGTTGCCTCTGGGAAAGAAATGGATGGCTAGATCAGGGGTTAGAGGAAGACTTTCACTGAATGTCCTTATGTATCTTTTAACTTTTGAATAACATGAATAAAACAAATAGTGTATAAGAAAGAAATGCTGGAAATAATATTAGTGGTAAGGAATCCCCAGCAACAAATAGTTAGAATATGTAAATTTTAAAAAGGTCCCATTTATAAAAACAAGTCTTTAAATGAAAAAGACTCAGATGGCACAAGAAATAGAAAATACCTAGGAATAAAGCTAATAAAAAGATGTAATTAATCTCTAAATACAAATCAATTCCAATCAAAATCTTGGCAGGGTTTTTGTATAATTTTGCAAGTTAATTCTAATATTTCTATGGAAACCAACAATGAGACAAACTGACATCTAAAGCATCCTCATGAGAAAAATATCGCCCATGTAATATTGTAGTGGTCTTGCCAGAAATTTTTGACCAAAATCTGTTGATGAGAAAATTATCAGCTAAATCAAAATTGTAGGGAAAATATTCTACAAAGCAACTGTCCCTCTTCAAAAAAGTCAGTATCACAAAAGACAAAATGGAGGAACTATTCTAAACTAAAGGAAAATAAATGAGAGCTAAATGCACTGTAAATCTTGATTGGGTTGTATATTTAAGAGATACATATAATTATAAACAATAAGTATACTAGTATTATGTAAATTTTGTGAGTGATAAATTGTGTAGGAAAATGTCTTTGTTTTTATAATCATGAAATATTTGAAATGTCTACAATTCTTAGTTCAGGAAAAATGCACGTTGATGTATATACACATATTTATAACTGCATATAATGGACTGAGGATCAATATCAGAATACTTTAAAGAATTACACAATTGTTTAAAAGGAAAATGTGTAAATAAGTCATCTACAGAATAAGAAACAAAGAAATGGAAACATAAAAGAAGTCTGCAAGTCAAAACCCTTTTACATCTACTAGCAAACCTTTCAATGGTAATAGGAAACAATTGGAACACAACCGCCTCTCTGATGGGAGTGTAAACTGGAACAAATGTTTTGTAGGTAATTTGGTATATAGTCTGGGAAATGCAGTAATCCTTAGTCAGCAATTCCACTCCTAGGTATATGCCGTAGAAAAATACGTATGTACCTAGGAGTTGTGCACAAGAATGTTCATCATACTATAATGGCAAGTCGTTGGAAGAGTGAATTATTTTCATACTATGAAATACAGAAATGAAAAATAAATGTTGGTGTGGATGAAGCTTACCAACAGGGTTGAGCAGATAAAGAAGTTGAGGAATATAGTGATACCAATGGTACAATGTTAAAGTTTACCAAAAAACCAAAACAAAGCCCTATGAATTAGTTAAGGGTATATACACAGTAGAAATAAGAAATACTCAAGAATAGTAAACACCAAACTCAGGAGAGTAGGTAGCTCATTAGGAAAGGCTTGAAATATGAAAGGTATGTAAGTTGCTTCAACTGTATTATTGTACTGTTTTTTCCCTAAACTTGGAGCTGGTGCTCATGTTGATTTACACCAGAAAAAGGAACTATTTTTATTGAGTGCTTACTATGTACCATGCATTTCTTTAGACACTGGAGATGACTTAGAGAACAGGGGAGCTTGCATTCTGGCAACTAAAATATCATATATCTTTGGGTATATATTAAACTATTTCATTATATTTCATAAGAAAAAATGGGAGTGAAACTTCAATTTCAAAATGCTAAGGTCTCTTAAGGATTTAACTCGCCTTGTGATTGGAAAATGTACGTTCACGTGCTAAGTGGTTAAAAATACGGTGAGCTACATTTCTATTTCCCTGGAGACTATCCAAAATACATGACTAAGAATGTGACAAGCTGAGAAGCACCCCCTGCTCTGGGGTCTGCGCCAGCCCCGCCCCCACGCCCAGACGGGAGAAACGGGCCTTGAGGCGAGCGTGCGCGCAGGAGCCGCGGTCTGGGAGTAACCTGGCGGGGAAGTTGTAATTGGGCAAGGACAGATGACGCACCTACTGCACTTGCGCAAGCCGCTGGACACCCCGGAACTGCCCATCCTGGTACTGCGGGTGCGCTCAGAACTCCACCCTTGGAATCACCTGTTGGGGTGCCACACCCGTCTCGTCTTGCGCATGCGTGTTGTGCACCGCAGGGGCGTGGAGTCACGTGCTAGGGCGCGAGCTGTGTCCGTGGGGGGAGCTTCCTGTCACGGCTGCCGCCACCGCCCGGTGGCTTCTGGAGCCCCGGGCGGTGCGGGGCGAGAGAAGGCCCGGGTTGGTTTCGGATTCGCCGCGAGGTATGCCGTGTACCTGCCCCCCCCCATGCCCGGCGAGGGGTGACCTGGGGACAGCGGGTGAGATGTAATCGGCTGGGGAGGGGCAGGGAGTCGCGTCCTGCCGCGAGGAAGTGGGGTCCCTCGGCTTCGCTTCTCCTGTGCTCTCCGCTCCCCTCCTGTCCTCCTGAGCCCGGGCCTGGGTCCAGCACCGATACCCCTATTCGGGTGCCCCGGACCGCAGATTTGGTGTGGACTGACCTCCTCTCTTCCTGAACCCGCTTTTAGTACCCTTGCTCCGGAGGCAACCCAAGCCACTGAAATCTGACTCTTGAAGTCACCCCGAGCGCCCCCTCTTGTGCGCCCGCACCCAGTTAAACCTCGGAGCCCTGTTGATTTCCCCCCGAACTCTGGACTCAGAACACTTCTCGCCACCCCGCACGCCGCCGCAGCTTGTCCCTTTTGCCTGCACCGTTGCAAGACTTGACGGCCTCCAGCCTCCCTTCGGCAGCCGATAGGAACCCGCCACATGCATTGCCCTAGAAAAATGCCCAAACTCCTTTAAAGTTTAAAAGTTTATTTTGTCCCTTGCTCACATTTTCAGCTTGACTGGTACCATTTTCTGTCGCACACTCTTTGCCCCAGTAGTCCCAGGTCTTCAGTTTCCTCTGCAGGTCAGTTTTTCACCTCAGGTCTATTATCAGGTTGTTCCATCTGTTTGGAATCCTTTTTCCCAACTTCTACGTGACTCAGAACAGGTATCATCTCCAAAAAGCCTTTTCTCTGTGGTGCTGGGTGAGGGGCCACTCGGGCACTCGTGGCCCCGGGAGAGGTCCTCTGTGGGTTTTGTCCATGGATGAGGCTTTCCACCATGTACATGTTCTTTGAGGGCCGAGAACATGTCAGACTCATTCCTGCTCTCCCAGAGCCCAGCATAGGGCCTCTGCACATAGTAGGTCCTATGAATGGTTGTAAGATCTCTGAGAGAATCAGAATGCTGAGTCAGGTTTCTCTAGAGCAAAACTGTCCAATAGAACTTCTGGTGATGAAAATGTTCAGTATTTGTTCAGGCTAATGGTAGCCAATAACTGAGGAACTGGATTTTTAATTTTAATTAATTTCAATGTAAATAGCCACACGTGGCTACCATATTTGAAAGTACAGCTTTAGAGCCTTTCTGAATCCTACTCACCCACCCCTTACCTAGAGCAACTTCCCTGAATCTGTCTTCCTAGCTCCTCCCCACTCGTTTAATCCAAATTTGTCAAATCATTTCAGTAATCTTTTATTGTGTGTCCACACTCCTCATTTAGACCCATTGACAGGTGCTCCCCATCCCTTCTGTCTCCCGTGTTGCTTGCTTCAGTGCTTCACTTGTAGTGTTAGTATTTCATCCTTTGGTCTTAAGCATTGACTTTTTTCTCTGAATTGGGAGTTTATTAACGGGTACCTTACTAAGATAGCATTGTTGGGGGAGGGGCTTATAGGCTGCTCCAGCCTGAGTCTCTTCCATTCCCCACCAGACAGGTATCTAGGCAGCCAAGATGCCAGGGCCAAGACCTCGGAAGGGCCCTCAGGCCAGTGGTCAGGGTGTGGCAGCTGCCAAGCAGGTATGTATATAGCTGCCTTCACCGCTGAGCCAGGGTGGGAGGTTCCTAAATTACATGGGCAAACTGGGTCACCTGTATGCTGTCCCCATCAGTCCAGAGACTTGCAGCAGTGCCCCCTGGAGTTGGCAGAGCCCTTACAGGCACTCAGACTATCTCCTGCTACACACACGTGGGAGATGAGTCTTGAACTCACCTGTGCTTCAATCCCAGTATCCCCTGCCATGGCCACCTCCAGAAAAGTGACCTGCAGGGTTCAGGAACCACCAAAGTTTAGGGGGTGCTGATAGGGCCTCAGCACTCTCATGGGTTCCTCATTTAGGCCATGACTCTGCTTACCAGCCAGGGATCCCAGGGCTTGAGGGCTAAGCCCACCAGGAGAGCGTTGCATCCTTAGAGGTCTGTTCTCTCTTTATTTTTTCTGGGCCTAAGTCCTGAGACTTCTTAGTCCATATTTATTATCTTAAAATAGGCAGGTTAGGGAGGTGGTAGGATAAAGGGCATAGACTTGAGTCACATTACCTTATTTTAAATTCTAGCTCTGCCACTTAAGGCTGTCTCAGTATCATCTGAACATGGAGATATAAAGAGGACCTACATTTATTCACAGTAGTCAGATTCATACAGACAGAAAGTAGAATGTAGTTATCAGGGGCTAGGGCAAGGGGGGAATGGGGAGTTATTGTTTAATGGGTACAGGGTTTCAGTTTTGCAAGGTGAAAAGAGTTCTGTGGAAGGATAGTGGTGATAGTAGCACAGCAGTGTGATGTACTTAATGCCACTGAATTCTGTACTTAAAAATGGTTAAGATGCCCTGGCCATGTGGCTCAGGTGGTTGGAGTGTCATTCTGTGCACTGAAAGGTTGCCAGTTCCATTCCCAGTCAGGGCACATGCCTAGGTTGTAGGTTCAGGTTCAGTCCCTGGGTGTATATGGAAGGAAACCAATTGATGTTTCTCTTCCCCATCCCCCACCCGCTGTCCCTCTCTCCTTCTCTCCCTCCCCGTTCCTCTTGCTCAAAAAAAAAACAAAAACAAAAAACATCCTCAGGTGAGGATTTAAAAAATGGTTAATTTTCATGTTATATGTGTGCTATTTTTTTAACATATATTTTATTGATTATGCTATTACAGTTGTTCCGTTTTTTTCTCTCCTTTATTTCCCTCCACACCACACCGCCCCAACCCCCAGAGTTCCCCCTCACCCTTAGTTCATGTCCATGGGTTGTACATTTGAGTTCTTTGGCTTCTCCATTTCCTATACTATTCTTAACCTCCCCCTGCTTATTTTGTACCTACTTTTTATGCTGCTTATTCCCTGTACCTTTCCCCCCATTCTTTCACCTCCCCCTGCCCTCTGTTTTACTGTTTGTAGTTTTTGATCATCTTTTTCTTAGATAATTCCCTTTAACATTTCATGTAATAAGGGCTTGGGGATGATGAACTCCTTTATCTTATCCAGGAAGCACATTATCTGCCCTTCAATTCTAAATGATAGTTTTGCTGGATAGAGTAATCTTGGATGTAGGTCCTTGCCTTTCATGACTTTGAATACTTCTTTCCAGCCCCTTCTTGCCTGCAAGGTTTCTTTTGAGAAATCAGCAGAGTCTTATGGGAACTACTTTGTAGGTAACTAACTCCTTTTCTCTTGCTACTTTTAAGATTCTATCCTTATCCTTAATCTTGGATAACTTAGTTATGATATGCCTTGTTGTGTGCATCCTTGGGTCCACTGTTTTTGGGACTCTCTGAGCTTCCTGGGTCTGGAGGTCTATTTCCTTGGCCAGGTTGGGGAAGTTCTCCTTCATTATTTTTTCAAATAAGTTTTTACTTTCTTGCTCTTCCTCTTCTCCTTCTGGCACCCCTATGATTCAGATGTTGGGTCATTTAAAGTTGTCCCAGAGGTTCCTAAGCCTCTCCTCACCTTTTTGAATTCTTATTTCTTCATTCTGTTCTGGTTGAATGTTTATCTCTTCCTTCTGCTCCCAGTCGTTGAGTTGAGTCCCGGTTTCCTTCCCCTTACTGTTGGTTCCCTGTATATTTTTCTTTATTTCACTTTATATAGCCTTCACTTTTTCCTCCATTTTGTGACCATACTCAACCAAATCAGTGAGCATCCAGATTACCAGTGTTTAGAATTGTGCATCTGATAGATTGGCGATCTGTTCATCACTTAGTTCTATTTTTGGAGCTTTGATCTCTTTTTCATTTGGGCCATATTCGTTTGTCTCAGCGCATCTGTTCCATTGGATGGGGCAGAGCCTTAGATATTTGCCAGGGTGGGGCAACCCAGGTTTCTGTATTTTGGCCGTGTGTTTGGAAGACAGGTCCAAGAGGGAACAATGCCACCTGGTGGGCTCTAAGCTGGCTTCCAGTCACTTGCCCCGCTACCCACAAGCAAATTGGGCCCTTCTAGTGTTGATTCCAGGGTGGGTGGGTTTGTATGTTCTAGGACCCTGTGGGTCTCTCCAACAGACTCTCCTGTGAGGCTGGACCTTTCTCCTGCTGCCGCAACCCCCACAGGTTTTTACCTCCAGAGGTTTTGATGCTTTCTCTTCCCACACTGGACCCCTGGATTGCGTGGTCTGCCTGGTTCCCCAGCTGTTCCTCCAGTGTATCCGCATGCAAATGTGGGACCATCCGATCCACCAGCCACCGCCTTGCCCGCCTGGCCCTCCAGCCGCCACCTTGCCAGGAGGCCTCTCCACCCCAGCTACCCATCTCCACCCCTCCAGTCTGGAGGAATGTTTCTTCTTTAACTCCTTGGTTGTTGGACTTCTATACGGTTCGATTTTCTGGCAGTTCTGGTTGCTTTTTGTTTTTAAATTTGGTGTTGTCCTTCTTTTGGTTGTGCAAGGAGACAAAGTGTATCTACCCATGCCTTCATCTTGGCTGGAAGTCCTCTATATGTGTGTTATAACATATAAAGAAAAATAGGACCTACCCCTTAGGATTATGAGAATTAACTGAGATGATCATGTAGAGTGCTAAGTGCAGTGCCAGGTAGCTAGTGAGGAATAATAAAGACATTGTAGTTTTCTTGGGCTCTTTGTAGAGTCACTAGGGAGTATCCTAAGGGGTAATAGTGCAAGCCTCAGTTTCCCTTTCTGCACATTGGGCCTCAGACCGGGAAGGAGCCACAGACCTCTGGGAGACTGGCTCTGGGGCTGGACTACACCCTCTTCCTCATTGTGTGGTCCCTAAGAAATGGTCTCTGCTCTCAGCTGGGACTGTTTGTGGAATTCAGCCCTGAGGACATGCTGTTGGGGATGGAGGAGACTGGAGATGATGGGGACCTGGAGGCTGAGCTGCTGGCCCTCACAGGAGAAGCAGGGAACACAGGCGGGAAGCCAGCACCCAAGAGGCTGGGTAAGGGTAAGTTTTGGGTGCCGGGCTGGACTCTGTGCTAGGACCAGATGGGCCCAGGCAGTTGGTGGAGAGGGTCCTCCTCACAGGTGCGAGGATCCAGCCAAACCACCTGGTCTCCTGGTTTCTGTGCCCCTTCTGCAGCTCTCCCACCGAGAGGCCATGCTGCTCGGGGCACACACTTGTGTGATGGGGAGCTCACTCCTTCCCTGGTTGCCTCTTCTTCACGACTCGGGTCCCTGTCTTCAGGCCTAGCCAGGGCCTGGTATAGAATAGGGGCTTAGTGCACAGAGGTTGTGTCCACTGAATAAATAAGTGGAATACTTCTCCCCAGCCTGGAAGAGGACCTAAAGCTTCCTCTCTTCTCACCAGGAACCTTCAGAGAGAACCTGCCCGCAATCCCATGTACCCCGGAGCTGGGATAATGGGAGAAACATGGCCCTCTATTTCCTCTCAGTCCAAACTTTGGGGTTAGACAAGCCTGGCTTTGAATCATGGCTCTGCCACTTAGTAGGACTGCAATATTAGGAAAATTAGTATCGGTAGTTTTCAGTTTACTCATGTAAAATGGGGATAATATGACCTATCTGGTAGAATTATTGTGATGCTCAAATGGATGTTAAAAGTCTTTCCATATGTGAAAGGTGTGATTAGGAGGAGTGGATGAATGTGCCTGTGAAGAACTACAACACAAATGCCGAGAACAGAGCAGCTTGTTGCCTTTTAGAGGGTCCAGGGAGGTTTCTATGCTGAGGGTCTTCTGAGCTGGGTCATACAGGAAGAGCAGGAATCTTACAGGTGGGACTTTGACTGTGGAAGGGCGAGGTTTCTGTCTGGGTGTAGAAATTCACAGTGCGCCGAAGACTACTCTTTGTGGACGTTCTCTGAGGCCCTGACCCTCTGGTCCCCTAGCGCCTTTACCTATGGCCCACATCGAGAAGCTGGCGGCGGACTGTATGCGGGATGTGGAGGAGGAGGAGGAGGAAGAAGAAGGGCTGGAGGACGATACAGACTTGCTGGTGCGTTTGCCAGGCTGGTGGCCAAGGACCCTGTGGCCAAGCCTGTGGAAGAAGCCTGGGGCTTGTCCCTCTGTGGGCTCTGATGTCGAGTGGCTGCCCTGTCCTTCTTGGGCCCGTTTTCCCAACTCTACAGTGTAAGACTAGTTTCCTTTGATGTCTGGTCTGAACACTGTACTTAAGGATTCTCAGATTTTGTAGTCTTCCCTGTTTTCAAAGCTATCTATCCTCAGTTAAAGAAGTGTTTCGGTAAAGGGGACTTTCAGGTACAGTGACTGATGTTGCGAAGTACTGCTGGGGGAGAGGGTCCTTTATGTTCAGATCCTGTCATAGGTATGGTCATGAGGCTCCCAAGCTCCTCAGACTTGTGTCTCCCCAGACTGAGCTGCAGGAGGTCCTGGGTGCAGATGAGGAAGCTGGGTCCTTGGATGGCGATGAGACAGCCACCCTGGGTAGCTCTGAGGAGAAGGGACAGGAAAACACTGACCCTCCAGTGCAGACAGCTCTCCTAACAACTTCAGTTCTGGTGGCTCAGGTAGGTTCTGGAGAGATTCCATGTGCCTTTGATACCCCTGCGTGTGCCTGCATAACACGCGTATAGCACGGCTTGCATAGGAAGGCTGCCGCAACCCTCCCCAGGGCCCTCCTCCAGCAGTGCCCCAAGCAGTGGCTGAGCCCAAGAAACTCTGGTGCCTGGCTGGCCTCAAAGGCCTCTCTGTTCTCCCAGGCTACTCCCTGCAGCCATCCACAGATTGTCTGGGCCTCTGTGTTTGCCTCTGATATGGCCTCTGGCCTCTCCAGTAAGTCTTTGCCTCCTCCTTGAGGCTTTTAGGCTCACCCTCCTTGAATCCAAGAGCTCTGTTTTCTGGGGCAGCTTCCTTGCAGGGAGGGAGCAGCAAGGGCCTAGCTGGCCCTGGAGTGGCCAGGCCCTGAACTGGAGTATCTACAGGCTGGAGGGCCTCGGGGGCTGCAGGCTCTGCTGGAGGACCGGCTCCACAATTACCGGGAAGCTGCGGCCAGCGCTAAGGAGGCAGGTGAAGCAGCCAAAGCCAGGCGTTGTGAACGTGGACTAAAGGTAGGTTGGGCCCAGCCAGGGAGCAGGGCTGGGAGGAGTGGGGCTCAGGGCAGTGGGTCAGGCAGCAGAAGTTGGGCCCAGTACAGGGGAGGCCTCCCCACTGGCCTTGTAGAGGGGAATGATCCCTGGCCTGTCTTCAGGCAGGTTCCAGGCTGAGATGGCTGGCTAGGTTTCTGGTTCTTCCCTCCCTCAGACTCTAGAGTCCCAGCTGGCTGCTGTGAGGAAAGGCAGGAAGATCAATGAGGATGAGATACCACCTCCAGTGGCCTTGGGCAAGAAGCCCCCAGCTCCCCAGGAAACAACCAACAGGAGCCCTGAGACAGACCTCCCTGCTCCCCCCGCCATGTTACCAGGTATCTGGAGACACTCAAATTCTGTTGTACTCGCCAAGGTCAGAGCCTATGGCGTGCCACTCCATTGGCGTTAGTCACACCTTTCCTGTGGGCGCTGGGAACCCAAGGTGTGCACCTTCTTTGACCCTGATGCCCCCTCTCTGGGCTTTTTGTTTCTCCAAAGACAACCCTTCTCAGCCTGAGACAAGCCCCCTGGGCAGCCCTGGCACTTCTACGCTGCCCAATCCAGACCCAGACCCACGGGCCCTGTTGTCGGCTCGACAGAGGGAGTACAAAGTGGCTGCCTTGAACGCCAAGCGGGCTGGGGACCTAGATCGTGCCCGAGAGCTCATGAGGATTGGGAAGGTATGACATCTGGCTCAGGGGCCCTGTGTCTAACCCCTTCTTTCACATTTGGGGCAGCGACCCACTCAAGGCCTTGCAGCTAGACTCTTTTCAGCCCAGGCTCATGGGTTCCCTGGCTTTTGCCCACACCTGCCTTCCTTACCACTGCAGAGATTTGGTGCCGTCCTGGAGGCCCTGGAGAAGGGGCAGCCTGTGGACCTGAGTGCCATGCCCCCAGCACCTGAGGGTCAGTATGGGGATGGTGGAGGGAACTTGCTCAGGCTGGGACTGGCCAGGCACCCCCACCTACACTTGTGCTCTGGGTCCCTCAGGCCTGAAGCCCCTCCCACAGGCTTCGAAGGTCCTCACAGCACCCTCAGTTGGACCCCCAGCTGTGGAACATGTGCACCCAGTGATGGCCTCTAACACTCCAGCAACCCCAGGTAGGATGGGATGGTGGGACTGTGGAGTGGGGACCTGAGGAGAGGTAGGGAGAGCTGATGCTGTCTCCTTCCTCCTCTAGAGGCCCATACGGAGCCACAGACAGTGTTGGACGCCCTGCAGCAGAGGCTGAATAAGTACCGTGAGGCAGGCACCCAGGCCCGCAACAGTGGGGATGAACGAAAGGCCCGGATGCACGAGCGCATTGCCAAGGTGGGCCTGCGGCCATGAGACCCCCTGCACGGGTCAGCGTCTCTGTCTGCTCTTGCAGCTAGCCCTGGTCCTTGAGGGTCTCTGTCTCTCTTGAGCTCTTGCTGCCTCGGGCTGCTTTTCCTCCAGGGGGTTGCTTTCAGTCTCCTACTCTCTGTCTCTCCCTGAGAGGAGCATGCAGACTGCTGCCCACCATAGGTCGCTCCCTCCCTCCCTCCTTTCCCTTGCAGCAATATCAAGATGCCATTCGAGCGCATCGAGCAGGACGCAAGGTTGATTTTGCTGAGTTGCCTGTTCCTCCAGGTACGTGGTTCTTGGCCTAAGGTCTTTACGATCTCTAAGAGGAGGCAGGGAGTGATTCCTCATGTATCTGCCTCCGCTCTGGGAGCCACCCACTCCCGCTATGCCCAGGGAGGCCTAGTGGAAGCCCACAATAGCCTAGTGTTTCCCTGAGGCCACCCTACCCATTGCCCAGCTCTCTCTCTCCCACAGGATTCCCTCCTATCCCTGGTCTGGAGTCCACTACAGACACTGAGGAGGATGCAGTAGCAGCTACTTTAGCTGCTGCTCAGAAACTAGCTTCTGACGATACAGCTCCAGCAGAGGAAGATGGGGATGAGGATGAGGTTTGGCTGAGGGCCTAAGACTCCAGGGGTTGGTGGGGGGAAATGGCAGATGAAGGGCAAACCCAGATCCTGTTGTCCATACTAACAAGTCCAGCAAAGTAGCTATTCTTTGCCGTTTTACAGAAAAAAACTTGGCCAAGGGCATCCAGATAGGCGTTAGCAGAGCCAGATTCAAACCAAGATCTTTCTGACCCCAGAGCCCTGGTTTGATCTTCAAAACCCTGGTATCTGCTGTTGGGAAGGTTAGCTCAGAGCTTTTGAAGCTCTTTGTAGCTCTGAGATTCTCTGGGGCCCACACAGGGAAGCCATTCATCTCAGTAAACACAGCAAGTTAGTGCAAAGTTAGGAAGAGAGTCCAAGTCTGAGTTGCTACAGCGGGGGTGCGGGACAGATTCCCTGTGACATGCTCTGGGCACCTGTAGGATGAGCCTCCAGCCCAGGCCCCAGTACCCAAGAAGCCTCTGGTCCCTTCATCCCGCCCTTTGCCTGAACCCAAGGCCTCAAGTTCTAAGGAGCCACTGAGTCCCTCTGGTGAGTTGGAAGAAGAGGGGTGGAGGACTAAAGGCTCTGGTGAGGGGCAGGCATGGCTCTAACCAGCATGGCTCTCCCTTCAGTACGGGAGCAGCTGGCACTGCTGGAGGCCCGCAAACTGCAGTACCAGCGGGCAGCCCTGCAGGCCAAGCGTGGCCGGGACCTGGAACAAGCCAAAGCTCACCTGCGGCTGGCCAAATGCCTTGAGGCTCAGATTCTCCAGGTCCGAGCCGGCCGACCAGTAGACCTCTCCAAGGTGAGTCCCACCTGGTTAAGCAGGAGGACTTCTCATACAGAAGAGGCAGGTGGCAAGCTTGACAGCAGGGCTGTGAAAAAAGCTGCTTGGATGCCACTGTCCACTGCCATTGGTTATACCTTCCCTGAGCCCCTCAGGCCAACCTGAGAGGTGAGACGTGGATAGGATGTGGCGACTGCTGGGTAAGAGCCTTTTGCTTATGCCTCTCTCTGCCCTATAGCCCCAGAAAGGCCAGTAGAAGGCCTGGTGGGCTGCCTATGGTCAGAGACGACAAGGCAGGGCAAGGCCAGTGGGAGGCAGTGTCGTGGCAGCCTGGGATATAAGGGGAAGCAGTGAGTTCCCATCACTGGTTGTTAGTAGAAGCTGGAGAAACATTAAGTTGGGATTCCTGCAGTTGTTAGGCTCAGTAGAGGGATAATCTGACACTTGGGGCCCCTGAGGGGCCTTATGACCTGGGCAGGTACCTTCACCGTTGACGGATGAGGAGGGTGACTTCATCCTCATTCACCATGAAGACCTGCGCCTCTCCCAGAAGGCTGAGGAGGTATACGCACAGCTACAAAAGATGCTTCTAGAGCAACATGAGGTCAGTTGATTGCTTGTCTCTCCTTCCTTCAGTGCCCACAGCTCCCTTTGGGGAAAGGCATAGACCAGATAGGCCTGGATTCATACTCTGGCTCTTCTACTTACTGGCTGTGTGACCTTGCGCAAGGCACTTACCATCTCTGAACCACATTTTCATCTGTAAAATAAGATTATTATTATCATCGCTGGGTGGTTATGAAGTTAAGACAACAGACTGGAGGGGAAAGTACTTTGAAGATCAGAAGTGTTAGAGGACACAGACACATATGTATATTGGAAACGTATGCATATTTGTATGTATTGACCTGAACTGCCTGTAGGTCTGCCTTCTGAAGTGATGTTTTTATTAGGTTTTGAAGGAAGAATAGGAGCTTGCTAAGTGAATTTTGGGGGAATGGCTATCCAAAAAAAAAAAAAGCAAAACCAGGTCTTGAAAACAGTGATCTTAGGGAAGAGCTTTTTGTTAGGGGAGAAGGGTGAGACTATAGAAGAAGATTGGAGTTTTCACAAGCTGGGCCTCTAAAGCCAACCTAGACCCACTCTGGGCCTCTATTTTCAGAAGTGTCTGCTGTTCTCCAAGCAGTTCATGCACCAGGGCAATGTGGCCGAGACTACTCGGTAAATGCAAGGGCTGGGGTTTGTGGGGTAGGGAGCAGACAGTGAGCCCTGTCATGCTGAAGTGTGCACCCAACCCTTTCAGGTTTGAGAAGCTTGCTCAAGACCGCAAGCAGCAGCTTGAGATCTTGCAGCTGGCCCAGGCCCAGGGCCTTGACCCTCCTAGCCACCACTTTGAATTGAAGACATTCCAGACTGTGAGGTACCAAACTGTAAGGGAGACAATGGCTCCATGCAGGGATGTGCCAAGAGGCTGGGAGCCAAAGCTGGAAACTTAGGTCCCCTTAGTAAGAATTTCCAGGCTTGGCTCTGCCATAGGCACTGGGCCTTGGGGTGTGGGAGGTAGGCGTGGTGACTGCTTGTGAGGAGCTCAGAGCTGGGGGTGGCTAGGGAAGGAGCTCTGCTGCTTTTAGCCTAGACAAGCTGTGCCTCCCTGGGCCCGCTCTATTCCTAACCACCACCCGGCAGGCAGTGGCCCATCCCTGGAAGATGGGGACCTTTTCCCACTGCATTCCTTCACTTTGAGCTCTTTCTCCTTGCTTCCTGGCTATAGGATCTTCTCAGAACTCAACAGCACAGAAATGCATCTCATCATTGTCCGGGGAATGAACCTCCCAGCCCCTCCAGGTAGTCCTAGGGCCACTCCTACTCCAGTAGGCTCTTGCCCAGACACTCTACCCTTGGCCAATAGGGGGATACTGGGTCTCCCTCTACCTCAAGTGCTGGGCCCCTGGCTACTCCCTCTGGCCCTGACTCCCATTTCTCCTTTATAGGGGTGACCCCTGATGACTTGGATGCTTTTGTGCGGTTTGAGTTTCACTACCCTAACTCGGTGAGGTTCCAGTAGAGGTAGGATCCTCTGAATGTGTTCCAGGACCCTGTGTTCAATTTCTCCCCATCCCTGGGAGGTCTGGCTATTGGGAGGGGTTGGAAGGCCCTTAGGCCCCACCCCTTATACTCCTTTCCCTCACCACTGACTTAGCCCCGAGCTCTGGACCCTATAGACCTATTTTTTCAAGCTATTCTGACTTCTCTCTCCTCACTGCTTTAGGACCAGGCTCAAAAAAGCAAAACAGCCGTGGTGAAGAACACGAACTCTCCAGGTGAGGGCTGCTTCCTCCTCCCTCTCATCCTGATATGTGTGTGCAGCACTTGGTTTTCCAGATCTGTTGTCTTGATACTCAACTTGGGAGATACAGGCAGGTGTTATTACCACTGTTCTCACATAGTTGGGGAAACTGAGACTCAAAGAGGTAAAGGGACTTGCCAATGGCCTCCGAGCAAAGAAGCGTTGGAAACAGAACTTGAATCCAGGACTCCTGATAGAACTTGAATCCAGGAATCCTGACTCTAAATTCCAAGTTCGTCCCACTTTAGTACAATCTCTTATTAAGAGTACAAGAACTGTACAAGTTGACTTCCAAGGCCAGGACCTAGAGGCTCTACCACCCCCCAGTGGTAGTCTCTTTGAATTGCAAGCAGAGCCATCCAAAGGGGAAGCTGGCCCTTGGCCTGTTACCATCTCAGGAAATCCCTGGGAGCCACGTCCTTTTTTTCTCCCACCCTTGCAGAATTTGATCAACTCTTCAAACTAAACATCAACCGCAACCACCGGGGCTTTAAGCGGGTGATTCAAAGCAAAGGAATCAAGTTTGAAATCTTCCACAAAGGGTGAGGCCCTTGTCAGTCATTCATACTTTTGTAAAGGGGTGGGGTGGGCTGGGCAGAAGGAAAGACTAATGTTGTTGCTGCCGCTCCTGCTGCTACTCAGTTTTCTTGAGCTGGACTCAGCCAGCTCATTCCTGCCTAGTCTAATCCTCTGCTGACCGTTGGCTCCCCAGATCCTTCTTCAGAAGTGACAAGCTTGTTGGCACAGCCCACCTGAAACTGGAGCGGCTGGAGAATGAGTGTGAGATCAGAGAGATTTTGCAGGTAAGACCCAGAGATTGTGGAGGTAGGGTGGGCAAACCAGAAGACTTGGCAAGTGAAAAGCCAACATTCATTGAGTATCAGTCCCTATTTTAGGATTTTTGGGCCCATTAAAAAATAACCTATAAAGGTGTTATAGAGGTTATTCCCATTTCACAAATGAAGAGATGCAGAGGGTTTGACAAAATCTTTAGCATCAACCATTCTGAAAGTAGCTATACTGTTTCTACAACCATCTGGGCCACTCAGGTTCCCAGGGATGGTAGATTCCAGGGCCCTTGTGGGGTCTGACCGTTGCTGTCAACTTGGCACACATAAACCCCTAGTTTTGGCAGGGGCAGAGTTAGGGTTGGGGCAGTTGTCTGGCAGCTGGATGAAGTGGAGCAAGCTGTGACTATGGAATTGAAAAGCTATTTCAAAAACCGGGGACCTGCCACAGTGAAACTACTCTGCATTTAGGAATTGGCCGCAGACAGCTCCTTTAGTTCCTATGAACTTGTCAGATTTTACAGGCAGTGACTGACTCTGAGGGGTTGCCTCTGATAGATGAGGAAGCTAAAGTCCGGAGGGAAGGGTGTGGGCCTGGCAGAGTGTGTTCTAGACCCTTGCTGCCTTCATAGGTGGGGCTTTTCCCACTATTGTGCACCTCCCTCCCTTCGCCACCTTTTTGGGGGAGTCTTTAAGTGGGGCCTGCTCTGTATTGGCCACGTTGATGGTGGTTAGAGTCCCCCAGCCTGCAGCTGCCTCTTCCCTGCTCGCTAGGAGGCTGCATGGTGGGTGGTAGGAGCCCTTGGCCTGGGTTCTAGTCCTGGCCTTGCCACACTGGCTGTGCAATGTAGCATCCACTCTCTCTGGGCCATCTGTGAAGTGAGGGTCTGGGCTTAGTGGTTTTCCAGCTGCACCTGTAAGCCAGAATATTTCTTCCAGGAGTTACCATGGGGAAACTGAGTCAGCAGAACCCTATGTTTCTCATCTTCACCTCAGAGCATTGATGCTTATTTAAATTTATATATTTTATTTTTTACAATTATTTATTTTTAGAGAGGGGATAGGAGTGGAGAAAGAGGGAGAGAAACATCAATCGTTTGCCTCTCACATGCCCGCAGCCCAGGCATAGGGCCTTACCAGGAGTCAAACCAGCAACCTTTTGGATTGCAGGCCAGTGCTCAACCCACTTAGCCACACCAGCCAGGGCTACTCCCCCCACCCCCCCAAAATAGGACTTACCTGAAACCACCACCACCACCACCACCACCACCAGGGTTGTCATGAAATGGAGATTCCTATGTTGATACTGCAGGATATTTTAATTCCTCATTCCTTACCTGTGAGCATAGGGAGCTGCCTGCACCAGCCCCTAATCCAGTTACCATCTCCCTCTCTGCAATCCTCACAGGTCCTGGATGGAAGGAAGCCCACTGGGGGCAAGCTGGAGGTGAAGGTGAGGCTGCGGGAGCCTCTGAGTGGCCAGGATGTACAGATGGTCACCGAAAACTGGCTGGTCCTGGAGCCCAGGAGCCTGTGAGGTGGGCAGCTGCCTGGGCCCTCAGAACCTCTGACCCCTGCTCTCTCCCCAGGCCCTATAGGGACACTTCAGTACTCAGCTCATATGTGGGGAGGAAAGCCTAAGAGTTTCTCATCTGTGAGGATGATCAAAAGGCAAAATTGTTGGGTAGGGCTTGGGCCTGAGTTTCTTAGGATCCTCAGTAGAACCTGAGAGGAAGTAAAACCTTTGCAGGTCTAACTCTTCAGGAAATCCTTTCTAAACTCTATTTATGTATTGAATGCAGCTTAGACTGACTTCCTACTTTATGTGCTTTGTGCCTTGTGCAGCAGACGGTCAACACCAGGAGAGGAGCCAGGCCACCGGCTGTGTGCAGAAATGTGTTTTTCCCAGCTTTGCTGGCTACAGAAGCCTTTGTACATAAGGGAGATAAATGCTGCTACACAAATACCAAAAACCTGCTGATCACGGCCTCGGTCTTTCCTGTGGCTGGCCCTTTTCTAGGCCTCCACACCAAAGCAGGATGGATTCCATTAGGCTGCCTCCCCTTCCTGCGCAGCAAAAGCAAGGACAGCCTCATTGCTCTGTGCCATGGAGTCTTGCAGCCCCTTAACCTCTGTGCAGCAACTGTGTGCAGCTTACCCCGGCCCCTAGTTGCAACGTTTCTGAATGTGCCTTTAAAAGATACAACTGTAAAGGATGGGAGAGTTTGAGAGTGATCCTGCTTAGGGTTCCATGATGTTTGTCAGTGGCACCCTATGCCAAAGACCTCAGTTTACCCAGCCCTGCCTGTGCCTTGTTTCCTGACAGCTGCTGCTCTAGCCTCCCTGCTTCCCAAACTCCCAGTGGAGGAAGGAAGTTATGTTCTGGACTGTGTGGTGGGAAGCAGGCAAGGCTGCACCTTGAGTTTGGTCCGTGCACCTAAAACTAAAAGACTGCTAACTGGAGGAAAAAAAAAAAACATGTAAAAATTTATGTAGTGGTTTTTATTTAAGAAACTAGGTCTAATTCACTTGTATGGATTTACACTCTACACACAGTAACCATCAAAGACCTAAACAAAAGTCCTGTCACTTTTTAAAAGCCAGAGTAGCAGTAACATTTAATTGACAGAAACTGCTACTATGACTTCCTCTTTTGAGAGAGGGCAGAGGAAGTCTTCCCTCTTCAGCTAATCACCTAGGGAAATCCCCAGTTCTTTCCTAGAAATTCTCTTTTGGCTTTGTTTTTCTCAATGGATGGAGACGGACTTATAATTGCAATAGATTTAATATTCAAAACTGCAGTGTTCTACATTTCTTAAAAATTAACATCCCATCCACCCACCCTTCCCAGCAGCTTTTTGAAGCATTAGCTTAAGTTCAACATAGCATTCTTAAAGGTCACTTTTAAAGGTCCTAAGTGAAGCAAGTACATTCAGCTTACTGATCACTACAGCACTGCATAAGCACAGCTCAGGGATTGAGCTTTTTGGGGGATAGGGCTGGACCGTGCTTCCCTGCCCTTAACGGATCTTTTGGGGGTAACAGCATGAAGGACAAATGATTTTTTTCCCCAAGAGCTTTCTGGCCAGTCTTAACCATCAGAGTGATTTTTCAGATACGAGGTAGAACGCTTAATTGCTGTTACATCTCTGTGTCAAGCCAGCAGTCCTCTACAATGAAAAGGAAGGGTGTTAGCCTTCATAAGGGGGCCTAGAACAAAGATGAGTGGCCAGGAGAGTTTCTGACCCAACCTAACCTTCCCCTCAGGTTTGTACCCCAACTGGTGCTTAACTAAGGTCTCGGACAGCTGTCGTTACCCTCAAAGGTTCCAGCCAGCCCTAGGTATTTCTGAACTTGGACCTGTGCTGAAAACATCCTGTTCCAATTTGATAGGAAGTATTCTGTGGCTCACAGATTTCCTTTTGCAACCTGTTCAATTTTAGTTGTCTTCACTGCTTTTTGCTTTCTGGAAAACAGATCCTCCAGGCTGGGGGGAGGCAAGACAAAGCCACCCACTGGACTTGGAGACTGAGGTTCTGAAAGGGCCTTTGTTGTGGCCAACACATGCAGGGGTCAGTGGTGGTGGGAGGAGCCTGCCCAGTCTCAAAAGATTTGTCCAAATGCAGCAACCAGGCATTGGAGATGAGTGACTCCGGAGCAGTTGAGAACAAGACGTGACCCAAATCATTTTTAAATTTTAAATTCTCTCTTCAGTCTAGTGCAAGGCACAGTTTCCTCTGAATTAGCGAACTGAATAAAACATGGAGAAATTTTTCTCACATGAAGACTTGCTCACAGCACAAACTATTTTGTGACTTCAACATTTTTCTTAAGCACCACTGCAAATCACCTGTTGCTTCCAAATTTTGAGAGCTTGCTTTCCAAATTTTGTGGGCAGTTCCTACAAGATCTTGCCCCTTAATCAGGCAGCTCCTTTACGGGTGAAACTAGGGGGCTGAGACGGGTGGAACCAGGGAGCTAGTACCCAGCCCAGCTCCATGGCAGGTGGATGCCTTCCTGCTCTGGGCCTCAGCTTCCCCAACTCTAGGGTGGGCATCCCTCTCTTCCTGCTGTGCTCCTTAGCTTTTCTGGCTACATATACAATTCCTAAAATTCCCATTCCATTGTTAAAATTAGCTTTATTAAAATAGAACAAACAATATAGAAACAAGGTTCAACAGATTGCTTATTATCTGAAATGCATGAAATGCATAAATTACTCCCCAGATGAATAGTTAGGCAAATTTAGTTGGGAGTTTTGGGTCCACCAGCACTCAGGAGCCACTGGATGAGGGGAAATACTAGATGGGAACTTGGAAAAGGCAAAGTCCCATATTTCTAGGAGTCCAGTAGGTATTTAGAAAGTGATAAAAACAAATGCAGAAACTACATCTAACATTTATAAGAACTCAATTTAAAAAAATTGAGTGTTACCATTATGGAATTCTATTCCTCTTCAGTTTATAAGGATCTCTATATGTCAATCTTTTTAGTTTACATTCTAGTAAAATGTGACTTCCTTAGAAATGTGATGTTTCAGCCCTCTATGTAACTATATACAGTCTATAAAAATAAAACAGGGAAGGGGGGAGGTAAACTAGCCTTGGCTATTTTATGCCCAATTCCACAAAATACACTAAACATAAAGGACATTTTATGCAATTGAGAATAGATCTGACTATGCAGGGCTGGAGCTTGTCCTTAGTTCCTTAGTTGGAGAATTTAAAACCTTGGCACTGAGGAGAAATATGTACAATTGCAAGATGTATTTAGCTGAATGGGAGGAAAGATAAACTTCTATTGGAAAAAAGAACCAGCTATAGAGGCTCCAAACTTACAAGTATATTTGGACCAAGCTGGATGTTGAGAAACATCCATAATACCTGCCCCTATCGACAAGTGTCCTATCAGGTTTTGGAGGGCTATGTGTGTGGTCCCAGGGCTTGCAGAACACTGGTGTTCTGGGCATCTACTCTTCTCCCTTAGAAGCCCTGAGTATCTGAGTCTGTGGGAAAGGTCACAATGACAGCTCTTGCAGCCACCACCAAGAGAGAGACACAGAATGTCGACCCCCTCCTTCCCCAACCAGTACCACCATGGAAGGGGGATAAACACAGGGGGACACACTGCAAGTTGAAGGCCAGGCCTTTCGGCCTCTTTGGGACAAATGGTGTTGCCCTGAACAGCTACGCAGCCTGTAACTGCCAAGTGCTAAGTCCCCCTCTGGCTCCAGGGCAGCGGCTTCTCACTGCCCCAGAGGCTTGCATTAGCTCCCAGAGGGTTCTTAGAGCTGTGCACTTACGCAGAGGGGCCATCTGCTGCTTGGCCTGGGCTTGCATAAGAAGACAGTGACTAGGAAGTGAGTTACCCTTGAAAAGTGTTTTTCAAACTCTGGGTTGTGAAATCCATTTGGTCTATGACCAGAATAACATGACTGATACTGAGGCTGGGACAGGATGAGCACGAGATGAACCTGGAGCTTCATGTTAGGCCAGAAAACAAAGTGTTAAAAAAAAAAATGACAGGAGCACATCACAGGGAGGTAGGAGCTACCTGAGGGGCTCTCGTTGGCCAAAGCTGAGCCCATTTGAGCATCCAGATAATGAATTAGCGCTATTCAAAAAGTAACCCACAAGCCCACAATGAAAGTTGCTTAAACAAATAAATAGGAAAGAGGAAAGCTTTTGCTTATAGATGACCAAGTACAACTAGTAAAGGTGGAGGTAGTGCTGAAATTGAAAAATCTTTCTGTAGCCATCCTAGCAAAAGATCAATTCAGACAAGAAATGTGAGTGGATACTAAATCTAAGGGGAAATTTTGATGGCAAGATCTGCATGATCTGAAATGAAAGTGTCTGTACACACTGGTTATTCATTCCAAGGGGAGAAAAAAACACTGGAGAAACTGGACAGCACTTTGACTAGGTGATCAAAATTTACTATCATCCATGAGGGGCAGGTGGATATATCAAGTGACCCCAGAGCTGATGATTCCCTAATCACTTAGGCCCACAGCATCACTTAGGATTCTGGCCAAGAATGCATGTGATTCTAATTATGAAGAGACACCAATCAACTTTAAAAAATCAGGCATTTCCTATTAAAAAATGGGGTGAGGGAACTATACTCACCAAAAATATGGAGAAAATAAAAGATACAAGTGAGTCAAGAGAGCTTTTTGCTATGTCTGAGGCTAGGCTGGAAGCTTTGCTGGAGGGGAAAATTCCATGAAGGACATTGTTGGACAGATGCCCAGGTCAAGTAGCACATCAATGTTAGATTGAGTGAGGTTGCAAGCTGTCCTGCTATAATATAAGAGGGGGCCCTTAATTTTAGGAAATATGCATTAAAGTGTTTAGGGGTAAAAGGCTATTAGGTGTGCAGCTTGCTCTCAAATGCCTCCATTTTTTATGGAGAAACACTAATAAAGCAAATGAGGCAAAATGTTAATAATATGTGAACAATCGGTGAATCTAGGTAAAGCGTGCACAGGTTTTTTTGTACTTATAACCTTGGAAGTTTAAATTATTTCCCAATAAAATGTTTTTAAAAATATATCTAGTGTATAGTATAACTAAAAATGTCTTAAACACATTGTTAGCTCTTGCAGAAAGGCCCAATTCAATACCTGCCATTGACTCGGGCAGACCTTGAGTCATCCTGAACTCGGCCCTGCTATCCAAATCACCACGCTCACACTGCATCGCCCTTTCTTGGCTAGGAGAGGGGTTATCCGTTGGGTAATCTGGTAAAAACAAACAAAAACCTAATTGTGACTTCTACTTGAAGTTACTGAAAATGGGACAAGATCAGTGTCATACTTTTTATATCAATTCTGTACAAAGAGTACAAGACTGATGCTTCATTTTTTATTTCCCCTCTGCCCGCCCACCCCACCCTTGGTGATGGCTGTACCCATTTGAGCATTTCTGAGCACAAGACCATAAGGAAGTCTTAAAACAGGAGCAGAATCCTTGTCTAAACAGTAACAGAAAGAGATTAGCTGCAAGGATAGCATAGCTGTCGTGCAGTAACGGAAGCTGCCCAGGTCTTCTTGGTGGACAATGCATAGAAGACTTAGAATTATGGAGCATCTGTCCCCCCAACTACCCTTTCCCACCCTAGTCCCCCAAACTCCCTCTGCCCCCCCATTAATAGTGTTAACAAAAGCTTAATCTTCCAGTTCTAAAGTGCAAATGACTTGGGTATGACTGCTGTTGCAACAAGTCTGAACAGGAAAAAAAAATAAAGTCCTCTGTCTATGCGATGTTTTCCAGAATATAAAAGATGAGTTCCATGACGACAGGGCCCTCACTGAGCTGGCAGGCCCCTCCGTGGATCACCGGCACCAAAGCGCTGTCCAGATCATTCATGTACTGCGAGGGAAGGGGCTGGCCATTGCTCCCTGCTTGATAGCCAACCTACACCACAGAGAGAAGGGGAAGGCAGGTTACTGGATAGAGAAGGTCTCTCCATAGGGCTGAGAGCCAAGAAGGCTGAGCAGGAAAGGAGACGTCCTCCCTGGACATGGGCTAGACACACAGCAGTTAACACGAATTTCTCCTTCTCTTCCCGGAATTGTCATTTATCGTGCTGACCACTAACACCTCGTGGCCATGAGACCCTGAGCAAAACACTTAACCTGTTAAGGTCTTAGTTTCCTGAGCTGGGGCTGGGGTGATACAGAGAGAGAGGGAATGTCAGGAGTAATACCTAAACCTATGGTTGTGAAAGTGAAAATGGGAAATACATGATATACCATATTGTGCCATGTATAATGTGCACTTTTTTGCCCAAATTTCTGAGAGAAAAATAAGACTGCACATTACACATGGTATAATGATCACATACCATAGGTGTAATAATCCCATGTACAATGTGCCCAAAAACATGAGTACGCATTATACACAGAAAAATACAGTAACTCTCTCACATAGCAGGACCTGAACACTTACTCTGCCGATCATCTGTCCACACACTATTTTAAGCACCTACTAACAGAGGAATTCAAAGATTAATGTAACAGGGCTCCCTCCTGCCCTCAAGAGGGCCACTGATCAGCAGAAAACTTTTGTTTTATAATTGTTTTATGTGAAGTAACTCTCTTTCCAGACAGATTATCAGTTCCATTTGACAAAGGATTATGATGCCTCACTGTATTGCCCTCATATGCTTAGTATAGCATTGGGAAAGGCCTTAAGTAGAACACACATACTTATTGATGACTAGTCAGGAAATGGAGCCATATACATAAGTTTTCACATTTTCCCTGACAATGACACAACTCTGTATCAATGCAGGAGCCCTGGGACATGTTACAGCGATCCAGATTCCAAAATGTACAGGCATGCCTTGTTCCGCTGCGCTTCACTTTACTGTGCTTTGTGGATATTGAGCTTTGTTACAAATTGAAGGAATTTACAAATTTACAATTTACACATTGAAATTGTGGCAACTTTGCATTGAGCAAGTCTATCAAACACCATTTTTCCAACAGCATCTGCTCAATTTGTGTTTCTGTGCCACATTCTAGTAACTAGAAATATATCAAACTTTTTCATTATTGTTATATTTGCTATGGTGATGTGTGATCAATGATCTTTAATGTTACTATGGTAATTGTTTTGGGGTACCACTAACCACATGCATATAAGACGGTGAACTCAGTTGATAAATGTGTGTGTTCTGACTGCTACAAAGACTGGCCGTTACCCCATCTCTCTACCTCTCAGGCCTGCCAAGTCCCTGAGGCATAACAATATTCAAATTAGGCCAATTAATAACCTTACAATGGCCTCTCAGTGTTCAAGTAAAAGGAAGAGTCACATATCTTTCAGTGTAATTCAAAAGCTAGAAATAAATAAGCTAAGTGAAGAAAGCAGGTCCATAACTCAGGCCAAAAGTTAGGCCTCTTATGCCAACAGCCAAGTTGTGAATGCAAAGGAAACGTTCTTGAAGGAAATTACAAGTGCTACTCCAGTGAACATGGATGATAAGAAGTGTAACAGCCTTATTGCTGATATGGAGAAAGTTTCAGTGGTCTGGATTGAAGGATAAAGCAGTACATTTCCCTTAAGCCAAAGTCTAATCCAGAGCAAGGCCCCAACTCTTTACTTCTGTGAAGGCTGAGGGAGATTTAAGGAAAGAGGCCACCTCCATACAAAGTGCAAGGTGGAGCAGCAAAGTGCTGATGCAAATTATCCAGAAGATCTAGCTAAGATAATTAGTGAATGTGGCTACAGTAAAGAACAGATTTCAATGGAGACAATACAGCCTTATATTGGGGGGAAAACCCATACCATCTAGGGCTTTCATAGCAAGAGAGGAAAAGTCAATGCCTGGCTTCAAAACTTCAAAGGACAGGCTGACTCTCAATAATTATTAGGGGCCAACGCAGCTGGTGACTTTCAGCTGCAGCCAGTGCTCATTCGCCATCCTGAAAATCCTAGGACCCCTAACAATTATACTAAATCTACTCTGCCTGTGCTTGTAATTGGAACGACAAAGCCTGGATGGTAGTGCATCTGTTTACAACATGGTTTACTGAATATTTTAAGCCCACATCTAGACCTACTGCTCAGAAGGACACCTTTCAAAATATTACTGCTCACTGGCAATGCACCCGGTCACCCAAGAGTTCTGATGGAGATATACAATGCCTACTAACACTTCCATTCTGCAGCTGATGGATCAGTAAATATTAAGACTTTCAAATCTTACTTTTTAAGAAATACATTTTTTTTAAGGCTCTAGCTGCCGTAGATTACTTTGATGGATCTGGACAAAGGAAACTGAAAACCTTCTGGAAAGGATTCACTATTCTAGGTAACATTAAGAACATTCATGATTCATGGAAACAGGCCAAAATATCAGCATTAACAGGAGTTTGGAAGAGGCTGATTCCAACCCTCATGGATGACTTTGTGGAATCCAGTGGAAGAAGTAACTGCAGATGTGGTAGAAATAGCAAGAGACCTAGAATTAGAAGTGGAGCCTGAAGGTATAACTGAATTACTGCAAACTTATGATAAAACTTTAAACGTATGAGGGGTTGCTTCTTATGGATAAGCAAAGAAAGTGGTTTCTTCAGATAGAATCTATTCCTGGAGAAGAAACTGTGAAGACTGTTAACATGACAACAAAGGATTTAGAATATTACATAAACTTAGTTCACAAGGCAATGAAAAGGATATGAAAGAACTAACTCCAATTTTGTAAGTTCTACTGTGCGTAATTGCTGTCAAACAGCATCATGTGCTACAGAGCAATTGTTTGTGAGAGGAAGAGTCAGTCAATGCATTAAAACTACGTTGTTGTCTTACTTTAAGAAACTGTCACAGCCAACAATTGTCAGCAATCCCCTCAGTAGCCATCAACACTGAGTTAAGACCCTCCGCCAGCAAAAGGACACTGAAGGCTCAGATGATAGCTAACATTTTTTAGCAATAAAGTATTTTTGAACTAAAGTATGTACATTGTTTTTTTAAACATAATGCTACTGCACACTTACTTACACTACAGTATAGTGTAAACATGACTTTTATATGCTCTGGGAAACCCTGACTTGCTTTACTGCAATATTCATTTATTGTGGTGGTCTGGAATGGGACCCACAATATCTCTGAGGTGTGCCTGTAGAGAGATTAGAGGGTTAGGCCACAGGAGAGAGGCAAATGGACAAGGTAATGGGGGAGGAGAAAGGCATATGTACTAAGAATGGATTGTTACTATTAACAGAAAAAAAAAATTGAGCAATACAGGGAGGGAAGCTTGACCATAGGAGAGCTGAACTGACAGGAAAATTAATAGGGAAATAGCTCAAGTCCTGTCTACCAACAAACATGGAAATGTCCATAGTAAGAAGACCTTAAGGAGTGAGAGGTTCAGAGGCCAGTCAGCAGACGCCTGCTGGGGTCAGATTAAAAAAACAGTATATAGGACAGTTTGGACCTGCTTTCTGTGAAAGGCAGAGTGATTCCTGAAAGGTGGGACTGAGGAGTCTCGAAGGGTAGCATTTATGTCATTCACACAAGGGTGGCAGGTCTTCGCACATACTTCTAACCCCAAAAAGAAAACCAAGTGCTCAAAACATATTCAGGTGAGGAAGCCAAGGTTCAAATGATTCAGAGAGTGATCAAACAGCACATCAAGGTCTATTTCTAATAGAGGGAAGGCCAGAATACCACATCTGGTCAGGCCCAAGGTCCAGAGAATGAAACTGTCTGGGTTGACCCAGGAAAACTCCCATGTCAAAAAAATCTCACACTGTCCAAGGCCAGCTTCAAGGGCTACCTAAGAATCTTCTTACCTGATCTGAGTCAAGTGTCACACGTAGTCCCAGTTTAGTCATTCCGTCTTCCTTCAGAAGCTTCAGGTGGGGACAGAGAGCAAGGCAAAAAGCCTTGGCGATGTGCTCAGTCAGTCGGCTATGATCTGCTGGATCACTCAGGCAACTGTGCTGGTCATCATTTTCTAGGAAAAACGCCTGCTCCCCAAACAAAAGAGACTTTTAATCTTTTGCCCAGGAGGTGTGGGGAGAAACAAGTGCACCAGCTCACTGTGCATGAACATCCTGATCCACTCAGGTGTGCAAGAAGACCTGACAGACAGGATACGTCAATGTCCTTGGGCCAAAAAGAGGGCACTAACAACTTACATCTAAGGAGCAGTCCTAGTCTCTGCATCTACAAAATGGCAGGAGCAACCTGCCTATCTCCCTGAAAGTCATGATCAGGGTCATAATGGTACATTCTGTTTGGAACCAGAAAAGGCTTTCATTTTGCATTGTGCACTCCTAAAAGGTTAATTCCTGTATATGGATGATTTTCTTAGGAATTGATCCTAGAATCCAAGAGAATGGCTCTTATCGCTTATGTGACCCAAACCCTTTACTCATAGAAGTAAACACATTACTCAGAGAAGGGAGGTAACCCACCTGAGTGCATGTAAGCACTGAGAGACAGAGGCAGGGTTAAGTCCAGAATCTGCAGCTTCTGCCTCTTATCACAGAGCTCTTCCCGCCCCGTGGCCTTGCACTGCTGAGGCCAGAGACATGTCAGTGTCCACCGCATTGGGTACAGGCAGAAGCAGAGCAAATTTGGAACTGAGAAACCTGAGTCCTCATCACACAGAGGAGGGTGATGAGCAAGTCATTTGGCTTCTTATGCTCAATGTGACTTTATAAAATGAAAAGCATCTGCTCTCTCAAAGAGTAAATGATATATAAGCATATTTTGCTTATATATACACCAACACCTGGCTCACTGCTCAATAAGCAGCTTATATGAAGGATACCCAAAAGCCGTCAGCTCTGAAGACCTGTGTCCATGAGAGGGGCAGCATGAAATGATGGAAAAAGCTCTGGAGTTGGGAGGCAGGAGGCCTCTGGCCTTTGCTCTGCCACTAAAAAAAGTCACACAGCCTCTCTGAGCCTTTCTCATTATGCAAATGAATGGGTCACCTTCCTACCTCATGGTGTTACTGGGAAGCAAAATGGAGGGAACGGAGGTCAAACTACTTTGTAAGCAATAGAGTTTGACGTGTTTCAGAGTCTGCACTACTCAAAATGTGCCAAAGGCTTAATCACAAAGCAAGCAGCTAAGAGCACTGAGCTGTGTCTAAAAACACTGAGCCTGATATGAAGGATAAGTCACTTGCAACAACAGCTGAAGAACTGAAGAACCAGATTCCAGTCTCTGCTATCGGGAACTAGCTATGTGAACTTGGATAAGACACTTAACCTCTCATGGCCTCAGTTACCTCGTGTGTAAAATGGAAAAGGTGGAAGTCACAGAACGTTTTAAAAAATTGCTTCTAAAGCTGTAAAGGAATCTTAGAGATTTTAAACTTAATGGTTTATTTTATAAATAAATACAAAGTTCAAAGGAAATTGAGAGACCTAGGACCCACTCGTTTATTCTGAAAGAATAAACTTCCTGATTTGTCTCATATGTACACACAGGCAGGGTTTCTGACCTGCTTCTCTCATTCCCAGGTTGGCCTCTAATATGGCTTTCAAGATAAGGAACCATGTAGTGAAAAAGAGCTTAGGAGTTGGCCAGATCTGGGTTTGAATCAGGGGGACTTTGACGTTACTTATTTACCATGTAATCTTGGACAAGTTACTCAGACTCCAAACTTTAGTTTTCTTTTAAAATTATAATTGACACATTAGCTTTCTTATTGGTGAAATAAATCAGTTTTTAAAACTGTGCTAAGACAGTTTAACTGTGAGTGCAGCATAACTAGCTCAGCTTTCTGAATCATACAGCAAAGGTAGGATGTACCATTCAGAGATGTATCCTTCATGAATTCCAATGCAAACAAATCCCTAAAAGCTAGTTCACAGGAAGGAGGAGACATTAGTGTGCAGCCTGCGCTTGGTGACATTTCTTCCGAGTGAGCTATGACAGACCAGAGGGAATTGGAGTATAGAAGACAGATTTTTTTTCTTAACCTCTAAATGTGTCTGTGGGCCTAGCAAAAAGTTGTGCTCAAACGGGGTCATGAATGCTGTTTTATTTCCTTACCTCTGTCCATCGAATGACTTTTCCATTTGCTTTATACTCTGATCCGTGGAATATCTTCACGCTTGTTATAGACTCCATGGACTTCCCATCTATAGGGCTGATGACACTAAATAGAGGCAAAGAAAAAAGATAGAAGCAGCTCTAGAAGTTAGAAGAGCCACTTCTCTTACCAAATCTTGTTACTAATTATACTGGGTACCTACCTTACCAAACACTATCTGCACAACATATCAGGGCAAGGAGCCACTACACAAAACTGTATGTCAACAGAGCACTTGTGGGAAGGGCTCACTAAAGTAATTCAAAGGACACACATACAAAAAAAGACTTGTGATTCCAGAAGCTGGTTCATTTAACATAAAGAAACTGTTCACTCAGACCTGCTCTCTTTCTCCAGCGTTCCTTTCTTCAGTGAATGCACAGCCACCCACCCATCCTGCTCTCCCCTCTGCTGACAGCTCTGTCCCCTCTTCCTGACTGTGGTAACACCTGTCACGATATACTCCTCGTACATCTGTAGATCTGCCTTACAAAGGAGCTCTGAAGGGGAGGAATATGATATACTCACTGTTGTATGCTGTATTCTTGGTTCTGACACACTACTTGGAAAGTAGGAGTTTAATAAATGTTTATGATTAAAAGGATTATTTAACAGAGTACATTAATTGACAGCGCTAGAGTGAATGGATGAACATATCTATATTATCTATCGCAACAAATTCCCTTCAGAGCTAAATTATCATTCCTCGGTTCCTGAATAGAGAAGCCTACTTTTTACAGTCATTTCCTCTCCAAAATATAACAGGTATAAATATGTGAAGATACACACTCATTGGTGATGAGGATTCAAAATAATTGGAATCACAAAGATTCCAAACTATTCCCAACAATTTTCAAATCTGCTTATGTTTTTAATCTCTATGTATAGAAGGAGAAATTTAACAAACTTCAATATCAGGATTCACTTCATTCACTTGAATTAAAATTATTTTAAAAATGTTAGGTTTAATCACTGATTCATCAGACAACAACGTGAAAGAAAGAGCACCCTTAGTTGGTTAGCTCTCTTTCAAGGGGATACCCAGAGAGAGAGACAAAATACCCAGAGGGACAAACTGTAAAACATTCCATTCACACACTACAAACTAAACTCCTGAGTTCAAAAGGCTTCCCTGACTAGTTCTTGCACTGTTTTCTGAGATGCTGCCAATGACTCTTGTTATAGAAAAGGGCAACCTGTTACTTGTTAGTTACCAATACATAATGGTATCAGATTTTTAGATTATCAATTTTTTAAAAAGATTTTATTTACTTTTAGCGTGAGGGGAAGGGAGGGATAAAGAGAGGAAGAGAAACATCAATGTGTGAGAGATACATCGATCAGTTGCCTCTCACACGCCCCCAACTGGGAACCTGGCCCACGACGAGGCATATGCTCTGACAGGGAATCGACGCGGTGACCTTTCAGTTCACAGGCTGGCACTCAGTCAACTGAGACAAACCAGCCATGGCAGATTATCAATTTTTTGGTCCTAATAACCATGTCCATTTCCAACTATAACAGAGAATTAAACACAAACTGATTTTGAAATTAAATTTTCCAGTAAAGTATGGGAGGATAAAGGGTTATTTGTAAAAAATAGGCAAGCTGACCCATGTGGCTTGGTTGGGCATCGTCCCACAAATCAAAAGGTCATGGTTCAATTCTGGGTCAGAGCACGTGCCTAAGTTGCCCTGGGTTCACTCCCTGGTTGGGGCGCACACAAGAGGCAACCGATTGATGTTTCTCTCCCTCTCTTTCTCCCTTCTCCTCTTTCTAAAAATAAATAAATAATATCTTTGAAAATAGGCAAGTGCACTCATTGATTTAGAAATTGCTTCTTTTTGTTCAATAACAAGTTTTTAAACCTTTAAAAAAAATCTGAAGTACAATGCTGTACACGCCCTCCACCTGCCTTTGCTCCTGCTTTTCCCTCAGACTAGAATACCCACTCTACCACAGCAAAGTGGCAAATATCTACTCATCTTACCAGATTCAGCTTAAGCAGCAGTCATTTCTCTATGAAGTCACCCTTGAATATGGCCCTACCGCCTCTACAAAGCTTCCTTTTTTCTTTTTTCTGTCTTCAAGGTACCCTATAGTGTTTTCCATGAACATTTTCCATACTTTGGTAAAAGTATTTATAATTATTTCAGAACCAGACTGAGACACTTATCAGTTGGGAAAGAGCATAGCAGTCCCAGCCCTGCCACTTCCTTGCTTTGTGGAGTCATTTAGCCTTTTGGTGCTTGTTTACTCATCTGTAAGATGGGAATAATGCTAGTTCTATCAAATTAAACAATATTAGCAGAAGTGTTTTGTAAACCATAAAAGGCTTAGGCATTACTATTATCTCAGTAACTTCAGAGAAATTATTTTGTTTTGACAACCCCTTCCCTTCTCCTTCCTTCAAAAAAGTACACAGAAACTCTTTCAGAGATGAAACCAAGAAACCAGAAATTTAAAATTCTATGTTATGTATACAAAGCACTCCTTTCTCTTCAGTCAAGTTATAAAACACCAGTGTAGACAAACCCAGAGCCTAGCTCGTAACTAAATGCCACAAGGGTGAGGGCAAAGTTTGCTGCATTTACCCCTTGTTGACGTTCTTGTCATCATCCACCCACTGGATGTGGATGAGCTCCTGCGGATCCTCAGCATCCACCTTGCCACAGGTGATGGTGAAGTCCTTCATCTCTCGCAGCGCCTGCCGCAAGGCATCCATGTTCTCTGCAGTGATCTGGACCATAACACCATCTGAGAATCAGAACCAAGATAACACAGATGAGAGCGATGAAAAGCCAGGGAGAGGGGCAGGAGGGAAAACGGTACCTGGCATCTAGCGGAGCCTTCTGGGATTAAATATAAAACTTTGCTCTACTCTCTAAAGCTGACAGGCACAAGCAAGTTTTGTTCTTTGAGCTGAACTCTTACTTACTGAAAGTGCTATGAGAACCAAACACCAAGATGTGTTTTGCTTAAATCACTTGCCTGTTGATTTCACTTTTGACACAAGAAGTTTCTCCTGTATCCCAAATGATGATTGCAACATTCTTGTTGGTAAGAAGGGCTGAACTTCATCTACATATTTACAGATTTGTGCCCAGTGATATATTTAAACTCAGGCTTTAGTACCTTTTAAACTCAGGCTTTTAAACTTTCGTACCTTATTCTAAGTCCTGAAAGTCCATCTCTTAATTTTTATGCACTGTCCGCACAGTATGGTACGACTTATTCCCTTCCTTGGAGAACTAAGCACCATTATGACAGTTTTAATTAGCTGAAAAGTGAGATGCTATTGAATGAGTAATAATGAGTCCAGAAGTCTATGGCAAAAATGTCAAAGCTTCCTTTAGTGTCTTTGCTTTTCAGTTGTACCACTGGGACTGAACGAATGTACACACAGTAATTAACTCATTATTTACCTTCCACAATACTGGACTTGGCAAGATAGCCTGAAGAGGATTTCAGAGCGCCACTGAACACAAAGAAACTGGCACCAGTCACTGAAACAGCAAGAGAAATGGTTTAGTGAGGACAGACGCTGAGATGGAGAGACTGAGAATAATAAAATATTTAGTAGTTGGGAACTCCAACCATCATCATCCAGAAAACAAAAAAAATGCCAACTCTGCATGCCATAATATGCAAATAACCAATAATTCTGATGCTTCTGATAGGCTGGGAATGAGATTTTTAAGATACACTCTCCCATTTTGTTTTGCTCTTCCTCCAATCAAGAATCAAAGAACATTACAAGCAAGAAAATGTTAGGGGTCAAGTCTAGGGTTTGGCCTGAAGCCTGTTTTTCTAAATAAAATTATGTTGGAACACAGCCATGTCCATTCATTTACACATTGTCTATGACAGTTTTTGAAATACGATGTCACAGAGTTGAGTAGTTGGCAACAAAGACAGTAGGCCTGCAAAACCTAAAATATACTGAAAAAGTCTGCTGACCCCTGATCTAATTCACTGGTTTCCAAGTGGTCGTTGTTTTTCTTTTTTTTAGGTCAAATGTTTTTTGAATATAATGATATGTTTGTCAACTATTTTATTTACCAAGTGGAACTATTAAGAAAAAAGAAGCACCTATTTAAAAGACAAACACTTGGTACCACTGTCTCTTCATAAAATAAAGTATGTTTAATATATTTAGCCTTATGAAAACTTCACTAAACTGTCTTTCTTCCTCCATGTCTTAAATTGGGCTGAGCTGTTCCAACTCTCTACCCATCAGCTGAATAGGTAGGTCATCTAGCCTTTGTCAAGACTCCTAGTGACAAGGAGCCCACAATAGCACAAGGCAGTCCACTCTATTTCTGGATAACTCTCAGTGTGAGGGTGTGCTCTCAAATTGAGCCCAAATCTAGATCCTTGTTACTTTCACCCATTGGTGCTGGTTTTGGTCTTTTGTAGCTACAGAGAGTAAGTAAAATCTTATTTCCATGCAATAGAAAACCTTTAATATAGAGATAGCTATTTTTCACTCTTCTAGTCTATAAATTTTCAGGTTAAATATTTATGCTTCAGTCAAGACATCTTCCTTTGATCTAGC
Organism: Pteronotus mesoamericanus; assembly: GCF_021234165.1. Lineage (NCBI taxonomy): Eukaryota > Metazoa > Chordata > Mammalia > Chiroptera > Mormoopidae > Pteronotus > Pteronotus mesoamericanus. The sequence continues at coordinate 4,103,007 of NW_026555006.1, read as the reverse complement.
TTCCAAATTTCTTACGGGCCTTGAATCATCCTCGAAAGACCCTCCAGATTTACCAATGGATAGCATCAATTACATTAATGATATCCAGAACTTATTCAAATATTCTAGGTCTGAGTTGACTAACAGGGAGCATTGTAGACTTGTCACCTACCTTATTTTGGATATTGTATTTAAATATATATGTACTAAATACCTTTCATGACTTTACTAAACAATTGATTTAAAATACATAAATACATATTAAAGAAAGTAACCTACAGTATGTCTTCTAGAGAAGTGTTTTATAAAGCATATTCAAGAAAGCCAGTTTTAAGAGAGTATCTGAAGGAGAAGATTCATGGTCAAATAAATTTAGGAAGGGAAAGGCACTAACCTCCTTTTGGAAAATCACAGTATGCATCAGCTTGTTAAAGGCTCTGAAAAGTCCTATAGTAAAGAAATCTATTTAAACTTGTTTAACTAAGGATTTCTCAGTTTACTGTATTAAGCAAGACTTTTATCTATCTATGTGAATACTAAAAATATATTTTTTAAGATTTTTAAAAATTTTATTTTTAGAGAGGGGAAGGAAGAGAGGGAGAGAAGTATCAATGTGTGGTTATATCTCACCAGCCCCCTACTGGGAACCTGGCCTGCAACCCAGGCATGTGCTGTACACTGAGAATCAAACCAGTGACCCTTTGGTTCACAAGCCGGCACTCAATCCACTGAGCCATACCAGCCAGGGCAAAAACATTTTTTATTTATTGATTCTATAAAGAGAGAGGAAGGGGGGCGGGGGGAGACTGACTTGTTGTTTCACTTATTTATGTATTCATTGGTTGCTTCTTGTAAGTGCCCTGACTAGAGATTGAACCCACAACCTTGGCATATCAGGAAGACATTCTAACCAACTGAGTATTTTTTAAAACCATAAAACTTTACAAGACACTTCAGGAAATGCCACACAAAGCAGTGATTCTTAAAATCTAATGTGCATTTGAATCACACAGGGATTGTGTTAAAATGCAAATTCTCATTTAGCAGATCAAGAGTGTAGAGTCTTCATTTCTAAAAATCTCCTAAGTGATGAGACCACATTCTGAGCAACAATGAACTGCGAAACCTTTCTTTAGAATCCTGTCAACATATTAATTAACATTCTTTGAGTATCGTCATTCAAGAAGTTCCAAATATAAGTATATTCTCATTATGGGGCCTAGTTGGCTAACATCAAATACCATTGCTGGCCCTGTCAATATCCTGAGGCAGTATTTCCTAACGTCCCCCTCAACAACAGATTCCATTTGCAACTCTGAGTCTGGCTACTTGGGGAATCAACCTATTCCTGGAGAATAAAGTTGGACAGGTTAATTTAACCAAGTTGTCTGTGGTCACCTTTCTAGAAAGTAAGTGTTATGGGGCTGAGATATCCAACTCTCCATATCCATTACTATCTTCCATTCTCATAATCTCAATTAGCTCAAATACTCACCCTTTCTGGGCTGATTGTGAATACTGATGGCCTGGGTCTGATAGTTTCCATCATCATTCTGCACACACACGAGATGAGAGTCTGCCTTCTCATTGAAGCAAGCACCTCCCGCCAGGACATGCTCATTAGACTTGTTCATGGCTTTCATCATCTGCAATCAAAGAAGAGGATTAGCTTTCTTTCTTATTCTACCAAGAATTTTTCTTTTTGTTTGACATGGCCTAACTCCTTCACCTTTGAAGACAAAACAATATAATTTGGTACAGTGACAAAGGGGCTACTGAACAATGAAAACAAAGTGAAAAATCAGTCACAGTCAAATCAACAAATACAAAAATTCTCTGTATAGTTTATAGGTGATTTGTATTAAAACCTACGCACATGACAAATTCTGCATTCATTTTTTTGGTCTTTTATTGTTGCACTAAACTCAACTAAAATTAGTTTAGCTAATTGCAGTAGTTTCTGTTATACAGTGGAAACTCTTAAGACAAATTTATACTTAAGTTCTAAGTCAAAAGAAAGTCCCATAATAAGTGTGTCTGCCTTCTTTTTCCATAGCCATAGAAAGGAGTGAGGCCTTTGCTGTAAAATATTTAAACTCCATTGTTTCTTAGTTTCACTAATTTATGTTTGAGATTTTCATTGAAATTATTTATGAATACTTTGTTCTTATCAAAAGACTTTAAATGATATTGTATTTTGCTGTGTATAATGTGCAACCACACTTTGTTACACAAACAGGCTTATTTTCCCCTCAAAAATTTGGGTAAAAAAGTGTACATTATACACAGCAAAATACAATAATTCTGAAGCTAACCTGTAAAAACTCATTTTGTATCTAGTAAACAGATCTGAACTTAATATATTATTTTTTTTGAATTTATAATTTTTTTTAAGTTTTATTTTATTTTTTCAATTATTTGTCTCTGCCTACCCCCCACCACTTTCCTTGCCCCCTCCCTCCTTCCCTCCCTCAGCTCTTCTCCTTTGGTTTTGTCCATGAGTCCTTACTATATGTTCCTTGACTTTCCCCTTCCCTTCCTTTTCCCTGCCCCCTCTCCCTCCTTCCCTCTTGTCCCTGTTGATTTCTTTTCCTTTCAGTGTTGCTGGTCTTATTTTCCTTGCATCTTTGTATTGTTGGTTAGGTTCCACTTACAGGTGAGATCATATGGTATTTGTCTTTCACCCCCTGGATTATTTCGCTTAGCATAATGCTCTCCAGTTCCATCCATGCTGTCGCGAAGTTTGGTAGTTCTTTTTTTCTTTCTGCTGCGTAGTATTCCATTGTGTATATGTACCATGATTTTTTAATCCAATCATCTACTGATGGGCATTTAGGTTGCTTCCAACACTTGGCTATTGTAAATTGTGCTGCTATGAACATTGGTGTTCTTTTGTATTAGTGTTTTGGGATTCTTAGGGTATAGTCCCAGCAGGGGAAATCACTGGATCAAAAGTTCCATTTTCAGCTTTTTGAGGAAATTCCACACTGCTTTCCACAGTGGCTGCACCAGTCTGCATTCCCACCAACAGTGTACTAGGCTTCCCTTTTCTCCACAGCCTCGCCAGCACCTGTTGTTTCTTGATCTGTTTATGATGGCCATTCTGACCAGTGTGAGGTGGTACCTCATGGTGGTTTTGATCTGCATTTCTCTGATGGCTAGTGATGCTGAGCATCCTTTCAAATGCCTCTGGGCCCTCTGTATCTCTTCCTTGGAAAAGCATCTGCCCAGGTCCTTTGCCCATTTTTTGATTGGATCGTTTGTCTTCTTGGAGTGGAGTTGAGTGAGTTCTTTATATATCTTGGAGATCAAACCTCTATCTGATGTATCATTAGCGAATATATTTTCCCATACAGTTGGCTCCCTTTTCATTTTGCTGATGTTTTCTTTTGCCATGAAGAAGCTTCTTATTTTGATGAGGTCCCACTTGTTTATTCTTTCCTTTATGTCCCTTGCTTTAGGAGACATATCAGTAAAAAAATTGCTGCGTGGGATATCTGAGAGTTTCCTGCCAATGTTCTCCTCTAGGACTTTTACAGTGTTGCGACTTACATTTAAGTCTTTGATCCATCTTGAGTTTATTTTTGTGTATGGTGTCAGCTGATGATCCAATTTCAATTTTTTGCATGTAGCCGTCCAGCTCTCCCAACACCATTTGTTGAAGAGGCTATTATTGTTCCATTTTATGCTTCTGCCCCCTTTGTCAAATATTAGATGCCCATAGAGACCTGGGCTTATTTCTGGGCTTTCTATTCTGTTCCACTGGTCTATGGGTCTGTTCTTGTGCCAGTACCAGATTGTTTTGAGTATAGTGGCTTTGTAGTAGAGTTTGATGTCCGGTATTGTGATCCCTCCTACTTTGTTTTTCTTTCTCAAAATTGCTGAGGCTATTCGGGGTCATTTATGGTTCCATATAAATTTTTGAAATGTCTGTTCTATTTCTGTGAAATATGTCATTGGTATCTTAATAGGGATTGTGTTGAATCTATAAATTGCTTTGGGTAGTATGGACATTTTGATGATATTAATTCTTCCAATCCATGAGCACGGTATATGCTTCCATTTATTTGTCTTCCTTAATTTTTTTCAATCTTGTATAGTTTTCTGCATACAGGTCTTTTACCTCTTTGGTTAAATTTATGCCTAGGTACTTTATTTTTCTTCTTGCTATATCGAATGGTATTTTTTCTCTGATTTCTTCTTCTTCTATTGCATTGCTGGTGTACAAAAATGCCTTTGATTTCTGAATATTGACTTTGTATTCTGCTGTTTTGCCAAATTCACTTATTAGGTTGAGGAGTTTTTTGGTAGAGTCTACAGGGTTCTCTATGTACACTTTTATGTCATCTGCAAACAATGATAGCTTTACTTCCTCCTTTTCTATTTGGATGCCTTTTATCTCTTTCTCTTGTCTGACCGCTGTGGCTAGGACTTCCAATACGATGTTGAAAAGAAGTGGTGAAAGCGGACATCCTTGTCGTGTCCCCAATCTTAGTGGGAAAGCTTTCAGTTTTTGCCCGTTAAGTATGATATTGGCTGTAGGTTTTTCATATATGGCCTATATTATGTTGAGGAATGCCCCATTTATTCCCATTTTGCTGAGTGTTTTGATCATAAATGGGTGCTGTGCCTTATCGAATGCTTTTTCTGCATCTATCGAGATGATCATGTGGTTTTTGTCTTTTCTTTGATTTATGTGATGTATCACGTTTACTGATTTGCGTATATTGAACCATCCCTGCATGCCTGGGATGAATCCCACTTGATCGTGGTGGATAATCTTTTTAATGTATTGCTGGATGCGGTTTGCCAATATTTTGTTGAGAATTTTAGCATCTATGTTCATCAGTGAAATTGGCCTGTAGTTTTCTTTCTTTGTAGGGTCTTTATCTGGTTTTGGGATCAGGGTGATGCTGGCCTCATAGAAAGAGTCTGGGAGTCTTTCCTCCTCTTGGATTTTTTGGAATAGTCTGAGAAGGACAGGGCTTAGCTCTTCCTTAAACGTTTTGTAAAATTCTCTTGTGAAACCGTCCGGCCCTGGGCTTTTGTGTGCTGGGAGTTTCTTGATGACTGCTTCAATTTCCCCAGCTATTATCGGTCTGTTCAAGCTTTCTGTTTCTTCCTCCTTCAGTGTTGGAAGATTATACTTTTCTAAAAATTTGTCCATTTCATCAAGATTTTCAAATTACTTGGCATATAATTGTCCATAGTAGTTTCTGATGATCCTTTGTATTTCTGTGGTATCAGTTGTTATTTCTCCTCTTTCATTTCTGATATTATTAATTTGGGTCCTCTCCCTTTTATTCTTGATGAGTCTGCTTAAAGGCTTGTCAATTTTATTTATCTTTTCAAAGAACCAGCTTCTGGATTGGCTGATCTTCTGAATTGTTCTTTTTGTCTCTATGTCATTCAGTTCTGCTCTAATCTTGACTATTTCCTTCCTTCTACTTGCTTTGGGATTTATTTGTTGTTGTTTCTCCAGTTCTTGAAGTTGTAGTGTTAGGTCTTTAATTTGAAATGTTTCTATCTTTTTTAGGTAAGCCTGTACTGCTATGAACTTCCCTCTCAGGACCGCCTTTGCTGTGTCCCATAGGTTTTGGACTGTTGTCTCTTCATTTTCATTTGTTTCCAGAAATTTTTTTATTTCTTCTCTTATCTCATTATTGACCCATTCATTGTTTAATAGTCTACTGTTCAGTCTCCATGAGTTTGCAAGTTTTTGAAGTTTCTCTTTGAGGTTGATTTCCAGTTTCAATCCCTTGTGGTCCGAGAAAAAGTTTGGTATTATTTCAATTTTCCTGAATTTGCTGAGGTTTGCTTTGTGTTCTATCATGTGGTCTATCTTTGAAAAACTGCCATGAGCATTTGAAAAGAATGTGTATTTTTCTTCTTTGGGATGTAAGGTTCTATATATGTCAGTTAAGTTTCTTTGATTCAGTGTGTCATTCAGCGCCACAATATGTTTATTAATGTTTTGTTTCTTTATTAATGAACGTTTTGTTTGACAGCGGGGTGTTGAAATCCCCTACTATCAGTGTGTTGCTGTCTATATCTTTCTTGAAGTCATCCAACAATTTCCTTATAAACTTGGGGGCTCCTATATTGGGAGCATATAAGTTTACAATGTTGTTGTCTTCTTGATAGATTCTTCCTTTAAGTATTATAAAGTGCCCCTCTGGGTCTCTCTTTATGGCCTTTGTTTTGAAATCTACTTTGTCTGATACAAGTATGGCAACCCTGGCCTTTTTCTCATGCCCATTTGCTTGGAATAGTTTTTTCCATCCCTTTACTTTCAATCTGTGTAGGTCTCTTGTTCTGAGGTGGGTCTCTTGTAGGCAGCATATGTGTGGGTCATGTTTTCTTATCCATTCAGCTACCTTGTGTCTTTTGACTGGGGCATCTAGTCCACTCACACTGAGAGATATTACTGATAGAAACTTACTCATCTTTTCTCTTTGTACCTGTGTTCCTCTCTCTCTCATTCTTTTCCTTCATCTGCTTAAACCAGTCCCCTTAGTGTATCTTGGAGTGCTGGTTTGGTAGAGATACATTCTTTTAGTCTTCTCTTGTCTGGGAAACTCCGTATTTCCCCTTCTATTTTAATGGAGAGCCTAGCTGGGTAGAGCAGCCTTGGCTGTAGGCCGCTGCTTTTCATGGCTTGGAATATTTGTTGCCATTCCCTTCTGGCTTGTAGTGTTTCTGTTGAGAAGTCAGCTCCTAGGTGTATTGGGGCCCCCTTGTATGTTACTTTCTCCTCCCTTGCTGCCTTGAGGGTTCTCTCTTTGTCTTTGTCATTTGCCATTTTAATGATGATGTGTCTTGGAGTGGACCTCTTTGAGTCACTCTTGAGTGGGGTCCTCTGTGCCTCCTGGATCCATGAGACCCTTTCTCTGCTCAAATTAGGGAAATTTTCCATCATTACTTTTTCGAGGAGGTTCTCTATCCCTTGCTCCTCTTCTTCTCCTTCTGGTATCCCTATTATACAGATATTATTGTGTTTCAGGTTGTCCTGCATTTCCCTAAATGCCTCTTCAGTCTTTTTGAGTCGTTTTTCCATTTTGTTCTTTCTGGGAGCTTCTTTCTACTTTATCCTCCATCTCACTGATTTGATCCTCGGCTTCATCCAGTCTGCTTTGGATTCCTTCTACTGTGTTCTTCAATTCAGAAATGGTATTCTTCATATCCTCTTGTGTCTTCTTGATAGTTTCTATGTCCTTTTCCAGGCTGATATAGTTTGCTGTAAGATCCTGATAGTTTCTCTGCAGTTTCTTATAGCTATCTTTGAGCTGGCTGAGCTCATTGAGCTTCCTTAGAACCATTGTTTTGAGTTCAGTATCTGATAGTTCCCTTGCCTCTATTTCATTTAGCTCTCTCTGTGGGGAGTCCCCTTTTCCACTCATTTGGGGGGAACTTCTTTTTCTTCCCATTTTTGTGAGAGTCTGTTAAGTATTTTTGTCCTTTTCTTTCTGGGCCTGCCTCTGATGATGTCAGTTGTTGACCCTATATGCCCTTGGGTTGTTTGTTTGAGCCTTCCAGGAGTCTACTGTCTGTGTCTGACTCCTGCTTGGGGCAGCTCTGTGACCCCGTCAGGGCTGGGCTATTTTTTGGGATCTCTCTGCACTCTCACACGGGCTCCTTGAGCGCGCTCCCTGTGCGGCAAGATCCCCTGCCTGCCTGGGCTCGCATGTGCTTGCCCCAGACCAGGGGGCTTATTCGCGACCTCACATACTCATCTGGCTCCCCTGGCTGGCGAGCTCCCCGGCACTGGTCAGTTTAGGGTCTTCTATTGTGTGTTTTCCCCGCTTTTGGCTCTTTGGGTGCGTTGCTTGCCCTCACCAAATGGGGACTACGGAAATGGAAGGAAGTCAGCTCCAGGACTCTCCGGTTAATCATGTCTCTGGTCTCTCCTCCAGGGACTCTGGGCAGCTCTACTAATTTTGTGGGCCGCTCCGCAATTGCGGGCGCGTGAGTCAATTTACGCCTGCCCTTGCCGTTCTGTGCACTCCCTCACAGGCCGTATTGGTGCCAATCTGTGGGAGGCCTTGCCGGCCGGTGCAAGCATTCGCCAGCCCGCGCGGGTCACACACACGCTCGCCAACTCTCACCGGTCACTCGGTGCAAGTGTGCCTCAAAATTCTTTAATTGCTTGTGTAGCATCCATCTTCCCCACCCAAGATTCCATTCTGTTTCCAGCTTCTACAGCCTGCCCATATTCCTTAACTTATGGTCCCTTTACATTTCAAAACCAGGAATGGCTGAAGAAATCCTCAACTCGCTTCTCTCTAATTCTTCTCCTGTGAACACATCTCTGTCTTAATATATTATCTTGATGCTTAAATGTTAGCTTCTGGTTCAAAAAGGCTAAAAAAAATTTGTTTTTATTTCCCATTTTTTCCTTCATGCTATCCCGTTTGTCTAACTTTTTAATCCAATCCTTTAAAAATGGCTTCAATCTTTTAAAACTTTAATCCAAAACTTTTATTTTATTTTACTTCACTCTTCCTCATAAACTGAATCACCACAGTGTGAAAAATATCAGATGAGTGTTTTGATATCTTTTATATTCTTGTATCAATGTGCCCAAAAAAACTTACTGCTTTCTATCTATGAGTCTGCCTCCATTTTGCATATTAGTTCAGTTTGTTCATTAGATTCCATGTTTAAGTGAAATTACATGGTATTTGTCTTTCTCTGACTAGGTTATTTCCCTTAGCATAGTGTTCTCCAGGTCCATCAATGCTGTTGCAAAGGGTAAAATTTTCTTCTTTTTTACAGCCAGGTAGTACTTCACTGTGTAAATGTACCACAGCTATTTTATCCACTCATATGCTGATGGGCACTTGGGCTGTTTCCAAATCCTGGCTAATGTAAATAACGCTGCATTGAAAATAGGGGTGCATATATTCTTTCGAATTAGAGTTTCACGTTTCTTCGGATAAATTCCCAGAAGTGAAATTGCTGGGTGAAAGAAAACATTAACAAAATGAAAAGACAACTCACTGAATGGGAGAACATATCGTCACTGATACATCTGGTCATGAGTTAATATCCAAAGTTTATAGAGAACTTATAAAACTCAACACCAAAAAAACAAGCAATCCAATCAAAAAATGGGCAAAGGACCTGAATAGGCTCTTCTCCAAGGAAGACATACAGAGGCCAACAGGCATACAAAAGGATGCTCGACGTCACTAATCTTCAGAGAAATGCAAATTAAAACCACAATGAGATATCACCTCATACCTGTCCGAATGGCTATCATCAATAAATGAAGAAACATCAAGTGCTGGTGAGGATCTGGAAAAAGAGGAACCCTTTTACACTGTTGGCAGGAATGCAGATTGGAAAGCAGTATGGGGTTGCCTTTGCCCATTTTTAAATTGGATTGTTTATCTTTTCCTTTCTTGAGTTGTAAGAGTTTTTCTATATTCTCGATACCAGATCCTAGTCAGATATAAGATTTGCAAATATTTTCTCCCATTATGTAGTCTGTCTTTTTGCTTTCTTGTTAATGTCTTTGGATGTATAAAAGTTTTTAATTTTTATCTACTTTTGTTGCTTGTGCTTTTGGTGTCATATCTAAGAATCCACTGCCAAACCCAAGGTCATGAAAATTTAACCATGTCTTTTTCTAAGAGTTTCATGGTGTTAGCTCTTATATTTAGGTGACTGATCCACTTTCAATTGTCTTGTTTATGATGAAAAATAGGGGTGTAACTTCATTTTTTTTTTTTTTAGATTTTATTGATTTATTTATTTTTAGAGAGAGGGGGAGGGAGAAAGAGAGGAAGAGAAACATCAGTGTGTGGTTGCCTCTCACATGCCCCCTTCTGGGGACCTGACCCACAACCCAGGCATGTGCCCTGACTGGGAATCAAACCAGCAACCCTTTAGTTCGTAGGCCTGCACTCAGTCCTCTGGGCCACACCAGCCAGGGCCATTCTTTTACATGTGGAAATCCAGTTGTCCCAGCATCAATTATTGAAGACTATTCTTTCACCACTGAATGGTCTTAGCATCCTTGTAAAAATCAACTGGCCATAATGTATGAATTTAGTTTTGGATTCTTAATTCTATTTTATGACAGTATCACACTGATTTGATTACTGTAGGCTTGCAGTAAATTTGGGAACTAGGAAGTGTAAATCCTTCAATTTTATTCTTTTACAAGATTATTTTGGCCCAAGGACCTCTCAGAATTCCAAATGAATATGACTATTGGCTTTTCCTTTTCTGAAGCAAACAAAAAGCCACTGGAATTTTGACAGGTCTTGCATTTAATACTTTTAGTATTGTCATCTTAATATTAAATATTCCAATCTAAGAACATGAGATGTCTTCCTATTTATTGAGGTCTCTTCTTCAAGTTCTTTCACCAATGTTTTGTAGTTTTCAGGGTATAAGTCTCTTGCCTCCTTGGTTAAATGTATTCATACATATAGTATCGATACAATTATAAGATACTATGATCTCCTGGCTTTACTTCATAACTCTTGAAAAGTTAATATTTTAATATAGTACTGTATCACTAGAGGCATCCAAACAATAATATTCCTCTCACACTGACATTTATTAACCTCACTAGTCCAAACCACTTCTATCATAGTTTTTTCACAGGTAACTTTTAAGTAACTCTTTTGCAAACAAGATAAATTCAGCTGGAAGATTCCTACTTAGAGAAGTCAACAGATGGACTAATTTATGTTCTCATTTGCAATTTACATTTGTATCATGTAAAAGAAACCCATAGAATTACATATAGTAATTAAAAGAATGTTATATTCATCATTTCTTCTAAATCATTAGGCTAAAGTACTTTCTAATTTTGTCTACACTAAGCAGATTAAGAAATATTTTCAATTCCGACTCTAAAAAAATCATTTCTCTGAATGTCAACTTCAAGTCCAATGAGAGGAAAAGCTTCATATTTCTTTAGAAATGAACAGATTTTTTTCCTCTTAAAATCATGTTAATTTACACCAAGAGGAGTTTCCCAGATAGTCAAAGAACCTTAATACATTTGTCCTATTATGATTAATATGAATACTTGACTTTCTATTAGTTGTGCTATTTCTCTGCTCTATCCATTCAAATTCTGCAACTGTCTCTTATATCTATCACTATCTGCACCATAGATCAAGACCTAATTACCTCTTTTCTGGACTTCATCTTATAACTGATTTTTCTATTCTCTGTCAGCTCTGATTCATCCTGCACAATATTTCCATATTTACCAAAGCACAGCTCCGATGAAGTCACTTCTCCATCTTGTCCTCTACTCAAGATCACAAGCTTCCTATGCTCTGCCTTGGCCACAAACCAGCTTTATGCCTTGCTTCCCTTCTGACTGTATATCCTTATATACAGGAATATTCTGCCTAGTGCACTACTATTTCCCATCTGTGAGCTTTAGCATGTGCTATTACTTAGCCCACCTTGCTTTTCTTCTATATTGAAGCACCTGAAAAAGTTGCCTCCCAAATCAAAACTTGGTAAAATACCAAATCCTGCATGTAGCCTTCTTTAACTCCCAATAAGACACCAGTGTGACCACTCCCTTCTTTGAAATGCCATAGCACATTCTTTGTATTCCTTACATGGTATTATCCACATTCAAACTTGGATTAAGGTTAAGAGCAAGAACTCAAGCAAAACTGCTTATACTTCAGTCCTGGCTTTGTAACTAATTAGCTTGGTCCTTGGGCAAGTTACTTGACTTCTCTGGGTCCTAGTTTCTTCCTCTATAAAATGAAATGCTAAAAGTAATTATTTCATACAATTATGAGAATTAAATATCTGTAAAGTCTTAGTACAGCACCAAGAACATAACAAGCACTGACTGTTTGTTAAACAAAATCTGTATGCTTGCTTTCTCCACCCTGTTTATAAAATCATTGGCCAACCTTAAAATCTGCAGCAAATAATTCATTACAGTACTTCTATTAGATAATGGGATTCAGGCTTTTCCTAAGGAATCACAAATTAGTGACAATGACATACTGATAAAAGGCAAGAAAACAAATGCTGTGATAACTGTATGTGCAAAATAACATACATGGAGCACCAACTGTGAGCCAGGCGCTGAACTAAGGCTGTATGGGTCTTATCTCAAAAGAACCATTTTAAGATACCAAGTGAAGTAGTACATAAGCCTTATCTTGTATTTCCCACTGCTGGAGTCTAATCATCTATGAAGAATACAAGAGTCAATGACAGAATATAGTTCTAGGAATGACTGTGCTGGAGGAATGTGTGAGGAATTATTATACCTAATTCATTTCTGAATTACATGCCATGTCTTTCAATTTCTTCTCTGAGATCTTATGTTAAAAATGACAGTTTGATTTAGCTTTTTGATTTGAAGTAGAAAGGGCACGTAATAGATAAATTTAAGCAGGGCTTTGAGGAACAGCTATAAAACTAGTATATAATGTGTAAGGCTTATTGCACAGGGCCTTGCTCACAGCAGGTACTCAATAAATATTTGCTGAATACATTAATTAGTAACCCATATAAGCAGGGATGGATTTGGAGAGTTTGCCTTATACATGGAATTCTACTGATAGTAAATGTTGTTAGCATAAATTTAAAAATTTTTTGGCTCACTTATAATTGCAGTGTCATGTAGATTAAGTATTTAATAAAATAAGTTTTAACAATTCAGTTCTATAAACATTTATCAAGTGACAAGAAACTTAGGGAGGAAGATCCACTACAGAGGCATGGAAAATCCATGAAAGCAAACCACGGCATCATGGATACAACGATGAATGAAAAATATACTCTCTGCCCTGAAGATGCTCAAAATTCAGAGCTGGAGGAGATTCATACTGATCAGCTAAACATGTTACATGAATAAAGAAAGCTGGGAAAACATAGGAAAAAAAGAGTGGTGCCATCTTGGGGGTGGAGAATTCTAGGAAGTATCCCAAAGGGTATCATTTGAATTGGCTTTGAAGTCAGGTATAGAGGAAGATCACCTTGGATAAAGGGAAAGCATCAGTGAAGAAACAAATAGAACTGAGAAGGAAACACTGAGCTGAATAATGAAGGAACAGGGAGCAAAATATCCTTTTCCAGGAGATATTTAGAAAAAATATACTTATCTTTCTAGTTAGCTGGAGTTCACTTGTGTCCAGAAGCTAGCATCAACCTTCCAGTTCTATGTGTCTAAATATTAGCTATGAACCTTTACTCATTCATTTAGTGAACATTTATTGAGCATGTACTATGTACCAGGCATTTTGTTAGTACTTCATTTATTTAGTAAATCCCTTCATTCATGGAACTTAGATTCTTGTGTGTGTAAGGGAAAGAAACAAAAACAATAAACAGAATACATGAAATGTTAGGCACTGGTAAGTACCAAACTGAAAAATAAAGCATGGAAGGAGGACTAGGAGTACTGGTGCCATTTGAAATAGGACAGTCAGGGGAGGCCTTACTGAAAAATGAGAGGACAGCAATGGAATTATCTAAGGAAAAGCCTTGCAAGCATGTAGAAGAGCAGGTGCGATGGCCTTGGAGTGGTAGCATGATGGCATGGTAGTTGCAAGGAAGATTAAGGACAGTGTGGAAGATTAAGGCTGGAGCTGAATAACAGAAAAAGAAGTAGTATACAAAATTAGGATAGAGAGGTAATGGGTTAAGGAGTACAAATGGTGTAGAGGACTTCAGTTTCTATTTTAAGTGGGATAGATCTTTGGAGGGTTTTTGAGCAGAGGAGTGATATGATTTGACTTAGTTTTAACAGGATCACTCGGGATGCTGTGGTGAGAATAGACAGAGGAGGAGAGGGAACTAACAGGAAGACTGTTAGAAAGCTACTGCACAAACCCAAGACAGGAATGATGTTAACTTAGACCAAGGCAGGCCCAAGGACTGAGAGGTGGTTGGGTTCTAGATATATTTGGAAGGTAAAGCAAGCAGAATTTCTTACAGATTAAACATGGGGAAAAAAAAAAGACAGATAACTCCAAGGTTTGGGGCCTGGTAACGAGAAGGACAGTACTGCTATTAACATAGGGAAGGCAACAAGAGGGAAGATCAGGAGGTCAGAGTCGAACCTGCTAAGTTTGAGATGCCTATGCAAACAGAGATGTCAAGTGGGCAGTAAGACACTCAAGTCTACAAAACAGGGGAAGAGATTTCAGGCAGGAGAAAGACACCTGGAAGACATCAGTAGAGAGACAGTATTTAAGGCCAGAAAACTAGATAGATCATCAAGATAATGACAGAAACAAAACTTAAAAGGACTAAGTCCTTGCGGATCCTTTTAATTTATACCTGTGGTTAAATACTGTCTTCTACATATAAACACTAGGAATAGCTATACCAATAGTCAACGCAGCATCACTTCCCTCCTTGCACTATTTTCCAGTGCACATTTCACCAACTCCTACAATTCTTCTGAAAAGTGGGCTATCTGCTCCTTCTCCCTAAGAGAAAAGAAACGTATTCCTTGAAGGCCAGAAAATAAAACATTCCTCAGATTTTTGGGCCATCTGTTCTTGCTACTGCTACAAGGAATCTTTGAAATTATGCTTTTGAAACTTCACATTTTTCTGAAGAATATGTGTAGCTTTCAATTAAAATAAACCCAAACTCCTATTTTAGAATCTTAGAGTGAAAAGAATCTCAAGAAGCCATTCAGACTAAATTATAAAAGACAGGGAGTTGCACAGATAAGATTTCAGAGATTCTTATGTTACATTACAACTAACATAAACTTCTCTATACCTGTCTCTTGTTTTGAGTAAAGGGTTATTAACAAACTTTTGTTCCCTTTTGTTAAGACTTTGACACTGGGTTTACTATTTGGCTCTATTACCACAGTGACCTGATAAAAGTTTGAATGTTTACTACATTACTAGAAAAAAATTGCTTTATTTTTATATCTACATTTAAAATGACTGCTAAAATGTACATATTTAAATTTTGACATATGTACATACCCGCAAAAACAGCATTTGAAGTCACTGTCTATTCTCTTCTACTGATCTATACATATACACATATATTTGCATAAAGGCCCCACCCCTTCCAATGTAACAGGAGCACTGAGACAAAGGAATATGGCCCAAATTAAAGAACAGATCAAAGCTTCAAAAATAGAACTAAGCAATGAACAGATAGCCAAACTATCAGAGGCACAGTTCAAAACACCATTAATCTGGATGCTCACTGAATTGGTTGAGTATGGTCGCAAAATGGAGGAAAAAGTGAAGGCTACACAAAGTAAAATAAAGAAAAATAAGCAGGGAACCAACAGTAAAGGGAAGGAAACTGGGACTCAAATGAACGGTTGGGAGCAGAAGGAAGAGATAAACATTCAACCAGAACAGAATGAAGAAACTAGAAATCAAAAAAATGAGGAGAGGCTTAGGAACCTCTGGGACAACTTTAAACAACCCAACATCCAAATCATAGAGGTGCCAGAAGAAGAGGAAGAGTAAGAAATTGAAAATTTATTTGAAAAAATAATGAAGGAGAACTTTCCCAATCTTGCCAAGGAAACAGAATTCCAGGAAGTTCAGGAAGTTCAGAGAGTCCCAAAGAAGTTGAACCCAAAGAAGCACACACCAAGGCACATCACAATTACATTCCCCAAGATTAAAGATAAGGAGATAATCTTAAAAGAAGCAAGAGAAAATGAGTCATTTACCTACAAATGAGTTCCTATAAAACTGTCAGTTGATTTCTCAAAGAACCTTTCAGGCAAGAAGGGGCTGGAAAGAAGTATTCAAAGTCATGAAAGACAAGGACCTACATCCAAGATTACACTATATAGCAAAGCTATCATTTAGAACGGAAGGGCAGATAAAGTGCCTCCCAGATTAGGTTAAGTTAAAGGAGTTCATCATTCCCAAGGCCTTATTACATAAAATGTTAAAGGGACTTATCTAAGAAAAAGAAGATGATCAAAACTATGAACAGTAAAATGACAACAAACACACAACTATCAACAACTGAACCTAAAAAAACAAAAACAAACTAAACAAACAACTAGAACAGGAACAGAATCATAGAAATGGAGATCAGAGGGGAGGGGGAAGAATGAGGGAAAAGGTACAGGAAATAAGAAGCATAAATAGTAGGTAGAAAACAGGCTGGGGAAGGTTAAAAATAGTATAGGAAATGGAGAAGCCAAAAGCTTATATGCATGACCCATGGACATGAACTAAGGGCAGGGGTGGAGGAAATGCTAGGGGGAGGGGTGGTGCAGGGAGGAGAGGAATAAGGGGGAGAAAAAAATGGGAGAACTGTAATAGCATAATCAATGAAATATATATTAAAAAAAATACTGTCATTAATCTACCCTTAAAATAAGCCTTAACATCCGGCAGTGTAAGGCCCTGAATTATGCTCTTTTTGAAAGTTGTCTTGGCCATTATAGGTTCATTGTATCTCCAAATAAATTTTAGAATCAGTGTCTCAATTTCTTTAAATAAAAAAGTCTGCTGGTATTTTGATTGAGAGCATGTAAGCTATGGATCAATTTGGGAGGAAGTGATATATTAGCAATACTGAGTCTCCTGATCCACAAACATAGTATATCTCTTCATTTATCTGGGTCCTCTTTAATTTCTTTTAGCAATGTTCTGTTGTTTTCAGTGCAAAGGTACTGCAAATCTCCTGGCAAACTTATCCCTAAGTATGTCATGTTTCTGATGCTACTGTTTGTTTTAAATTCCAATTTCTGATTACTTATTGTTAGTATACAGAAATATGATTGATTTTTACACAATAGTTTTGCAACTTTGCTAAATTTACTTATTATATCTAGTAGTCATTTTGTAAATTCTTTATGATTTCCTACATAGATAAACGTGTTACCTGTAAAAGGTGATCTTCATTTTTAAAATCTGTATTCATCTTATTTTGTTTTCTTGTCTTATTATGTTGGCTAGATGCTTCACTGAAATGTTGTACATAAATAAAAAGACATCCTTTCCTTGTTCCTAATCTAAAGAGGAAGCATTTACTCTGTCACCATAAATATATTAATTGTAGGTTTTCTTGGTAGATGCATCTTAGGGTGTGGAAGTCCTCTTCTACTCTTAGACTGCCAAAATGCATACACACCTTGAATGGAAGTAGGATTTCCTCAAATGCTTCTTCTGCATCATACAATTTTTCTTTCTTATCCTGCTAATGTGGCGAATTATAGATTTTTTTAATATTAAACTGACTTAGAATTCTTTTAAAGATTTATTGGTGTGAAATTGGTTAATAAAACTATATAGGTTTCAAGCGTACAATTCTATAATACATCATCTGTATATTGCACTATGTGTTTACCACCCAGAGTCTAGTCTCTTCTGTCACGTACGTTTGACCCCATGGAATAAACCCCACTTAGCCATAAGGTACCTTATCATTTTCTGTATTGGTGAACTGGATTTAATAAACATTTGTTATGTACTTACACAACTATCTTCATGAGCAATATTGGTGTGTAGTCTTCATTTTTTGCAATTTTTTTTCCTTCTTTTGTCAATAGAATGAGATTCCCTCCTCATCTATTTCCTGAGAGTGTTTTTATAGATCTGATGTTATTTCCTCCCTGATTTAGTAAAAGTCACCAGTGAAACCATTTGGACCTAGTCTTTTCTTTATGGGAAGGTTTCTAACAATAATTCAATTCTTTCAATAGATACAGGGCTATTCAGATTATCTGCTTCTTCTTGACAAAAGTATGAAAGCTTAATGTTCAAGGAATCTGTCCATTTTGCCCAAGTTGAATATGTATTGGCATAAACATGTTCATACTATATACCATTATTGTCCTTTTACTGTCTATAGGACCTGTGATGATATCCCCCATCGCATATCTTATTTTGGTAATTTGTTTTTGTTATTTATCTAATCAGCCTGACTAGAGGTTTCTCAATTTTATTGATCTCAAAAACTAGTTTTTGGCTTCAATTTCCAAATTGTTTTTCTGTCTTCAATTTTATCAATTTCTGGTCTTGTATTTATAATTTCCTTACTTCTGTTTACTTTAATTTGCTCTTAATTTCCTAATTTCCAGAGATACGAGAGTAGGTCATTGATTTGAGATGACTTTTCCCCCCCTGAATATAGAAGTTTCATGCTATCAGTTTCTCTCTACCACTGCTTTAGCTGTATCTCACAAATTGTGATATGCCATGCTTTTATTTTCAGTCAACTCAAAATATTTTCTAATTTTCCTTTAGGTTTCTTCTTTGACCTATTTGTTGAGAACTGTTTCTTCTGTTTCCAAATACTGAGATTTTCTAGAGATCTTTATGGTATTGATTTTTCATTTAAAGCTATTGTGGTCAGAGACCATACTTTGCATGATTTGAGTCATTTAAAATTTATTGATATTTCTTTTACACCACAGTTTGTGGTCTATCTGGTAAATGTTCTCTGTGTACTGGGAAAAAATGTGCATTCTGCTGCTTTTGGGTGGAATTTGCTATAAAAATCGATCGTGACAAATTTGTTGACCATGTTCAAGTTTTCTATGTCCTTGGTGATTTCCTGTCTACTTCTACCAATTACTGTAAGAGAGTTATTGAAGTCTCCAAATATACTTAAGGATTTGTCTATCATTGTAGTTCTATCAGTTCTTGCTTCATGCATTTTGAAACTGTTATTAGATGTATAAATATTCATAATTGTTATATCCTTCTTATAAACTGATCCTTAATAATTATAAAATATTTTTTGTCCGTTAATATTCTTTATTCTGAAATAAACTTTAGCATTATTCTATTCAAGTTTTTTTTAGATGAGCATTACAATGGTGTATCTTTTTCCATTCTTTTGTATTTAAACTACTTGTGTCCTCAGGTTTCAAGCAGATTTTTATTCATAGCATATAACTGAAAATTGTTTATCCAATCTGATTTTCTCTGCCTTTTAATCAAAAGTGTTTAGATTATTTATACTTAATGCTTTTTTAAATATGTTGGGTTTAAATGTAGCATACTGCCATTTATTTTTTTGGTGCCATTGCCTCTTTGCCCTCTTTTTTTACATCTTTTTCAGTCCTTTTAAATATTATTTCAGTTTATCTTCTTTGCTGGCTTATTAGTCATACCTCTGTTTTAATTTTTCTAATAGTTGCATTTGGATTTATGTTACACATCTTTTACACATCTTTTATACATCTGTTAAACATCTCGTATGTCTGTTTATGTCTTTCACCTATTTCCTATTATATTAGTATTGGAAATTTGTTTAATTTTTTTAATATGACTTTTTAACTTTATTTTTTTTAATCTATAATCATGTTTATTCTAGTACAGTTGTCTCAATTTTTACCCCTTCACTCCCCTCCACCCATCCCACCCCACCCCCTCTACCCCCACAGTCAATTCCCACTCTGTTGTCCATGTCCATGGGTCATTCATACATGTTCTTTGTCTAGTCCCTTCCCCTTCCTTCTACCATTGTCCTTTCTCCCGCTCCCCTCTGGTCACTTTCAGTCTGCTCCATGTTTCCGTGCCTGGGGTTTATTTTGTTCATTAGTTTATTTTGTTGAATAGAGTCCACTTATAGTGAGATCATACGGTATTTGTCTTTCATCAACTGGCTTATTTCACTTAGCTTAATATTCTCCAATTTCGTCCATGTTGTCACAAAAGGTAGCAGTTCCATCTCTCTTTCTTTCTTTCTTAAATGCAGATTGATTTTATTTATTCTTTTTAAATGTCAAAGTTAATTGTATTTAAAAAATTTAAAACTCTTATAAAGTCTCAGCAATTAAACCAACATGACACCAGCACAGAAATAACCAAGTAGATCAATGAAATATAATGAACAGTCTAGAGACAAACGTATATATGTAGCAACATATGATTAAGTTGATACTTCAAGTCAATGGGTAAAATGAGGCTTATTCAACAAATAAGATGCATGGACCACTATTGCTCAAAATAAAACAAATATAGAGCCCTATTTCACACATTATACGAGAAATATTCAGGTGAGTTAAAAATCAATATGTAGAATCTAAGGAGTTTTAGAAGAAAATACACACTTAATATTTTTCTTACCCTGAAGTAAAATATTCAGACCCAGGGGCTATAAAGTAAAATATTGACAGTATGACTATATTAAACATTTAAGACTGTACAGTAATATACATATAAAAAAGTAAAAGGACAAGTAATAGAGTAGGAAAGTATTTGCAACACATCTGAAAAAGGGTTAATAGGTTTTTGGGTCTTTTTAGGGAAAAAAGTTCTACAAACCTTTAATCAATAAATGGATAAAGAATACCAAAAAGTCATTTAAAGTTTTTTTAAAAAAATAATAGAAATAGGCAAGAAATATACTAAAACCGGTTTAGTTTCAACAAATAATAAAGGAACAATTAAAATAACCCATCGCTGTCACAATCAGATTAATACATATTAAAAAATATTAGTAATACCACGTATTGGCAACTCTGAAAGGAACTGGGTATTCATAGACTCCTTTTATTCATCTTAAAGCAGTCCCTTTAGCATATTTTGCAGTGCTGGTTTGGTGGAGGTGTAGTCTTTTAGCCGTCTTTTGTCTGGGAAACTCCTTAATTCGCCTTCCATTTTAATTGAGAGCCTTGCTGGGTACAGCAGTCTTGGTTGCAGGCCTTTGCTTTTCATTACTTGGAATATTTCTTGCCGCTCCCTTCCGGTTTGCAGTGTTTCTGTTGAGAAGTCAGCTGCTAGCCGTACTGGGGCTCCCTTATATGTTACTACCTCTTTCTCCCTTGCTGCCTTTAGGATTCTCTGTTTGTCTTTGGTATTTGCCATTTTAATGATGATGTATCTTGGAGTGGGCCTCACTGGGTTCCTCTTGAATGGGACCCTCTGTGCTTCCTGGACTTGTGTGACTTTTTCTCTCCTCCAATTAGGGAAGTTTTCCATCATGACTTTTTCAAACAGGTTCTCTATCCCTTCCTCATCCTCTTCGCCTTCTGGTATCCCTATTATACGGATAGTATTACGTTTCAGGTTGTCCTGAATTTCCCTAAATGCCTCTTCATTCTTTTTGAGTCTTTTTTCATTTTCTTGCTCTTTCTGGGAGCTTTTTTTCTACCTTGTCCTCCACTCGCTGATTCGATCCTCAGCTTCATCTAGCCTGCTTTTGATTCCTTCTACTGTGTTCTTCAATTCAGAAACTGTATTCCTCATTTCCTCTTGTCTCTTATCGATAGTTTCTATGTCCTCTTTCATGCTGATATAGTTTGCAGTAAGTTCCTCCTGTTTCACTGTAGCTTTTTGGTAATTCTCTCTGAGCTCACTGAGCTCATTGAACTACCTTAGAACCGTTGTTTGGAACTCAGTATCTGATAGTTTACTTGCCTCTATTTCATGTAGTTCTCTTCCTGGGTATTCGTCCTTTCCCTTCAAGTGGGGGGTGTTTCTTTTTCTTCCCATTATTTGTGAGACTCTTCTTTTTTGCTTCTGCTTCTTAAGTTGACCTGTCTTGATCTCCTGACTTTGTGGTGTCAATTTCTATGGTAAGAGACCGCTGTTTTTACTTTCTGGATCTGCCTTAATGATGTCAGATGTCATCCCTGTCTGACCTTAGACAGTCTGTTCGAGACTTTCAGTAATCTACTGTTTGTAGCTTTCTCCTTCCGCTGTTAATCTATTCTCTCTGCACTGAGCAGGCTGCCTTAGACAGCTCAGGGTGGGGCGGAGTCCCTCCTGGGGACGGGATTAATGGGTCCTTTCACGCTGTTGTCATATGGGGGAGGAGTCCGCACTGGGAACCTGCCAGCTACTCTCTCCGTTCTCTCCCCAAAGCCTCTGTCCCCAGCCTCTCCTCGAGTGTTGCCAGACCTCTCTGTGCCCCCTTTCGCCAGGGATTTACTGTCTGTGGCTGCCACTCCACATAGCAGGCAGCTTAGACAGCAAGGAGTGGGGTAGAATCCCACCTGGGGGCTGGGCTATTGGGTCCCTTGACGCTGCTGCCACTCAGGGGGTGTGGTCTCTGCCTGAGCAAGATGGTTGCTGTCTCATAGGGGATGAATTAGCACTGAGATCCAGCCGGCTACTGTTTCAGTTCTGTCCCCAAAGCCTCCTTCCCCAGTCTCTCCTCAGGCGTCTCTAGCCCACTGTGCCCCCGCCTTTGCCAGAGACCAGGGTAAGTGGCTGCCAATAAAAATTTTGCGTTGGCCCTTTGAACGGTTCTTTGTGTCTCCAGCCGCCTGTCTCTGGCAGAGAGCAACCCTGCCGATTTTCGCAGCTGGCTGTTTTCTGTGTACTTTTTGGGCTCTGATGCTGTAGGCCAGAGATCCCCGCTTTCGGTTTAGACGCTGCTCTTCTCAGGGGGCTCCTACTGGGGGTTTCAATATCCTTCTGGTGCTGCTGCCCATGGGCGCCCCGTCTGCTTTCTCAGGTCTGTACCGTACTCCTTACCAGTTAGATTGTGCTAAAGCTGATTCTTCTGTCTCTGAGGTTACAAGGCTCCTCTCTTGCTATTGTTCAGTTGTTTGTTCCAGGTGAGTTCTCCACAGTTGAGTTGTAATTCCAGGTTGGTCCTGGGAAGAGGTCAGTGTGACTTTCTCTTGCTCTTCTGCCATCTTGAGTCTCAAAAACAGGTCACTTTAAAGATTTGTTTCTACCCAGTCTGGTATTAATGCTCTCTGATATTCCAAAGTAGAACAAGCTAAACACTGATAATTACATCCCAGAAGAAGTTAAACATACACTCCAGGTACTATTTTATATTCCCCTAAAGAAAAGCCATCACAGAGGAAAACCTGGGCAAAGTCTTCCTCCACAGAGGCCCCTCACATAACAGCATGAAGCCCTGAGCTTTAAGTCCAGTAAAACATTTGTGTGACTGTACGTGCGTACGAAGTACATAATGTTTATTGAATGTACAAATAAGTAAGTAAATAGATGCTGAATAAAAAAGGATGGAAGGAAGGAAGGAAATTATTTCATACCAAGAAATAGTGAAAAAAGTAATCAAGGAGTTACCACCCTGCCTAATAAAAGAACAAATTAAAAATACAAACAAATTTTAACCAGTATAATATCAAATTAAGTTTAACATAAAATTTCCTTTTAAATCACAATTTTTTTAAGTAGAGGAAGTTTTAGTTTTTTTCCATCACCATTTATTCCCACCCCCATACCCTCTTCTACCTCCATTCACAACCCTTCCCCACCCCACAATCACCACACTGCTGTCTGTGTCCATGAGTTCTTCTTTTTCCTTTTTTGCTCAATCCCTCCACCCAACCCCCATCATTAGACAGGTAAGAAATGATTCTAAGAAAAGTTAAATTCAAAAAAGAATTCACATGACAAATAGGTAAAGAACATAGTTTAAGTATTCTGTTAATATATGTGTAGTATGCATAATTTCATTTTAGTTACAAAATGGAGCTTAATTTAAGATGTAATCATTTGCTTTTGGAACCTTACTTAAAAGTCATTTCAGGACTTAAGGTGAGCTTTGCTTAAACATTAAGGATAGTCAAAAATAACATGTACTTACAGTAAAAAGGAAAAATGAAAATATCCTACCATGAACGCTATAAAGTTAATTCTGTATCTTAATCAAAATGCAAGTCTATCACTGATTATCACAGCATCCAAATGTCAAAAACACAACCAATGACTAAATAAATCACAAATTTAACATTTTGTCTATTATGAAATTCTCTATCATTGATCTAGGTTATATAATATTATGAAGTGATTTTGCTGTTAATTAAAAAATACGTTTATATGTAATCATATATTTTTTCACCTTCATTCATGCATTCAACTAGGAAAAACATGCTTTCATGATAAATCTTACCTCATTGTATCTGTTGCTGGGAATTTTGATGCTGGTTTTCCGAACTTCCATATCAACCACCAAACCTTGAACTACTGGCAATGTATATTGGTAATTTCTGAAGTCCTGGGTAAAAGCAGATTGAAGCAAAATAAAGAAGTCATCCATGGAAGGATTTCATTTATAGTAATACAATTAGTAAAAATGTAAAGAATGTCAAAACTAAAAGATCTCACTTATCTAAATAATAGGATAATGAAAGCCCCACTGTGTCTGTGTACTCCAGCTTCCCATTAGACTGTAAAGTCTTACAAAGAAGGAGATCAAAAAGTCTCATATACCTCATATATAATATTAAACAAATATCTGAATATTTACGCTGCTTTAACACCACTTAACACTTTATGTATTTATTTGTTAACTGTTTCCTCCCCCTGAGGTAAGCTCCAAGAGGGTAGGAACTCTCACTTGTTTTGCTCTTATTATATTCCAAATGTCTGGAACATCCTATGTGCCAAATGAATATTTGTAGGGTGAAACACACATAAATATGCATGACATCTAGGGTGGCTGAAGCAAAATGAGCCAGAGTGGTAGGTGTTGAGGTCAGAGTGATATAAAACTAGATGCTATATTTCATAGGGTCTTACAGGCCACCATAAAGACCTTCACCTTTACTCTTTTTTTTTTTTTGTTCAGGTTTGTGCTTGTAGTGTATTCACACAAAGATGTGTGGCAGCTTACATTAAACAAAATGAGTAATTAAAAATTAGTTTTAAATATGAAAAAACCAGGACCCAGTAATCCCATGCTACCCAAAAACTGGGATAAGGAGGGCCACCACCAACAGTCTGGGCTGGAGAGGAGTGGATTAATGCTGAGCACATGTGCCTGCTGCTATGAGGGGAGTCTGCAACATTTGAGGGTTAGCCAGGGACACCTCTGACTTCTTTACAAAGAATAGGTGGTAAGGGAGCAATGACAAGAGTAAGAAGATCAGATAAACACAATAAAAATAATCTAGGCAAGAGACAGTAATCATGTGGAGAAAGATGTTAACAGTTCAAAGTTTGTGACAAGTTTTCATATTCTAGATATATTCTAGATATACTCTAGGATATCAGGCTTAAAATAAAAACAAGACAGAATGTTCTGTGCTTTAATTATACATTACCTCTAGTCCTCAATAATCCTGCAAGGTCACTTAGATAGTAAGTGTATAATCAGGGGCTGGAATCCTGTACTAACTCACTTCAAAGCTCGTTACACTTTCTAAAGAATATATATATGTTGTTCTTTTCCTTTAACATAAATCTTCACCTGCCTGAAGCAGCAGGGAATGCACTGCTATCAACAAAATAATAAAATCCTTCTCTTCCTTCTCCCACACAAACCCCAATAAGGAAAAAGAAAGCAAAAATTCCCAACTTACTGCAAGAAGATTCATGATGGTATGCCCTGTCTCTCCAAACAATGGCTTCCGAAATCTGACACTGAATAGTGGGCACGGATAAACTATGGAAATGAGAAATGATCAGATTAAGTCTGGCAGCTTGAAATTTGGGTAAAAGAGGTATTATGGTTGGTACTGTTTTCAAAATATAATTATAATGGCTGAATACATCTAAATACTATGAAATTTAGAGCTCCAAAAGTATTTAGGATGTTAGCATCACATGCAAATCCTAAGCCTTCTGTAAACTATAGAAGACCAGTCATTTGATGACCAAAATAAGCCTGTTGAGGAAGCTGTTTGAAAAATGACCAAAGGTCTTAGGAAGCACTGTTCTTCCAAGTGCATTAATATGATCAAGGAAATAAATATCTTCTGATTCCTTTGTGTTCAAAAAGTCTAAAAGAATTCACTCAGACATTTCCTAACTGGGATCCTCCTTAGGGGAGCCAAATACCAGTGATCCTATTTGCTTGCTCAGTCCTTAAACTTTATATTTTGAACTGTCTGTTCAAGGCAAGAAGTTATAGGGCCCAGCCAGGTAGTTCAGTTGATTAGAGCATCATTGTGATACACCAAGGCTGCAGGTTCAATCCCCGGTCAAGGCACATATAAGAATTACAAAGAATGCATAAATAAGTGGAACAACAAATTGATGTTTCTCTCACTCTCTCTCTCAAAAATCAATACATTAAATTTTAAAAGGCAAGAAGTTATACATATTGGTTCATCTGCACACAATCCTTTCCTTTACCTACTTCACTAAGCTGATTCATATGCTTCCCTCACAGTTCAAGTCCAGAGGCCCTTGTTCCAAAAATTATCTCTCATCTAATTCCTTCACTCTTGATAAAGTTAAGAGTCTACCTTGGAGCTCCCAAAGAACTCTATTAGCTTTGAGTATGTGTTTTAATACAATATACTACTTCATGACTTCTGTATGTCTACTTTACAAAGGATTTCAAGAGCCTATAGCCATGTCTTGGCTATTTCTAAATTCCCAGAATTCATGACACATGGTAGGCCTTTATTAAATTCTTGCTCGATTAATGAATAAGTGAAATGATAAAGCTGACTTGCTGAGAACATATAATATAGTTTTATTGTTTATAAAATAATTTTTCATCTCATTTGATCCTTTTAAAACCCTATATAATATAAAAGGCAAGCATTATTTCCTCCAGTTGCAAAAGAATCTGACAATCAGACAACTTGAGTGATTGTTACAAAGCTAGTAAGTGGCAAAGATAAGAACCTATTCAAGTGGTCTGATTTCTAGACCAGCATACTTTCAATTAGGTGAAGATAAAAAGTTTAAAATAAAGCTTGCATTTAGTCCTTGACATCCTTAAAAAAAAAAAAATCACAACTTACTTGCACTGCTACAACCATGGGCCACGAAGCTCTTCTGTTGCTTATCAACTGATAGTGTGATCTCTATACCACTAGTTTCAAGTATCTGTTAGGTTACATAGAATTTAATATGCTGTAACTATTTTCCGACCAAGTGACAAAAAATAAACTCACTATATATAGATACTATAAAAAATAAAGTCACTTGTTAAGTTCAAATTCATTTTCTCTCAAGATGATTCTGCATTTATCAATGAAATATAAAGCCAGTAAGTTTACAAGGTAATAAATAACTACTAACTTTCTCATTTGATATTTTCAGTCTTTCTCATTCTAGGCAAAATAAGTAGAGATAATCGCTAAGTTTAGCTTAGTTATTTCAAAATTCTGCTGAACTGTATCCCTGGGGGTGGGAGATGAAGCTCTGAATATTTCAGGACTTTATTTAGTCAACATTCTTGCTCATGCATTTTTAGAAGAAAGTATTTTACTACTTACGTCGATATTCAGCTCCAAGTCTCAACATTAGTCGGATGGGAAACACTTTAGCCCAAGGAGTTTCCCATTTCTGTATGAGAATCCCAAATAAGTAAGGTGGGGCTGGGAGTACAAGGTCTTGCAGTGACTGGTAAGTAGATGTCACATATAAGAATCCACCATGTTCTTTACTGCCAAGGAAACTTTGACTGAAGAATGAATGTCCCAAGTTGCCCACAACATTCCCTAAATCAAAAAGAGTTTATTGATTACTTTCTATCAATAAACCAATCATATTTTTTAGTAACCATTATTAGTCTATACTAGGCCAGACACTACTGAACACTAATTCCTAACTTTTCACCATGAAACACCCATGTTTACAAAGTTTCTAAAGAAATAAATGACATTTATTAAATGAAAACTTTTTTCCCATTTTTATCAGGGCTTCTGGTGAGCATAATATAACTTGTATTATCACACTGTTGAAGTCTAACTAAAAGCCAAAAATATTGATGCCTCCTAGCTAATTATTGATGCCCCCCATGCATCTAGCTAAAAGTCAGATGGTGCAACTTTACTATATGCATCAAGATAGAAATTATTGCCTCAAAAGTCACAGATAAAAAAAGTTAAGATTAGGTACATGCTCTTACAGAGCTTACAATCTCATTGGGTGAATAAAGTCAATTCATTAACATAATGAATTAAGACAATAAAGTACAATTGTGTACGAGACTTTTAGGGAAAAAGAAAACTTACAGAGAAGGTAGTACCACAGATAGGGTGGGCAGACAAATAAGAAATGTAAACAACTTACAGCTTATTAAAATTCATATTAGGTGTTTTTTTTTCCCTTTTAGCTGAAAATGCTTTTTATGAAGCACTTTCTAATTTGTGTTTTCTAAATGAAACAGTAACAAATCAGCCCTTCATTAATGAGATATTTTCCTCAGTTTAGAATTACAAAACAACTTTCTGATAACAGCTATTCAATAATATAAGAGCAGATATGTTCACTACACATGTGCAAACTTCTTTCAATACCTCTGGAAGAAGTAATACCAAATACCAAAATCCCCATCACAGAAGTTAATGCTTACTTTCCTTGAAAACTAAAATCTGTTCACAGAAGAGTTCAAGAATCCTTGAGTGAAGGTGGAGCACTATATTGACAGCAGGGTCCACGAGTAAAAAGAACACCTCTGCACGAAACTGAGAAAAGCTTTAGGGGTGAGAGCCATGTTCACCCAGATATTATCATCACTTAGGGGCTGTAAGTACTCTTGTCCCAGGATTAACCAAATCTGGCTGCACATTTAAGCTGTTTTGCTAGACATGGCCCAGGTCACAGCCTTTCATTGAGTATTGGCATGCTAGGCCCATGTCCTTCGGGAAGCCGAGAGAGCCCTGCAGAAACACGGCCCTTCTTTTGCCTTTGTAACTTGTTTCCTGAGCCCATTTCTTCTACAGCTCATTTCTTTTACCTCTGTGACTTTCTAAACAAACCTTCTCTTACAGTTTGAATCTTGGCTCTCAATTAATTCTTAATCAGAACTCAAGTACTGAATTGCTGAACCAAGGTCTTTCCTGACTCTACTGGTCTAACACCTGGTGCCATTGATCCACCAATGAAGGTACTAAATGAGTAAAGTACACTTAGGTTTGTGTATTAAACTGTGATTAAAAATCCTGTGTGGTAGACAAAACTCTGCCTGCCTCCAGGTATACATGTCTTGTTTAACTCCCTCCCCTTGAATGGGGAGCACCTATGAATATGATGAGGTTACCAATCAACTGATTTTTGAGTTAATCAAAATAGCAAACATCCATGTTGTAAAACCACTTATGGAGCAATGAGACAAGGAACTGCAGGTGGTCTTTAGGAGCCAACAGTTATTAAGAAAATGGGGATTGCCCTGACCCATGTGGCTCAGTTGATTGACTGTCATCCTACAAAGAAAAGGTCACTAGTTCGATTCTAGTATGGGCACATGCCTAGGTTGCGGGTTCAGTCCCTGGTCAGGGCATGTACCATAGGAAATTGATCAATGTTTCTCTCTCATATCGATGTTTCTCTTCCTCTCTCCTTCACTCCCTTCCCCTCTCTCTAAAAGAGATAAAAATAAATTTAAAATGGGGATCTGGATGTGACTGGTGTGGCTTTGACTGGTGTGGCTCAGTGGATTGACTGCTGGCCTGTGAACCAAAGAATCACTGGTTCGATTCCCAGTCAGGGCACATGCCTGGATTGAGGGCCAGGTCCCCAAGCGGGGCGCACAGAGGAAACCACACATTGAGGTTTCTCTTCCTCTCTTTCTCCTTTCCTTCCCCTCTCTCTAAAGGTAAATAA
The DNA here is from genome assembly GCF_021234165.1 of Pteronotus mesoamericanus. Taxonomy (NCBI): domain Eukaryota; kingdom Metazoa; phylum Chordata; class Mammalia; order Chiroptera; family Mormoopidae; genus Pteronotus; species Pteronotus mesoamericanus. The sequence goes on along the minus strand of NW_026555006.1, from coordinate 4,073,632 downwards.
ATAAAATCTTTAAAAAATATAAGAAAAAATAAAATAAAATGGGGATCTGCAGGAATGTGAATTTTGGAAACTATCGATAAGAGACAAGAGGAAATGAGGAATACAGTTTCTGAATTGAAGAACACAGTAGAAGGAATCAAAAGCAGGCTAGATGAAGCTGAGGATCGAATCAGCGAGTGGAGGACAAGGTAGAAAAAAAGCTCCCAGAAAGAGCAAGAAAATGAAAAAAGACTCAAAAAGAATGAAGAGGCATTTAGGGAAATTCAGGACAACCTGAAACGTAATACTATCCGTATAATAGGGATACCAGAAGGCGAAGAGGATGAGGAAGGGATAGAGAACCTGTTTGAAAAAGTCATGATGGAAAACTTCCCTAATTGGAGGAGAGAAAAAGTCACACAAGTCCAGGAAGCACAGAGGGTCCCATTCAAGAGGAACCCAGTGAGGCCCACTCCAAGATACATCATCATTAAAATGGCAAATACCAAAGACAAACAGAGAATCCTAAAGGCAGCAAGGGAGAAAGAGGTAGTAACATATAAGGGAGCCCCAGTACGGCTAGCAGCTGACTTCTCAACAGAAACACTGCAAACCGGAAGGGAGCGGCAAGAAATATTCCAAGTAATGAAAAGCAAAGGCCTGCAACCAAGACTGCTGTACCCAGCAAGGCTCTCAATTAAAATGGAAGGCGAATTAAGGAGTTTCCCAGACAAAAGACGGCTAAAAGACTACACCTCCACCAAACCAGCACTGCAAAATATGCTAAAGGGACTGCTTTAAGATGAATAAAAGGAGTCTATGAATACCCAGTTCCTTTCAGAGTTGCCAATACGTGGTATTACTAATATTTTTTAATATGTATTAATCTGATTGTGACAACGATGGGTTATTTTAATTGTTCCTTTATTATTTGTTGAAACTAAACCGGTTTTAGTATATTTCTTGCCTATTTCTATTATTTTTTTTAAAAAACTTTAAATGACTTTTTGGTATTCTTTATCCATTTATTGATTAAAGGTTTGTAGAACTTTTTTCCCTAAAAAGACCCAAAAACCTATTAACCCTTTTTCAGATGTGTTGCAAATACTTTCCTACTCTATTACTTGTCCTTTTACTTTTTTATATGTATATTACTGTACAGTCTTAAATGTTTAATATAGTCATACTGTCAATATTTTACTTTATAGCCCCTGGGTCTGAATATTTTACTTCAGGGTAAGAAAAATATTAAGTGTGTATTTTCTTCTAAAACTCCTTAGATTCTACATATTGATTTTTAACTCACCTGAATATTTCTCGTATAATGTGTGAAATAGGGCTCTATATTTGTTTTATTTTGAGCAATAGTGGTCCATGCATCTTATTTGTTGAATAAGCCTCATTTTACCCATTGACTTGAAGTATCAACTTAATCATATGTTGCTACATATATACGTTTGTCTCTAGACTGTTCATTATATTTCATTGATCTACTTGGTTATTTCTGTGCTGGTGTCATGTTGGTTTAATTGCTGAGACTTTATAAGAGTTTTAAATTTTTTAAATACAATTAACTTTGACATTTAAAAAGAATAAATAAAATCAATCTGCATTTAAGAAAGAAAGAAAGAGAGATGGAACTGCTACCTTTTGTGACAACATGGACGAAATTGGAGAATATTAAGCTAAGTGAAATAAGCCATTAATTTATGGGCAATATATGAATGTATGCTCAGCCTCATTAATAATTAGTCAAATACAAATCAAAATGAGATACCCATCAGACTGGCAAAAATTAAAACTCTGATAACATCAAATGTTGACAACTCATGCACTGGGGATGGGGACAGGTAGATAGATATAAACTGGTAAACCACTAACTACTCTAGGAAACAATTTAACATTACCTAATAAAGTTGAAGTTATCCACATCCTATAAATCAAAATTCTACTTCCAAATATACATACAAAAACATTTTGTGTGTCTAAATAACAATAAGCTGGTAAGAACAGCAAACTATGCACCAGGAGAATTAATAAATTCTAGTAAATTTATGTAATGAGTATAAAACAGTAGCCTGAAAGTCAATAAACTAGAACCACTAGAGCAACGAATGAAAGTGAAAAACATACAGTGGAGTAAAAAAAGCAAACCATATAAAATATATACAGTGTGATGTCAATTGTACAAAGTTTAAGAACATGCAAATATGTTATAATCCTTCATGATGTAAGCATTTGGGATAAAGCAAAAAAGAGAAGAAAAGTATAACACAAGTTTGACGAGAATGGTTACCTAGAGATGGGGGATGGGAAGTTTAGAATCAGGAAAGAATGGTCATTTTTATATCCCACGTTTGGCATTTTGTTTATGGGTGGTTACTTTGCTATTTGCTTCACAACTTGCATAACTACTAAAATATATATTTATATACTTTTGTATATACCAAATTTATTTTTTAAGATTTTATCTATCTATTTTTCAACAGAGGGTAAGGGAGGGAGAGAAACAAATGTGCAAGAGACTTAAATCAGTTGCCTCTCCCCTGTCCTGAACTGGAGATGTGGCCCACAACCCAGGCAGACACCCTGACTGGGAATCAAACTGGCAATCTTTTGGTTCGCAGGCCAGCGCTCAATCCAGGGCTATACCAAATAATTTTTTAAAGATTACTGAAGGAATTTAGAAGGAATAACTTCTTTTTTTATCCTCACCTGAGGACATGTTTATTGATTTTAGAGAGAGGGGAAGGGAAGGAGGGAAACATTGTTGTGAGGGAGAAACATCAACCAGGTGCCTCCCATACACGCCCCAACCAGGGACTGAACTAGGAACATGCCCTGACTGGGAATCAAACCCACAACATTTTGGTTTACGGGACAATGCTCCAACCAACTGAGCCACACAGACCAAGGCTAGAAGAGATTACTTCTACCTGTGAAAATCATCAAGGAAGAATTCAAACAGGAAGTGGTCTTTGAGTAACACTTAAGAAAACTACTAGGATTCAGATAGTTGGGGTGTTGGGAAATAGCATGGTGTGTTTTTGGCGGGGCTCATTATCATGAGTAATGAAGTAGGAAATCATCATACAATGGAAGTATGGGCAGACTAATAGTGGGAAATGAGAATGAAAATATAGGATCAGATTATGTGGAGTAATGAATGGTGGAGCACACAGTTTATGCTAAAGACAATGTGGAGTCAATAAAGGTTTTTGAGTAAGAGAGGGAAACAAGAGATTAACTCCAGAAAAAATATTCCGGTAGATACAATTCTCACTTTGTTCAATTCCATGTTCTGAATGTTTGTTTACAAAAAAACCAAGTACAGAACATAGAGGAATGGAGGAGAGAAAACAACATAAAATCTAAAATCTCCCTTGGCACCATAACAATCAGAAGGCATTCTGAAACTTGAAAACATCATTTTTCATAAAATATAATTTTTCTTCTCACTGTAGAAAGCATAAGCAACTATGTATGATAAATATATTCATATATACTAAATAATAAACATATATACACACATATTATTATGAATTACATGTAATTTAGATTAAAAATTCAGAGGAAATTATAAAGAAAGTTCATTCAAGGGTTTTTAAGGCTTCTTGAGTGATTTATGCCAGAGGAACCATGAAGCAAGTGATAGAGTACGCAATGCTTTCACACCTGGGGACAATTTAAGATATAATTAGCCAATTCCATACCCTATGCTACACAAAAGAGAAAAACAATGAACTGGGGTCATTTTAGGACATTTAAATTATGTTTCTACTATAAAAAAATCATAGTGAAATAATAGTGAAACATTATCATAGTGAAATATTTCTATAGATATATCTATAATGTAATAGATATATTAGTTGCTACCTTCATTATCTAAAAACAGGATTCTTAAAAAACTTGGATATCACATAGATATTATGCACATTTGTTTTTAAAAACTGCTATATTATTAACATATACACAGAGGCTACTGACATAACTAAAGAAAAATGGTCTGGGAGCTTTAATCCTAATCACAACTAGGTCTGATTTAGACAAGCCATTAACATCTCCAGGTTTCACTTTCTTCATCTAAAAAAGTGAAGAGTTTTGCTAGATAATCTAAGATACTTTTCTAGTCCCATAGTCCTATGAGCTGTGAAATAATTCCTATTCTATGAGCTGTGAAATAATATTCAAGGAGAGACTCTTATAGCTTACTTATTTATGCTTTTGAAATGTTCTTTACTTAGCTATATATGTACATGCCCTCATCCTACATTATAGAAAATATTTACCATGCCTTAGATGTATAATAGGCCAACCTTAGACTATTACCATTATCTTATTATCAGTTCCTAGTTGATATTTTGTTATGGAATTATTGTATTTTAATGCAATGGACTCTGATATAAAAGTATAGTTTTAAAAAATGAGTAACCATTTATACTAAATGTATTTTAATGACTCATATAATAATTCATGCTTTTCCTTGTTGGCATTTTTCAAGAGTTCCATTCACAGCTCCAGTCTCTTCACACTGGCCTTATTCTTAACCATAGTTTCAACTATCACATAAATGCTGGGTCTCCCAAGTCTGTATTTTAGCTCCAATCTACCTTCTGAGGTCCACGTCCATGTATTCATCTTCAATTTATATACTACTATCTGTTGTTTTTAATATTTCAAATTCAACACAATGAACAAAGACCTCAGCTGCCAACTTTGCTCTTCCATTTATTATCTCAGTGAAAAAGAAAAACATCCACCCAGGGGCCCAAGCTAGGAATCGGAAGCCAACTTTGATTTGTTCCCTCTCACCCCTCACAACCGATTGGTTATCAAATGCTTTGAACTGAAGCGTCATCCTTTTATAAATCTCTTCAACACTCTTTATTCCCACTGCCACGACTTACATTAAAACCTGATAATTTCTTGCTAATTTCTACAATAGCTTTTAAAAATTAATTTTAAAATAAGTATTGGTAAGAATGTGGAGAAAAGGGAATCCTTGTGCACTGTTGGTGGGGACGTAAGCTGGTGCAGCCACTATGGACAACAGTATAGCGGTCCCTCAAAAATTAAATATAGAGCTACTACAGAATCCTGCAATTTCTTTCTCAATTTTAATAGTATGTTTTTATATTAGTATCCTTAGTGTTCTCCAATGTCTATACATTTACTTTTACATTGTTATAGTAAAAAATATTTACAATTTATTTATTTTGAAAACATAATAAAGTTGTCCATGCTGGTGGTCCTTGAAGCTTGAAAATTAAATGTAGAGTACTTACATGATTATGTAAGTATTGTTAACTGAAGAAACAAGCAGTAAGTTATGATTATGCTTCCTTCAACTGGGTACCAATATCATGAATCTTAAACTACTCAAAGAAGAATATTACGTCAGTTCAATGGAGTCTCTTACAAATTTTGATTCTAGCCTTAGTAAAATAACAAACATACCAAGTTAAGTACTAAAATTTGTATTTTCCTCAAACCATGGCAAGTTTTAACTTGTCATCAATAAGGAAGCCTTCAATGCCAGGTTTCCAAATTTAAGACTATTATTTTTCATCTGTGTCTAAAAGTTTTTGTAATCTTTTAAACCTAATAAAAAATAAAATAAAAAATAAAAACAAATAGAATAAAACAAAAAAATGTTTTTGTCATCTATAAAGTGTGCATACTAAATCAAAAAGCATTCCCACCTGCCAGGGCATCCCGATAAAGCTGCACAAAATGATTGAAGATATCCTTGGGCAAGCACTTTTCATCCGGCAGACACTGTAGAAGAATGACTATCTCAGACTGACCCACTGCATGCATTCCCTTTGTCGTGAAACACCAGCACTTCCTGTTCACATCTATAGATAGAATAAAAACATAACATAAAGACAGTACTCTCAATTCTTACCCTTAAAAAATGCACAGAAATCTATGTTACAATACAGCAAAGACTAAAATAGAACATTCTGAGCCTGTTTAATTCAACCTGTGAAATACACTGCATTGAGCCAAAGAACTATTGTAGAAAATAAAATATACCACTACCTCTGGTGTATTAAGGACCCTAGGCAAGCCCTTAGAAAAGAAATTGTAAGGGAAGTAAAAAAAGTAATAGTGAAAGAAATACACTGAAAACTTTTAAATCCTATTATTACAAGGTGTAATTATCAAAAGAAACAACATTCCTTTAAAAATAAAATAAAACCAAACTACGTACCTTTTGCTACAATGATTAAAAATATATATTTCCTCTTTATTAAAAAAAAAACACTTCAACAAGGAAAATAATTACTTATATAAGACCAGAAACAACCACCAATATTACGGCTTTGAATTCAGGTTGTGACCTAAAAAATATTTTTTTATGTACACATTCATCTGTGACTGAAACATTCTAGCAATTCTAATTATAGTGTTTTCTAGGAGAAAATTCAAGATAATTAACACGACTTCACTTAGCTTCATGCTGTAAAAAGCCGTGAAAAGGATGGCTTTTCTGAACTACTTGCTTCCACTTCTTCACTAAAAGGCTCTGTAGAGTCCTAATAGCATAAGCCATATGTAGCTAAAAATAATGTTCAATCCTTGACACTTAGTATCATTCATACTCTTAACACAATGGGATCCCCAAAGGAATTGAAAAAGGATTCAAGTAAAATTATGAATACCACAATGTAAATAAAAACTAATAAAAGGTCCCTTTTTTTCACTTTGGCAATTGTTACTTTACATACCTAAACAGGAGGTGCCCAATCCAACTATACTAAGATGGTGTGCATTTCAGGAATTCTAGGTTAGCTATTTTCTAAGTATAATTTATAAACTAGATATGTATAAATTTAAATCTTCAGTTAATTATTTTAAAATCTGATCCTAGAAGGAAAGATGGCAAGCATTAATAACTGGCCAAATATACAAGGGTATGATTGGTAAGTAAACCAGAAAATATGCATTTCATTAATGCAGAAACTCTAAAAAAACAGGTGTTTCTGGTTTCTAAAGTCAACTTAAAACAACTATACAGTGGGAACTAGAGGACTGCTCCCCAGTGCTTCCATCCTCTCTCCAAAACTATGCCTGTTAATTAATATTCATCCAGGATAAATGTGTTCTCTATTTTCCAATACCATCTTGGAATCAAGATTTTCAGTTACTGTCTTCTAATTCTGATGCACGAGAAGGCACCAAAAATGGATGTTTCTTCTGAATATGAAGATGTACTGAAGTTTTACTACATGTTAGTTAACTAAGACTTCACCCAAATAAGGTTTTGCACCATGGTTAAGATTTCTGAGATTTAAATGGAGCATGTAAATTGTTTGACCCTCCAGGATGATTTATCCACCACTGGTTATCCTGGTAGTAAGTTGTAACATAACATACCCATCTCAGGAAGAGCTTAGATCAGTTCAAGTTTTCTTTGGCTTTTTTCCAGAGAATTCACCTATCCTATCCCCATAACTAAAAGCAAGAGTTTCTGTTAGTACCACAATTGTCCTCTGGGATATATTATTTTATGAAAACCAACTTCTTCAGTACCAACTTTTCAATAAGATGTGGCTCTATATAAAAATACTTGTGTGTAATATATTTGAAAGCTTTATTATTTATGAGTCAGTAAAGTATCTCATTTTTATTAAAAAAAACTTTTTCAACTTACAATTTACAATTTTAACCATTGACAACAAATTTGCATTTAAAACAAATACAAGTGGGTCAGGGCCACCATCCTCCAACTGTTGCATTACTGAAATTTGTGATGGTTTCTCTTCCACAGCATAGTCTGTAAGGGGAGAAAACAATGTAAGAGATTGGCAAAAGGGTTAAACACAGGATGTAGGAAATCAGATGGATGAACAGGCTAATTATTCACATGAAAGAAATCAGTGTTCAATTTATAAATATGGTGAACATAGGTTTGTGCCTGCTTCAGTGTTATGTTAACAGTGTCCCCTTTCACTCTCTAAAGTGACCCAGTCCAGTTTGGATGACAACATAGTTATTCTGTGTAGAGACTTCACAAAATGATCTGAACTAGATCTACAGACAACTCTTCTATTTAACAAAATTTCTCCAACAATCGTAACAAGAATTTCACATATTACATGTTCTAATACCAACATTTAAAATAATCCATGATATATAAGGAAGTGATAATAAGCTAATTACTTCTGGAAAGGATGCCTAGAGATTGAGGTAGAGGGGCATCCTATGTTTTATTCTATATCCTTTTGTATAGTTTAAGACTTTCTGCCATAAAAAATTAAACTGTAGAACATAAACCCAGAAAATAACTAAAAGTATCTTAAGTGACTGGTTTCATGAAAGAATTCCTTTATGAAAAGTTGACAGTTCAGTACATATATCACCAAAATTACCAGTAAATCACACATCAGATTCTGAACATGAACAAGTTAATACTTGAGGCTCTAAACAGAACCCCTCCCATTTAATCCCTGAAAGCACAGTACTACGTCATATTCTGCCACCCATTTTGAATTATGATACGCCCACCTTGAAGTCAAAATCATGGGTAATAACCACTGTAGAATATAAAAGTATGGGAAAAGAACTGAAAACCTGCAAGTTGCATATGGTTTGATTGGTTTTATATAAGCAAAACAACACCATTTTCCAAGGACCAATAAAATCAAAGAACTATTTTTGGGGGGTATATGGGAGAATTGCTTACCCTATCAGTGAAGGTATTAGAAAATGAAATACTAAGTGACTTAAAAAAATTTATGAAGTTATTTCACTAGAATGCAAAATTGTGGTGAATTGAAAGTAATGTGGTTTCAGTATATATTGGGTAACTAGGTGTTTCTTGGTAGAAGAGGTTTTGACAATTCAAGTTGATGGATGTGACTTTTAATGAAAATGCAAACGGAGCAGGCCAACATAATTTCTTATTAATCTAAGATTTATTAAAATAACCGAAATTTGAAACTTAAGTAGTAGTTCTACTAACAAAAGAATATTTATAGGAGTTCCTGCCTGGTAAAGCACAAAGACATTATTCAAGCAAAAGAATGTTTAACTTTATGTAAAAGTTCATCGTTGAACTATCAGAACACAGCTGGTTTGACAGTATAATACATTCCACCAACACTGCTGAGAGCCTACTCTAGGCCCAGCACCATGCTAGCACCAGAATACACATACATAAATTAAGACTGAAGGAATTCAGGGTTTCAGTGAAAGAATTAGACCTATAAAATATCTATATTACAATGAGAAAAGTGTTAATGCGATAGTCTATATGAATTTGTATTAGAACAGAGGTGAGGATATAAAACATTACTACGGAGGCAGCCTAGGTAAGGACTCAGAGAAGAGTTTTCCACTAATCTGCATTTTGAAAGGCTGAGGAATTCTTCAAGGAGTCTAAGGCATAGAAAGGTATTCTAGTTAAGGAAAGAAAAATATTAATTACATGCCTACTTTGTATAAGAACTTTCAGGTATAAAATCTGATTTAGCCCTGGCTGGCGTGGCTCAGTGGACTGAGTGCGAACCTGCAAACCAAAGGGTTGTGGGTTCAATTCCCGGTGTAGGGCACATGCCTGGGTTGCGGGCCAGGTCCCTGGTAAGGGATGCGCGAGAGGCAACCACACATTGATGTTTCTCTCCCTCTCTTTCTCCCTCCCTTCCCCTCTCTAAAAATAAATAAATAAAATCTTTAAAAAATAAATAAAATAAAATAAAATCTGATTTAATATTCATGACTCTTAAGTAAATAAAGTTAACAAATTTTTTTTAAAGACTTAGAAAAAGATCCACAGAGCATAAATGATTTGCCCACTGGATCACACAGCTAGAATGGAATAGTACTGAGATTAAAGCTCAGGTCTGTTCAGCTCTGAAGTCCATTCTCCTTCCACTCTTCCACAGCAGCAGAAAAGGCATGAAAGTATCAAGAGTGAATATTTAGCCTTGGTTGGGTAGCTCAGGTGGTAAGAGTGTCATCCCTATATGCTAAAGTTGTAGGTTCAATCTCCGGTCAGGGCACATACAAAAAAATCAATTAATGAATGCATAAATAAGTGGAACAACAAATTGATGCCTCCCCCCTCCTTCCTCCATCCCTCCTTAACTCCCTCCTTTTCTCTCTAAAATCAATAAAAAAAAGTTTAAAAAATATTTTTAAAAGGTGAATATTAAAAAAACAGTAAATAAACTGTAGAATGCATGTAAAGTATTGAGGTATTGGCCGGAAATAAAGTTAGTAAGTTGAGATACGGTTACAAGGGACAGTGTATGCTAAGGTAAGTAATTTATACTGAAGGTACTGACTGTTTCTAAGCCAAAGTAATATATGATAATATCTATGTTTAAAAAGATATATGGCAGCAATGTGGAAGATAAAATAAAGGAGAGAAAAATTGAAGGCAAGAAGTCCAGGTAAAAGGCTAGGAAAAAACTGAGGAGATTATTATAAAATTTCTTTTGAAAATGTACTAGTTGGATGCTAATCTGGACATATCAACAAGAAACTTTCAAATAAAGATAAGCATTCTTTAAATTAGATAATAATTTTACTTCTTACTAAGACTCGTTAAAAATATTTTTTATCAGTAAAGTTGCTATTTAAGTTCAGTACCCTCCATTTATTATATGTACATTTCTGAATGTATATTATACTTCAAAACAAAAAGTTAAATTAATATACTGACTGTATCAGGTGGGCCAAACCTAGAATCACAAGAAACTTTAGTGTATTATGTGCTTTAAAGTATTTTTAAAAACTTCCAATGAACTACACTTATAATTAAAAATATATCCTGTCAATGAATGATATAACATTATAATATAAAAGCATAAATATCTACTCTAAAACAACCAGTAATAGCAACAATTATTTTCATGGTACTGAGTAGTTGGGGTTTTTTTGTTAGAGAAGAGAAGGGTAGTTATCACTCAAATTCTGTCTCTCTCCCTTCATTAGAAGGTAATATTTGGCATATATGATAATTATCTTGTTTAAATATATAAGTCCACAAACCTCCTTTTACACCAGTGGAGATGAGAATGGGAGGAAGGCCATCTTCAGGAATAAGGTTCATTGCACTCCCAACAGGACTTCCCACCTGAGTTATGCTCCCAGAAAACAGAGAAATATCCGTCTAGGAAAAGCAAATGAGCAAAGTGAGAGTTACAGAGCGGTTCAAGACCTTGGTAGAATATAGTGAAGATATAAATGGGAATAAGTGAAAATTTAGAAGTCATACTTTTTTAATACTCATTAACCTGTGGTTTCCTAAAGGACTGAGCTTATATGTTATGAAAATGTTTCTGAGTGTAGTTTCTCTCTTTGGCATCACCAAATCATAGTAATGAGAGAAGAGGCATTGTAGCCTTGAACAAATAAAGCTTCCTTTACCCAGGTTTCTTTTGCTATACAAGAAATATATATTTAATTATTATACTGAGAACAAAAACAAAAGTTCAATATGATCTCATAATTTCTGAACTTTTAATGTATTTGGATGTACTTAAAGTCTTGTTTATACTTGCTTTTTCAAATCAACTTTGAGAAGAGTGGTGACGGCTGAACAACAATATAAAAATAATTGCCATAGGTTGTGCACTTACAAATGGTTAAGATGGCAAATTTTGTTACATATATTTACCACAATAAAAAATGAAAAAAATTAACTTTGGTAAAACACAGAAATCAAAATAGGTCACCTTTTTCATTTACTATGCAATGAAATAAAACTTCATTTTTTTTGCATTAATACGATGTTAGATATACTTAATAAAGTATAATGTTGCAAAATACATTTTGTGTGGGGTTAAATCCACTTAATTAATGACTTAATAGACTACACTCCAAGAACAATTATAATGATGCTCTCCTCTCCATATTCTCCAACACTTGACAGGAAAATGAACCTTTAAAAAAGTTTTTTAAAGTTTTTTAAAACTTGTAAAAACACATAAAAGAATGTTTATAGTAGCTTTTATTCAATTAGTAATAGCCAAAGACTGAAAATAATCAAAATATCCATTAACAAGAAAATAGAAAAATTGTGATATATCCATATGATAAAATACTACTCAATAATAAAATATTGACTTAAGATGCCTACAGCATGAGCAAATCTCATAAATATGAGTTTGAGTTTAATAAGCTAGACACAAACTATTATATACTATATGTTTCCTCTTATATGAAATTCAAGAACGGGTCAAACAAATCCATGGTTATATAAGTCAGAATAATGGGTACCTGGAGGAAAAGATATAAAAGAAATTTAATAGAAAGCGGTACTGAGAAAAAAAGAACATAAGGAAACCTAGAGTGATAAAAATGATCTATATCTTCACCTGAATGGTGGTTACATAGGATTTATATGTGTGTAAATATATATTCATCAAGTTGTTTCCCAAAGATTAATTCTCCTAAAGCACTTTACTATATATATTTATATTTAAATAAAGATTAAAACTACTTTTCAAAATATCAATATCTTGCCATACTTTTATCTATACTATCTACAGTTTATTGGGTTTTTGTTAAAAATTTGCAATGTTCTTAGTACACTACTATATGAGAGGATATTTGGAAATTTTTATTGGCAAACCATCATTAAATGATTTCGAGATATAGTACAGGAAATAAAGTAACCTATTCTAACTTGCTATTTAATGATGCATAAAATCGCCTTTTAATATTATAAGAAGTGACCATCTGACCTCTACTTAAATACCACCTGTTAAAAGAAATTTATTTTGTTTACTGAGAACCTATTAACTGCCGGGTATTCTATTAGGCCATAAAGATGAGAAAACTATATTCTAGTCTGGACCTAAAGAACTTGTTTTCCCTCATTTTACCAGAAATACTAAAATAGAGTACTGAACAATATGAAAACACAGAAATAACTTAGTTTTTCTTAAACTGAGCTAAACCTTGTTTCCCTATAATACTCATTCACTAGAGCTTCCTCATTAGTTCCAAAAATAAATTTTATGTTAGCAACAAGAATCAGATAAGAAAAAAACAATAAAAGGCATCCAAATTAGGAAGAGGTAAAACTTTCACTGTTTGCAGATGACATGATTCTATATAGAGAAAACAATAAAGACTCCACAGAAAACCACAAGAAACAAACAAAAAAAAAGCCGTGTTTTCAGAGCCTATCATACAATTTAAAAGACGTGAAAAATTTTTTAATAGGAAGAAGTCATCAGTGCCTAAATATCATAGTTATAACTGACTGAGGCAAGGACTGTCAAAGGACAGTAAAATCATTTGTGAAAAGACTGTGAGGGGACGGAAAACTCAGTCTCAAAGTCACCCCTCATATTACGTATTAACTGCAAAGAATAGCTACTTTTGCAGTAGAGAAACGCAAAAGACATCAATTTAACCAATTATCGGACTGATACTTCCTTTTTTAACATTATTTTTTATTTATACATATTTTTTCCATTACTATCCCCCCAATATCCTCTTCCACCCCCACCCACCCATGTCCCCACCTGCAATCACCATCCTACTGTCCATGAATTCATTCTCTTTTTTTTCTTTTTGCTCGATTCCTCCATCCCCCAAATCCCCCAGAGCTGTCAGCTGCTTGATATCTATGATTCTGTCTCTACTTTGCTTCTTTTCAAACTGATACTTCTTGATGTGTTCCACTAAGCAAATGATCATCACTATGTAGTAATAGTTTTCTTGCCAAAAGTGTTTAATCTGATATTAATCTTGAGGAAAAAAATCAGACAAATACAAATTAAGGACTTTATGCAAAATATGGCCTAGATATTCCCAAAATATTAACAAAGTTGATCCTTGAACAATGCAGAGGTTAGGGGCGTCCACAATCTGCAGAGCGAAAAATTCACTTATAACTTCAGTCAGCCCTCCATACACTCAGATTCCCAAGCATGGATTTTTTTCCCCAAGCACTTGACCCTTGAACAACATGGGTTTGAACTGCATTGGTCCACTTAAACACAGTAATATGAAAGACATTTTTTAAATAGTGGTATAAATGTTCTAAAGAAAATCAAAGAAACACGGGATCCTAATTTTTAAAAATATTTTTTATTTAATAAAAAAATTGTATATATGTGCGTATGTGTATAAATGAAATTTATAAAGAACATTATTGGGACAATTGAGCAAATCTGCATATGGACTATATATTAGATAACAGAAGTAGATAAATTTTTTTCCCCTATGATAATTCTATTGTGCTTATGTAAGAAAATAGCTTGTTTTTAGGAGATGCAAACTGAGGTATTAAGTAATGAAGTACAACTAATCCTCAAATATTTGTCAAAAAAAATAAGTGTGTATGTAAGGATAAAGTAAATGTGGCAAAAGGGGAACGATTGGTAAATATAAGTGAAGAGTATAAGTTTGAAATTTTTCCAAATAAACAACTGAAGGAAAAAGATAGAATGTACTTGACAAAGTCGCATGCAAGATACAAAGAAGAATGGCATAGCTCTGGCTGTCACCTTCTGCAGCCTTTAAACGCCCCACCCCACCAAAAGGCTTGTATTTGAAGACAGATAGCACATGGTTTAATGTTCCTTCACCAAACAGAAATTTAGCTCTGTATGTCAATAAATCTAATCTTAATGACATGCAATTTCAGTACAATAAAATCCACAAGTTATATAAATTCCTGAAAGAAAATTACTGAACATAAATATAATAGTAACTAAGGATTCTGTGAAAATTTCAAGAGTAAAAACTTTATCCAAACTTTGATCCTAGTGTTCATTTTTTTAAAAAAGATGGACACAGACTTAGGTGGAATTAATGGCCTTGACCATCAAATTCAAGGAGGCAATCAGCAAAAGAAAAGGTCCCACTGTATAAAAGGATGCTATGTGTATAATTTCTCATTTTGGCCCTAGGTGACTGTTTTCTCATTGACTCCATAAAAAGTAGCTGATATTTATTCCCTTCTGAAAATTAGGTTCCAAGGAAAGAGAATCCTATTGGCCCCAAAACTGTGACCAGTATACCCTATAGAGACATGGCAGAGGTGACGACACGCTATCAGCTAGTTTCCTTAGGTAAATAATGAGCCTTCCAACAATTAAGTGAATGGTTTTCAACTAATTTTTAAGCTTTGGGATCCTTTTAAAAATGTTCCATGGAAACACAATAGGTAGAAAAGAAAAAAGTGGAAATGCTTGGATTGAAGAGAAAGGAGTAGAGGGATTCCTCAGCCACCACCTTCATATCATGTGGCCCTTCCTCACCATGGCACTCCCAGGAGGCTGCCACAGAACCTGGGGGATATTTTTTGAAAACCAATGTCTCAAGGGGCCAGGATTCCCTCTAGCATAACCTGTAGGTACAGTGGTAGTCTGAGCTCACCTGAGAACAACCTTCACAGGAATCTTTCTCCTGAATAAGCTTCCAAATATAAAACAAATAAGAACAACCGATTTTGCCACATATACTTTAGCTCTATACATATACGCACACACATGCACTAACTAAACTGTATCCAAATCTACAGGGTTCCACAAAAAGGACACTCAACTTAGAAAAATGCAAAACAGATGCAGCACATGCTGAGTAAGTACTCACTTTTAGTTGCCATTTTGTTTTCTTACCTCTGCTGGTAGAGGACTGGTAGTTACTGGCTTGACTGGGTCATGTGACACAGCCAGGGTTCCTGCAGAGGAAGTTCCATTCATTGTTAATTTGGCTGCATCAGCAACTTCTCCATTGGGCAAGATCCCATCAGCAAACCAAACTCGCCTCTGCTCTCTGGGCTGAGCCACTTGAGCCAGAAAAATAAAACAGGCATCAATGGGATATCGATAGGGTTTGTAATATCAAAGAAGGCAAGGTCACCAATTCCAGATGTTAAAAAAAAATCACTATTTAGCATCTTATAAATATCAGAACTGTAACTGTGTGTAAAAATGGTTATAAATAAAATACACATTTAAATATACTTTATTTCTATAACTTATGTAAAGATTTAAAACACTTTGTTTTAAAATATTAAGAATTCTTAAATACACCTATAATTGTATCACATACTCTGTCCCGTATCACTAAAAGAGAAACTAAAGAAGGTATTTCAAGGGCCTAGGAAATAAATTAACAGCAGGGAAAAAATATCTAGCAGTAGACATCCACATCTAAAAGTATGAGGTTCTGTGGGAATTAAATATCTGGAAAAGCAGTATGGTATTTTTGAAGGACAAAAGATGCCCTGAAGAATGTTGAAGAATCTTTAATTAATAAAGGAAGAATTGGCATAGATATGTAAGAATTGGGAAGCAAACTGACCAGCTCTTTGGCAAAAGTGTAACTGAAGAAGAAAAAGACTGATCTGGCAGTGCAAAAGTAGCTATGATACTTAAGGAAAAGGACAGGGGGAAGCTGGAAAACTGAGTATGATGAAATAATCTCTTTAAATCCAATTCTGGATATCAATTCAAACAGCCAAAACAAGAGAGACTAGAGAACAACGAAATGACAAATGAAGTAAAGAGAATAAAGATGTTAAGAAAGAAAGCCTGAACTCATATAAATACAAAGAGTATCACTAAGGAATGATTTGAAGAGGGGAAATGGGGAAGATCATGATCATGTCAACAGAAGTCTTTGATCTTCAAAAGGGGAGGAGGACTATTTAGCAAGGGAAAGGGAATATTAACTAGACAAAAAGACAAAATTAATGAAAGAAGATTGATTTTAATTATCAAGGGAAACTTCCTCCCAAGATCATTTTAAGGAAATACATAATTGTCACTTTTACTACTGACAATCTCCTGAACTTACAAAGTGCCTTTCATCTGACACTATCCTATTCATAAAGATATAATTAAAATAAGCTGAACCTATAATTTTCTACCTATCATATGATATAATCAGAATTAAAGTTCTGGATTTTACAAAGGTCTATGTACCTAATACAATATTTCCATATTTTTATATGGATAGATTAAAAATGAAAAGAGAAAATGGCTGTGTATATGCCAAAAAGCAATGGGCTGGTCAGAAGGAAGAACTCTTATTTTCATCACTTACTGAACTCCTACAAAGAACACTGAAGTAGACATGAGGTTAGAATTTTGCAGGCAGACTTCAAAATCTGTACCTCTTCTCAAGTATAAGCAGTGTAATTACTCCATTATTAGATTGGAGAGAATACTGGCATATTTTTAGAGGTGCCTACAAAATATCAGGCAACACAATATTATTCTTTACCTGCCCAAAAATAGTCTCAACACACCTCTCACCTTGTTGTTCCACTTTAATAACCATCCAAAAGGACTTATCTGCAGTGTTTTAAAGACTTGTGCTGTAAAATCACATCAGCACCTTTTCAGAGGAACTTGGTGAGGAAAAAGAGAGAGAGAATAGCACATGATCCCCTACCTTCTGCTCCAGGGTGCTTTAAAACTCCCACAGGTACCATCACAGTGGGAGGTGGAGAGCTCAGGGCTCCCGAGGCCTGAGCCTGCTGCAAGGGAGGGATAGTAGAACAGTATTCAGCAGGATTGTTAGGGTTAGGGCTCTGGCTTGAGGCACTCATCATGTTCTCCCAGGCTTGAGCTAAAGCAAATACAGACACAATCAATGTGAATGGATTGCAAAATATGGACATCAAGACCTCCACAATATTGGATAAATAATGTAGCTCCTCCTCATTAACACTCATAGTATGTCTCTCTTCCAGCTAGTGAAGGTACTAAGGAGATAAGTAATTTTATTCAATAAAAGAGATCATTTAGTTAAGTAAACTATTTGGAAGCAACAAATAAGAATTATATGATACTTTTGATACAGACTTATAGGTCAGTCTGAGGTTAATGACTAGGCCCCTGGAATTTTTAAAGGAGACCATACATTCCCTTATTAAGGATTTGGAACTGGAATAGCATTTAGACATTTGGGGGTGGGGTGGGTAGGTTTAATATTCAAT
Source organism: Pteronotus mesoamericanus (assembly GCF_021234165.1). NCBI lineage: Eukaryota > Metazoa > Chordata > Mammalia > Chiroptera > Mormoopidae > Pteronotus > Pteronotus mesoamericanus. Next base: position 4,055,730 of record NW_026555006.1, on the reverse strand, counting down.
ACATTTTATAAATTTCTATTAAAAATCAAAATCAGGGACTAAAATAGCATGACTCCATTGTTTTTTGGGTTTGTTTTTTTTTTTTGCCATTTCTAAATTTTTAGGTTCTTCTCTTAGTTGAGGTAAAATCTCATTTGAAAAATTCTGAAGCCTAAAGCTCAGGAGAACACATCCCAACATTTTTGTGAATTCTGCTTTTGTGTAATCATCACTCTGTGTACAAGTATCCAGCAAAAACAACCATTTCACACCTTTGGTGTGTCTCAAAAGCACAGGATATATTTGAGCATAAAAATGTGCCAATATCATGTAAGTGTCATCAATCAATATAAATGCTCATAAATGTGTTAAAATACTGTATACTCTATAGTTTACCTAAATATTGACATATCAACTGCTGTTTTTATAGTAAATAGGATGAAAGATGCCACAGAAATGAAAGATATAAAATTTTATATCCAGGTTCAGGTAATGTCAGATACCCAGGAATAGAAACCACCTGATTTTTTGAACATCTTTTTAAAAATCTCATTCAACATCAAAGAAGGATCCATAAGATTTTGAATATTTATTGCCTCCAAACTGCAGGACAAGGCTAAAAACAACAGCTATGTTCCTTTGAAAGCAGTGGCAGAAAGAGGGGAAGAGAAAAGGAAAAAGGGATAGGGAACACTGAAAAGCATCAAATTAAATACTCAGTAAAAGACTAGGTCAAGCCATGCGAAAGGAAAGACACTGGAAAAACCAGGAAAAGTAGATTACTTTAGGATCCCATTAAGGGTATCCTTGCTTAATAAAAAGTAAGTAGCCATATGAATTCTCTGCCATTTCCTTCATCTTTAGCTTTGCTAAATTAAAAAAAAAAAAGCTATCAAGTTGAAAGACCTCATCAAATAAAAGAGGTATTGGGTACTGTAATTAAGCAGCATGCTCTTATCTGTGGATATATGTCTGAAAATGAAAGCAGGAATAAAAATCACCAATTAGGCAACAGAGTGAAATAACCACCATCTAAAAAAATGACCTTTAGGAGTAAAGAGAATGAATTCACATTTGATCAAAATTATAAGAATTCAGAAATGGGAGGAAATTGGGCGGCTCATATGAGATTAGAACAGATCAGATTAACTGACATGCAGTAGGTTAATAAGCCAGCAACAGGAAACATCACTATGAGCAATGCAGACAGACAGAGCAGGAAGGGCCTCGAGCAGGTTAAGTTTCAGCTTCCAGGAGGCACACTACCCTGGCATGGGCAGCAGTGGTGTCCAAACTCAACATTTTATGTCTATTAGTAGTTGTTCTGACAACTGTACAAAGAATCACTCAAAGAGAAAAATACTACAGCCTGATCAATTATATTATATCTCTTTATAAGAATTCTCTGGTGGTCTTTGTTTAACTTAACTAAAATGTCCTTGGATTCACTTCCAATCCTGCCAAAGAGGAACATGGTATAAGCTATATTTACCTTTTCCAGGCTATATTCTTTTGTCATATAACTAAATTCGAAACCATTATCCTTATGATAAATTTAAGTAGTATTAAGGAGAAAACTGATAGAGAAATGTAATTTTCTATTTGATCCTAGATACTACAATATTTATTTTCAACAAGGTAAATGAAACAAGATGTTAATAAGAATATATTCTAAGTTATTAAGATATTTCCTAGAAAGAGATAGCTTCCCTTTAAAGAAATTTTAATTTCTCAGTCTTAATTTTAATACTTCATCATTTTAAGTGGTCAAAAGCCCTATACCCCTATCCCACTCTGATCATTTCACAGGAACATTAACTGCCACATTGCACCACACTTCCACAAGAACTTCCATTCTTTCTGCAAACTTACCTGAACTTAGCATTCATTCAGTACATTAGGCACAGGAATTCTGAAATGCTAAAATATTTTCAAAACATGGAAGTTTAGCTCAATATTTTCAGTTAAAGTTATGACATTTCAGAACCTAAACAACTTGTAGAAAAACACAGGAAATTCTCTTGTTCTCAATAACTGTGAATTCAACCTGTTTTAGTAGTACTTACCATTCATTAGCACTGAGTGGCAGATTACACATACTCGAGCTTCTTTTCTATCCATGTATAACAGTTTACATTTCAGGCTACAGCAGGAAGCACAGAAAACCTGCAGGAAAAAGAACATACTAAATTTACTTAGGATCACAGTATAGAGGGAGTAAACCAGTACTGAGCAACACTGGCTGATAGGAAACCTCATTTACAATACTAAAGATTTCAAAGGAAAATGTAGTTGAAGAAACTGGGCACAAGACCAATTCAAAAGCAAGAGTGTGAGATTATATGTCTATCAACAATAAGGAAAGTGAAATTCTTGGCTGAAAATAAAAATCTTAGCCAAGATCAGCAAATACATAGCAAGGGGGAAAAAATCTGAGCTGCCCTTAGGCAAAATTTCTATACACAACATCAAATAACATAGGCATTTATAGACAGTTACATCTGCTATTTGTTTGGAAAGGTAATATAGAAGGGTGAAATAAACAAAGATTGGGAATTCTGGGCTTTAACATCTGTTTTTTTAATAGTCTTATGTATGGAATAATAATCATACCAGCTGTTTTTACTAGCACTTTATTTCTACCTTCTATGGTTGGCTCTTAATAATCTTACTTCTTTCTCCCTTCCATACCAGGCAACAAGAACCTCCTTAGTTCCCTGTTAAGATTTATTTTCTTGAAAACTCATTAGTTACTTATCACAGAGAGCTTCACACAAGCAGAAAACTGTTCTCAGTAGGATACATTCTATACTAATCCAGTTTTTATGGCCAAGATGTATCCTATGTCTTACAAAGATGAACCAGGAAATGAAGTCATATTAAAGACAATGTGAGAGAGGTGACTTTTTCTCCTATTAGGCATTATTAATACATCTAGCTACTATGATTACCAATCTACAGTTTTCAGAGGCTTTACATTTTCAAAGTAACTCTGTGATGAAGGAAGAACAGAGGATATATTATCATTATTATCTCTCAGAAGAAACTGAGTTTGGATGGTTAAATCACTTGTTCAAGTTCAGGAAAAACTGTATAAATACTAGATATTTTACATATATTATCTCATTTAACCCCAAGAATTCTATGAAGACAGTTACTTATAATTAACGGAGTTAAATAAATATTAAGTGCTCAGCAGTACAGCTAGTAAGTTACATAAATTTCTTCAAGCTCTCTTCTTACCTACTACGCAATGTTGCTCATACTAATTCACATATTTCATTTTAATTTGATACCTGACTATTCCTTCTCCCATGCCATGACCATATCCAGTCAGTCAATAGGTATTGTTGGTTTTGCCTCTTAAATAGTTCTCCCAAAATTCCATCTCTGTCTCTCCATCACTAATGCTGCTGACTTTTTTCAGGTCTTTTTTTTTAACCTGAAGTCAAGAAGATCATCATAATCAATCAATTATCTGTCTTTCTAGTCTTCAGATTTTTTTCTAATTTATCTTACACAAATACAAAATGACAGAACTTTCTAAAAAGTAAATTTAACTATGTTAATCTTCCTGAAATCTTTTGATAACCTTTCAATCAAGAGGTAAAACCAAAAAGCCATAATTTACTCATTTATTCCATAAATATCTGAGTCCTTACTATGTGCTGAGCACCATGCTACCCCACTGAATGTGGCAGTGAACAAACAGACTCAGTCCTTGCCTTCAAGGAGTTAACAGTCTATGGAGGTTATAATCTAAAATCACACAATCAAACAAATGAATGTAAAATTACTTCAAAAAAGTGCATGGTAAAAAAGATCACGTATTCTAGGTTTTACGTAGATTGGCACAGTCAGGGAAGGCTTTATTTAGGAAATGACAGAGTTAAAATCTGAAGTACGGGTCAAAGTTTTCTATGCATAAACTGGTACTAAGAAATAAAACAATAATAAACATAGGAAATGGCATGTGCATGGGTCCCATTAGGGGAAGAAGTATGGCTCCATCAAGAAAGTAAAGAGAAAAAAAAGAGTTACTGTGACTAGAGGCCTAAGAGTTAGGGCTGCAGGGAATAAGAGAAGGCCAGACCAAGCCAAGGTTCTATAGGTTGTATTAATGATTTAGGTCTTTTTATTACAGCAATGGGAAATCACTAAAATCTTTTAATCAAAGAGAAAGATATAACCACATCTGCATTGCTACAGTGTAGGGAACAAATGGATGGGAGCAAGAACGAATTTGGGATAGATCAACATATAAAAATCAATCAATGTAATATACATTAACAGAATGAAGGGGGGGAAAAAAACCACATGGTCATCTCGAATGACACAGAAAAAGTATTTGAAAAAATTCAACACCCTTTTACAACAGAAGCACTAAAAAATCTAGAAATAGAAGGAAAATACCACAATATAATAAAGTCCATATAGAAAAAGCCACAGCAAAAATCATATTCAATGATTAAATAATGAAAGGTTTTTTTCCTCTAAGATCAGGAACAAGGCAGGTATACCAGCTTTCACCTCTTCTATTCAATGTAGTACTGGAAGTTCTACCCAAAGTAATTAGCCAACAAAAAGAAATTAAAGGCAACCAGATTGGACAAGAAAAAGTAAAATGATCTGCTTGCAGGTGATATGCTCTTGTATGTAGAAAACCCTAAAGATTCCACCAAAAAGAAAAAAAAAACCTGTTAGAACTAATAAATGGAGTCATCGAAGTTTCAGGATGCAACATTAAAGCACAAAAATCCGTTACATTTCTATACACTAATATTAAACAATCTGAAAAGGAAACTACAAAAACAATTTCATTTATATTAGCATCAGAAAGAATAAATTAGTAGACTGGATAAAATATTTGTGCTATATATAACAAAGAGCTAAGATCCATTAACTATAAAGAGCTTCAACAAACAAATAAGAAAAACACAAATACTTTCAAGAAAAAGAAGCAAAGAGCTCACACAGGTAAAATATATATATAAAATGGTCAATAAATAAAGATACACTATCATGACAATAAAAATTAAAAGAATGAGATTTTTTTTTCCTATGGTACAAGCATTAAGATTTAAAAAAAAACAAAAAAAAAACAACCCTGATATTACCCAATGGCAGTGAGGGTACAGAGAAAAGACAAACCTTCTCTCATATCCTGCTGGCGGTAGTATAAATTGGTAGGTTAATTTAACAATATCTTTAAAATTTTTAAGTATTCATTCCCTTTGGCCCAGTACATGCAATTTTAAAGATTTGTCCCACAAAAAAATATTCACATGTACAGAGATGTATACAAAAATTATTTCTGTACAGTTTGTTATAAACAGCCCAGATGTTCATCAGTACAGGAACGATTAATTAAACTGCAGTATTAACCATAAACTGGAATGCTTCAGTCTGTAAAAAGAATGAGATAGTTGTTTGTACTGACAGAGAAAAGTAGAGGAAAATGGGTAAGTTGGAGGATAAGAGTTGGACAGAAATAGAGACTTTTTCTTTCTCTCTCTATATTTTATATAATTTTAGGTGTTGGATAGGAATATTATAACTTTGAGATCTTTTTCTTTATTTAAAAAATAGAAGAAAAAATAATATTAATGTTGCAATTGTATTGTTTCTGCACAAAATATACATGTTAAAGTCTTAAGCCCCAATTCTTCACAATGAGACCTCATTTGGAGATAGGGTCTTTACAGTGGTAATCAAGTTAAAATGAAATCATGAGGGTGGACTCCTAATCCAATATGATTGGTGAACTTATAATAGGAAATATTTGGACACAGTACATATACAGAGAGAATACCATATGAACATAAAGACAGCCATCTATAAACCAAGGAGAAAGACATGGACCAGATCCTTTGCTCACAGCCCTTAGAAGGAACCAACCATGTTATCACCTCAATCTCAAACTTCTATCACCTGGAATTGCAACAATAAATTTCTGTTGTTTAGACATCCAGTTATTGGTATCCTGTTCAGCAGCCCTAGAACACTAATACAGTAGGGAACTTTCAGAAGTAGAGGGCTTGTGCTTTAGGAAAATAACAAGTAAAAATGGAAACAAACAAACAAAGATCTCTTTTTAAAAAACTGAGGAAGGAAACAGCATAATGCAATTAAACAGAAAGATCCAAGAATATCCATCCTTCCCAATACCCCATGGACCTAACAATAGTGTGGAGGGGATCCTTTACGTTTCCAATCAGATTAAAGAAACACAGAAATTAGTTAGAGAAGTAGATGACTTGCCAAGTACCTAGAATGAAAAGAAAATGGGACACAGACAGCGGAAGAATTTCTGTAGAATCATCCACGCCACAGAAATTCTTGAAAATTGAATGTCACATACACTACAAAAACAACAATGGACAGTGCCTATGACTGACAGAAATAGTGTATCACAATACAAAGTCAAGAGAGATCTAGAAACACTGACCCTCATTCTCAAAAAGACAAAGACTATGATGTAATAAAATACTCAGGTCAGTCGAATTAGTACCTAAATCTAATGGAAAAATTAAGCAGAAGAGAGCTGATGCAACTGAGCAAGGGTTAATAATCCTGGATTTAAAATTACTAGATAATACTGAATTTGGTACCATGAACCAGGTTAGTCAGCATTTCTCAAAAAAGGGTACTCTTGGCATTTTGGGTGGGACAATTCTTCACTGGGCAGCACACTCCTGTTTCTCACAGAGCATTTAACAGCCCTGGTTCCAGATCAACTAAATGTAAGGAGCTCCCTGGCTAATGTGGCCCAGTTGTTTATAATGTTGTCCTATAAACCAAAAGGCTGTGGATTCAATTCCCAGTCAGGGCACATGCCTGAGCTATAGATTCAGTCCATGGTCAGGGCACATATGGAAGGCAACTTATCAATGTTACGCTCTTCTACTGATGTTTCCCTTCCTCTCTTTCTCCCTCCCTTGCCCTCTCTCTAAAAATAAAATTTTTTTAAAAAGTCAACTCAGTCTAGAAAAAAAAATTAAGTATTTGTACACAAAAACTTATTACACTGCTCTGCTGAAATATCATACCTTATACTTTTATTACAACTAACACAATCTACTGCAATCTATTGCACTTATTCTCCATTTTCCCAAACCAGAATGCAAAATCTGCGCAGCAATGGACTGAAGTATTTTGATGCTGGTATCACATTGAAATAAAATAGGCACTTGACAAAATTGGTTTTATAAAGTATATTTTATTGATTTTGCTATTACAGTTGTCCCATTTTTTCCTCCCCTTTAATCCCCCCACCCTGCACTCCCCCTCCCACCAGCATTCCCCACCTTAGTTCATGTCCATGGGTCATACATATAAGTTCTCTGGTTTCTCCATTTCCTACACTATTCTTAACCTCTCCTGGTCTATTTTGTACCTATCATTTATGCTTCTTATTCCCTGTACCTGTTTCCCCCCTCCCCCTCCTTTCCCCCATCCCCGTTGATAACCCTCCATTTGATCTCCATTTCTGTGATTCTGTTCCTGTTCTAGTTTGCTTAGTTTTCTTTTTAAAAGGTTCATTTGTTGATAGTTGTTTTGCTGTCATTTTACTGTTCATAGTTTCTGATCACCTTCTTTTTCTTAGATAAGTCCCTTTAACATTTCATGTAATAAGGGCTTGGGGGTGATGAACTCCTTTAACTTGACCTTATCTGGGAAGTACTTTATCTGCCCTTCCATTCTAAATGATAGCTTTGCTGGATAAAGTAATCTTAGATATAGGTCCCTGTCTTTCATGACTTTGAATACTTCTTTCCAGCCCCTTTTTGCCTGCAAGGTTTCTTTTGAAAAATCAGCTGACAGTCTTATGGGAACTCCTTTGTAGGTAACAGTCTCCTTTTCTCTTGTTGCTTTTAAGATTCTCTTCTTATCTTTAATCTTGGGTAATGTAATTATGATGTGCCTTGGTGTGTGCTTCCTTGGGTCCAACTTCTTTGGGACTCTCTGAACTTCCTGGGAGTCTATTTCCTTTGCCAGATTGCCAAGTTCTCCTTCATTACTTTTTCAAATATGATTTCAATTTCTTGCTCTTCCCTTTCTCCTTCTGGCACCCCTATGATTTGGATGTTGGAATGTTTAAAGTTGTCCTGGAGGTTCCTAAGTCTCTCCTCATTTTTTTGAATTCTTGTTTCTTCATTCTGTTCTGGATGAATGTTTATTTCTTCCTTTTGTTTCAAATTGTTGATTTGAGTCCCGGTTTCCTTCCCTTCACTGTTGGCTCCCTGTGTATTTTTCTTTGTTTCACTTTGCATAGCCTTCATTTTTTTTCTCTATTTTGCAACCATACTCAGACATTTCTGTGAGCATCCTGATTACCAGTGTTTTGAACTCTGTATCTAATAGGTTGGCTATCTCTTCATCTTAGTTGTATTTTTTCTGGAGCTTTGATCTGTCCTTTCATTTGGGCCATATTTGTCTCAGCACTCCTGTTATATTCGAAGGGGTGGGGCCTTATGTATTCACCAACATGGGGTAACTCAGGTGGCTGCTCTCTGTGGTGGAGGGGTCAGAGAGGGAACTATGCTGCCTGCTCAGCTCTCATCTCACTTTCAGTCACTTCCCCTGCTATCTACAAGCAAATTGGGCCCTTCTGGTGTTGATTCCTGGGTGGGTGGGTTAGTGTATGTTCTAGGACCCTGTGGGTCTCTCCAGTGAACTCTCTTATGAGGCTAGAGTTTCTCCTGTTGCCTCAAGCCTCACAGGTTTTTACAGCCAGGGGTTTTGAGGCTTTCTTTTCCTGTGCTGGAATTCTGGGTTGCATGATCTGCCTCGCTCCCCAGTTGTTCCTCCCAGATTATCTGCACACAAATGTGGGACCATCTGGTCTGCCCACCCAATCCTCCAGCCGCTGCCTTGCTGCACATCCTCTCTGCTCCTGGTGCCCAACTCTGCCTCACCTACCGGTCTGGATGAATGTTTCTTTCTTAACTCCTTGGTTGTCGGACTTCCATACAGTTCAATTTTCTGGCAGTTCTGGTTGTTTTTTGTGTTGAAATTTGTTGTCCTTCTTTTGGTTGTTCAAGGAGGTAAAGTGTTTCTACCTATGTCTCCATCTTGGCCAGAAGTCTTGACAAAATTGTTTATTGCTCCTTGATTAGTAAAATTATTGCACAAATGAATACATGAATGGAGAAACAAATCTTAATGTGCACTTATCTGTGTTGGACTATATCATACACACTCAAATTCAGAACCTGAACAATGACAAACAAATTTTAAGCAGCTTATTAATAATAGTGACCTCAAGTTTTATAAGCCAAATGGTTATGAACAACCTTAAATGACAAAATCTGTATGACCTGACAAATTATAATGGTTTATAATACATATGCTATACAATGTTCCACTTAAGTGCTGGTTAAAATGTTCCATTTATGTGTTTATATGCAATTTTCTTTAATGTAGTACTTCTAGGTTCCATCCTTAACTTTATAATTCACTAGCCAAATGACTTTATGTAAATAATTTAAACTCTCTCAGCCTCAATTTTTTCTCATATGTAAAACTGAAATGTTAATTTTTCTCCTCATAAGGCTTTTATGGTGATTAAATGACATAATACATGTAAAATGGGGCACATAATACAAGTGTATGATGATGCCCTTGTTATTGCTTCTTTTTAAAATTTCTCAATCATGACTTTCCACAAAACAACTCTTACTGACAAATTTATAAACAAGCTTTATCCTCAAGTACGATTTGTGCCTATTTGTAGCCCCATACAATATGAACACTCCTTTGCAATTCCTGGAAATTTAAATCATCAAATGCTCACTTATTTCTTTTCATATTAGAAAGTGGAAAAATGATGTACCAAGTTTTCAAAAAGCCCTGTAATTATGGCAAAAATAACTGCCTTGTAAGAAAAAGAAAGTACGTGTGATTGACCAATATCCAGATATTCCAATGAAACAACTTGTAAAAATTCTAAAATGCAGAAGAGTACCTTACCATTGCTTAAATAGCAAATGTCAAAATCAATGTAGTAAGAACTGAAGCAGTTCAATCAAATTCCAACTCTTCCCCTGCCCAAACACCTGTTCCAACTTTACTGTTATTAAATGAAAACAACGATAATTATCAAAGTCACTTTAAGAGTCTATCACAGGAAGGGCTAACAAAGGGTCTCTAATTTAACCTTTCAACTTTATTTCCAAGTGAGGTTATGTACGAGGGGGTACCCCCAACAAACAAAATTATCTTCAAGAGAGTGGACTCCTTGTAGTACAGGCTTCCCCTCCTAGGTGAGTATTCTAGAAACACATCTGTATCAGCTGGTGGTGTTGTGAGAGGCTGCTTTTGGTTTCAGTGAATTTTTTTTGAAGTCTCTTTCAATGTGTTTGCCCATTCTATGATGGGTGATTTATGAGCACACCTGTCACACAGCAGTAAGTGTTCAGCAGTTTTTAACCAAAAACAGCATGATCCTTGTATACCCCTTGAATAGGGGTATTCATGTGATCTCACACCAGGCAATATTTTTGTTTTGTTTCCCTGTTGAAAAAATCCTCAAAGGAAAACGTTTTGCTGATATGAAAGAGGTGAAACAAAAACCACAGAAGCATTAAATGGCATCAAAATGGCAGCAGAAGTTCAAAAACTGTTTTGAGCAGTAGAAAAACATCTCAATAGGTGTATTGCATCAAATGGAGATTACTTTGAAAGTGACTGAAGTTTAAACATGTAAGAATAATACGTAGTTTTTTATAAATAAAGTCTGGGTTTTTTGGATTCCCCTCATAAACAGAAAGATACAACACCAGAATTGTAAGTAAACAACATTCAACATAAAACCTTAAACTTGAAGTTATTAGGATAATTTATTTTTATGCACTATGAATTTTTATATATTCTATTATTACCTTGAAGATAAAACACTGTGCTATAAGTTTTATGTGTGTTAAAAAGTGCTAATTTGTAAAAAGCAAACAATTATAAAGCAAATCCCTATTTTAATCATAGTCTAGCCATTCTTCATTTTTTAAACTTTTTATTAGAAATCTTCAATTATATAAAAGTAGACATAACAGCATAACAAACCCCCAAGTGCCCACTACCTAAGTGAAACAATTACCAAAGCCAGTCCTCACCCACTTCACCCCACTTTATCCAAAATAAATCTCAGATATCATTTCATCTTTAAATATTTCAGTATATATCTGAAACATAAGGCCTACTTTAACATAACAACACCATTATCACACCCTAAAAAATTAACAATTTCTTAGTATCAAATAACCAAGCAGAGTTAATATTTAATAGTCATGTACAGGGGATGGCAAAGTAGATTTACAGATGTGAGTACATGAAACACAGTTTATTCTTGTATTATTATTTATTAATTATTCCACTATTTTCCATACAACCAACTGTAAACCTACTTTTACCCTGCCCTGTATATTTTCATAGACTTTATTTTTCAGAGCAGTTTGTGTTCACAACAAAATTAAGCAGAAGATACAGAGATTTTTCCATACACAACGGCCCTGCATATGCCTAGCTTCCACCATTATCAACATCCCTCACCAGAGACGTACATTTGTTAAAATCAATGAACCTACACTGACACATTATTAAATCACTCTAAGTTCCTAGTTGATATTATGGTTCACTCTTGGTGCTGTAATTCCATGGGTTTGAACAAATGTATGATATGTATGCACCATTACAGTACCACACAGAGTAGTTTCATTGCACTAAAAATCGGTGCTTCACGTATTCATCCCTTCCTCTCTACTACCCTCTGTAATCTAATCACCAATCTTTTTTTCTGTCTTCATAGTTTTGCATTTTCAGAATATCATACAGTATGTAGCCTTTTCAAATTGGCTTCCTTCACTTAGACAAAGAACAGAATTGGAAGATTCTCATTTCTGGTTTCAAAATTTACTACAAAGCTATAGTAATCAAAGCAGTATAATATTAGCATAAACATAAAGGACAATGGAATAAAACAGCCCAGAAATAAACCTTCATACATATTTGGTCAAATGGCTTTTGACACGGGTGCCAAGACAATTCAATGGGAAAGGAACAACTTTTTCAACAAACAGTGAACATTCAAAAGAATGAAAATGAACCCTCATCTTACACCATATACAAAAATTAACTCAAAGTGGATCAAAAACCTAAATGTAAAGGAATAACCTAAATGGAGGGAAAGAGCATTATGACATTTGGTTTGGCAATGATTTCTTGGATATGGCACAAAAAGCACAGGAAACAAAAGAAAAAGCAGGTAATTTGAACTTCCATCAAAATTTAAGCCCCAGCCAGGTGGTTCAGTTGGTTGGTTCAATGTCCTGTACACCAAAAAGGTTGAGGGTTCAATTCCTGGTCAGAGCACAAGCATAGGTTGTGGGTTTGATCCCTGGCATGGCAAGGAACAAATCCCCTTTGTTCCTTGTTTTTATAGCTCTTCTTTTAAAAAAAAGCTAGTAAGTTGATGTGTTACTAGCAAACAATTTAGGAAAAGGTAGGCAATATCAATTATTCTTATGATCTTGTCACAAAAATTTATACCCTTCAAGTCTGTTTTGTATTAAGGATATATGGAAGAAAAGACAAAATTATGTATACATGTATATAAAAAGTTCCAGAATGTCTAGAACAATAGCAAAAATCCTACAGCAAAAACGCAATGGATTCTACATGTAATACTCAATTACTTAAGAATTAAAAAATATAAACTAAATCACAAATATTCTTAAATTGAAAGAACAACACTTATACCTCATGCACCATGGACAGGGTTGAGCCTCAGAGTCAGCCAGCCTGAGTGTCAGTTCCATGCACAAACAGGCCAAAGGCATCAAAACTCAATTTTAACAGAAAGGCCCACATACCCCACACAAGGGACATTCCTTGAGCACCCAGGTCTAGGGATCAAGGGGACTGTACCACTGGACCTCCTAGGACACCTATTATATAAGGTCATCACACATAGACAGGGAGTCATAGCAGATCTACCTAATAAATAGAAACAAACACCATCAGTCAAAATGAGGAGACAAAGAAACAGGCCTCAAACAAAAGAACAGGAGAAATATCCAGAAAAGGAGCTAAATAAAATGGAGGCAAGCAATTATCAGATGTAGAATTCAAAGTAATGGTTATAAGGATATACAACAGCATGAAAAAAATAAGCATAGAAATCATAAAAAAGGACCAATCAGAAATGAAAAATATATCTGCAATGTGGAATAGACTGGGAGGAATAAAGTAGGTTGGATGAAGCAGAGGACCAAATCAGCAATTTGGAAGACAAGATAGGAAAAAAACCACCCAATCAGAGCAGCAAAAAGAAAAAAGAATTTAAAAAACGAGGACAGTTTAAAGGATCTTTGGGACAACATCTACATCATAAGAGTACCAGAAAGAGAAGAGAGAGAGCAAGGTATTGAGAACCTATTTGAAGGAATAATGACTGAAAACTTCCCCAAACTGGTGGAGAAAAAAGACACACAAATCCAGGAAGTACAGAGAGTCCCAAACAAGATGGACTCAAAGAGGCCGTAAAAAGAAAAAAAAAAAAAAAAAAAAGGGGGGGGGGCCTTTTTATAGAGACCTACAACCAAGACTGCTTTACTGAGTGAAGCTATCACTTAAAATTGAAGGAGAAATAAATAGCTTCCCAGAAAAGAAGGAGCTACAGGAATTTGTTAGCAACTAACCAGCATTACAAGAAATGATAAAGGAACTGCAAGAATAAGAAGGGTAGAGGAAGGGGAGGGGTAGATGAGGAAGAGGAGAAGAAACAACAGAGGAACACAATTAAAAGAATAAAATGGCAATAAATATGTACCTATCAATAATCACTTTAAATGTAAATGGCTTAAGTGCTCCAATCAAAAGGCATAGGGTAGCTGAATGGATAAGAAAACAAGGCCCATATATATTCTATCTCTGAGAGACCCACCTCAGAATGAAAGATACACACAGATGAGAAGTAAAGGATGGAAAAAGATATTTCATGCAAATGGAAAGAAAAAAAGCTGAGGTAGCAATATTTATCTGACAAAATAGACTTTAAAACAAAGGCTATAATAAGAGACAAAGAAGGACACTACATAATGATAAAGTGAGCATTCCAACAAGAGGATATAACCCTTTTAAACATTTATGCACCAAACATAGAAGCACCTAAATATGTAAAGCAAATCTTGACCGACAAAAAGGGAGAGATCAACAGTAATACAGTTATAGTAGGGGATTTTAACAACCCATTCACATCAATAAATAGATCTTCCAGACAGAAAGTCAACATGGAAATGGTGGCCATAAATGACAAATAGATCAGATGGATTTAATTAATATCTTCAGAGCATTTCACCCCACAGCAGCACAATATACTTTCTTTTAAAGTGTACAAGTATAGACCACATGTTAGGACACCAAACACGTCTCAATAAATTTCAAGAAGACTGAAACCATATCAAGCATCTTTTCTGATCATAATGCTATGAAACTAAAAATTACTCACAAGAAAACCGAAAAACACACAGACTCGAAGGCTAAATAACTTGTTACTAAACAATGAATGGGTTAACAAGGAGATCAAAGAAAAAATCAAAAGATACCTTGAAACAAATGAAAATGAGAACAAAACAACCCAAAATCTACAGGACACAGCAAAAGCAGTCTTAAGAGGAGTATTCATAGCATTATAGGTCTATGTTAAGAAGCAAGAACAACCTCAAACAGTTTAATTTTACATTTAAAGGAACTTTAAAAGAAACAACAAATGAAGCCCAAAGTGAGTAGAAGGAAGAAAATAATAAAGATCAGAGAAGTATACAAAATGAAGTCTAAAAAAAAAAAAAGACACACAAAAAAAATCAATGAAACCAAGAGCAGTTCTTTGAAGAGATAAATAAGACTGATAAACCTTTAAACAGACTCATATAAAAAAGAGAGCCCTGATCAGTGTAGGCTCAGTTGGTTGGGCGTCATCCTGCAAAGTGAAAGGTCACCAGTTCCATTCCTGGTCAGGGTACCTGCCTGGGTTTCGGGTTCAGTTCCTGGTCAGGGCATACGAGAGGCAACCAATTGGTATTTCTCTCTCATATTGATGTTTTTCTCCCTCTCTTTCTCCCTCCCTTCCCCTCTAAGTAAAGAAATAAAAATAAAAAAATGAAACTAGATCACTTTCTCACACCATACACAAAAATAAGTTCAAAAATGGATTAAAGACTTAAATGTTAGACTCAAAACCATAAAAATTCTAGAAGACATAGGCAGTAAAATCTCAGACATTTCTTGCAGCAATATTTTTTCTGATATATCTCCTAGGGCTAGGGGAATGAAAGAAAAAATAAAAAATGGGACTATATCAAACTTAAAAAATTTTGCACAGCAAAGGAAACCATTAACAAAATGAAAATACAACTCACTGAATGGGAGAACATATTTGCAACATACCTGATAAGGAGTTAATTAATATCCAAAATTTACAAAGAATTTTAAAAACTCAACACCAAAAACCCAAACAATCCAATTTAAAAATGGGCAAAAGACCTGAATAAAGACTTCTCCAAAGAGGACATACACATAGCCAATAGACGTATGAAAGGATGCTCAATGTTACTAATCATCAGAGAAATGCAAATTAAAACCATAATAAAAGATATCACCTCACACCTGTCAGAATGGCTATTATCAATAAACCAACAAATAACAAGTGTTAGTGACAATGTGGAGGGGAAAAAACCCTCATGCACTGTTGGTGGGAATGCAGACTGGTGCAGCCATTGTGGAAAGCAGTATGGAGTTGCCTCAAGCAGTTCCACTTACGGGAATCTATCTGAAGAAACCCAAAACACTAAGGTGAAAGAATATAAGCACCCCTATGTTCAATACAGCATTATTTACAATAGCCAAGATTTGGAAGCAGCTCAAGTGTCCATCAGTAGATGAGTGGATAAAAAGGCTGTGGTATATTTACACAATGGAACACTACTCAGCTGTAAAAAAGAAGGAAATCTTACCCTTTGCATGGATAGACCTGAAGAGTATTATGCTAAGTGTAATAGGCCAATCAGAGAAAGACAAGTACCATTTGATTTCATTCACATGCACAATCTAATGAACTAACAAGCAAACTGGTGACAGACTCATACATAGGGAGCAGCCTAGCTGCCGTTGGGGGTGGGTGGGGCTGGGGGTGGAAAGTTTGCAGAAAAAAGAAAAAAGAGAAAAAACTCATGGACATGGACAACAGTGTGATGATTGTGGGAGGGAAGGATGGTGGAGGGTATTTCGGGGATAAATGGTACAGGTAGAGACTTAGGATGGTGAACACACAATATAGTGTACAGGTGATATATTGTAGAATTGTACATCTGAAACCTGTATAATTTTGTTAACCAGTGTCACCCCAATAAATTCAATAAAAAAGACGAAAAGAGTAACTTCCTTATTTCAAACAATTCCATTAACTAAATATCTGTCAATATATAAACCACAAAGTTAACACTTCCTCAATTCTCATTTTTATGAAAGCTGATTCAGCTTAAATCTTGGAACTAAAAAAAGCTTTTACAAACACTAAGAATCAGCAAGGTCATTTTTTATTTAGAACTAGAACTGGGTGATCTAAAGCTATTTATAATGTCACCTCAACCATCTTATATTTCCTTTATTAATTTTTAATTGAGCATTACAAAATGAGCATTCTAGATTTCTGAGATGATACACACAACTTACCTTCCCACATGCTCTGCAATGATGCCTCCGTTTGGTGAAAGTAAACCTGGCTTCACATTTCATGCAATTTGGAGCCTGAGAATCTGGTACCCACACTGGAGCCACCTCACCCAGAGTGGTAAATGGCTTTCTGGCAGAGATTCCAAACTGACCAGCTCTGAGATCATTATCTGGGCTATCTGGAGCTAATACAAGGCACGGTCTACTAGATATCCCAGACTCATAACTTTCTAAATGTTCCCCATTTGTATCAGCAATAGAAATGTTTCCCAAAGAGGTATTGCATACATTGGTTGCTGAGTTTTCCCCTATTTTTGCTTTCCCAAGAACATCATTTTTGTTTTTAATATTATTTCCACTGTTTACAGGAAGGTCATTTTGTAAATGGTCTGATAATGGCTTTGGGATTTGAAGTTTAAGATTAGAAGGTTGCTTCGGTCTTGCACCACCAAATGGAACACTGATAGATTGCAGGTTTGCTACTATCTTGGGTGAAGACTGCCCAAGCACTGATGGAACTTGGCTAGAGAAATTGTGTAAATAATTTTTCTTCATTAGGTCACCAGTGCTGTTTAAAAGTAGTCCACTCCCTTCTGTGACTTCATTTCCTCTCTGTTCATAAATATTTGAGTAGCATTCTGACTTGCTCTCCTCTATTTCCTTCTCTTCTGTTACTGAATCTTCTTTGGAGGGTAAAGTCTTTGGAACAAAACAAACAGGGCTCTGCATTCCATAGGAATCACAACAATTAGAAGTATTTGCTGCTGGTGTATCCGTAACAGTAGAGAAATCACATTCTTTACTTTCATTCATGACAGTTCCTTTTAAATCTAGACCTGCTTCTGCCCTTCTTTCACACTCTCCTTCACTATCATTATAAGTGTCTTCAGGCTGATTCATCAGCAGAAACTTCTCATTTTCTTTATTTACTTGGCTGTCATTCATCTCATTTAGTTTAGTCAATTTCCAATTAGTCATCTCCTGAGATTCAGAAAAATGCTCTGTCATATTAAGAAGTTCTGTAGTGCCAAGAATTTCTTCATGCTCACAATCTTCACTTTCAACTCTAACTTCACTGGGCACAAGGCAATCTGAAGACTGTTCAGAATGATTATCCTTTCCAGATCCATTATGCATGTCTGGTTTGATAAGTAAAGGCAAATCAGACTGGATGGATTCTTCATTTGTTATTTCCTCTGTTGGCTCTTTTTTCATCAAAATCCCCTCATTATAATGGGAAAAGGAGTTTAGACTCCCTAAATCTGTCCTAGGAGAGCTGGTTTTGTCAGTGAGAACCTCATCTGGTATACAGTTCTCTTGGGTTTTAACAGCAGGATCTTCATCTGTTCCCTGGGATGAGATTACTGAATCAATTGTTAAACTTGTAATCACAGACATGGAGGGATCTCTACCTGTATTTTCATCATCCTTTAATTGTGAAGAGGAACAAATACTGGCTGAATCATCAGATGAAGTAGTACACATACGTTTAACAGAGTCCCCTTCTGCATTTGGTCTATTCAACAGATCCATCTGTTTCTCTGAGTTCATATCTTTTTCAATGGACCCATTTATATTAAAACTAAATTGATCAGTTTGTCTGTTTTCATTATCCAGTGAACAGCTAAAAGCATCCATGAGGGACTGACTATTATAATTGTTACAATCCTGCAAATCACTTGGTAATGTCCTTTTATCACAGTTATGCATGACGGCTACAACAAGAACATTCTTCTCATCTGGCAGACAAGATAGGTTTCCACATTTCTTCTCTCCCACTTCAACAGTATTGCATTGATCATCTTGATTACAGTTCCTCTTGATTAACTGATCTTCTGCAACGGCATTTTCGCCAATCCACATTGTGTTGCTCTCTGGATTCAGACTACAGTCCTTTCCATTAGCACAATGGTCCTCTCCCTCCGTGGTCAGAGGAGCTGAGTGAGCCAAGGAGAAGACTTTCAGTTGTGGCTGTGACTCATTAGAAACTGAAGGTTCATTCACTCTGGCCAATGCAGGATTAAATGACAGTAGGTGAGATGGGGGATCTAGAAGCTTATTCCACTTTGTATCCAATAAGATAGGAGACACTGTTTCATCTGAAAAAAAAAATTACAATAAGGTTTCTGGTAACACTGGAAAAGCTAGGACTAAGTTAGTCGACTACATTTGCAAATATAGTCTGAAAATAAGATATCCCTAAGATATGAAGTTTCTAATTTATAGCTAAGAATAAGAAAATATGTTTACAATTATTCCCTATACTATATGTCACTGAGTAGTAATATCTCAGAACATTCCAAACAATAAAAGAATTCTACCTCAATCTAGCAACATAATTCAAGTAGCTCACAGGCTTTACTTGGGGGTAGCAGGGCACCAGTAATGGGGAAGGCCTCGGACTGGCTGAGCACAACATAGAGTGAGGGCTAACCTAAGGTGGAAAAAAATGAGAACAGTGATGAAGATGGTAGTAACTAAGTGGTAAGGAAAAGAAAGGAATTTTCTGTGGAGACAGAATGTTCTATAATACATATCATGACTGAAATGTGGATTACATGAATTTATATCTATTTGTTAAAATGTACAGTTAAGATCTGTACATTTCAATGTGTATAGATTTTAAAAACTGTTAAAAAAAAAAAAGGTGAGTGAGGAGTGAGGAGTAGCTGAAGATATAAATGAACCAGAAAATGGCAGCATGACCCTGGCTGGTGTGGCTAAGTTGGTGTCGTCTGGCAAACTGAAAGGTCGCCAGTTCGATTCCCAGTCAGGGCACAAGCCTGGGTTGCAGATTTATTCCCGGTTGGGGCACATACAGAAGACAACCAACTTATGTTTCTCCCTCTCTCTAAATAAATACATAAATAAACTTTCTAAACAATGGCAGCATGTCAGTCACTGTAGAAGCTGGGTAATGGGTATGCTAGAGTTTACTACAGTATCGTTTACTTTGTATATATTTAAAATTTGTCAATAAGTTTAAAAAAGTATGCTACAATATGTGAAATTCTGATCATAACCATGTCACAACATATTAATTAGGTTCATTTTACTTTACTGAGGACATCTGGCAGAAAGTATTCCATTACTTTATTAAATCAACCCAGTTAAATGTTATTAGTAAGCATAATTTGATTTTCTTGTTTATTTTTTAGCAGATTATAACTAAGATGGCTATTTCCTGCAAGTTACAGTGCTATGTGTATGTTAAAGAAGAAATAAGAAATAATACACTTATTACCCTTCTTGCTTTCTTCATAAATGTGATAATCATAGGCCTAACACAGATATATTTTGCACTCAGTAGTAACATTAATCTTTAATGCTCCCTTAGCACCTTCTCCATATCTTTATTAAAGCATTTATTACACTGTAATGAATGGCTAAGTTACCTTACTTTTCCAGGCAGAAACCATTCCTTTCCACCAATATAAGTCCTTACTTTGCATAGTGCCTGGTATGTAGTAGGTGCATGATAAACATATGCTAAGTGAGTATCTATGAGAGTAAAAGCATTGGGCTTGAGGAACATGAAGATTAAATAATAGCTCTGGTCTCCAAGAAGTACATAATCTAGCTGGGAAAATAAGAAATAGATACAATACACATAAATAATAATTAATTAGCAGTAAAGGAGAACATAAGTATTTGAAGAACGTAAGTAGTTGAAAACAAATTCAGAAGAGAAAGATATTTTACAGACTAAGGAAGTGAGCTTGAATTCATGGAGGCAGGAGCAAAAGGGCTGGGCTTCAAAGACAATTTTATGTAAGTTTGGAAAAGAGGACATTCATAACAGGGAAACGGAAAAGTATAGTCCCCAACAAAACTCTCTGAGACCAGTAAGCAAATCAGTTTGAGTTTACAAAAAAATTCATGTAAGAAAGCAGTGAAAAGAAACTAGAAAGGGCAGACTGTAAAGATCGTAACATATCAGACTGTGTGAAGAATGGCTCAGATTATATGGAAAATGGCTTAGCATCTAAGTGTTAATCCTGAGTTTATCCTACTTGGGATAGCAAAAATTTGAGATTTAGTAACACATTGCTTCCTTTAAAAAAAGAAATCATATTTCCAAGCTTGTTCATGAAAATAAAAAGAAGAAATACTGCTCTTTACAAGAATATTTAATAATATTCAGCCCTGGCTGGTATGGCTCAGTGGACTGAGCACTGGCCTACAAACCAAAGTGTTGCCAGTTCAATTCCCAGTCAGGGCACATGTGTTAGTTGTGGGCCAGGTCCCTGGTTGGAGGAACACAAGAGGCAACTGCACAGTGATGTTTCTTTCAAAAATAAAAAATACATACATATATATATTTTTAATAATACTCAAACAGGAATGATCAAGTATTAAAAATTTCAGTTTTCAACCACCTACCACTTGGGAATAATGTTAACTATCTAGTGTCATCTCAGCCTGTGTATGTTACATTTTTCATTTAACAGAGTAAATTAACACAATATGAGAACTCATTTAAAATATACTTGGAAATGTACCAGGCTACAGGTAGTACCTTTAATGCAACTAGCACTAAAAAAAAAAAAAAAAAAAAAAAAAATCAAAACAAATGAACACCATAGTTACAAACAGGAAGAGGGCTTCTGAATTCTTCTTCTAAAGGAGTTGTTTTTATAAGCAAACACTCTATTTTCAAACTAAGAGAGACCATTTTTACTGCCTCAGCAAAAATGTACTACAACTCAACTACATATAAAGTACCTTAATTGAACCTACAAGGACATGGCAAAGAGATTGATGTAATGAACTAATAGTTTTATTAATTAGAGAGAATGGCATTCTAGAAGCAGAGAATTTGCTAGATACAGCATCTGTGAAGGTATCTAATGACACATAACTGATACACAGAAGACCAAACCAAAGAAAAGATTGAGAAAATACTTGTATAAATGATTCAAACTGAGAGGATAATGTACCTTTCACCCTGGTATATATGTAAAGCTCATTTAAATCCAAGAAAATCCCAAATGATTAGATTTCATATTTACATGAATTAGGAATGAACCCAGGGTTATGGATAGCTTTGTGTCATCAATGGTAAAATATGAGAAGAGCAGGCCATTCCAGGTATCATTCCTGTCCCTTTTCCCTCCTTACTCCAGTGATCCCATATTCTCTTTAAGGCTTCCAGTACCATAGACCCAAAACAACAAAATCAAAACTAGTATCTCTTCCCAGCTGTTATCAAAGAACAACCTGAACCACTGGATATAGTAAAGGTTGAGAGGCTTTACTGAAATCATGGGCTTTAGATGGAAATATATTACTCTGTAAACTTGTTACATGCCACTTCCTGTTAGAAATAGAAAAGTCTTAGGAAGGTGGGTAAGGTGAAAGAGATTTAACTCTGGCCTATCCATTCAACTCATCCTGAGAGGGGAACTTAAGGAAAAGGTTTCCCTAAATAAAGTGAATCTTAAGCAGATATTTTTAAATTGAGCCTTAAGAATGTATTATTTAATTAACCATTTTGGCAGTTGTTAAAAAATGTAAATCTTTTTAAATTAGGTTTAAAACAAACCTTTATTGGCCAACCAGTATTCAATAAGCTACTAATTTTTCTTAGTTTAGGAAATACAATCACACATTTTAAAGCTTTTCTTGACTGTAAATTGGTTGTACCATACTGCCTAGATTCTAATCCTGCCACTTATTAGCAAAGTAACTTTCAGAAAGTTGCTTAACTTCTCTTTGCCTCTATTCTCATCTGTAAAACATAAATAAGATCCACTTTCATGGGATTATTTTAAAGACATAATTTTTTAAAAATCCATGTAAATGGTTTAGCATAATATCTCAGTGATTAAACATGTTAGTTATTACTCTGGATATTAATGTATATTATTATTATTATTAAGTCATTGGATCTGATTTTACTTTCTAAAAAAGCACTGCATCCTCTTATAACCCTACATTCTCTATATGAGAAGTACATTTATATACTTTTGCCAAAGTAAATTCTCACCTTCGTTTTGTTCAAATTCATCTAAAACCTTGTCCAGGTTGTAAGCTTCTGCTTGGAAGTAATTCTCCATCAGTGAGGAACCACTGAAGAGACTCGTTTAAATCTAGAAAGATCAAATTTGTATTATACTTTCAATTGTTAAAATATAATTTATAGACAAAACAAATGATACAAAAAGTCCGTCTTCAGGACTTTTTACCCAACTTCCTCTAATATCCCTCCATACCCAAAAATTCTACATCTTTTAGCTCTTAACTTACTTTCACAGGGAAATATTCCCTAGAAAAGGTGATCTCCCCTTATAATCTCTCACAGCACCCCACTTTATCCTTTATAACAATCTATAAACATATATTGTCATTATTTGATTAATGTCAATCTTTCCCACAAGACTGTAGACAACACAAAGACACACACAAGACTGTGTTCACCAAGTGATTAGCTAAGAACCTAATGTAACTTTTCAATAAATACCTGTGAAGTGAGTAAGTGAACAGAGTACACCCAGTAGGTCAATAAGTTGTATTAAAATCCAGTTATCATTAATTCAGGCAAGCATCAAAAATAGATATTAAAAATCTTTAGGTAAATGGTTATTGGGGAAGAAAATATTTACAGTGCCTTAAAGTATTCTACAGATGACTTATTTATTATAAGGAAGAAAATCTATGATTACAGTGAAAAGATATGGTGTGGCCCAGTGAATTATGTGTGAGCCTGTGAACCAAAGGGTTGTTGGTATGATTCCTAGTCAGGGCACATGCCTGGGTTGTGGGCCAGTTCCCCGGCTGGGCGTTATGAGAGGCAACTGACTGATGTTTCTCTCACACATCAATGTTTCTCTCCATCTTATTTCTCCCTCCTTTACCCTCCCTCCAAATAATTAAGTAAAAATATTTTAACCAAGGGATCTTAACCAAGGGATCAAATGGCATCACCAATAGTTTAACAAGCTGACATTCTATACCTCCTAATGTAATTCTAATGTAAGGCAATGAGAAGTTTAAAACTTCACCTACACAACATTCTTGCCAATAATGTTTAACTCGAATCATAAAGAAACAATTAGACAAATCTAGAATGTGAAGCATTCTATAAGACAACTGTCCTAAATTCTTCAAAAAGAAAATCAGTATTATAGAAAAGAAGATTATTCTAACTTAAAAGAGACTGAAGAGACTGAGTAACCAAATTCTATGCATGAACACTGACTGGATCCTAGATTGAAAAAAACACATATTCACAAACAAAACATAACATTTTTGGGACAATCAGGGGAATTTGGACTATATATTAGGGATAGTGAATTAACAATCATTTTCTTGAATGTGATAATTGTACTTTGATTTTGTAGGAGAATGCCCTTACTCATAGGAGATACCTGCTGAACTATTTAAGAAAGAAGTGTTGTGGACTGGCAGCAGTCACCTCAGATTACTTTAGAGCCCAGGAAGGTGGCCCTGGGCAGAATACAGGTTGGGGCTGACCTTGGCCTGCATCACTCAGGAAACCCCAGAGACTGTGTACCTAGTGGACAGCTACTGACCACTTCAGAGCACCACCACCCTGCCCCTGCACAGCTGATCCTCCACACAGGGTAAAGTTGGTGGTCAGTGGTCACAGCTAGCCCTTGCAGCTGACTAGCCTGGGTAAATCCCTCCTGTTGATCTGCCAACAGCAATCAGAGCTCAACTGCAAGAGGGCCCATACGAAGGGCACACGTTGAATATCCAGCTTGGGTGGTAGGGGAGACTGTGCCACTGGACCCTAGAGGATACCTACTATAATAGGCCATGATACCAAGACAGGGAGTCACAGAGGCTCTACCTAATACATAGAAACAAACGCAGGAAGATTGCCAAAATGAGGAGACAAAGAAACATGACCCAAATGAAAGAACAGATCAAAAAAGAACTAAATCAATGTAGATAAGCAATCTATCAGATGTAGAGTTCAAAACACTGGTTATAAGGATGCTCAGAGAACTCAGCGAGGACCTGAGCAGCATAAAAAAGACCCAGTCAGAAACAAAGAATTCACTAAATGAAATAAAGAAAATTTACAGGGAAACAATAGTAGATGAAGCCAAGAGTCAAATCAATGAAGGGAGCACAAACAACTAATCAAAACAATGAGAAGAGGAAAGAAAACAAGGAGTATAAGTGGCCTCTGAGACAACTTCAAGCATTCCAATATTCACATCATCGGGGTGCCAGAAGGAGAAGAGAGCAAGAAACTGGAAATCTATTTGAAAAAATAATGAAAGAAAACTTCCCTAATTTGGTGAAGGAAATAGACACGCAAGTCCAGGAAAAATAGAGAGGCCCACACTAAGACACATAATAACTAAAATGTCAAAGGTTAAAGATAAAGAGAGAATCTTAAAAACAACAAGATAAAGAAGTAAGTTACCTCCAGGGGAGTTCCCATAAGACTGTCAGCTGATTTCTCAAAAGAAACTTTGCAAGCTAGAAGGGATTGGCAAGAAATATTCAAAATTATGAAAAGCAGGGCCCTACAGCCAGGATTGTTCTACACAGTAAAAAATTCCACTTAGAATCAAAGGGTAGATAAAGAGCTTCCCAGACAAGGAAAAATTAAAGGACTTCATCATCATCAAACCATTATTATATTAAATGTTAAAGTGACTTATTTAAGAAAAAGATCAGGGACTTCAAAATGGCGGAGGAGTGAGTGGAAGTCACACTGATCTCCTCCCAGGACCAATCTGGAATTACAACTAAACTGTGGAGAAATCACCTGGAAAACAACTGAACAATAGTGAGAGAGGAGCCTTAAAACCTTGGCCGGACAGAGGAATCGACTTTAGCACAACCTAACTGGTAAGGAATGCACTAGAGGCTCAAGAAGGTGGGCTAGGCACCCACGGGTGGCAGCACCAGAGGGATACTGAAATGGCCAGTTGGATCCCCCTGAGAAGAGCAGGTTCTAAACCATAAGCGAGGATCTCCAGCCTACAGCACCAGAGCCCAAAAAGCACACAGATAAAAGCCAGCTGTGAAAAGTGGCAGGGTTTCTCTCTGCCAGAGACAGGCGGCTGGAGACACAAAGAACCATTTAAAGGACCAATGCAAAAATTTATAGTGGCAGCCACTTACCCTGGGCTCTGGCAGAGGCAGGGGCAGAGTGGGCTGGAGCTGCCTGAGGAGAGACTGGGGAGGGAGGCTTTGAGGAGAAAACTGAGAAAGTGGACCCCGAGGTCCCAATGCTGACTCACCCCCCATTCTTCAGCTGTCATCTTGCTCAGGCAGACCACTCCTCTGAGTGGCAGCAGCGTGAAAGGATACAATAGCCCCACCCCCAAGGGGTTTTGCCCCAGCCAGGCGTTGCACAGGCCTGGGTGCTGAGTATGGAGCAACAGTCACATATAGGGGATC
Source organism: Pteronotus mesoamericanus (assembly GCF_021234165.1). Lineage (NCBI taxonomy): Eukaryota > Metazoa > Chordata > Mammalia > Chiroptera > Mormoopidae > Pteronotus > Pteronotus mesoamericanus. The sequence goes on along the minus strand of NW_026555006.1, from coordinate 4,029,639 downwards.
CCTGGCTAAAGGTGATGCAGAGTGGTCTAGAGACACCTAAGGAGAGACTGGAGACAGAGGTGTTGAGGAGAGAACTGAGGGAGTAGTCAGAGGATCCTGGTGCTGACTCCACCCACCTCTGGCAGCTGCCATCTTGCTCAGGTGGACCACTCCCCCGAGCGGCAGCATCATGAGGGGACACAACAGCCACGCTCCCAGTAGGCTCGGCCCCAACCCGGTGCTGTGAAGGCCCTGGTGCTGAGTACAGAGTGGCAGTCACAGATAGTAGATCCCTGACTAAAGAGGACACAAGAGTGATCTAGAGCTACTTGAGAAGAGTCTGGAGATGGAGACGTTGGGGAAAGAACTGAGGAAGTAGCTGGGGAGATCCCAATGCTGACTCCTCCCCTCTACAGCAGCAGCCATCTTGCTCAGGCAGACCACTCCCGAGTGGCAGCAGCATGAAAGGATACAATAGCCACGTTCACAGGAGGTACTCTGCCCGGCCCTGATTGCTGGGGACAGACTAACTAGATTAACAACTGGAGGAGACAGACACAGACAGTAGATCTGTGGAAGTCTCTTAAAGACTGCCTAGGGTCAGACGGGGTCAACAGCTGACATCATCAGAGGCAGATACAGAAAGAAAGGGGGGAAAAAAGCAGTCTCCTACAATAGAAGTTGACACCACAAAGTCAGGAAGTCAAGACAAATCAATTTAAATATCAGAAGCAAAAAAGAAGAGTCTCACAAATACTGAGAATAAAAAGAAACATCCCCCACTTGAAGGAAAAGGAGGAATACCCAGAAAGAGAACTAAATGAAATAGAGGCAAGTAAGCTATCAGATATTGAGTTCAAAACAATGGTTCTAATGAAGCTCAATGAGCTCAGTGAGCTCAGAGAGAATTACCAAAAACTACAGGGAAACTATGAGGAACTTACTGCAAACTCTATCAGCATGAAAAAAGATATAGAAATTAGCAATAAGAGGCAAGAGGAAATGAAGAATACAATTTCTGAACTGAAGAACACAGGAGAAGGAATCAAAAGCAGGCTAGATGAAGCAGAAGACTGAATCAGCGAGCTGGATGACAAGGTAGGAAAAAAGCTCCCAGAGAGCGAGAAAAGGAAAAAAGATTCAAAAAGAATGAAGTGGCACTCAAGGGAATGCAGGACAACCTGAAATGTAATGATATCCATATAATAGGGATAAGGAATAAGGGAAAGAGGGCCTGTTGAAAAAAGTAATGATGGAAAACTTCCCTAACTGGAGGAAAGAAAAAGTCACGCAAGTCAAGGAAGCACAGAGCGTCCCATTCAAGAGGAACCCAAAGAGGCCCACTCCAAACACATCATCATTAAAATGGCAAATATCAAAGACAAAGAGAGAATCCTAAATGCATCAAGGGAGAAACAGGTAGTAATATACAAGGGAGTCCTGATACGGCTAGCAGCTGACTTCTCAACAGAAACACTACAAGCCAGAAGGGAATGGAAAAAAATGTTCCAAGTAATGAAAAGCAAGTGCCTACAGCCAAAACTACTCTACCCAGCAAGGTTCTCAATTAAAATGGAAGGCAAAGTAGGAGTTTCCCAGACAAAAGAAAGCTGAAAGAATACTCCTCCACCAAACCAGCACTATAAGATATGTTAAAGGACTGTTTTAAGAATATGAAGAAAAAGAGTGAGAAAAAGACGGTCACAGGTACAAAGGGAAAAAATGAATAAGTATCTATCAACAATAACTTTAAATGTAAATGGATTAAATGCTCCAATCAAAAGACATAGGACAGCTGAATGGATAAGAAAACATGACCCACACATATGCTGCTTACAAGAGACCCAACTCAGAACAAAGGACCTACACAGACTGAAAGTAAAGGTAAGAAAAAAATATTCCAAGCAAATGGACAGAGAAAAAAAGCAGGGATAGCAATACTTATATCAGATAAAATAGATTTCAAAACAAAGGTCATAAAGAGACCCAGAAGGACACTTTATAATACTCAAAGGAAGAATCCATCAAGAAGACATAAACATTGTAAACATACATGCACCCAACATAGAAGCACCCAAATATATAAGGAAAATCTTGGAGGACTTTAAGAAAGAGACAGACAGTAACACACTGATAGTAGGGGATTTTAACACCCCACTGTCAAAAATGGATAGTTCTTTCAAACAAAACATCAACAAGGACATTGTGGAACTGAATGATGCATTAGATCAAATGGATTTAACTGACATATATAGAACCCTTCATCCCAAAGAAGCAAAATACACATTCTTTTCAAATGCACACAGAACATTTTCAAAGATAGGCCACATGATAGGATACAAAACAAGCCTCAACAAATTCAGGAAAATCGAAAGCATAAGCATTTCCTTGGACCACATGGGCTTGAAACTAGAAATCAACCTCAAGGGAAAAACTCAAAATCATTCAAACTCATGAATAGCACTCTATTAAACAATGAGTGGGTCAATAATGAGATAAGAGAAAAAATCAAAAAGTTTCTGGAAACAAATGAAAATGAACACACAACAGTCCAAAACCTATGGGATAGAGCAAACGCAGTCCTGAGAGGGAAGTTCATAGCAACACAGGCTTACCTTAAAAAGATAGAAACATTTCAAATAAACAACCTACCCCTCCAGCTTCAAGAACTGGAGGAACAACAACAAGCAAAGCCCAGAGTGAGTGGAAGGAAAGAAATAATGAGGATCAGAGCAGAACTGAATGACACAGAGACTAAAAGAACAATTCAAAGGATCAAAAAATCCAGGAGCTGGTTCTTTGAAAAGATAAACAAAATCAATAAGCCTTTAAGTGAACTCATCAAGAACAAAAGGCAGAGCACCCAAATAAATAATATCAGAAATGAAAGAGGAGAAATTATAACTGATACCATAGCACTACAAAGGATTGTAAGAAATTGCTGTGAACAATTATATGCCAAGAAATTTGAAAACCTCGAAGAAATGGACAAATTTCTAGAAAAACATAACCTTCCATCACTGAATGAAGAAGCAGAAAGCCTGAACAGACTGATAACACCTGGTGAAACCGAAGCAGTAATCAAAAAACTCCCGGCACACAAAAGCCCTGGACCAGGCAATTTCACAGGAGAATTTTACAAAACATTTAAGGAAGAGCTAATCCCTGTCCTCCTCAGACTATGCCAAAAAATCCAAGAAGAGGGAAGACTCCCAAATTCTTTTTTATGAAGACGGCATCATCCTAATACCAAAACCAGATAAAGACACCACCAAGAAAGAAAACTACAGGCCAATATCGCTTATGAATATAGATGCTAAAATCCTCAACAAAATATTGGCACACCGCATCCAGAAATACATTAAAAAGATCATCCACCACAATCGAGTGGGATTTATCCCAGAGATCCAAGGATGGTTCAATATTTGCAAATCAATAAACATAATACATCACAAAAACAAAAGGAAAGACAAAAACCACATGATCATCTAAATAGATGTGGAAAAAGCATTTGATAAGGTACAACACCCATTTATGATAATAAAAACACTCAGCAAAGTGGGAATAAAGGGGGCATACCTCAACATAATAAAGGCCATATATGAAAAACCTACAGCCAACCTCATATTCAATGGGCAAAAACTAAAAGCTTTCTCACTAAGATCAAGAACAAGACAAGGATGTCTATTTTCACCACTTCTATTCAATATAGTATTGGAAGTCCTAGCCACAGCTATCAGAGAAGAAAAAGAAATAAAAGGCATCAAAATTGGAAAGGAGGAAGTAAAACTATCATTGTTTGCAAATGACATGATAGTGCACATAGAAAACCCTAAAGACTCCACCGAAAATGAAACATCAGAAGTAGAAATCAGGGGAAAAAATCCCCTTCGATATAGCAATGAGAAAAATAAAGTACCTAGGAATAAACTTAACCAAGGAGGTAAAAGACCTCTACTCAGAAAACTATACATGACTGAAGAAAGAAATTAAGGAAGACACAAATAAATGGAAGCATATGCTATGTTCACTGATTGGAAAAATTATCATCAAAATGTCCATACTGCCCAAAGCAAATTATAGATTCAACACAATCCCTATTAAAATACCAATGACATATTTCAAAGATAGAACAAATATTTCAAAAATGTATATAGACCATAAACAACCCTGAATAGCCACAGCAATTTTGAGAAAGAAGAACAAACTAGGATGGATCACAATACCTGACATCAAACTATATTACAAGGCTACTGTAATCAAAACAGTCTGGTACTGGCATAAGAACAGACACATAGATCAATGGAACAGAATACAGAGCCCATAAAGAAACCTGTGTCTCTATGGTCAATTAATATTTGACAAAGGGGACAGAAGCCTAAGATGGAGTAAAAATAGTCTCTTCAACAAATGGTGTTGGGAGAGCTGGACAGCTACATATGAAAAACTGAAATTCGACTACCAACTTATACCATACACAAAAATAAACTCAAGATGGATAAAAGGCTTAAATGTAAGTCACGACACCATAGAAGTTCTAGAGGAGAACATAAGCAGGAAACTGTCAGATAGCCCACGCAGCAATATTTTCACTGATATGTCCCCTAGAGCAAGGGACATAAAGGAAAAAATTAACAAATGGGACTTCATCAAAAAACGAAGCTTCTGCACAGATAAAGAAAACATCAGCAAAATGAAAAGGGACCACAGTATGGGAAAATATATTTGCCAATGATACCTCAGACAGGGGTTTGACCTCCAAAATATATAAAGAACTCACATGACTCCACTCCAGGAAGACAAACAATCCAATTAAAAAATGGGCAAAGGACCTGAACAGTCACTTCTCCAAGGAGGACATACACAGGGCCCAGAGATATATGAAAAGTTGCTCATCGTCATTAGCCATCAGAAAAATGCAAATTAACCCACAATGAGATACCACTTCACACCTGTCAGAATGGCCATCATAAATAAATCAACAAACAATGGAGGCTGGCGAGGTTGTGAAGAAAAGGGAACCCTCGTACACTGTTGGTAGGAATGCAGACTGGTGCAGCCACTGTGGAAAACAGTTTGGAATTACCTCAAAAAGCTAAAAATGGAACTGCCTTTTGACCCAGCAATTCCACTGCTGGGATACCCTAAGAATCCCAAAACACCAATTTTTAAGAACCTATGCACCCCAATGTTCATCGCAGCACAATTTACATTAGCTAAGTGCTAGAAGCAACCTAAATGCCCAACAGTAAGTGAGTGGATTAAGAAACTATGGTACATTTACACAATGGAATACTACGCAGCAGAAAGAAAGAGCTACTAACCTTTGCGACAGCATGGATGGAACTGGAGAGCATTATGCTAAGTGAAATAAGCCAGGCGGTGAAAGACAAATACCATATGATCTCACCTATAAGTGGAACCTAATCAGCAAAGCAAATAGGCAAGGAAAATATGACCAGCAACATTGAAAGATAGAAGAAAATGACAGGGACGGGCAGGAGGGAGGGAGGTGGGTAGCAGGGAGGGGAAGGAGAAGGGTCAGATCAAGGAACAGGTGTGAAGGACACATGGACGAAGCCATGGCAGGGAAGGATTAAGGGGGGAGAGGCGGCGGTGGGTGGGACAGGGGGAAGTGATGGCGGGTAAATAGAGACAAATGTATTTGAAAAATAAAAAAGAAATAAATTTTAAAAAAAGAAAAGAAAAAGATCAAAACTATAAACAATAAAATAGCAATACATACATATCTCTCAACAATTGAATCTAAAAAACAACATAAGCAAACCAGAGGAACAGAGACAGAATCATGGATTCAGAGAGCATTTTGATGGTTGCCAGATGGGAAGGGGGGGGTCTCAAGAATGGGTGAAGAGGTGAGGGGATTAAAAAGTATAAATTGGTAGTTACAGAATCACCATGGGGATGTAAAGTACAGTACAGGATATGGAGTAGCCAAAGAACTTGTATACATGACGTCCTGGGACATGAACAATGGTGTGGGGATTGCCTGAAGGAGTCAGGAGTGCAGGGTAGAGGGGGGCAAGAAGGAAATATTGGGACAACTGTAACAGCATAATCAGTAAAATATAATTTGAAAAAACAGGGAGAAGTGCTATCTGCAACTAACTTTTGAATGTTTCAGGAAAAAAAAATGTGTGTATGTGAGAGAGTCGAGGAGGAAGAGAGGGAGAGGAAGGAGAGAGGTGCTCGAAAATGAGGCAAAATGGTAAAAACTGATGAATCTAGATAAAGGATTTATGAGTCTTCATTTTACTACTGAATTTTTCCACACGCTTGAAATTTTTCAAAAGAAAAGAGTGTAATGAGCTTGTGGTAGGAAGCATTCCTTTCCACTGTGAATACAGACAAAATAGATTATTTTTTAAAAGTTTATGCATTCAAATTCAAAAGGGAGAAAAGGAAATGCACAAATGCCATAAACCAGGAAGACACCAAGCCACAGTAATAAGTGAGAACTGAATGGTGGCAGTCCAAAGACAGTAACCTTCATGCATTTTGAAAGCTAGCAGGATTTGAAAAATATTGGCTGCAAATTTACTGAAGTTTCTGCAATGAAGGGATCCAGACCAGGCTCTCTGCATAAAACCAAGAGCTGGGGGAAAACTGCCCCAAATGGCCCCTATACTCAGCAATGGAGCAGGATGGAACAGAATGCCAATAATATGACCATTCTGAAATTAGAATTCCTAGCCTGCCTCTCACTCATGATTGGGAATGATATTAATTCTTCACATTCATGAGCATAACATGGTTTACTCTCTATGCTTACTCAACTCTTCCTGTGACATAATCAGTTTCTGAAATAAATCTCGTCTATACATCCTCCACCCCATCACCATTTTCTACCACTTCAATAATCAAACATGATTTCTAATCAGGAAAAAGTCAATGATTCCTACTCTACAAGAACTAAAAAAAGATTTCCAATTTTCTGCTTCAAAGTATTGCTCTCCATCAATGATTTATAGTTTTAATTGGAACATTTTACCTAAAGTGTCATATGGTGTGTGTGAATTACATGCTTATGATTTTGTAATAAAAGAGAGGCATTATTTGTTCTGGACCCTGTAGTCTAAAAATACAAAATAATGTAATTAAATCTGTATTTCCGATTCCCCCACCTCTAAATTAGCTTTAATTATTGAACTCTTGCATGACAACTAAGAAATATAAATAACATTAATTGGATAGATTACTATTATTTGCTCTTAACAATGCTGATCAAATCCATGTTCTTTTTCTTGGTGAAATTACCTTTCTATGTTCAAGACAGAAGTTGACTCTAAAAGGGAGAAGCCAAGCACGGGTAGAGAAATTAGCATTTTTGACATAATTCAACAGTAATTTTAAAGTAATCTTTTGTTCTGAATTTAAGTCTAATTTTTCTTAACACTACACTCCTGATTTACCAAGAAACTATGTTTTAAATGAAGCAAGCAGCATATATACATGAGCATTGTTTCCTATAGATCTCGTTGTTTTCTTAAGCTGTAAGAGAAATAAGAACATTGGTTTCCTTACCTTTTTCCTCTTACACACGTGATAAGAAACAGACTTCTCTGTGCTTACTCATGATGCCTGTTGTGCTACCAGCCAGTCCTGCTGATTCAATATGCTCTGTTTGATCCTAAAGAAAAAACACACTGCTCATTACATTTGCTAAAGCAATAAGCCCTAATTTTCTTCATATAAATCTATCATAACCAGACAAACAAAAACTACACGGCTTAAAGAATAAATTACAATTACATCTTCAGATTCAAAGATGTAGCCAGCATGGAATAGAATGCAGCAGCAGACACATTTTATTGTCCAAAAAGGCCAATAAGTAAATGTTTCAGCAGTTAAGAATTTGTGCACACTTACTTTCAACAGATAATACGGAGTGAAACATCAAGACAGGCACTTTCTACCCAATGCCTCTAACTATATTAATTCATGAAAATACCACTGGTTTTATATTATAATAGGCCCTCCAAGAAACCAAGGCTAACAAGATTGTTGCTTCACAAGAAAGTCCTGTTTGTGTGATTTTTTCCTACCTATACAAAATTCTTAAAATGAGATTCAAAAGCTTCCTGCTAAAACTGTTATTGCCAAACAACCTGTTTTTTCCTCCAAATGGAGTTTCATGATTCCAGACCTCTTCTGTTTAGAAGCAATGACTCTATTAACCCAATTTTAACCTATACTGTCAGGGGCATGCAAAAGACAAAGCTTTCTCAAATGTTATTTCCTTCTTCTGAATATATGATAATACCTATGAAGTTATAGTAGTCCAACAAATGCCTGTAGAACTGCTCAGAGATAATTTAAAATTCTTTAAAAGCCTAGTTGAAACTAATCAGAATAAAACTGATTATCTGTGTAAAATATACCTGCTTGAGTGTGGTTGGTAGGGTAATAATATGGGCGTAATAATTTATAGTTTTAATTGGAACATTTTACCTAAAGTGTCATATGGTGTGCCTGAATTACATGCTTATGATTTTGTAATAAAAGACTTAGTAATAAAAGAGAGACATTATTTGTGCTGGACCCTGTATAGTCATAGAATCTTCAGAACAAGAAGGTATGTTAGAGATCATCTAATAAACATTTCATTTTAAAGATAAACTGAGACAATGAAAGATATTTCCTGACATTAGAAACATGATTCCATCATCTGTTGTGAAAATTAGGTGCTTACTAAAAAATAAGAGGATAAGAAAAAGGCCTAAAATTCCAGATTTGCCAATTTAACCATTTTTTTAACCAATTTTTTAAACCAATTTTAAAAAATGCAATGAGAATCACTGGTGAGAGATTTTCCTGTCTTGAGAAATCGAAAAAGTAAGTACATGCTATATATTCTAAATGAGAAGAGTTGTTGATGCTGAAAAATAGACTTAAATTTATCAAAAAGAACTAAATCATATCAGAAGTATGAAAGGGCAGTATGAGGTAGAAGTACCAAAGCCAAAATGAGAATGAGGAGGCAAAAGGTCCTCCCCCCTAAAACCCAGCTAACTGAAGATTTTTTAAAACAAATAAAATTAGCGCTATAGGTTCAAAGTCAAATCCTGTATGTGTGTGCACATGTATATTTCAATGTGTGAGACAAGTCCAATAATACCATGTAACTACCCCAACCATAATAGGTTTTTCTCCTGGAACCATATCCCTTTGACCTCTAGCCTCAGCTGGCAAGACCTCAAACCTGGTTAAGTCCCACTGTCTACATTCCCCCAAACAACTTAAATATGGCTGGACGAAAATCACACAGATGCTGATTGGCCTCAACTTTACAATTATGACTTCACAGTACATTTTCTTTAGTCATTCTTCTTTCAACCCTGAACCTTATCTCCACCTTCTGATATGCCTGGAATGTCTATCTTCCCCAGTGGACTGTAAGAGTTAATTGAGAACAAGGACTATGTCCTCCTATCTAACCCATGGCATACCACATAGTGCTTAACAAATGCTTCATGAAGAAATAAATTGTATGAAATAAAATCCATATTTAAGTAATCAGTTTCACGATAAAGATTCCTCCCTCCCTAAGAAATAAATATTTGTGAATGTGTGTCATAAGTGAGAGGAACAGCAAGCAAATGCAAGAGAAAAACAAAAACAGAGAAATTCTCTGGTGGGAGAGGAAAAAAGTGACAAGGATTTAAATAGTTGGGAAATTTTATCGTTATTATATAATCACAGATCCTTTGATATAATAATTACCCTTATATGTATTTATCTTAAAGAAGTAACTGCATAAATAGGAAAGATATAGATTAAGTCACTATTACATTGATGTTTAAAATAGTAAAACACTGGGAAAAACCTAAACGTCATCTGAAATGAGCAATTTACAAAATGGCGCATATGGTAAGACTCCATATTTGGAGAAAACCTTAAAAGTCTTAAAAAAATATACACCAAAATATAATGGAGAATCTCTCAACAGTGTTTGGATGATTTACACTGTTTTCAAGCCTCTATAGTCCTAATTTTTCTTAGGATAAATGTATATTACATATTAATAAAAGGAAATAGAATTAAAGATATGTGAATTTCAATTAATAAAAAACCCAAACTACTTACATTTTTACTTTAAAATATGAAAACTGAAAAAGTAAGAAAATAGGAAATACAAAGATTTGAAAAAATCATCTCCCTGGGACACATAATTTTTAATTATAATACGGGGAAAGAGAAAGAAAAATCACCTAAAATTAAGATACCAAGATTTATTCAAAACACAAACATATAAAAAATAACGACATGAATAAAACTGATGTTTAAGATATAAGATGCAGACCTGGCCAGTGTGGCTCAGCTGGTTGGAGTGTCATCCAGCAGCCTAAAGGTAGCACATTTAATTCCCAGTTAAGGGAGCATGCCTGGGCTGCAGATTCAATCCCTTGTCCAGATGCAAACATGAGACAGCCAATCAATGCTTCTCTCCTTTCCCCTCTCTCTAAAAGCAATGAAAAAATGTCCCCACGTGAGGATAAAATAATTTTTTAAATATAAGATTCAAGCAATTTACAGGAATCACTAATGTGGATGTGTTTATAGCAGAAGAGATTTATGAAGGTGATAACTTCCAAAATCCTTGCCATAGGTTAAAAAAAAAAACAAACCCAAAAAATGAAGACGCTAAACTAGAAAATATTCTCAGTTAAGTATCGTTTCCTATCTTGGCTCTGAGGGGGAAAAAAAAAAAAAGGAAAAAATGAGGAAGATAAACTAGATAATACACTCAGTTAGGTATCGTTTCCTCTTGGCTCTGATTAATACTACTCACCACAGAACAAACTCAGTATCTGCTTAGTAACCAAGCTTCTTAATAACATTTCCACCAGGAAGTCTGGCAAGGAATTAAACTCAACATGTACAAAACTGCATTCAATATTCCAAAGTCCTCTTTCTTGGTTCCCTCTCCTAGTCTGAGCAGAGCTATCAAGGTAGGTGTGGTAGATTGTATTTCCAAAGATGACTGCTATAGTATCTCCCATTCCACATGATTTTCTTGCAAGAGTGGTGAAATCTATACCCTCTTCCTTTAAACCTGGGCAGACCTTTATGACTACCTCAACTAATAGAGCAAAACAGAAGGGACACTATGGTAACTTCTAAGGCTAGGTCATTGAAGCTAATACAGTTTCTGTCTCGTTGTCTCAGGACACTCATTCTTGGAATCTGGTGATCATGATGCCAGAAACACTACATGGAAAGGACATATATAGGTGATCTGGCCTGTGAACCTCATACATGTGAATGAGCAAGGCTCAGCCACTGTCTGACTACAAATGTATGAAGACCCTAGGAAAAAACCACCTAGCAAAGCCCAATCAATCTTCAGAACCACAAGAGATAACAATTATGCTGTCTGAAGCCACTATGCTTTGGTGTAGTTTATTATATGTAACAGTAGGTTAATAATTTGTTACTCTTCAACCCAATCCAATATATTCTAAAGAAAAGAGTAAGAAACATAAGAGAGACAGGCAAAAAAGAAGACCCACTAATGGCAGTTTCTCCTCTACCAAGCTATTTAGCACTGACTCCAAATTTGCAAATCCCACTCAATAAAATAGCCTTTGAGAAGAGTTTAGGAAACACCTCATTATTAAAGCAAGAAACTAAGGTGAGGGAGGGCATCTACCTTCTTCTACAGTAACATATCAAAGTTTTCCTCTAAACAACATACAGTACTCTACTAGTAAGTAAAGACTTCTGGTAAATGAAATTTTTTTAATCTCATTAACTTTCCAGAACCATTCTAGTACTCCTTGTAGACTGGCACCCTGGAAACTCATTTAGCTAACCAGTTCCTTTTTTCTTTTTAATTTTAAGATTTTATTTATTTTTAGAGAGAAGGGAAGGAAGGGAGAAAGAGAGGGAGAGAAATATCAATGTGAGAGACACATCGATCAGTTGTCTCTTGCACACCTTCAACTGGGGACCTGGCCTGCAACCCAGGCATGTGCCCTGACAGGGAATCAAACTGGTGACTTTTTGGTTCACAGGCCAGTACTCAATCCACTGAACCACACCTGCCAGGGCTACCGAGGCCTTTAATAAGTGTATGCATCATTATCGATCTGGTTCACCAACCCAAAACCTTGAATTCCATTCTAGATGCTACCTCTTCTTCTCCCCACCTCTACCTTCAATCTAACACCACATCTTATCAATCTTGCCTTTTAAATCTCTCAATTCATCTACTCTCTCCATTCCCATATCACACACTATCACCATCTTTCTGTTGCCTGAATTTTTGCAAGAATCCTAACTAGTCTCCCTGACCACACTCATTTTGTAGCCATCTAGCCTATTCTCTATACAAATATAAAATACAAATCTGATTATGTTATTTCTGTACTTAATATAATTCAGTGGTATCCTACTACCCTTAGAATAAAGTCCATATCTCTATCACACAGCTCTGTTTGATTTGGTTTCTGCTTACCTCTCTAGTATGACACCTCTTTATTCTCAAATTTCTACTTTATGCACTGGTCATCCAGATCAACTGAACTTTCAATTCTCAATCTTGCCTATCCCTGTTCCTCAAAACAGGCCTTCATACTGCTACATGTTACAATATGGATGAACTCTGAAAACATGCTAAGTGAAAGAAATCAGTCACAAAAGACCACATATTAAATGGTTCTATTTATATGAAATGTTCAGAATAGGCAAATCCTTAGAGACAGAAAGTAGATTCATTGCTACCAGGGGCTAGGGCAGGGAGGGAATAGAGAGTGACTGATAATGGGTATGGGAGTTTCTTTTGGGGGTGGTGAGAATGTTCTGGAATTAGACAGTGGTGATGGTTGCACAACTCTGTAAATATACTGAAAACTACTTAATATATACTTTAAGAGAGTAAAATCTTATTGTATGTAAATTCTATCTCAATAAAATTGTTAAAAAAAAACAAAGTAAAACATTCCTTCACTCATTATTATTTAGGTGTGGAATACTCTGATCCTGCCACTGTTATTTGACTAATTTGTACTTATCTTCCTTATCCTACCCTACACATCACATCTTCAGGGAAGCCCTTCTGATCTAGGTCTGGGAAGGTGCCCCTTTCTCTTATCTTTACTTCCTCTATCGTAACATTCATCAACTGAATTAGGGTTTTTTAAACTACTTGTCTCTCCCTTCCAGGCTATTGAGGTTTTTCAGGATAGGGACTTCTGTCTGGCTTCCCTAATGTATGTTTGGCATAATGTTTGGCACAGAGTAAGTGCTCATAACCACTTGTGACAGCAAGCAAAATAACTAAAGGATTTACTTTCACAGCACTTCCACCTAGGAAATCTTTCCATACAAAGCATCCCAAGAGTTGTGCTGAGACTATGACTCTAATGTACTTATTATTTCAAAGTTTATTAGTAACAACATAAAATTATTAGCTTGCATACTGCAGGACAGTTTGAACTTAAACCATGTTTTACCAAGGCTTTCTATCCATAATCACAACTTTTCAGACAGCTCCTATTGGTTTGATGACTTACCTTTAAAGAAAGAAAAAGTGTAATTCAGGAGTATCTATGTGTACAATGGAATATCTAGCAAAACTGAATTCCAAATCAAATGACCAACAAACACATGACAGACCTGCTTGTACGTTCAATCCAAAGGAACACCTTCTATGAATAGTCAGTGGAGCTCTGTGAAAGAGCACTGGCACAGGACACTGGCAAATCCAGTTTGGAATTCATGCTCTAGCATTTAACAGCATTGCTGCTTTGAGCAAACTATTTCCCTTTTCAAAGTCTCAGTTTCTTTATATTTTATATGAAAACTATACTTTGTAGGATAGTTTTAATGATAAAGAAGAATGTGTTTATATAAAATGCCTCATTCTGATTTGATATATAAGTGCTCAATAAATGGTAGCTATCATTATCATCAAAAAGCAATTTGTGTGAAAGAATTTTAAAAAAAGGCGAAGTGTGATTTGATCCATAAAACAAACCAGCAGACTGGTTTATTTATACAATTACTACAACAGGGCCATTGGTCTTACGTGATCAATTCAAGTCTGAACAATGAAAAGAAATACAGGAACAAAAAAGTTACCTAACTGTTCAACTTTCTGAAGAGGCTAAGTACATGTGATCCTAAAATAAAACGCTTTAAATATGAACACTCTCACTAACAGTGGCAGAAAAAAGAAATGAGATAATCTTTGAGAAGGTCTTTATTCCTGCAAATCAAGACCGAAGTACATTGAGAAAGCAGGATCTGGGAAGTTGACATTGTTGCTATCCCACATTCACACAAGGCTTCAATTTCCAGGATATCAATCTGGCATCTTTCACAAACACTGAATTAGAACCAGGTGGTTATTTAAGACAAAAAGCACAGTAGTTTAACAAATATTGTGAAACATGATGATAACAGATGTATCAAATGTACGTATGTGCTCAAATCTGTAGAACAGCAACGGATTTGAGATTGGCACTAAAATAAGGAGCATGTATAATTCTCATATTTCGAGTAATACATTCAAGGCTATGTAAACAAACGTGTATATACCTGGTATAGGGTCAGAAACTATTCAGAGATACAACATCCCTAAAGTAGCATACAGATTGTTTGTTAATGATTGAATGATTAATTAACACTATATCAGCTCAAGTTCTTATCTCTAATTTCTAGACAGCAGATACCTACTGGATTATCTTTGCCAACAGAATCCTAGTTTCCTGCCTCTCCATACACACGCATAAATTTTTATTGTGAGATAAAATGCCATATTCAGGGGAAATTTATCAACCTAAACAAAATATTAAACTGATGTGAGTTCCTGATCTTAGCTGAATGAATCACAGACCCTTCTACACTCTCCTTGAGAGATGAAGCTGCAATCCCTGCTTTTGGATTCTGTGAGATATCCTAGTTATCCTTTTAAAATTTCCTTTTCTTCTTAAGTAAGCTTCAGAGGGTTGCTTTAACTTGCAACAAAAGTCTTAACAAATATAACCAATATAAGGATATAAATTGAGACAAACAATATCAAAATCACAGTTTTAACTTTAATTGCATACCTAAAATTTCAAAGATCAGACACTAATTCTGATATTCTATGATCTACAAGTAAATAATACATGCGAGAGAAATTCACTGGTGATAGGGCCTTATCATTTGGGTCATTGTACATAGCAGGCTGACAGGGAGTTATAATTTATATACCACAAATTGTATACATCAAGAGTCACCTTAAGAGTATATGTAAAGTAGAGTTATGACTCACCACTAATTCAATTACTACACGTGATATATTTCACACATCATGACCAACAATTGGAAAACTAGCCAAATTGGTAGGTTCACAAATTTTATACCTTAATTACTTGCAGTAATACTAAATACTATCTTTGCTCATCTTGACAAATTTTTGTGGGCATTTAGAGCAGCATTGTGTTTTTCTTTTAACAACTTCAAATTTAGAAAGAGCACAACCTGAATTGACTCAGCCAAAGTCTGGGATAACTGAGTTGGATGAAACAAGTCCATGCTCAAATTACTTTTATATGAATTTTACAGTATTATTTACTGACAATCCCAAAGAAAATCTCTATCTGTAAGTGCTCTCCCAGTTCTATTTTTGGCTCCCTTTTCTTCTAAAGTTTTCAACTACCATCTCCATGTGAATGACTCAAGATTTCTGTAACCCTCACCTCTCACTCAAGTTCCAGGACCATGGCTTCACCTACCTAACATACAATATTTCTACATCTGGATATTTTACTACACCTCAAGTTTCAAACACTGAACCCTTCACATTTAAGAGGAATATATTTTCTCAAAAGTTGTCAACTCTCAATGTCTCCCTCCTTCCACCTTACCTCCCATGCATGCCCCTATTCTTTTCTGGCTTCTTTCTCCACCTTAGCAACATTCAAATTATAGATCACATCTTCCTCCTTTATGAAACTCTTCCATGTCTTGTATGACACTAAAAATTCTGATTTTCTCTTACTTCTTTGACATCTCCTTCTCACCTTCATCCATGACTCCTCCTCTTTTACCCAATCTTAATTGTTGAAATTACTCAGAGTTCTGTACTCAGTCCTCTTTTCTTGATTTGTCTTCTTTTCCAAAGGATTCTATCTACTACCATTGCTTCAAACATCATCTGTTAACAAGTCCTAATATCCTTTTCTCCACTTTAGACCTCTTTTCTGGGTTCTAAACCTGTATATAGAGTGCCTATGCAAGTCTCCATGTTTCACAGACATCTCAAACTCACTATGTACATCTACTCTCACACTAATCAACAGTTTCTTCTGTTCCTTACATCATCATCTACCCAGTTGCTCATGATATAGTCATTCCCTATCCCTCCTTCTCCATGATGCTCACCATCAACATTCAATCATCTCCTAAAATGAATGAAAACCCATTTACTCTCTCTACAACCACTACTCTGGACTAAGCTAGCACTATTCCAGCTGGATGCTGACATGATCTTTGAATGATCTTCTCATACCTACTCTGCCATTTCCTCCCCCAACTCATTCTCCACTCAGCAGTTACAATAATCTTTTTAAAAAGCTAATAAAGTGATTCTTCTACTTGAAATTCTTCAACTGTTTTCTATTGCACTTAACGTCAAAACTCCTTACTATGACTTTATAAAATCCTGCATAATTTAACCCTTGCCTAACTCTCCAGCTTGCTCTTTTGCCACCTTCCTTCTTGTTTATTTCTCTCCATCTATGTTGACAAGTTCCTAGTCCTTAAGAGTATCATGTTCTTTCACACCTCTTGTCCTTTATCCATGCTGCTCCCCATCCATGGACTGCTGTTTCCAACTCTTTTGATTCTCTCCTCCTGACTAATACAAACTCACTCAACCTCAGGTCTCAGATTAAATCTCAGTTCCTCAAGAAAGTCCCCTTTGACCTCCCCCCGA
Organism: Pteronotus mesoamericanus; assembly: GCF_021234165.1. Taxonomy (NCBI): domain Eukaryota; kingdom Metazoa; phylum Chordata; class Mammalia; order Chiroptera; family Mormoopidae; genus Pteronotus; species Pteronotus mesoamericanus. The sequence goes on along the minus strand of NW_026555006.1, from coordinate 4,012,712 downwards.
CTAGGTTTCCTACACAGCTCTTATACCTCTGTAATTATTTTTGTAATGTTGTAAAATATAAACTGTATGAGGTTAGGCTCCATGACTATTTTGTTCACCAAAGTTATTCACAACACTAAGCATAGCACCTGACAGGCAGTAAATAAATATTTATTCTATGAATACATACTGAGATCTTGTGAGTTCACAAATAAATTATAATATTTAATTTTTTCATTAAATGCTATATAATTATTAGTCAGTCCTCTCAGGTTTTATTGATCTGTATGATGATTTTCAATTCACCAATCTTAATAGTTTGTTGATGCCTACCCTCCTGATTTCTTTACCACTTCTATCAAGACTCCTTAAAAGAACCACTGTACGTTTTGCCCCTCAACATCTAGCACACTCAAATTAAGATGGCAGAACACTTCCTTACTGGCTGCCAAGTTAGAGCTCAATGACAGAGTGTATGAGAGTACCCAGAGTAAGGGCAAATGTAAGACTATGCTGAAACAAATGGTTCCGTATACCCCGTAATGTAATTGTATTTAACAAAAATGTTTACAAAATCAACACTGTGTCTTTTTGGAGAGGGAATATTAATATTTTATTGTCCACTTACTATGTACACCACACTGTTCCAAGTACTTTATAGGTATTAAACTCTTAATCCTCTTAATAACCCTAAATAGTATACATAGAATTAAGCCCTCTAGAATGTAGATATACTTCAGGAGAGTAGATTTTGTCTTAATCCTCCTTGTTGTATTGTAGCATCCAGAATAATGTCTGGCATACAGTAAGCAATCCAATATTTTTGGAAAAAATAATGAGGAAATGGTGGCAAAAAGAAGTCACCCTGCACAAAGTTACACACAGCAGCAGAGCCAGGACCTGAACCCAGGAAAACTGGTTTTGTATCTTAGACTCTTAACAACTGGGTATGTATATATTTGAAAATAACACTCCTCCTTCACTGTTTAGCTAATAAGAGAAAAAAGAAAAACTCTAGTTCAATAACATATAAACACAAGACAAAAGTACCTCTAAATTTATTAATGTTCCCAATACAGATAATAGTATGGAGAGCAGAGTAAGAGATTAAATCAATGAGGTACCAAAATAGATATCTCTAATTAAAGTAGAGTTGTATGATATACAATATTATGTTAGTTTTGGGTATACAATATAATGATATGACACTGTAATACCTTATGAATAATCATCACATTAAATCTATAACTGTCTATCACCATACAAAATATAATAGATTTTTAAAAAATATATGAGGTCTGTCCAGAAGGGATCTGGCCATGTAATATGAAAAAGAGATATTTATTGAAGAAGATAAAAGAAACATTGTACATAGGACAATGACACATCAGTACCCTTCAAAATAGGCACCCTGAGATCTCACAATCACCATCAGCTGCCCCATTGTATTTTCCTGAATCTCATCAATGGTCTGAAATCTATTCCCTTTCAAAGAGGATTTTAGTTTTGGGGAAGGACAGAAATCACAGGACAACAAATCTGGTCTGTCAGGGGGCTGGGTCTCCTGGGTGATTTGATGTTTCGTCAAAAAACTCTATTCTGCATGAAACATGATACATGAGCAGGCATGTTGTTGTGATGAAGCTGCCAATCACCAATTACCTGTAACTGCAGCCTCCTGAATCATAGAGTTTCCGTAGAACAATGGTCAAGCTTAATGCAAAATTTGATGTAGATTTGTTGCTCTACTCACTTAGTCATTTTGAATGCCACGGCCCCACAATACCCATGCTCACTGAACGGCATCTACCACCCCCACTGACCAGTACAGTGAAGTTGTCATTGTTTATGCATGTGCATTCAGTCCACTCTCCTTGGCTGCCAGGTTACATCAATCTCATGCAAATCGTTCTTGTTCTATAAACAATGGCTGAACTTTTTCTGGACAGACCTTGTATACATATCTGCTGTTAGAATACGTTCATACATGTTATTTAACAGAGCACTATAATCAATCAACACTGCAGAATAATGTGAAATGAGGCATGCATTTTATCTACATTTGCCAGTCTTTAAAAGCTGAACAGCATTCTATTATATGGTTATACAATTGAACTCTCATCCCACCAATGAACACCTTGTTTCCATATTTGTATACCTATACACAATATAATGGATATCTTTGTGCATGTATCTTGACATTTTAATGAACAATAAATCCCTAAAAGTGGAATTTGAGACAAAGGTCTTATACATCTTAAATTATAATAAATATTGCCAAAATTTCCACCAAACATGTTGTGCTTATATTTCCCCCAAGAATATAAAGATTTTTTCCTATAAGCTCATAGTTAATATTATCAATCTTTGCCAACTTCACAGGTAAAAATGAAACCTATTTTTCTAATTTGTATTTTTAATTATGAGTAAAAGCTGAATATCTATTTACAATTTTCATATGTTTATTGGCCTTTCTACAAATTGCCTGTAAATATGTTTTATGTAGATCATGTTTAGAATCTTTGTCCTAGTTTAATGTTTGTTCTTTTTTCTACAAAGAAATCTTCCATTTTTATGTAGTCAAATTCACCATTCTTCTCTATGGCTTCTACAATTCACATCATACTTACAAAAAGGTCCTTCCTCATTCCAATATTATAAAAATATTCATCCGTGTTTTTTCTGCTTTCATGATCATTTTTATTTGTTTTACTCTTCCATCATCTAGAATTTATTTTGGTACGAAAAGTTCTAGAATGTGTTTTTCTCATTCAATAATATATCCTAGATATCTTTCCAGATTAACTATTTCACTTATTTTAACTGTACATGCAGAATTCTAAAATATACCCATACCATAGTTTTAATTACTTATATTTATTAACTACATATAACTACTTATATGTTTATTAGTTATTTATAGCACTAATAAGCATTTAAATTTTCCCTTAATTTTCCACAAATACCAAGAAATGCTGCCATGAATACACTTGTGCATGCTTCCTTACATATGTGGTTTTGTAAGATACTCATTAAAAAATGGAATTACTGAGTTTATAATGTGTGTCCTTTGATAGTAACAAATTATCCTCCAAAATGATGTGTCTAATACATTTTCACTTTAAAAATTCATTCAACATATATTTAAGTGCTTTCTTTATGATAGGCACTGTTCTAGAGGCTGAGCATAGAACATAATGGTAACCAACCCAGACAAGGGCACTGTTTTGATGATTCAGAGGGTAGGCTCTAGAGACAGATTTGCCTGAGTTCAAATTTGGGATCACCAAATGTAGATGTCTGACCTTGGGCAAGTCACTCTATCCTTATTTCTCAAGTTCCTTATCAAGAAAACAGCAACAGGCCCTGTCCAGGTAGCTCAGTTGATTAGAGCCTCATCCCAATAAGCCAAGGTTTTGGGTTCGATCCTCAGTCAGGACACATACAAGAACCAGCCAAGAATGAGTAAATAAGTGGAACAACAAATCAGTGTTTCTCTCTCCCCGTTCCTCTCTCTCTAAAATCAGTAACTAAAAAAAAAATTTTTAACAGTAATAATAATAGTACCTATTTCACGGGATTGTTGTGCCTGTCATTGATAAAGTCCCTAAAGTTTTCTTATCATCACTACTTAAATTTGCTACTATCAAAGTTTATTTTTTTTCCAGTAAGAGAGGGAAAAATAGTATTGCTTTACTGAATCACCATTTCTCTGATTACTAATAAGATTTACGTCTATTTTTACCTTTTGTATTTTGTGATCTCCTCAAATCCTTTGCTCATTTTTTTCTGTTGTAATGTTTGTATTTTTCTTAATGATTCATCAAAGTTTTTACATATCCTGGGCATTAATCCTTTGACTGTTAAATACGATGTATATATTTTCTAGTTGACACCTAAGCTCTGACTCATAAACTATTGGGTTCTCTTTGAGGCCAAGTCACAAGAACAGCAGTACTGACTGCTATTTTGCTAAGAGAATTTCAGGTCCTGCTCTGTACTATAAAAGGCTTTTAACTGCTTAGATTTAGGGGAAGAAGGTAAAGAAACACTCTCCAAACAATAGGAAATATAAGCTAAAGGCTTAGAGGCAGTTTCTATGTTATCTCTACTCTTGTCTCCTAAACTCGTGGTACAGGGTCTGATACATAATATACTCATGAACAAGTATTGTTTGAATGAATGTAAAATATCCTTACCAGGTTACACAAGCTCCTTGTGGGCAAGTATGGTTTCATGCTTATGTTGGTATCACTCCCACAATGTCTCACAGAGCTTTTACACAGAGGAAGCACTCAAATGTTTTTACTGAATAGATCACTATCTCTGTACTTGCATGAAAGTAAATAGCTGAGGTAGTCAATATAAAACAAGCACTCCCTTCCTCACATAGAGATTTCACACTGATTTGCAGCTGCACATACTCTGTATAGAGTCCTGTGTTGCTTGGGTCTCTTCCTCTTAAATTTACTGTCTGTTTTGCTCAGGAATAAAGACTAGGAAGGCCCTGGAAGCCCATCCATATGAGGCTGAGACCATTTCTGTGCAATATTTCTCATGTATCTCTTATCACTGTGTTTTTTGTTTTTTTAAGAGTTAATTTCAGCAGTCTAGACACAGCTGCTTGAGCCTCTTGATATTTTTTCAGCTTGCCTGGTAGAGCTCTGCTTTGCTAAGTGCTGCTGAGCTGGTTACTTTCCAGGATATCACACTTGGCAATCAAGGCTATATAGTTTCATGTGAAACAATGAAACAATGTAGTGTAATGGAAGAAGTACAGGATTCTTGGAGCCAGATGACCTGGGACTGAGTGCTACCTCCACCACTTACTAACCACATGACCTTAATATCCCTAAGTCTCAGTTTCCTTCAGTTTTCAAATGGGAATAATATCAATAATATTAAACCCACCAGTATCACAAAACTGCAATAAGAATTGTAAATTAGGTAAAAATGCAAAAATATTTTATAAAGTATCCTACAAATATATGTCAATATTATATGAAATATGGCTCCAAGACTCAGTAATAGGACTCCAAACAATTCACTTCATGAGGGCAAAGAATCATGTCTGACAGGGTCATGGCTGCATCTCCAAAGCCTGACATATTTGTTGAATACAAATATGATACAAAATGAAAAGAGCATTCACCAGGTGACTTTAGTCAAGTTAATAAATCTCTGAGTTTCAATTTGCTCATTTGTAAACTGAGTGCAAGACCACCCACATCAAAAGACTTATGAAGATTAAAAAGAATATCCACAGAATATAACAAAATGGATACTTCTCTATTTGCTTCTTCCTCCTAAGCTAGATATGACTTAGAACTTGTTTGTACAAAAGGCAGACACTGTTAATAGTTTTATAATAGTTGGTACTGACTCAAATTCTTCCAGTAACAGTCAACAAATATTATGCTATTATGTGCTCTTTTTTCTCAGTAAAAATTAATACACTGGCAAAGTAATTATTTAAAAACTTTATCTCAACTATGTTTAAACTGCTACAGTTCGCTGTGCTTTATATGCTTATAAACCTGTAAAGTGAACCACTGTCCCAGTGGATTTAAGAGTCTACTCAGAGACAAGTGCTTTTTATGTAATCTATACATAACAATACATAATTACTAATCAAAATCACTTAAGCAACAAAGCTATCTCAAAACAAATTCCACTTATTGTTCACAGTTTGTCACATTGTGGGGAGCATGGGGTGCTCCTGGATCTGAAGGTTACTGTCCGGAGCCAGCTCAGGAGGGAGCGGGGGCTCTGAATCCTGCAGACCCCATCCAAGGGTTGTCACGGATCAGGGGGAATAAACACAAGTTGTCGCAAACACTTCTCTGTTTGCCAGGAGATGAGACATGGTGGCTCTTCCCTCTAGTGGAGAAGGCCTCAAGCCCCCTTGTTCAAAACCTTTTATTGAGAACCATATGCACAGGGGTATACAGCAAAGCTCATTAATGACTGTCAAAAGGCTATATTTACAGAAAACAAATAGAGATCACAGATAACAACTGGAAGAACTCAAGAGATCTGCCTCAGGTCAGGGTCTATGAATAATGTAAATCTCCTTCCCAGTATGAGTCGGTTATCATAGCTTTTGAGGGAAGAACAAACCGTGCTTAGAGGAACTTACTTCTAGGCGTGATTGTCCCAGGGAACCTCCCGATCCAGTTTAGGACTATACCTGCCTTTAGTATTGTTTCAAGCCTGAGCCAGGTGGGCAGGGCAGAGCCACCAAGCAATAAGGAGACTTTCATTCAGGTAGAATGAGGACTCTGGCCATGTCCAAGCCAAGCCGAGGAGTGCGGACCTTTTTGCCCTTTCTCTGTGTCCCCCAAGTCCTTCTCCCACTGCCCATACTGGCCGATGTCTGTCTTAGGTCGTCTCTCCTTGTGCAAGAACTTGCCCATCATCAACAACCAGCCATCACAGGGCCAAGCAGGGTGATGTGAGGGAGGCAGGAGTTGCGCCCCTGCAACGGTGACATATTTTGTCTGCTCAGTGACCTTTTTTCCCAAGGCCCCCTTGATTCTTTCCAGCTTTGGGGCCCTTTTGCCTGTTGGGGAGGCTACAGTCCCTGAAACCAGGTGGGACAGTTCCCAACAACAGCATACATGATGGAATTAACGTTTTATTTAGTTACCAAATTTTTAACACATATAGTCCAATCCACATTATATATCAGAATTAAAGCTAGAGTACCTAACAACAGATTCCCCAAGACACATGAAATATAAACTGACAGGACTGAAGTAAGGAATAGACAATTCGACAACAATAGTTCTAGGTTTCAATACTCCATTTTCAATAATGGATAAAATAACTAGGGAGAAAATCAGCATGGAAATAGAAACCATGAACATTATAAATTATCTAGATTTAACAGACATCTACAGAACACTGCATCCAACAACGGCAGAAAACACATTCTTCTCAAGTGCACATAGATCAACAGAGATGATAAATTAAGTCACAAAACAAGTCTCAGTAAATTTAAAAGAGTTTAAATAGTGCAAAGTATGTTTTCTGACCGCAATGGAATGAAATTAGAAACCAATTAACAGAAGAAAATTTGAAAAATTTAAAAAATCTGTGGAAATTAAACAGCTCACTAAAAAACCCACTAGGTCAAATAACAAATTACAAGGAAAATTAGAAATATTTTAAGCTTAATAAGAAGCAATCATAGCCCTGGCTGGGTGTCTCAGTGGACTGGAGTGTCATCCCATACACCAAAAGTCTGTGGGTTCAATTCCTGGTCAGAGCACATACCTAGGTTGCAGATTCAACCTCCCAGTTGGGGCACCTACAGGAGGCAACCAATATGTTACAATGTTTCTCTTTCTTTCTTTATTTTCCTTCTTCCTTCCCTCCCTTCCTTTCTCCTTCTCTAAAATCAATAAACATTCCTTTGGGAGAGAATTTGAAAAATAGCAATGAAAAAAGAATGCAAACAAAACACACCAAAACTTATGGGATTCGGTGAAATCAATGCTTAGAAAGAAATGTACAGCTATAAGCATCCATTTTTAAAAGTAAAACTTTAATTACCTAATTCTCCACCTTGAGAAACTAGAAAAAGAGGAGCAAACTAAACCCAGAGCAAGCAAAAGGAAGGAAATAATAAAGATTAGAATGGAAATAAATAAAATAGAAGCAACAAACCCAAAAGTTGTTTTCTTTGAAAAGATCACCCAAATTAGCAAACTGTTAGCAAGACTGACCAAGGAAGAGAGAGAAGATTCAAATTATTAAAATCAGAGGTAAAAGTAAGGGCATTAGTACTGAACTTAGAGAAATTTTATGAGATTTTTAAAAGGATTATAAAAGAATCCTATGAACAACTGTGTGCTAAATTGGGCAACCTAGATGAAATGAATAAATTCCTAGAAATAAACTACATCACCAAAATTGACATAAAAAATATAGAGACTCTGAATACAAGTAAAGAGATTGAATTACTAATTTTAAAACTTCACATTCATCCCCAAATAAAAAAAAAGTAAAAAACACTTTCTAATTCATTCTGAGGCTAAAATTACCCTGATACCAAATCAGATAAAGACAACCTAAGAAAACTAAAAACCAATATATCTTAGGAATATACATGTAAAAATCCTCAACGAAATACTAGCAAACCAAATCCAGTAACATATAAAAACACACAAAACCCTGACCTTCATGGAGCTTACATTTTAATGGGTGGAAATGGATAATAAACAACATAAGCATGTAAAATATATGGTACACTAGATGATACACACAAAAGAGGAAAATTTAAAAAAAGAAAAGGAAAGATGGGAGATTACAATTTTAGCTAGGGCACCCAGAGAAGGTCTCACTGGGAAGGTGACATTTATGTCAAGACCTGAATGTCAAGAAGCAACTTTAAAAATATCTAGGGGAAGAGAGTTCCAAGAACATGGAACAGCAAGGGCAAAGAGTAGATTAAATGAGGGGAAGAGTAGTACATGCACATGAGGAGTATATGGGGGGATCAGAGTAACGCTGCTTAACTGCCAATTATATCTGACAAAAATCAAGACAATAAAATTTCAATACACTGAAAGAATCTTGATAATTCACCTAGAATTTGTTATTAAGAAATCTAATCTCTCAAAGGGAAGGGTCTTCAAGGAACATGTATAAAGGACCCACGGACAAACAGAACGGGCGGGGGGAGGATTGAATGGAAGGTGGGAGTGGGTAGGGCAGGGGAGAGTAAGAGGGGAAAAATGAGGGCAACTGTAATGAATAACAATAAAAAAAGAAATCTAATCTCTAACAAAAACCTTATTTATTTCTATTTTCAATTTTCACTTATAAAAGATTTTAGTAATAGTTTCCTTAAACAAGGACTATACTAAATGAAAAGTTCCACCTCACTCCTAAGGCAACTCCAAATTCTGCATAGAAACCACTGTATTAAATATGACATAATATGTACTATAATACTACATTGCAACTAATACTACTGCTTTCATTTCAAGAATCTGCTAAAAATATTCCACCAATCTTAAATTTGCCTTTTCCCAAAGGACCTAGAGAAACAAAAATATTTGTTGCATGAATCTCAGAGGATTTAAGTGTCAAAATATCAACTGCTATACTTTTGAGATTTGTTCAGAGTAAGAAAATAGGGAATGCAAACCTTAAAACTAGTTGTTGTTGTGTGTGATTTTTTTTAATCATCAAGATAGAGTTAATAGGTATGAACAAGCAGTAAAGTATTCAGACTAAAAACAAGGAAGGGTCTCTGGCTGGTATGGCTCAGTGGATAGAGTGCTGACCTGCAAACCAAAGTGTCGCTGGTCTGATTCCCAGTCAGGGCACATGCCTGGGTTGTGGGCCAGGTCCTTGGTGGGGGATATGTGAACAGCAATCACACATTGATGTTTCTCTCCCTCTCTTTCTCCCTCCCTTCCTCTCTGTTTAAAAATAAATAAATAAAATCTTTTAAAAAATAATAAAAATGAAAACAAGGGGTGCATATTAAGTGCTACATTATTAAAACATTTTTTAATGATTAACTAGTTAAATACTAAATGAAATTTATCTAACTAGAGTATTGAATTTATTGAAGTTTAAAAACAAACTAGGCACACCAGCAAAAAGAAAAAGGAATCCAAAAAATAAAGAAAGTGTAAGGTACCTCTGGAAAAACTTCAAGCATGCCAAAATGTGCAGCATGGGGGGTACCATAATGAGAAGAAAGAGAGAAAGATATCAAATTCCTATTTGAGAAAAAATGAAAGAAAACTTTCCTAACTTGCCGAAGGAAATAGACATACAAGTCCAGAAAGCGCAGATAATCCCAAACAAGATAAACCCAAAGAGGCCCACACAAAGACACATCATAATTAAAAAGCAAATGGCTAAAGACAAAGAATCTTAAAAAAGTAGCCAGAGAAAAGCAGTTAGTTACCTACAAGGGAGCTTCCATAAGACAGCTGATTTCTCAACAGAAACTTTGCAGGCCAGAGGGAACTGGCAGGAATTATTCAAAGTGATGAAAAGCAAAGATCTAAAACCAAGGTTACTCTACCTAGAAAAGCTCTCATTTAGAATCGAAGGACATATAAAGAGCTTCCGAGACAGAAAAAGCTAAAGGAGTTTCATCATCATTAAACCAGTATTACATGAAATGTTAGTCTTGTTTAAGAGTAAGGTTAAAAAAAAGATAAAAATATGACTAATAAAATGGCAACAAATACAAAGCTACCAACAACTGAATCTTTTTAAAAAACAAACTAAATGAAGAAGCAGAAGAAAAACAAATAGATACATAGGACATTTTGATAGTTGCCAGATGGGAGAAGGTTGGATGGATGGGTGAAAAAGGTGAAGGGATTAAGAAGTACAAATTAGTTGTTTTAGAATAGTCATGAGGGTGTATAAAGTACAGCATAGGGAAAATAATCAATAATATTCTAATAACTATGTATGGTGATATATGGTTATGAGATTTATCGAGATGGTCACTTAGTAAGTTATGTAATGTCTAATCACTGGGGTGTACACCTGAAATTGATCTAATAGTATATATCAACTGTAAATGAAAAATAAAAAATTACTTAGAATGTTTTTTAAAAACTAGGTAATCTTATAAGGTAAAGTTCAAGCTGCTTGAAAGCATCCAAAAACAAAATGAGATGAGTTTAGATTACTCCAAATGGTTCTCAAAGTATGGTCCACAGACTCCTGTAGATCCAAAAGACTCTTTCAGAAAGTGTATGATGTCAAAACTATTTTCATATGTACATCAAATCATAATATTGTACACCTAAAACTAATATGTCATGTCAATTATACTCAATTTTTAAAAAACAATGTTTTCATAATAACACTAAAATATAACAACTTAGTATGCCTTTTTCACTGTCTTGACATTTGCATGGATGGACACATCTGCACTTCGCAAAAGCAAAGGTGGGCAGAATTGCTCGTACCTTAGCACAAATCAAGGCAGCCACACCAAATTATACTAGTCATATTATTCATTGCCATGAACTCTGTTAAAAAAAAAAAAAAGGACCAGTTTCACTTGATAGATGAAGCAATAAAATATATTAATTTTGTTTAATTTCAACTCCTGAGTAAATGTCTTTTTAATATTCTGTGACAAAATGGGGAGTACAAACAAGGCACTTACACGGCATACCAAAGTGTGATCGTTGTCTCAAAAAAGCACTTGCACATCATTTGGTATGTGAACTCAACTAATTATTTTTTCCATGGAACATGATTTTTACTTCAAAGAAAAGAGGGAGCTCAAAAGAGAGAACAAGTAGCAGGAAGGGAGTCAAAGAAGAGGACATAGGTAAAAATATAAGATATACTTCCAACCCTCCAATAACTGATAGCACAGCCTAAAAGACAACTAAGTTTAATATTAATATAACTGTCTTTTCAATTCTTCTTCTTGTAATCTCAATCATCCTACTGTGTTCTAGAAACTATGCTGACTACTAACTATTGAACTGAGCCTGAAATATTAAACTTTTCCATTTTAAGAATCCACAGGGTTCTAGACCAATGTGTAATAGTACTATTAGGAGCAGAACCCCAGCAACAGTACATAGAAAAGTTTAGTGCTCTGACTGAAGTTAGTAGCCAGAAGATCACTATAGATCCATATACCCCATGAACTCACCTTTTGTCTCCCTTTTACTTACTCTCAATAGTGATTCTGTAGACCCACTGATCTAATTCAATCATTATTTATTTCCAGGTTTCAAGTGATTTATTATTTTTCCTTCCACTCATGCACATATGTCTCTATACACAGGCACACACACACCTTCCTCCTGAGACGACTGTTCTGGGCTCCCATAACCCTTCCAGTGGGACTTTCATTTCCCTAATGCAGAGTCAAAGGAAATCAATGGGGCCTCTCTATCAAACTGCTTGCTCCTTTTTTACCCCAATGATGTCTCTTATTTCTTTCCCTGTCTAATTACATTGCTAGTTCCTCTAAAAGTGGTGACAATGGACATTTAATATCTGACTTTAATAGGAATTATTTTAGTGTTTCACCATGAAATTTGATATGGGTTTATTATTATATGTACATAAGTAAAAACAAGAAGAGTCCAATAGCTCCTCAATGTTGTTATTGTTCAGTACTGGCCTATTAATTTATATTTTTATTTCTTTTTTATTGTGATAAAATATAGATAACAAAAATTTACTATTTTAAACATTTTTATGTGTACAATTCAGTGGCATTAAATATATTCACTCTGTATTCCTGGCCAGGTAGCTAAGTTGGTTAGAACATTATCCTAATACACCAAAGTTGCAGGTTCAATCCCCAGTTAGGGTACATATAAGAATCAGCTAATGAATACATAAATAAGTGGAACAACAAATCAATGTCTCTCTGTCTCTCTCTCTACTCCTCTCTCTAAAATCAATCAATCAATCAATTTTTAAAACATATTCACATTGTGCAACCATCACCTCCATCCATCTCCAGGACTTTTTCACCTTCCCAAACTGAGATCTATAATACATTAAGCACTAATTCACACCCTCCAACCCCTGATAACCACTGTTCTACTTTCTGTCTCTATGAACTTACCTATCATATTATTTCAGGAATATGAAGTCCTGAAAGGCTGAGTGACTTTACCAAGGTCACGTAGCTGATTTCTGATTGATAAAAGTCAAAATACGCACTTAAAAAGAAAAGTGGTGGTCATGCGTAGCCAAATAGATTCACTTCATTTTCTTTGTTGCATAAGGGCCTGGTCTTGGTCTGCTGAATTTTTCCAAGGTCTTTATTTGACAAAATCTCTCATTATCTTTTAATGGAAAAATGTACAAATTCGGGTCATACATCAGTGTGGTTAATGAATTCCTAACAGGCTAAATAGTGTTTACCATAAATACTTATCAATCAAATGGCATAGAGCTTGACTCTTAATCTTCTATTCGGTTCAACATTTTTATTAATGATTTGGTTGTGAACCTTTATGGCACAATGATGAAATCTGTAGTATGAAAGGGAGACAGTTGGATCTGCTATATCAATGAATCAATATTCAAAAGTTCAAATCAAATTAGAATACTGAATTAAATCTAACATGATGCTTTACAGCAATACGTGTTGCTACATTTGTGTTCACAAATACCCAAACTATTGAATGATCTGTTACAGGAAAAAAGCCATCAGGAAACAAGCTAATGTAATCTCAGGCTGCACTATTAGAAATGTCCAAACTGGGGATTGGGTGGCAGGGGGGTGGATTACACGCTGCAAGTTGTACTGATCAATAGCACAGTTTATCTCAACCATCATTCACTGAGCACCTACTATGTGCCAGGTCACACCTGAAATACTGTTTTTAGTTCCAGTTCCAAGCACAAGACCAATTTCACATCTTAACAAACAACATTTCCAGCAGAAAATAACCAAGAAAGTAAGATGTCTAGAAGTTTTTACTTATAAGGAGTGAATGGAAGTCACACTGACTTCTTCCCAGGCCCAATCTGGAATTACAACTAAATTGTGGTGAAATCACCTGGAACAAACAATTGAACAATAGCGAGAAAAGAGCCTTACAGCTTCGGACAGACAGAAGAATCAGCTTTAGCACAACTAACTGGTAAGGAGTGCAGTAGAGACTCGAGAAGGCAGGCTGGGCACCCACAGGCAGCAGCACCAGAAGGATATTGAAACGACCAGTTGGATCCCCCTAAGAGGAGGGGGATCTAAACCATAAGCGGGGATCTCCAGCCTAGAGTACCAGAGCCAGAAAGTACACAAATAGCAGCCAGCTGTGAAAAATGGCAGGAGCTGCAAGGAGCCTTTTAAAGGGCCAACACATAAATTTTTATTTACAGCCGCTTATCCTGGTCTCCAGCAAAGGCAGGGGCAGAGTGGGCTAGAGACGCTGGAGGAGAGACTGGGGATGGAGGCTATGGGAAGAGAACTGAGAGTAGGCAGTGGGATCCTGGTGCTGACTCAACCCCCATATGGCAGCAGCTATCTTGCTCAGGGAGCTCACTCCCCTGAGCAGCATTAGAGGACACAATAGCCCCACCCCCAGGAGGGACTCGGCCCTGGCCCAGTGGTGTTAAAGCCTGACTGCTGAGTGCAGAGTGGCAGCAACAGAGAGTAGGCCCCTGGCTACAGGGGTCACAGAGTGTTCTAGAGGCACTTGAGGAGAGACTGGAGACTCAGGCTTTGGGGAGAGAACAGAGAGTAGCCAGCGGGATCCCAGTGCTGACTTCTCCCCAACACTGCAGCAGCCATCTTGCTCAGGCAGACCACTCCCCTGAGCGGCAGCAGCCTGAGAGGACCCATTAACCCTGCCCCCAGGAGGGACTCTGCCAGGAGGGATGCTAGGGAAGGCAAAATATTATCTTGTCCTCTTATAATATTAAGGGGAGAGCTGAGACTCCCAGTCAAGATGGAGGCATATGTAAACACACTTTGCCTTCTTGTGCAACCACAGAAAGAATTACAACTAGACCTCAAGAGAAAACACACCCAGACCTGTCAGAAAATTGAACTATATAGACTCCAACAACCAAGGATTTAAAGAAACCACATTCATCCAGATGTGTAGGAGGGGCGGGGAAATGGACAGGGGGGAGAGGTGCGGAGGTGCAGTATGGTGTGGAGAGGCTGGAGCAGCAGAACAGGCAGTCCCACATTCACGTGTGGTGGATAAAATCAGGAAGGATACCTTGGGAGCAAGCAATCCCAGCCCCGTTCCAGACTGCACAGTCCAGTGTTCCAGCATCAAGAAGATAAATTCCCATAACTTTTGGCTGTAAAAACCAGTGGGGGTTGGGGTGGCAGAAGAAACTGCCAGATTTTCAGGAGACTACACCTAGAGGGTCTGCTGGGACTTAGAATGAACGCAGACCCAGCACATCAGGAATTTAGCACCAGAGCAACAGCTGGAAGGGCACCAGTTGCATACAGGGAGTAAGTGAGGTGACTAGAAACAGGGAGAGTGCAGAGTAAACCTAGAGAAGCCACATGGAAGCATTACCCCTCCCCAAAACCTCCCCCCACACAGAGCCACAAAGCAGTGAATCGAGTTGCCCCACCCTGGCAATCACCTAAGGCTCCATCCCACACAATTTACAGGTGCCTTTTCTACAGTAAGCCATGCTACTGAGACAAGAAGTTAAACCAGCTCTACCTAACAGATAGAAACAAGCACAGGAAGGCTGCCAATTTGAGGAGACAAAGAAATATGGCCCAAATGAAAGAACAGAACAAAACCCCTGGAAAAAAAAAAACTAAACTAAATGGAGATAACCAACCTATCAGATACAGAATTCAAAACAAGTGATAAGGATGCTCAAAGAACACATTGAGGACAGCAATAACATAAAAAAGACCCAGGGAGAAATGAAAGTTACACTAAGTGAAATAAAGAAAAATCTACAGGGAATCAACAGTGGAAGGGATAAAGCCAGGATTCAAATCAACGATTTGGAACCTAAGGAAGAAATAAGCATTCAACCAGAATGGCAAGAAGAAAAAGGAATTACAAAAAATGAGGATAATTTAAGGAGCCTCTGGGACATCTCCAAACGTACCAATATCCAAATCGTAAGGATGCCAGAAGGAGAAGAGGAAGAGCAAGAAATTGAAAATTTATTTGAAAAAATAATGAAAGGAAACTCTCCTAATTTGGTGAAGGAAACATACTAACAAGTCCAGGAAGCATAGGGAGTCCTAAACAAGCTGGACCTAAAGAGGACCACACCAAGACACATCATAGTTAAAAAATGCCAGAGGTTAAAGATAAAGAGAGAATCTTAAAAGCCACAAGAGAAAAGCAGAAAGTTCACTACAAAGGAGTTCCCAAAAAACTGTCAGCTGATCTCTCAAACTTTGCAGGCAAGAAGGGACTGGCAAGATGTATTCAAAGTGATGAAAAGCAAGGACTACAACCAAGATTTCTCTACACAGCAAGGCTATCATTTAGAATGGAAGGGCAGGTAAAGTGCTTCCCAGACACGGTAAAGCTAAAGGAGTTCATCACCACCAAGCCATTATTATATGAAATGTTAAAAAGACTTATTTAAGAAAAAGAAGATGGAAGTTATGAACATTAAAATGGCAATGAATCCACAACTATCAACAACTGAATCTAAAAAAAATAAATAAAATAAGCAAACAATCAGAACAGAAACAGAATTATAGATAATGGAGGTCACTTGGATGGTTACTGGCTGGGAGGGGGAAAGGGAAGAAAGGGGGAAAAGATGAAGAGGTTAAGAAGCGTAATTGATAGGTACAAAATAGACATGGGGAAGTTAAATACAGTATAGGAAACGGAGAAGCCAAAGAACTTATATGCATGACCCATGGACACAAATTAAGGGGGTGGGGGGTTGCTGGAGGGAATGGGGGTACCTGGCAAAGAGAGGCAAAGGGGGATAAAATGGGATGACTATAACAACATAACCAATAAAATATATTTAAAAAAGTAAAGTGAGCCCTAGCTGGTGTGGCTCAGTGAACTGAGCACTGGCCTGCAAACCAAAGCGTCGCCAGTTCGATTTCCAGTCAGGACACATGCCTGGGTTGTAGGCCAGATTCCCAGTGGAGGGCATGTGAGAGGCAACCACACAATGATGTTTTTCTCCTTCTCTTTCTCCCTCTCCTCCCCTGTCTAAAAATAAACAAACAAAAAATCTTTTAAAAAAATAAGGCAAGAGTAATTATTCTATATAATTTTAGAGAGTAAAACAACAAATGGATAGATGAGAGAAAAGCAAACTTGAGGCTAAATGTAAAGGCTATTTTCTAATAATTAGCAGTAACCAACAACAGAATGAGGTTCTTCAGGAAGTAAACAGAGCCTATCACTTAAGGTTGGGGCATTATAAAACAGATATAAGTTGACCTACATCAGTAAAAGGTACTAAGTATTACATGGGAGAAAAGAGCTCCACAGCCAATCAGTCTGGGTAATACACTGCTGAACAAGTTTCTTTACTTTTACTCCTCCATTTTTAAAACAATGGGTATTTGCAAATCTCTACCTGAAGGATATAGTAGTATATTAAAACTTATTTGATTAAAGAACCTCTCCTTCCTCCTGGTATAGAATGATTTCTTCCCAAAGTCAAGATTCACTGATGCAGGGACTCCAGAAGAAGCTAAAAGGGGTAATTTGCTAACTGTTTAACAATTTTCAGGTAGTAAAGACATCATCTGTCTATCTATATGTCAATATTAGCACCACCAATACCTCGAAGGTGGGAAGACTACATAAGTCTTCTCACTATGCATTTCATGCTTTATGAAGGCAAAACATGCCCTCCTCTGCTTTATCAACAATAATTGGTCCCCATTTTAATACTGAATTCTTACTTTATAAGCAATATAAAAGTTTTATTCCAAGTGTGCTCCTGGTGACCTGGTTACTTTCATACAACACAGCTCCACATGTATTTTTTTCTCAAACACATACACACTTATCACAAAAAGGGCAGAAGAGACTAACAGGTAGAAAAAGAAGACACCTATTCAACCAGCTGACTTCTAGAGTTCCCGTGTTTTGATTCAGAAATATATTTCCTTTGTTACAGGGAAAAATTTTATGTAAATTATAATCCCTTGGTCTTGGTTCCCCCATCTTCCTTAGCCACCATCCACAGCCCACTGCGACCACTCTCTCCCACCCCCATTCTGTTACTTCATTAATGACATTGACTCACCATTGCCTAGAGTTGTCTACATGTTACCTATCTTTTCATTCAGTTCTTCTTTAAAAACATCAAATAGAATATTAAATGTGGAAGGGGACTTAACATCTAGTCTATCACTCATTTTCAGATCAGAGAAATGAGGTCCAGAGATCAGTTATTTTATTTTTCTAATAATAGCAAAGCAGGTATTTTTAACTGCTTCGAAAATACCAACAACATATGGTGTATTTTACTGCAATATTTTTTTTAAAACAGTATATGAAAAAGCTGAAGTTCCCAAAATACACACACACACACACACACACACACACACCTTTTTTTAATACAAAATGCTACACGCTAGTGGTATACTTCCAAGGCAAATATCAACCAAAGTCAATCAACTAATTTTATGCTCTCCCAATATGAATATATCCTCAAGCACTATGGGAAATCCTAAAATAAAACAAGTAAAGAACATGTGGGGAGGTTCACATGATGAAAAAGAGTGTGGACTTTATAGTCAGAGATATATGGTTTGGCTTAGGAAAGTAAAAACTCTGAGCCTCACAGTTCTTTCAGCTGTAAAACAGGCATAATCCCATGGATATTATAGTGCCCTTTTAAGAATTAGAAATAACGTATGTGACATACCTAGCAGGAGGTGGCAAACTGTTGACAATGCTTTTATATTACGCAGGTAATGCAAGGTAAAAGAAATCAAGGAAAATTTCATAAACCTGGAATCTGAAGAACTGTATAACAAGGCATGCAGAAACAGGAGTGAGGAATGATCAGACTGGAACCAAATCCTGAAGAGTTGTTTCAATCTTATTTTTTAGACACTGAGCAGAGATTTCTAAGAGTGACCTCATAATAATCTCAAAAACAATTTATCTCAGCTACTAATTAAAAGAAAAATAAAAACCCTATGGGCAATTATTATATCACCAGAATCACAAAAGGTCAGATGATGTATTTTGAAATTTCAAGATTTTTTTCTCAAACTCAAAGTGTTTTACTTCAATTATTTTGGGGGGGTTGTTTTTCATGTTCAATTAAAAATGAAAAATGAAGACTGAAGTTTGCATAAACCATGACAGAATGTTTTCAAAAAATTTTGATACTGCTTGCTTTTTATTTTAATAAAGAGAATTTTGAGATGGCTCTGCTATGCTTTGAAATAATAAAAAACAAACCATTTATTCTTTTTTCATTTTAATAAAAGGAATTCTGGCAGATAGACTACCAAACCTTAATCTGAGGTTAGAAAAGTACCATATTACAAATAGAAATGCATACCTTTTAATTAATCCCAGCAAAAAGATGCCAAAACTGCTGTATTTTGTAAACTTTATATAGAAATTATGGCTTCTAAAGCAACTAAAAGATTGTATAATAAACAAGTGGAAGCCTTTCAGCTCACTCAGTTCAAAGTCACCATTAAAGGATCAAACAGTGATCAAATAAAGTGAAAAAATTCTGTGGGTGATCCACTGTATATAAAATGAAGGTCCAAAACTTGTATTTTGTTTACTCAAACACTGTTCCCTGCAGTATTTACTATTTTGAAATAACTTTAGAAACATTAGTAAGTCATTCATTGCTGACTTTGAACTGTGTCCTACAAAAACCTCCTAGAAAATCTTTAATACCTTGATTGGAAACACAAAATAGGGGGCTATCCGACATATAAGACTAAACAGCAGGCCTGGCCAGTATGGCTCAGTTCATCGGAGCATCATCTAGGTCTCCGCGTCAAACGCCAGTCAGGGCATGCGCCTATGTTGCAGATTCGTTCCCCTCTCAGGGTGCGTTTAGGAGGCAAGCAATTGATGTTTCTCTCTCTATATCTCCCTTCCTCTGTCTGGAATCAATGGATATATCCTAGGGTAAGGATTAAAGATAAAAATAAAAAAAAAAAAACCCAAAATAAAAAACAATGACTAATCTGTATATAAGTAGGATTATACATCATGATAATGTAATGGCAATCCTTAAAATCTATCCCTCCTGAAAGCTTAGAAATGTTAATTTCTAATTAACATATGCAACTGGACTCTAACTTTTTAGAAATGTTTTAGCAGTTAAAGGAAAACTTAAACTAAGGCTTATAATTGTTAAGCAACATTCTTAGAACACAATCTTTCATAGTTGAAGCCACCACACCATTATCCCCATCATCACCCAATATGGTTAACCAGTTCCATCAAGTGCTGGCTGTGAACTGATGGTTATGCTGATGAATTGAAAGATAAAATGTGTTAGAACCATACAATGGAATATTATTTGAAAATAAAAAGAAATGAAGTACTGATACATGCTGCAACATGGACAAATTATGCTAAGTAAAAAAAGCCAGTAATGAATTGTGATTCCATTTATATGAAATGTCCAGAATAGATATGCAAATCCATAGAGGCAGAAAGTACAATAGTGGTTGCTTAGGACTGGGAAAATTGGGAGGAAATGGGGCGTGAATGTTAATAGATATGGGTTTCTTTTCAGAGTAATAATATCTAAAATTAGACAGTGATGATGTCTGCACAATTCTATGACTAATAGCCATTGAACCATGTACTGTAAAGTGTAAACTGTGTGGTATGTCAATTATATCTCAATAAAGCTGCGACAAAAAAAATTTCAGCCTTACCTAATACTCTAAATTTAATTGAAATACATGTAATTCTTCACTGCACATTTTACAGCCTCTCTACATTAATGTTATTTCAAACTGCCAGAAGAAACCAAGGCTGAACTTCCCTGAACTTCCCCAAACTTCCCCAAATTTATGAAAAATTCTAGACTTGTCTTACCATTTTCTTCAATCTTACTTCCTAAGGCTCCTTCCCTCAAAAGGTAATAAATTTCCAATTAAATTATTATTTTTTAAATCTAGGGCATACATTTACTACTTTTGCGTTTTCATTTTCATTTATTTTTTTATCCTTACCTGAGGACATTTTTCATCACTTTTTAAATTTTTTTAACAAATTATTTCTTTTTAAAAAATATTTTATTTACTTAGAGGGGAAGTGAGGGAGAAAGAGATGAGAGAAACACAGATGTGAGAGAGAAATATCAATTGGTTGCCTCTTGCACAAGCCCCAACCGGGGGTTAGGCCATCAACCCAGGCATGTACCCTAATGGGAAATTGAACTGGTGACCTTTCGCTTTGCTGCAGGATGCCCAACCAACTGAGCCACACAGGCCAGGGCTTTATTGCTTTTATAAAGAGAGAGGGAGGGAGAGGGAAAGGAGGAGAGGGGAGGGGAGGGAGAGAGAGAGAGAGAGAAACAGGGATGTGAAAGAGAAACATCGATTGACTGCCTCCAGTACACACCCTGACCAGAAATCGAATGCACAACCTTTCAGTGTACCAGAAGATAATCCAACCAATTAAGCCACACTGAAAAGGGTATTTTTTTAAAAACCCAACAGCCCTGGCCATGCATCAAAACACTGCAGGTTCAGTCCCTGGCTGGAGGGTATATGGAAGGCAACCAATTGATGCTTCTCTCTCTCCCTCACTTCCTCTCTCTCTAAAATTGTAAACATATGCTTCGGTGAAGATTTTTTTTTAATGCAACAAAACTACCATAATAGATATTAAGAGAGATATCCTTAAGGATATATCATCATAAATAATAAGAAAGGAGAAATAACGACAAATCACAATAGAATTTCCAACTAAAGAAATTATTATAGTCAAAAGCCTAAATCATATAAATATGTTTTAAGCTTAAAACAAATGTATGTTAATCATCAGAGAGATGCAAATTAAAACTACAATGAGGCGCACCTCACACCTGCTAGAATGGCTGCTACTATCAATAAACCAATAAAACAGCAAGTACTGGCAAGGATGTCTGGAAAGGGAACCCTAGTGCATTTCTGGTGGGAATGCAGACTGGTATAGTCATTACGGAAAACAGCATAGTTTTCTCAAAAAAATTAAAAAATGGAACTGCCTTTTGACCATCTGACCCAGTGATCCCACTTCTGGGAATATATCCTAAGAATCCTGAAACATCAATCAGAAAGAATATATGCATCCTATGTTCATAGTAGCGTCATTTATAATAGCCAAGATCTGGAAACAGCACAACTGACCATCAATAGATGAGTGAACAAAAAAGATGTGGTACATTTACAAAATGGAACTATATGTGGCTATAAAAAGGAAGGAACTCTAAACCTCTGTGACAGCATGTATGGACCTGGAGATTATTATACTAAAATAAATAAGCCAGTCAGGGAAAGATAAATACCATATGATCTCACTTATACGTGGAATCTAATGAACAAAATAAACTGACAAAAATAGGACCAGAGGCATGGATACATGGTACAGACTGACAGATTTCTGATGGGAGGAATGAGGACTGGAAGAGATTAGCCAAAGAACATATACTCATAATCCATGGACACAGACAAGACTGTGGTGAAGGTGAAGGAGGGTTTTGTGAACTCAGGGGGGCAAAACGGGGATAAAATGGGGAACGCCTGAGTCAACCATAAAAAAAATCACTGATAAGGTGGATCAAATGGTATTCCACTATTCTTTTAATCTGCATTTTTGTTTACTAGTGAGCTAAAAAAAGTTTTTGTATATTTTTGCTTTAAAATAAAAACAACAAACCCAGCCCTGGTCCGTGTGGCTAAGATAGTTGGAGCATCATCCCATAACTAAAAGGTTGTGGGTCTTTGATTTCCAGTCAGGACTCATACCTAAGTTGTGGGTTGCATCCCTGGCCTGGGCACAAACGATTTCAGGTCCAGGTGCTTACAGGAGGCAATCGATTCATGCTTCGCTCTCACATCAATCTCTCTGTCTCTCCCTCCCTCCTTCCCTCCCTCCCTCCTTCCCTCTCTCTCTCCCTTCCATTCTCTCTAAAATTAACAAATGTATCCTTGGGCAATGATTAAAAATATAATAAAAAAATAAAAATAGTTTTATAATACAAAATCCTGAATGTCTTAAGATCCCCATTAACACTTATGAAGTTCTTCTTTTCCCTTGCCCAGTATATATTCAATGTCTTTTCTTAGTTTCAATGTGTCCATAGAGAGTTCCTCATCTTTACCTTATTTTATTAAAGCTCTCAAAAAGTACTTCATAAGTACAAAACATTATATACTGTTTTAATTTTTCTAATAGTTCAGTTCTATAAAGGGGCTATTTACAATAATTCAAAAGAAAAAAACGTTAAGTACTACTTAATTTGTACAACAGGAAATATTTCATAAACAACATTTTCAAATTATTTTACTGAACAAAACGTATTGAATATTATAAAGTATAAGGTCTATTAACTACACAATTAAAATACTAACTACTGACACTTTGGTTCCTCCTTAATTTAGAAATCTCTAATACTTTAAAATTGATCATACTGATTTTATTTCCTAGTGGTAAATTGTATAAATAGTTAATGGTCTTTCAAGCTTTTTCAAGTAGAAGTAAACAAGAAGTATATTTTCCATTTCCAGAGTAACAATGACTTACCAGGACTGCTGGGACTGAATCATAGCTCTGATTTACACATTATATAATTTAATCCTTACAATAATCCTATAAGGTGAGTATTATCAGCTTCATTTTGTAGACGAGAAAATTGAGGCTTAAAGGGGGTAAGAAACTTGTCCAGGGTTATATAGGTTATCAGAAAAGACTGAAATCCGTATCTGAAAGGCTGTAAAATATAGCTCTAATCCACAGCAGTCTGTAAGGAAAAGTCTGTCTGGTTATTTTTTTTTTAAAGATTTTATTTATTTACTTTTAGAGAGAGGACAAGGGAGGGAGAAAAAGAAGGAAAGAAACATCAATCAGTTGCCTCTTGTATGCACCCCTACCAGGGAATGAACCCACAACCCAGGCATGTGCCTTGACTGAGATTTGAACCAGGGACCTTCTGCTTTGCAGGACAACACCCAACAAACTGACCCACACTGGTCAGGTCAGAAAAGTCTGTTTTAAAGATTCTTCATTCTTAAATAATATGTTTAATAATTAATATCATTTTTTGAAAACTAAGTATATGAATTATTTCTATTCAGTAACTGCAGCTTTCATTGATTATTATATACTAAAATGTGGCTCTATAACAAGTGAGATACATACAAGCAAAATGAAAGATCATGTAAAACTCAGAAAATGAATAATTTGTAATAAGTATACCCTATACACAAAGAATAGCTAGTTTTTAGCTAAAAATGAAATGGAAAATATGTGTAATAAGATCAAAATTGTTTTCTATCAAAAATTTTAAATAATTCCAAAAGGAGACTCAGTCTTTAAAAAAAAAATGAAAACTACCAAGTTTTAAGTCACACAAATTTCAATGCCTGCCTTTTGTTTTTTCCAAAAGGAAGAATGGGAGTGAGTAGTTACGGAGCACCTTCTATGTGACAAACAATGAGCTAATTGCTTGATTACTTTTATCTCATGGAACCTGTTCTACTTCCCAGTGGGAGGTGCTATTACTCCAGTAATACGTAAGAAGAGCACTTAAGCTCTAAATGTCACATTGCTCTAAGAGCTGTAGAATTCCTGCCCACATCTGACTCCATACTCTGCACCGCAGCATACAATTAACAACCGTAAAATACACACCACACCACACACGCGCGCGCGCGCACACACACACACACACTCATCATCCCTTTAGAAACATAAGAATTTAAGTTAAAATCCAAGCAATTACTGTTTCTTTCGAAAAAGCTTTGTGCCTTTGCAACTAATCTCTGTCTAGCACTTAACAAGTACCAAATAAAAGTTTACTGAGTGAAATGAACAGTGGTAACTTAGCAACAGAGGAGGAAATGGGCTCATCTTCACTCATTCTGTCTTTCTAAAGGCATTAATATAAAACTGTCACTTACCAGGCAACCTATACAATTACGTCCTTAAAGAATAAAACACTGAATCAGGAATTGGAAGAGGAAGAAAAGATCATGTATAAAAATTACTGATATTCTTAAAGGCAAGCTAGTGAATTAAACATAGAAGCCTTAAAGAGAGATTTAGCATGTTTCACTCAATTATGAAACTTGTCTGACCCTGCCTCTTAACAGTTAACTAAGTATGTCCTGCTTCCACAATTACCTAGTTGCTAGCAGAGACCCTGGTCATTATTGTGTTTCCCAGAACACTGAAGAAAGTACCTGGAACTTAAAATTAATAGCTAAAATTATATAAATATCTCTAATAGATTACAAAATTTTTCATATATATCTACCCTAGAAGTTTTGCAAGATAAGTATAACTCTGCATCTTACAGACAATGACATTGAGGTCCAAGGAGATTAAGTACCAAGGTAAGAGGCCAGGCATCTTTCTATAACACAGCTACCACTAAAGGCTCTCAAATGTTTGTTGATTGAATCAGATGTCCTTCAAAATATAAATTTTCTAAGATTTAAACACCATCATCTATTGCTATGAGAAATTAGTATACTGCCACTTAATAATGAGTGAAGGCTTTGCTAGAAAACAGACACTGTACTTTCATTCAGCTTGCCAAGGTCAGTTAACTCTAAACTTGTTATATCAGTGATTCTCAAACTTTGGTAGGACTAAGAATAGGTAAGCTTGTTAAGAATGAAGATCCTTGGGGCACCATCATCCCTAGAAATTCTGATTCATGGGGCCAAGATCTGCATATTTTAATAAGCACCCTCGGCTTATTCTAATGTTGGTAGTCTTTAGGGACACACTGAGAAAAACTGGATTGGACTGCTTAAAACCTAAGTTAATCTACCAAAAAATTTTTAATCAAGTCAGTTTTTTATAATCATAAATATTTAAGCAAAATCTTACAAAAACAATAGAAGGCTACTGCATGTAACAGGATAGATAGGTCCTCAAAAACATTTACTACACCAAATCTCCCTAGACCTCAGAAGCTTCTCATGCTGCACAGGTTGTTAAGTCAGGGGTCTTTTAGGTAGTTACCCATGTTATTTTGTTTTAATTGACATATTCAACTATGATTGCAATGAAATTTAGTAAAACACTTTTATAGGTCTTAAAATAACTGAATGTTAAACAGTAAAATGGGTAGTCAGTTAACTTTGAACCTGATATGTAGAAATAATAATTTAAAAATCACCAACAGTATAAGCCCATTTTAAACTTTAAATGACTGTAAAAATGTACCTTGAGATTACAGGTGACCTTCCCCCCGTTATTAAATATTTATGGAGATTCTGTACTTTCCAAGTTTTCTACAATAAACGTATTTGTTTATAAAAGTTTAGAAGTACTTATCAATCCTACAACCTTAACTTACATAACAGGAAAACAAAAATAACTTGTAACCTCATTTATCATAAACCAAAAATACCTATAAACCTGACTCAGGTATCAAAGGATAATCACTAACCACTAACTTTTCTATTACATTTATACCAGAACAAACCATTTAACTTCTAAAATTTAGACTATGTCCCATTTCCATCGGGTATCTGTTATTAGGATAGTTAGCACGACTTAAAATCCTCTCGTCATCCATTCTATGTATCTATTTAGGTAGAGTATTTTTGTACCGAGAACTGAGCCATTAAAATACATTTATAGGCGGAGAAAAGGAAAGAGACCGCTGTAAAAATATATATATATTAATAATTGTGAGTACTCATCTGAAACATCGCAAAGCTGGGATGGAGCTTTCTCAAAAGGCAGACCACGCTTAGAGGCAAATGTAATAGAAGAAGGCAGGACTGAGCTACCGGCAGGTGATGAAATTTCACCTCAAATAAGACGCAAAAGGTTCTTTTCAACCCAGCAGATCCGTGAATCGCACTCCGAGGGTACCAGCGGCTTTCGCGGCCCATCACTTTCAGCTCTCCAATTCCCACCCTGCTCTGCCGCCCTTCCCCCAGGGACGCTGCAGGACTCGGTGTGGGGCACGGAAAAGCCAAGGCTGTTTGCAGACAAGCGTCCTCTGCATCCCTCGGGGATGAACGTGCAGGGCCGGGGTAAGAGGCTGCGCTCCGCCCGGGGCCAATCCGAAGGGCGCCAGTGGCCCCGCCAGCCCCCCGCTCCACACCCCGGGCGGCGCCGGAACCGAGGCCGGGGCAAGGGCTTCTCGGCGGCGCGGGGCCTAGTCGCCCCCCACGAGCCTCCAAGCCTCCCGTGGGACACGGGAAGAAGGGCTGAGGCCCCAGAGCCGCGGGGTGGGGGAGGCTGCGGCAGCGGCTGGACTCCCCGTCCGCCCGGCTAAAGAGCTGCCGCCAGGGCCCTCCCCTGAGGCCGAAGGCCAGCGAGCACGGGACCGCGCCGCGTCACACTCACCTCGAGCGGCAGCCGCCGTTGCCTCAGCATGGCCCGTGGGGGTCGTCCCTGAACTGCCAGCCTCCTCCGGAGGGCACCGACGAAGCCCCAGGCGCCGCCGCGAAGCCTCCCACTCCTGAAGGGGCTGTGGTTATCGCTGCTGCTGAGGCCCAGCACCCTCCGAGCCGCATCGAGCTCCTGGGCCGCCGCAGCCAAGCGGATCCCGAAGGAGCTCCGCCGAGCCGGGCCGGGCGCGCACGGCTGCGGCGGGACGACCGAGGTGCCGCAGGCGGGGATCCTCAGCGAAGCCTCCAGCGTCGCCTTGGCCGCTCCGGCCGCCGGCGTCGCTGGGCCACAGCGCCCCCTAGACCCCACGCCAGGCTACGGCGCGAGGACTGCGGCGGCCGCCCAGGCACGAGCCGCAGGGAACGCCAGGGAGCGCGGTGTGGGGAAGGCGGGGGCGGCGCACTCCCAGCGCTGCCCTCGGCCTACCGTCCGCCCTAGACGACGCCTCCTTGGAGGCCCCTAGGTCCGCACGGACATTGGCTCCCACCCACCTACCCCTAGTACTCAGACCCCGCTCACCTTTGCACCTTTTCCTTCACTTCAGGAAGTACAAGAACCTTCCTGTCACTCGGACCCACACAGGAGAGTAGGAGTGTGAGGGAATCTCTTCGTTTTTCTATCGTGATCTCGTGAAGGGATCCCTTCAAATTCCTTCAGTGTGTCTGGGTGTAAGAAGAGTAACCCAGGACCAACCGTTTTACACACACACACACACACACAAAATTCTCACCCAAAATAGATGAAGATATCGCCTTTGACCTTAGCTTTTTGGGGATCTACTGTGCAGATCATTACAGAAATTTCCTACTGTTACCAACTCTTAACTCCTAACCGCCCCCCCCCATAGAAAAAACATACATTTCGAGCAAGACAAGAGAATAGCCAACGGGTTTTCCTGAAATTCATAAACGATTTAAAGGTAAGAAAAGAACCACCCATCTTTTCTAACTAAATCCCTCCCTTGCCCTGACCTCTAATCTACTCTTCCATGCCCCCACCTCTGCCAAATCCCAGGTAAAGCTCTGGAGGAAGGAAATTGTTTTATAGTGGGGCTGTAGAATCATTCTGTTTACAAATACCCCGTATTCATCCCACTCAAACTCTAGGTGCAAATATCAGAACCAAAAGCAAAAGAAACAAAAAGACTGTCAAAGGGGAAGTAGGGTAAAGAAATTCTCCAAATCTTCTTGTCCCGAATTTTTCAAATACATTATTTTATAATAGAGTAGTATGGTAAAATTAGCAGGAATTTTGGTGGAATTCAGAGCCTGAATTCCAGCTCTGTCATGTTTAGCATTATGAACCTAGGCAAGTTAAATATTTCTGAACCTCAGTTTTCTAATGCCTACCTTGCTAGTTGTTGTGAAGACTGGAAATAATTTGCATAAGCTAGAAACTGGCCTGATAGAAGGTACTCAAACATTAGTTCCAATTCTTCTTGGTTCCAAGACACCCTCATAGTCTTTCCTAGAATCAAGATTGTTCCCACTTGCTTTTGTTCTTTCTCTCTTAATCTCTGTATGTGTGTGTGTGTAAATGTGTTCCTGTCAAAAGATAGGGGCATTAGCCCATCAGTAAATGAATGGATCAAAAAACTATGGTACATTTACACAATGGACTACTAAGCAGCAGAAAGAGAGAAAGAGCTATTATCCTTCACCACAGGATGGATGGAACTGGAGAGCATTATGCTAAGCGAAATAAGCCAGGTGGTGAAAGACAAATACCATATGATCTCACCTATCAGTGGAACCTAATCAACAAAACAAATAAGCAAGAAAAATATAACCAGCAACATTGAAAGAAAAAAACAAACCAACAGTAACCAGAGGGAGGAGAGGGGTGGGTAAAAGGAAAAAGAAGGGGAAGGGTCAAGTCAACGAACATGTATAAAGGACCCATGGACTAAGCCAAAGTGGGGAAGGAGTGGGGGGGGGGGATGGGTGCATTATTCTTCATCATCCTTGGTCTGGCTAAAATTTTCCTAAATTTCATTAATGGACTAATATAACATCCCTCCACTAAAGAGTAATAGAGTTTAATACACTGGATCCTATGACATTCTGCTATATACATACCAGGTGTCAGCATAGAATCTGTACATTTTTCGTTTTTAAAAAATTTATAAGGCAGTCTCACCTTACCTTGCATTATGTCCTAATAATAAGTCTTTTTTTAAAAGATTTTATTTATTTTTAGAGACAGGGGAAAGGAGGGAGCGAAACATCAATGTGTGAGAGAAACATTGATCAGTTGTCCCTAGTTTGCCCCCAACCCAGGCATGGGCCCCCACCAAGAATCGAACCGGAGATCTTTCAGTTCGCAGGACAATGCTTAACCCACTGAGCCACACCAGTCAGAGCAATAATAGCAAATCTTAATGAGAAAATTATATAGTGTCACCAGGAACTTTCAAATAATAGAGAAGCCATATTAGAGATAATATAACCTTCCAATCAATGAAAGCTCTCCCTGTACAATCCTAAGTGTACCTGCTCCACCTACTTCTGAGTCACATTACAAAAAAAAAAAAAAATCACTATTACCTTTTGTACCCAGAGAAACTGGTAGTTGGAAGGAAACTATGACTCAGGCTCACAACAACTCTATGAATTAAGTACTATACTACTACCATTTTACAAATGAAATGCATCCAGCCTAAGGAAAAGCTGAAAGTAAACCCTGAGATTCCTTTGGTCTCCCATTGGATGCCCTAACAGTCCTTTCTGCAATATTTAGAAAATGCTGTAAGATGCTAAATCTTTTGTTGTTTTAGTAAATTTGTTGCTAAAAATTTTCAATCTAGAGTAGTGGGTCCTTTAACTTAGATCAATTTGACAACCTAATGTTACCACTGTGCTTTTCAAGCCTAGTTCAACTACCACCAGGAAATCTGAATTTATTTAGGAATAATCATGAGATCCAGGGTGTAGCTAAGGCATGAGGATGATTCATTTGTTCCCAGGACCAGTTTCCTCTTGTTTCACAGTTTCTCCCCTTCTATTTACATTGTTTCTTAAAAAGGCTGCCTTTATCATCATTACCTCCTCACCAATCATTCCATCATTTTGATTCTTTGTACCCAGTTTGCTCTCTGCTCCTGAAATGTCTCTCATCTGTTTTCCTCCTCTACTGTAAATCTCTTTTTGATTTTAACCTACCTTGACCTACTGTCAGTTGATTTGTTTATCCTACTCTCAATTTTACATTGATTTCCACTACTATCCATCCGGTGACTCTAAAATATCAATATTTCCAATCTAGAAGACCGCCCCACTTTCATTTTTATACCATATACATTCATCCTATAGAAAACTAGTATTCTAAGAATGGCTTCTTCAAGTGAATTTAAGCTGTAGCACCCCAAACAAAATTTTCTTTGCTCTTTAAAATTTGTCCTTTAAAATTCAGGCCTTTTGATGATTAAAACTGGAAGAAAAAAAATCAGGCCAAAAAGATATCCATATCCTGCCTTGGTAAATGGCACAGGAGTCATACTTAACTCTTGTGTCTATATGTCCTGGAAAATTGGTCAATAAGCCTGATAAATTCCACTTCTTGCTTTTATTGAATTTCTCCCCAACTTCACTGCCACCCCTCTTGGTCTAAACTATATGCTCAACAAATTACAGGTGCACTGAATGAAAAGAAGGAGGGAAAAGCGGGAGAAAGAACTAAACTGTGGCTTAGCCTGATGTGCATCAGGCCAGTGCATCCCACCCACTTAGGAGCTTTTTTAGGCCTTTCCTGTTAACTTTCAGGTCCTAATAAAGAATAAGACTCCCCATCAACAGGTGATTGCCCTGCAGCCTAGAGCTGACCCCAGCCTGCTACTGCCAGCTGTGGTCTCCCACACTCCTCTACAATCACCAGCCATAGCCAAAAGTCAAACCCAGAATTCACAATCTGTTACTAAAAAAGTAAGTCCTGGAGCAGGCTAGAAGTCAGTAAAGCAGCACAAACTTAAAAGGAAATTGGGGATACTTGGAAGCTTATTAGCTCATTTGAGTCATTTAAAAAAGAACAAAGCAATTCCCATTTTTGGAATTTACCATAAGGAAGTAATCAAATATGTGAACGAAGATATATACAAAATGTTTTTTATTTATATTACTGTGGGCTTATAACATAAAAATATAAGAAAAACCTTAAATAAATTAAATTAATTATAGTATCTCCACATGAGAAACATTGTGCATCCATTACCAATGGTCTTTTTAAAAAATTTTAAATGACATTGAAAACTGCTCAGGATTCAATATCAAATTAAGAAAAAAAAATTCAAGTAAAAGTCTATTGTATGATCCCAATTATCTTTTTATATATGCATTTTAAAATATAATATTTAGAAGGAAATAGTGCAAACTGTATGTTTGCAGGATTTTTTTGACTTTTTATTTTGAAATAATTTCAGATTTAAAGAAAAGTTGCAAAAAATACTACAAAAAAATCCTATACACAGAGGTGGGCAAAAGTAGGTTTACTGTGCCATTGTGACATTCTTTTGAGTTAATAGAGATATTGTAATATTCATAACCTGCATGTCTTTTTCCATATGAACAACTATAAACCTAGTTTTGCCCATCCCTGTATCTGTCACCCATGCCTAACCACATTTGCTTTATTATTCTCTTTCTTGTGCATGCATGTGCTCTCATTCCTGCTTTTTCTCTCTGGAGACATAGATATATAAAGGGACTGTTGTAATTATTTTCTGATCTATTTATCCCTAAATATTTTTAGTCTGTTTCCTCAAAAGAAAGAGTGCATATATCACAGTACAATTATTGAAGGAAGTCAAAACTTAATATAGCTATAGAACTGTGATTTAATTCATGATCTTTTTCAAATTTTGCCAATTGACCCACTAATATTCTTTATAGAAAAAGAAAAATTTTTTTTTCTGGCCCAGAATCCAGTGCAGGATCACACATTATAAGTAGTTGTCAAATCTCTTTAATTTTTTTTTTTAATTTGGAACAGTTTCTCAGTCTTTGTCTTTCATGACCTCGACATTTTTAAAGAATATAGGCCATTTTGTAAAATATCCCCCAATTTGAGTTTGGCTGATGTTTCTTCACTACGAGATTCAGGTTATGCATTTCTGACAGAATACTTCAAAACTGATGTTGTCTCCTTCTAAATGCATCATATCAGGATGCATTTGATACCAGTATATCCCATCAGTGGTAATAGCAACTTTGTTCAGTTAATTAATTAAGGCAACATTTGCCAGGTTTATTTAGTGTAAAGTAACTATTTTGTTCTTTATAATTAATAAATATTTTGGGGGAGATTATTTGAGACTACCCGCATTCATTGATAATTCTTGCTTGAAACAATTGTTACTATAATGGTTACCAAATGTTAATTTTATAATTCCATTATTATCATTCCTTATAAGTGTTTTTTGTTTTCCTAGTGTATGGGGGAGCTTTTTGCTCCTACTCCATTTATTGATTTTCCAATTTGTTGGTTTATATTCAAATGAACTTATCCATTTTTATTTTATTCTATGAATTATATAATCATTACCATCATTATTTATTTTGATACACAAATTGTTTTAGATTTAGCTGGCTTTTATGTTCTTTCATCATCTCCCCGTCATTTTTAAAGCATTTCCCTTACCTTCTGGCACTACATCGCAGGCTTATGTTATGCTTTTCCAACGTCAGCTCTGGGTCACCATTTCCCCTAAAAGCCCTATTTCCATTTAGTGCAGAATGGTATTAGAAACCAAGATCTAGGTGGTAGGTGTGCTCATTGCCACCACAGTACCATTGCTTCTAGGCCCTATAAGTAAGTAGAGCTAGAAAATGTCTACACACACACCACTTTTACTTGAACATCATTTTTACTTTAAAGGACAATAGACAAATTATGGTTATTCATTCATATTTGGGAATTTGATGGACATTTTCTAGAAAATAAACAAACTGAGCCTGCCACTTCAAGAAAAACAACTAACAGTATTTGTTACCAATGATAAAATTCAAGCTTTCAGGTAAATATTAGAATTTTGAAAAACTTGTAATCACCACCATGAACTTGTGAGCTCCCCAAACATTTCTGAAAAGATGGGTGGTGATTAACAAAAGTTGTAGAGTATTTTTTTAAGTGTTTTATACTAAATGTTTCAATATTAGGTAGATCTGCATAACTCCATGAACTAGTATTTTTTCAAATGACCAATGCATGATGTTACAAAAACACATATGAGTATAATATCCCTTTAAATTGTAATACAGATCAAAGGACTTTAATGGAACAGAGCACAAAAATTTACTTACATGGTTTCAGATTCCACATTGCAACTAACCTTTAAGAAATTACAACTTATGCCCTAGCTGGGTAGCTCAGTTGGTTAGAGCATCATCCTGATACTTAAAGGTTGCAGGTTTGATCCTCAGTCAGAGCATATACAATAATCAACCAATGAAGACATAAATAAATGGAACAACAAATCGATGTTTCTTCCTCCCTCCCTTCCTCCACCCTCCTCTCT
Source organism: Pteronotus mesoamericanus (assembly GCF_021234165.1). Taxonomy (NCBI): domain Eukaryota; kingdom Metazoa; phylum Chordata; class Mammalia; order Chiroptera; family Mormoopidae; genus Pteronotus; species Pteronotus mesoamericanus. The sequence continues at coordinate 3,979,208 of NW_026555006.1, read as the reverse complement.
TCTTCCCTCCCTTCCTCTCTCTAAAATCCATAAATAAAAATTAGAAATAAAGAAAAAGAAATTACCACTTGTCAAATTTTGATGTATCAAAGAAAATACCCATAAGTATCTGAAATGATTATTAAAATATTCCTTACTTTTCTAGCTACATATCTGTTAAGGACAGATTTTCTTCATATGCATTAATTAAAACAACATATCCCCACAGATCGAATGAAGAAATGGATATGATAACCCAGTTGTCTCTTACTAGATTGACTTTAAAGAGATTTGCAAAAACGTAAATAATGCCACTCTTACTAATATGTTTTTTGTTTTGGAAAATATAGTTGTTTTTCATTAAAATAAATTATTTGTTTTAACATCTAGTGAGTTTACTATTGTTATTTTGAAGAGTTATTTAACATGTTTTCTTAGTTTTAATTTCTAAGATGATAAATATTAATAGATATAACCCATATAAACAAAAGATCTCCGGGATCCTCTAATTTATAAGCATTTAAAAGAGGCCTATGCCCAAAATGTTTGAGAACTACTTCTATAGTTTATTCAACCATTCTCCAATGAGTGGGTATTTCAGTTGTTTCTAGTATTTTGTATTTCAGGCAATGTTGCAATGAATAATTTTGTGCATGGGTGTTTTTCTAATGCTGTACATGTATTTTAAGAGTAAATCGTTAGAAGCGGGATTTCAGGGTCAAAGGATATATGCATATATAGTTTTGTTAGATATCACCAGACTGCCCTTCCAAAAGGTCAGCCTCATTGTTACCATTGTCTGGCTCTCCTACCAGCACATATGTTTCTTGTCAAACTTGATACAATAAGATATATAAGACTTTCTAGCCTATGTAGTGGGAAAAGCTTTAAGACAAGACAGACCTGGGTTTAAATCCTGAGTAAGTATTGGATGTGAATAGAAGAATATATTTTCTCATCAGTAAAATGAGGCTTATATCTGTCTTACATACCAGGAATTACCACATGGTAGGTGTTCATTAAATGGTTTGCTTTTACTATCTGAACCTTTCTGGACAAGTAGCAGTGATGGTCAGGGTTGACCAGCACCAATGCCCTGGATTCCTTGGACTATCCTAATTGGAACTGCAGAGGAAGTTGACAATAAGAAAGAATATACACAGTTTAAAGTCTTGGGAGTTACCTAGGGTGCAAGAAGAGAAAAGGTCACCTAAACCAGAAAAGAGAACTAGAAGCAGGTTCTGAAACCTAGTATGCAGAGCCAGGGGCCTGGGCAATGAAAGCGCAGAGTAGTTCATTAATTGAATCAGTTGATCAAATATATATTGAACACTACTATGTAACTACCAGGCACTATGTTCTCAGGTAAGCAAGATGCTATATCTTCCCTTAAGGGATTTAGACTCTACTGGTCAAAGCAGATGAGACAGTAGGCAATTATGATTTTAGGGGGTAAGCACAGTGTGCTATAGAAACAAATCAGGGGCATCTTACCCTTACCCAACTTAGGAATTGGGTAAGATGTTTTAAAGGGCACTGGCTGATGTGGCTCAGTAGACTGAGTGCTGGCCTGCAAAACAAAGTGTTGCTGGTTCGATCCCCAGTCAGGGCACATGCCTGGGTTACAGGCCAGGTCCCCAGTTGGGGGCATGTGAGAGTCAACCACACATTGATAGTTCTCTCCCTCTCTTTCTTCCTCCATTCCCCTCTCTGTAAAAATACATAAATAAAGTCTTCTTCTAAAAACAGGATGTTTTAGAGGAAGTGATACCTAAGCAACTAAGACTTAGCTAGGCAAATTGGGTGGAGGGATAGGAAGGTAGTTCATGACTGAATTCAAATGCATGATTGAATTGGTGTGTGAAGAAGAGGGAGAAGTCAAAGGTGATACTTGGGTTTCTAGCTTGGACAACTTGGTAGTTTTTGCTATCAAATAACAGGGGAGTAGGAGCAGGCTTGAAAGAAAAAATGATGAGTGCTGTTTCAACGTGTTGACTAAGATTAGGAGACTGAGGTTCAGAGAGGTAAAATTAATTGTCCAAGGTGGCAGAGCTAAGATTCCAACGCAGGTCTATCTGACTACAAATTTCCTTGTTGTTTCAGCACCACCACACCTCCTCCCACACTCGCAGTGGGAAGGTGCACCAACCACCAGGGAGGGGGAAACCACTGGGAGCATTTATAATATGAATGAAATGCCTTCATATAAGTGGAATTTGACTGAATAATAAAATAAGGGTAGTTCTTTAAGAATAGTTAATATTCTTCCATGATGACTCACACTGTCATCCTCTGAACCAAGAAGGAAAGTATTAGGATATGCTTAATATTGGGGAGTGTTTATGCTCTATTTTTCATAAGAATTACATATGAGGCAGCATGGTATATGAGGTACAATGGAAAGACCCTGGTTTAGAGACTGCATGCCTGGGTTCTAGTGATATAAACATGGACTGGAGTGAGGAAGAAAGTTGTTATTTAGGCGTTTGAATCTCTAGGCTTTACCTTGGGGTGTCCAGTTTAGTCAGGACTCCTTTAGCCCACCAGGCTATTTCATACTGCCCACCATTTGCGGAGACAGTGTAGTATAGTGGAAAAAGCCTATGCTTGGAGTTACAAAGTCTGAGTTCAATTCACAGCTCTACCAATTTCAGGCTGTTTGACTGAAGGAAGTTTCTTATTCTCTATGTCTTGTTTTTTTTCTCATTTTCATGGTAGGTGATTATAAGAGTTAAAAAGAAAGTGCCAGGTACATGGTAGGCACTCAAAGTTAATTATCCTCCCTTGCCTTTTCTCATCTTTTTAACCTTAAACACTGTTTCCTATATCTATCTATATGGTTCTAGAAAAAAAGAGTTAACAGCTTCTTTATATTCTTTCTATTCTTTCCCAGGTACATGGATTCTTTTATAATCAGAAAACCAAGTAAATAAAAAATATTTTGGAACACAGGGTAGACAATTAAGCAGTCAGCATCTATCACAGCCTTATGACTCACAACAGTTATTTTTTGGAGTGTGCTACACCCAAATTGTGCATATGAGGGGATAATGTAAACTTACGTGTGCATTCTCATGTGAATGTGAATTTATTTCCATTTTACACACACTGAGTTCTAACTATGATCTAGTCATTACAAGAATACACAGTTGAAAAAGAGAATGTTTCTTGTTAGGTTTGAACATATTTGTATGTGTATCTGTGTTTTGGCTGAGGGAAGGAAAAGGAAGGAAGGATTGGATTCATAGAATTGAGGAATAATATGAGCGGAAAGCACTGGTGAGCTCATAAGAGCCAACTGTTAAATTTTAATAAACTTTGTGAGCCAATTGTTAAACACAGCCATTTTTAAAAAGCTAAGTTTATGTGATTTATATAAAAACAGTTAATAAATAATATAGAATAAATTATATAACAACAGCTAATAAACACAGGCAGCTCTTTGCACAATTCTGAAATATACAAATTTTACTTACCATGATTTAGTTAAGTAACATCATTCCCCCAACAACACAATTCTAGTTTCATTTATCACAGTATACTAACTGTAAGTAATAGCACAAAGTACAAATTTTGCTGCTATCTCTTCAGTTCACAAATCACTATGTAAATAACAGATGCACACCATGATCAGTGATCAATCACATCTGTTCTTACAGTCTGTCAGTGATTGATTTTTGCACATCTGTTATTTAATTCTTGCATAGACAATAGACAATAAAGTATATATTGTATTGCCTCTTTTTCTACCAGTGATAAAACCCCCCAAGACATTTTACAGAAATGAATAATTAAAAAAACAGTCATTGGTAAAAAAAAAAACAAAAGTTCAAACGAAGAAAAAAAACAAAAAGTGTTAAGGCTGGAAGTGAAACTTCAATTGAATGTAAAAAGAGTTATAGAAGAAATAGTTGAGTGTGGTGATACTGACACTCTTTCTGTTCAAAAGAATCTAGATGTGTAGCCAGAGGAACTTAGTGAAGGCAAACTTGTTGGTATAAATGAGGAAAGTGGTTGTAACCAAAAGAATTACGATGTCTTAAAGAAAGTAACCTCAGCAGAAACTTCATGTTAGAACTTTTGGAGATACATCACAATGTTAAAAGTGTGAAGAATAAAATTTTGAAAGCTGATCCAAAATGGAAAGAAGTAGGACTATAGAAAATATGGTCACTCATATTGTTAATTTATACAATATGAGGACAAGTGCTATTCAAATTACTCTTGATAATTTTTACAAAGAAATAAAACACTTTAATTCTCAATGTTTCAAATATTATAAATTATATTGTGATATATACCACTGAATGGGGAAAGAATAGTCTTTTCAATAAATGGTGCTGGGACAATTGGATATCTACATGCAAACGGATGAAGTTTAACCTTACCTCACACTATATACATAAATGAACTCAAAATTGTCAAAGACCTATATGTAAAAGCTAAAACTATAAAACTCTTAGAAAGAAACTTAGATGTAAGTCTTTGTGAACTTGGATGAGACCATGGTTTCTTAGCTATGACAACAGAAGTACAAGCAAACAAATAACAAAAATAGATAAACTGGATTTGGTCAATATTAAAACTTTTGTGAAATTGGCCATAGTGGGAATATTTATACCACAGAAATTGGCAAATGCTATGTACCAGGGCTTGTTATGTTAATTGTTTAGACTTAAGAAAGTGATAGAATAAGTGTTAATAATGCAGATTAAACTTAAAATGATGTTGTATCTAGAGCTATTGCATTGTGAAAAACATGGCAAAAATTGAGGAAATATTCTTCCAGCTTTTGAAAACTATTATCTGATTCATCAAATAAGTCATTCATATTACTGACAAATAAGTGAAATTCTAGTATATGTCTTTGTTATTTTACTTTTTGTTTAATGGGTATTTTTGTTTAATGTATTTTTACATTTTGTTTAATGGGTAAGATAAACTAAATAAACTAAAATATTAACCTACAATCATGTCAGACCTACACTCAGAGAGCCTGTAATTAAACATTTGTCAGCATGCCACCAGCTGGAAGGAACATGAGTGATCCTAGAATCCAACATCTTTTACCACTTCATATGTTGGGGGCATGAAGCACAGGACCTGTCCAAGGTCACAAACAAGCAAATGGATGAATAGTCAACATTTGAATCATGTGCTATTCTTTTACATTTTGATACCACCTCCCTGGATATCCAAGAATATGTTTTTTACATGGCATGCCAGAATCAGGATGGGCAGAGAAGATGTATAAATCTGTTGTCATCAGTTTGACTCATAAAAAGCCCTTCTCTCCAGGGTCCTAGCAATGTTGTGTACCTAACCTGTGGGATGGAGGAGCCAGAAGAATCGGGACACAAGAACAGATCTGTCAGGTTCCTGTCCCTATCTGGGCAGACAGTAATAGGGCAGGTAAACAAACCTTGTCTTATATTTGGACTTTTCTCTCCTTGCCTTACACTCTGAAGCATTAAAGAGATTGAGGAGGTATATTCAGGCTTCTCTCTTCAATCAGGAGTAAACAGAGGCCTAGCCCCTTGGGAGAGGATCAAGTTCAAACTTGGCGTACTGATCAAAGCTTTCTCATTGGCTACAATCACTTGGAACATCTCTTCAATACTATTTTATTCACCCAGATTCACCTTGGGAGGTGAGCCACACATTATTAATAATAATATACATTTACTTTTACATATAGTCTTTTACAATTTATGAGGCCTTTGTACAATACATGCACCATCTTGTTTGAGTCCCATAATTGTCCTGCCTGGTGAGTAGGTAGGAGTTAGTAAACCTATTTTGTAGATGAGGAAATGAGGCCCAGTGAGACAGGGTGCCCCAGTTCACGGAGCGAATTTCAGGACTGGAACCCAGGTATAATGATATAGAATTTAGTTGTCTCCCATCGCACAGAAGTACTGTAGCACAAGCCTGGAAGTAGTCAGAAAATTATTATCAGTGATAGTTATTATTAAAAAATAGCTACCATTTATGAGCACTCAATGTGTCTGACTGCACTGAGTGCTTCATATGCATTCTTATTTAATCTTTATAACAATCTTTTGAGGTTGATGCTAACTTCTCCATTTACTAAGAAAGAACTCGAGATTCAGAAAGTTAAAAGAATCTGTCCTGGATCACACAGTGAGTGTCAGAGCCAAAATATGAACCCAGGTCTCAGTTTTCAAAGATCATACTCTTAAGCCTTTAAGATAAATGAATAGCCCCTGATACATGAAATAATATTTTTGTTAGCTGTGGAATATTTAGTGTGTCTGATAATAATATAATAAGTGAAGAAAGGAGAAAGAGAAGAAAGGAAACTAACTGAGCATCCACTCTTCATTCGTTGAATAAATACTTCCTACCAACCATATCTTTAGGATTGGGTGAGATACTAAGGATAGAGGGATATAAAAGCAGACAATACATGTGTTTGGGGACTGATATAAAGAAGTAAGTCAACACAAATGAATACATAATAGTAAATTGTGGTAAATCCTGGAGTATTATGAGATTGTTGAGAAAGAGAATAATGGGGACAGGGAAATATGTGAGAAATAGTTATTTATGAGGGTCCAGGAAGCTCTTTCTAAAGAAGTGAAGGCCAAGTGCAGTTAGCCAGGAGACAGCATATACAATGGCCTGGTGTAGAAAATGGCCTGGGAAATTGAGACTAAGCTAGTGTAGCTGGTGTGGTCTGAGCAAGCAGTGAATGACAAGAAGATGTGACCAGAGACAGGGGAAAGTCGGATCACATGGTAAGAATTTGGGATTTTATCTCAAGTTCAGTTGGAAGCCTTGGAAGGTTTTTAGTCAGGGGAGGGATGTGATCAAATTTATGTTTAAAATATCACTGGCTGCTGAAAGGCAATAGAATTGTTGAAACATGATTTGAAACAGAACAGGAGGCTCCGAAATAAAAGCAAGATGGTAACTTGGACTAGGCTTCAGGTAACAGCAGTAGAGATGAAAAACTGAGTGGAGGAATTTGAAATATTTGCTAGATACTGTCATATATATTTTCTTATTTAAACCTCACAACAATCCAATAGTGTAGATGTTTTATAGACTTTTTGTTTTATAGGTGAGGAAGCTGAGATTCAGAGAGATTCTTCTATATCATGCTTCTGTTAACCTAAATATTAGAGGCAAAAGTGAGAAGCATTTATTTGAAATCAAAAAGAATAGCTGTTTTTTCAGGCTGAAACCCAAATAGTGTTTGATTAGGAGACAAAGGCAAGAGATATTTATGAGATGAGATGGGGAACAATTACATCTATAGAAGGAAGGCATTTCTGTAAGTGTACATCCCATACATGGTGATGTTAATTCTAAAGAATGTTTTTAATTTTAAGTCCAATAGTCATCAATCCAGCAGTCATAATATCTCCCTTCTTGTTATCTTTCCAAACAGTTGTTTGAGATTCAATTTTGTGTTAGGCCCAGTTCAAAGGTGACTTTGCCCTATTAAACATTTCAGAAGTTTGAGGCATAAGACCTACAAGACAGTTCCTCTGTGATGGAAGCTCCAACTCCACGTTAAAGTGCCTCCATTTGTATTATTTTTCACATTTTCCTCTGTATAACAATGATCATCTCATCTGTCAAGTGAAGAAACTGATAGTCAGAACCCAGAGTAGGTGTCAGGGTGCATAGCATGACAAAGCCTCTGTCTAAAAGGCTTCAGTCTTTTCCAGATGAAAAAATGTCTGTTTAGTTAGGGAACTTCTGAGGTTAGATGAGATTATGTCAGCTAGAGAACTGTGTGTGATTTAGTACCAGATCAGGCCACCAGCACACCTAGATTTCAGTCAGTATGGAACAACATGAAAAATTTAGGCCCTATAAATGTGTAACTGTACATTGATAGAGTTTGAAAGATTTATTTAAGATAGATATAAATGTTCCAGTTCACAGATAAGAAAACTAAAAGTAAAGCTCAAGAGAGTGGGGAAGGGCTTGCTAGGGTCACCTAGAATGATAGTGACAGAGCTGGGTCTAGAACTAGGTCTTTTGACTCCCAGTCCAATGTTCCCACAGATTTAAGCTCTGCCATTCTTTGATGGGCCCAAATATCCTTTTACCTTGGGATATTCTGTGTGAAATGAATTCCATGTGTGGAAACTATGCTTCTGAGTAGAGGAAAGCAGGGTAAATCTCACTTCTGCTCCTGGGAGGTCCCTGGTAGAAACCCAAGAGTGAGTCACTGTCTTCCCACATAACAACCTCTTAAATCCACAGACATATCCTGCTCCTGAGAAAGCTGTAGAGGGGGCCACAGTTGTCCCCCACATTCTAGCCTCTTATTTCTCCCTCTATACCCCCTTTCTCCTCGAGCTGCTCTCTTTTCTCTTAAAAGCATGCTTTTGGGAAAGGATCTTCTATGAGTCACTTTGGCATGAATTTAAGAGAAGTAAATCCTAATATGACAAGGGGCCCTAAATTCTGTCTTTCACAGCTGCGTGCCCATTGGGCAAATCACTGCTCTTCTCTGTGCCTGTTTCCTTATTCCATCAGGATACTGGACATAATTTCTGAGGGGCATGCTAGTTCTGATCTTAGCATCATAACATAGTGATGTTATGAAATCTTATGGGACCCCACAATTCTAGGTGTCTGGTACAAAGTAGGTCCACCGGAACTCTCGCTAGCTGGTGAGATGAGGCTTAGGAGGTGGAATGTCATCAACTGCTGGGCCCTCCCTGCTTCCTGCTCCCTCCTCTTCTGCTCTCCCAAAGTCTCAGATGGCTGTAAGCTCCCAGGATTGAGATTCGTTTTCTTTTCCCCATTTAAGGGAGGAAATCCAGCCTCCACCCTTGGTCCTCATACTCACACTCTGAAATAATTTGAGGGAATCATCTTCCTGCCTTAAAATATCTCCTCTAACCACTGGGAAGAAGTAAGATGTTGATAAAAGAGCAAGAGCTTTGGAGTAGATGGGCTTCGGTTTGAATCTTGGCCCTGTCATTTTACCAGCTCTGTGACCTTGGGCAGGTTTCCCCTCTATCCTCAGATCCCCAGGCCCTGCATGCTGTGAAGATAATGTCTATAAAATACCTGTGGGAGGATAAAAAGATGTAAACTCCCTTTCACTTAAGGGGAAAGAAAAATCACATTAGAAATAGAATATTGAGAGCCATTCCTCTGCTTGGTTTCTTTAAATAACATGATGCCATATAACAGTTTGTTTTCTTTAAAAAAATGCAATACAAAGTATTTATTCCTTCCACATACATAATACATGATTAATATGAAATACATGTTTATTATCATCATAATTACAATTGTTGCTTGTAAGTCCAGTGACTCTACTGAGAAGGTTCTGAATTCTCTCTAAAACAGATACCTGATTTAAAACTCTTCTGCTTAAAAATCTTCTGTGGCTCCTCATAACCTACATGGTATAAAGTCCAAACTTTATGTTGTCATTCAGGGTTCTTAACACTCTGGTGCCAACCTGCTTTTGCAGCCTGGAGTCTCTGGTATATATAGTTTTTAAAAATTCAGCCCCTGGCTGGTGTGGCTCAGTGGATTATGAGTGCCAGCCTGCGAATCAAAAGGTCGCTTGTTCAGTTCCTTCTCAGGGCACATGCCTGGGTTGCAGGCCAGGTCGCCAGTAAGGAGTGTGTGAAGGACAACCACACATTGATGTTTCTCTCCCTCTCATTCTCCCTCCCTTCCCCTCTCTCTAAAAATAAATAAATAAAGTCCTTTAAAAACTTTGGCATTTTACCTTAGCCACTTAACACGTTTCCTCATGTGTAGTATTGGGATAGTATTTTCTACCTTATAGATTAAATAATAGTAGCTTATGATAACTACTAATTATTGCAGTTATTAGTGCTAGCTAGAGTATAAGAATTTGACAAATTGATTTAATCCTGACAAGAACCCAATGAAGAAGGTACTTTTATTTTTGGATGAGTAAACTGAAACAGAGAGAGGTTAAATTATTTTCAAATATAAAGAGATTTAAATGGAGGTCTAGCTGCCATCACAGTCCATGGTATCAACCATTCTGCTATAAAGCCTCCCTTGAGGATATATGTTTATTTATTTCTATTTTATTTATTTCTAATCTTCACTGGAGGACATGTTTATTGACTTTAGAGCAAGAGGAAGAGGTGAAGAGAGAGAGAGAGAAACATCAATGTGAGAGAGAAACATTGACTGGTTGCTTCTCATACGCATCCCAATCAAACTTGCAACTTGGGTATGTGTCCTGATCAGGAATCGAACCCACAAACTTTTGGTGTACGGGATAATGCTACAACTGAGAGAGCCACCGGGACAGGTCAAAGACATATGTTTAAAAGATCTATGTAACAGTAAGGCTGTGAACAATGGCTATTGATCTCTGTCATCACCTCCGCCTTCCTTGGATATAATGCTCTGACTACACAGAGCAATTTACCATTCTCAAAGGTACTTTTACAGCTCTGCGCCTGTGCTCTTTTGTTCTCTCTGCCTGAAATGCTCTTATTTCCTCTCAAAAGTATACTCTTTTTATGAGGCCTAAATAAGAGATTACCTGCTCTGTGAAGTCTTCCTTAACACACTGGCATGTCTCCCCTTCCCCTCCCCTCAACAGTAGGTAGTAAAACTTCTCTATCTTTTTCTCCTTGGCCTTTTCCACTTGATAAATGATCAGTGATAATTGTTGAACTCACTAATCTTAAATAATATATTATAAATTTACTGAAACCAGTCAAGACATTTTTCTTTCCAAAGGGCCTTCAAGTATCACGTAGTAGCTGGTAAGTTGGGTGATGCTTAGGAGAAAAAGAGCAGTGTAATTCAAGGAATTTCCAATAGGTGGCACAATAGTCATGGTCAAAGCCGCCAGGGACAAGCTCTTTTGAAAAGGGAGAGATATAATAACAATAACTAATATTTATATAATGTTCACAAAGCTCTTTTACATATATTACCAACATGAATTTTTATACCCAATTACAAATGAGGAAGGAAATGAGGGAACTTTTCCAAATCCCAGAATCTTTTTGCAACACACTATTGAGTAATTAGGTGAAGCGATTTCAAGGGTCCGCCAGAGGCCCAGTCATTTTCCTTCCAAATTACCTCCCTTATTCCTTGAAAATGTGTGTAATGTGACTTTAGGAACTTCCACTGTTTGGCTGAGGCTTTAAATTTTAAATATTTAAATGAAAAGATGTCTTGACTGCTGTGGCTCAGTTGGTTGGGTGTCATTCTGCCAAGTGAAACGTCACCAGTTTGATTCCTGGTCAGGGCACACCCCTAGGCTTTGTGTTCAGTCCCTGCATACAAGAGTTAATGGATTGATGTTTCTCTCTCATATCAGTGTTTCTCATTCTTTCTTTCTCCTTCCCTTTCCCTCTCTCTAAAAATAAAGAAATAAAATCTTTTAAAAAATAAATGAAGCAAAGAGGAAGAAGAATGTATGGAATATTTTAATTCATTTATGCTTTAAAATAAAAATGTTTCAAATATATTTTGAGAGCCACTTGACCTAAAAGGGTTGGATGGAAACAGTAAGACTGCATTAGGTCGCTGGAGATCTGAGGAAGAGCCATAAAGAGGGAAAAATTGTAGGAAGCTTCATTAACTTCATAATTTTGTCATGACCAACCTGATTCCCTATTGCTGTAGCCATTGCCAGAGGACTCCATTCATCAGGGGATTTATTATCCCAGGGATTTGAGAGCAGAATTCAGTACAGTGTATAATCAAGTAATTATGCCAGGGAAGTTCCCAAGAAAACTTTCTCTCCAACCTCTAGATAGAAGCTAGGAAACTGAGAGTCAAATCTAGGATTACAAGAATGAAATCTGGGATAAAAAAGTAAAATCTGCAATTCCAAGCATGGCACCTTGGGTTCAGTATTAGAATCTCAGACTTTTATAGAAAAGGAAGGTCAAAAACAAAATATAAAAGTCACAGATTAGAGCTTAGTGTTCCAATTAGAGTCTTGGATTGCCATTATTGAAACTCCTAAAGTAGAATTTCTGGACGTGATTATTGAATCTAATTGTAGCGTTCAAGTTCAGAGAATAAAGCCTATACAGTATTTCCAGTAGCAGCTGAGTTATAACCATAGAATGCTCAAGTTCAGAGATGAGAACCTGCAGTTTCAATAGTAGATATTGGAGTTCAGTATTCAAGTTTCAGGCTTTGAATGTGGAGCCTGGAGTTCTATTAGTAGAATCTCATGTTATGAGAGTAAAATCTAAAGGTCCAATGGTGCAATTTCAGTTTCAGAGAAAAAATTTAGAGTTCCTAAACTAGAATATAAAGTCATAAGAATAGAACATGGAATTATATTATTCAAGCCTTGAGTTATAAGAGTGGAACTTTAAGTTCCAATAATACAATACTGAAGTCTGAAGTTTAGCCTGAAATACAAGAGTAGGATATGGGATTTGGAGAGTGCATCTTGAGTTTCAGTATAAAACCTTGATGTCATAGTGGGACCTTGAGGTACAATATTAACTTATAAAATACTAAAATTGGAATCTTCCATATTAGATTAGTATTAGAATCAGCCTTCAATAATAATAATGCTAATGGTTAACAGTTAAGAACTTATTATGTGCCAAGCATTATACTAAGTGCTTTACATGTTTCATTGTTATTACTGTATTACATTTAGTGCTCACAAAAAATCTTTCAGGTGATTACTATTGAGAGGTTAATAACTTCCCAAAGGTCACACACTTGGGAAGCACAGAGATGCTATCCAACCGTAACCAGTGTGCCTCTAGAGCTCATGCTTTTAACCACTATAAGTACCTCTAGATTCTGGAATCTAGAGAATTTTGAATTCCAATAGTAAAAGTTTAGGTTTAACAAATACAACCTGGAATTACCCTAATAGAAACTATAGTTCTAATAGCATTTTTAGTAATCTTTATGTCCACCAAGAGATTAAGGGGCTCACACATAGAATCTGGAGTTCCAAATACAAATTATTCAGTTCTGAAATTAGAGTTTAAAATGAAGAGCCTCAATTTGATCTCAATAATTAGAGTCACAAATTCTACTACTAGAACTTCAGCCTCACCTCTGAACTTTTGGATCTAATCCCAATAATGGACCTGAGTTTCTGAGAGTAAAGCATAAATTCCTAGAGTAGAATTTTGTTTTCTGAGAGTGGAACCTTCAGTTTTTAATAGTAAAATCTTCTGGAGAGATGAAGACCTGGGGTTTTAATAATAGAATCTAGAATTATTAAAGAAGATTCTTGAATTCCAACATTGGAAACTTGGATTCCAATAATGAAATTTTAAATTGTAGCCATAGAATATAAGGTCCAATAGTAACATTTTGGATTTAGAGAGTATAACATGATGTTCCAAAAGTAGGACATATGATTCCAAGAGCAGGACCTCAAGTTCCAATGTTAGAATATTGGGCCTTGACAATAAAATCTAGGTTTAGAATATTAAAATCTGGAATTGGTGGAATAGAATTTGTAGTTGCCAAAATAGAAGCTGTAATTCCAAAAGCAGCATCTTGGGCTTTAATAGTGGAAACTGTTTGCCTAGTGCAAGAATATGGGACTCACAGAATATAACCTGGGATTCCTAACATAAAGAGTTAGGTTCTTAGAGTAGAAATTATGTAGTCCAATAGAATAATTTTATAGAATTATAATAGAATATGGACTCCCATTGGTAGAATCAGGTATTCTAAGAGTAGACCAGGAGGTCCAGTATTAGAATCTGAGGTGCACAGAATAGAATATGGGAATTTCAGTACAACAATCTAGAATTGCAATTGAAGAATTCTGGGACTGCAAGTAGAACTTGGAGTTATGATGGTATATTATTTTTAAAATTTTTATTTATTGATTTTTAAAGAGAAATATGAAGAGAGAGAGTGAAACATTGATTTGTTGTTCCACTTACTTATGCATTCGTTGGTCGACTCTTGTATTTGCCATGACTAGGAATTGAACCCATGACCTTGATGTATCAGGGCAACATTCTAACCAACTGGGCTGCCTGGCAAGGGCTTAAGGAGGCATTTCAATGGATAAGTATAGGCAGAGCATTTTAGGGAGAAAACACTCAAAGAAAAATATAGAAGTAGGATCTAAAATGATGTGCACTATCCATTTTTCAGCCAAGAAATATTTATGGAATGCCTACTATACACCAGGCACAATGTATGCCTTGAAGAAATAAAAAGAAATCACAAGTAGTTTCTGCCCCTGAGGAAATCAAGTGAAAAAACAGTTGCAATGATTTTTGTTTTAGACATACCTGGGCATGAAAAGCAGGCTAATTAACTTATCAGCTATGTGACTAAGCATGCCCCTTTACATCTTTGAGCTGGTCTCTTCATCTACACAGACAGGATAATGATACCTTCCTTGAAGGTTTGTGGTAAGGGTTCATGATATTCATGATAGCATACATGTACGTGTGTATAGAGGCACATGGGATATACTAGTAATGATGATGAAGAAGATGATGATAATGACAACATGTTCAGAGTTACATACAAAGTGTTGTGAGACTACAGAGGAGGTGATGTTTGGGTCCTGAATGCATCTGACACTCAGAGAAGGGAAAGGACATTTCAGGTAGAGGAAACAACAATTGTAAAAGTATAGAGCATGAGGGGAACAAATATTTTAGAAGTCCTGGTCATTGATGAGGCTGGAGTAAAGGGTTTTTAGTGCCAGGCTAATGGTCTTTAGGTGATGGTGAAGCATTGAAATGTTGTTAATAGGGGATTCACTCAACATAAATTTAATGAATAGGTTCAGGGCCTAACTGAATAATAGACCAGTATAGGAGAGATGGTCTCTGTTTGCATCATGTTATATAAAAATGTAGTGTGAGAGAAAGTACATGCACATAAGATAAGTAACAACATTAGTATAGAAGGAAAAGGATGGGCTTTAAAGTTAATCCCTATCATGTTTCACCCGTCAAATTTACCCTCATTTACTGACTCTTCTTTCAGTCTTCGAGTCCTTAAGAAGACAGTATGTCTTTTTTCCCAATACTCTTTATTGTGGAAAAATTCATACATTTAGAAAAGTTTGAATATATACCCATATACTCAAGTTCCTGTGTTTAATAATCAATATTTTGACATTCATTTTTATGTATATTTTAACTATCTGAAATGGTGCAGACACCATGATACTTTACCACTAAATATTTTAGCATAAATTTCCTAAGTATTAAGATATTCACTGCGGAAATTCAGTACCATTATGACACCTAATAAATTAACAATTCACTAATAGCATCTATAATTCAACCCATATTCAATTTTCCTAATTGTCCCCAAATTTCTTAGTTTGTTTAAATCAATTTTCAATCCAGTTTCAGGCACTGCGTTGCATTATTGTGCTCCTTACAATCTCTAAATCTAAAACAGTTGCCCCAGTTTGTTTTAAATAGCAATGACTTTTTAGAAAAACTAGGCCTATTGTTTTAAAGGATGTCCCACATTCAGGATTGTCTCTTTTCATATAAAGTAGAAGTTAGATGTAAAGCTTTGATTAAATTGAGATTAAACCTTTTGGCAAGACTATTTAGTACGTAATACTGTGAACTTCATGTTGCATTGCATTGGGAGGCACATAATGTTAAGTTGATGCTAAAAGTATCATCTGTTTAAGGTGGTGCCAATCACCACCCTCCCCCCTCCACAAACACACCTTTGCAATAACAAGTAATCTGTGGAGATAGACAAAACTGGGTACCGTGCAACAACTTTCACCTAATAGTTTTAGCATCTATTGAAAGGCTTTATGTGACCAGTTATTTTATTGGTGGTTGAAATACAATGATTTTCTAATTCTGTCATTTTTTCGATATCTATTAGCTGGCATCCTTTTGAAAACATTTTGCTGCCAACTGGGAATGAAGTAGAGTTCTTTTTTAAAGCATATTTTATTGATTATGTTATTACGATTGTCCCAGTTTTTCTCCCTTTGCCCCCCTCTACCTGGTACCCTCCTTCCCTCCAGCAATCCACCCATTTAGTTCGTGTCCATAGGTTGTGGCTATAAGTTCTTTGCCTTCTGTATTTCCTACACAATTCTTAACATCCCCCTGCCTATTTTGTATCTACTAATTATGCTTCTTAATCTTCGTACTTTTTTCCTTATTCTCCCCCTTGCCCTTCCCACCTGATAACCCTCCAAATGATCCCCATACCTATGATTCTGTTCCTGGTCTGGTTGTTTGCTTAGTGTTTTGTTTTTTGGGTTTTTTTTTTTAAGATTCAGTTGTTGATAGTTGTGAATTTGTGGCCCTTTTAATGTTCATAGTTTTGATC
The DNA here is from genome assembly GCF_021234165.1 of Pteronotus mesoamericanus. NCBI lineage: Eukaryota > Metazoa > Chordata > Mammalia > Chiroptera > Mormoopidae > Pteronotus > Pteronotus mesoamericanus. The sequence continues at coordinate 3,962,942 of NW_026555006.1, read as the reverse complement.
TTCTTTTTCTCAAATAAGTTCCTTTAATATTTCATGTAATAATGGCTTGGTGATGATGAAGTCCTGTAGCTTTACCTTGTCTGTTAAGCACTTTATCTGCCCTTCCATTCTAAATGATAGGTTTGTTGGATAGAGTAATCTAGGTTGCAGATCCTTGCTTTTCATCACTTTGAATACATCTTACCAGTCCCTTCTTGCCTGCAAAGTCTCTTTTGATAAATCAACTGATAGTCTTATTCGTACTTCTTTGTAGGGAACTCTCTGCTTTTCTCTTGCGGCTTTTAAGATTCTCTATCTTTTACCTTTGGCATTTTTTTAACTATGATGTGTCTTAGTGTGGTCCTCTTTGGGTCCAACTTATTTGGGACTCCCAGTGCTTCCTGGACTTGTTAGTCTATTTCCTTCACCAAATTAGGAGAGTTTTCTTTCATTATTTTTTTCAAATAAATTTTCTATTTCTTGCTCTTCCTCCTCCTTCTGGCATCCCTACAATTCAGATGTTGGCACATTTGGAGATGTCCCAGAGTCTTACTACCCTATCCTCGCTTTTTGAATTCTTGTTTCTTCTTTCTGTTCTGGTTGAATGCTTATTTCTTCCTTATGTTCCAAACTGTTGATTTGATTGAATCTTGGCTTCCTTCCCTTCAGTGTTGGTTCCCTATAGGTTTTTCTGTATTTCACTTAGTGTAATCTTCGTTTCTTCCTTTATATTGTTGCCATACTCATTGAGTTCTTTGGGCATTCTGATCACCTATGTTTTGAACTCTGCATCTGATAGGTTGGCTATCTCTATTTCGTTTAGTTCTTTTTGGGGGGTTTGTTCTATTCTTTTATTTGGGCCATAGTTCTTTGTCTCCTCAATTTGGCAGCCTCCCTGTGCTTGTTTCTATGTATTAGGTAGAGATGCTTTGGCTTCCTGTAAAAGGCACCTGTAAATTGTGTGGGATGGAGACTTAGGTAACTGCCAGGGTGGGGCAACAGACTTTACCACTTTGTGGCTGTGTGTGGGGGCAGAGCTCAGAAAGGTGATTGTGCCACTGCCTGGCTTTGGAGGGTTTGCCCAGTACTTGTCCTGTTTCCAGTCACTTCACCCACTCTCCATATACAACTGGTGCCCGTCCAATTTTGCCCTGGTGTTGAATGTTTTGTGTATGTTTTAAGACTGTGCGGGCCCTTTAAGTGAAGTTTCCTGAAAATCTGGCAGTTTCTTCCATGGCCCTAACTTCCGCTGGTTTTTACACCTAGAAGTTAAGGAGATTTATTTTCCCAATGCTGGAACCCTGGGCTGTGCGTTCTGTCCTGGAGCTGGGATCGCTCAACCCCAAAGTATCCCTCACTCCCAAGGTATCTCTCCTGATTTTTATCCACCACTTTTGAGTGTGGGATCGCTCAAGCCCATTCAACTGCCACCGCTGCCTCTCCACACCATACTGCATCTCCTTGCATCTCCTTGCCTCTCTGCCCTCTCTCCGCATCTCTACCCTTCATACCCATCTGGATGAATGTGGCTTCTTTAAATCCTTGGTTGTTGGACTTCCACACAGCTTGGTTTTCTGACAGTTCTGGGAGTTGTTTTGAGATTTGGTTGTAATTCCTTTTTGAGGTGGCATGAGGAGGCATGAGGAGATGAAGCATGTCTACCTACTACTTTGTCTTGATGAGAAGTCCCTAGAGTTCTTCATTAAAAGTCATGATAAAATGTTTAATTCCTTTTTCTTTATAATTTTTAGTGTAAGAGTTAGTTAAATAGTCACCTACAATTGTAGCAAATAGATTCTTTTACTTTTTTAATAGTATCATTGTTTTGTAGACTTTATTCAATATTCAAAAAACAGTGACAGTTGCATTTAGTTTGTCATTATTTTTTATTGTTCCAAATTTGGCCAGTGCAAATTCCTTTGAGCTGACTCATGTGTAGTTTTTATGTCTTCCTCATTCCTTAAGCATTTTCTTACTTTCTGGAACAGAAAGATACCCCAGGTTCACTTTGCACTAGACCTAGACCTAGACCTAGTTTTCTGCTCTAGACCTAGAATAGGTCATTTCTTTGGGAGAGCCATGAAACCTTTATTGGGAAATAATATGTAGAAGCCAACTTCTGGGCACTAAATACACTTATTGCTATCGGGGTTTCACTGTTTCTGGGCTTATTCAGTGGACAGAGCTAGAAAAATGTATATTTAAAAAATTATGAGATAATATTGATATTCCCAATTAAAGCTTAAGTTTTCTTAAGTTCTATTATATTTAGATCTGTTATTTCTTAACATGAAAATCATAGTTTCTAATAACATTACCTTATTTATTTGCTTTATTTTAAAATATACATGAAATAGTTGGAAATTAAACAACAATATTTGGAAATTAAATAACAATAAGAATAGAATCAAGTACATGATTTCTTTGTTGTTCTTCTTGTCCTTAGATACTATCCCACATTCTACTTATGATTACGGTTGGCATTGTGTTCAGAAGACATTTGAAATAATTATTTTCTCTTTGGTAATTATGGTAATAATTTGATGTAGAGTTAGGTCCATTTGCTCTAATTTTTTGTTTTTTAAGTAACACTTTGAATATGTAACATTTTACATGGCTCACAATTAAAATATTTAAAAGTTATATTAAGAGAAATTTTCATTTTATATTATCCACTTCTTTTCTCCTCTCTTGATACACAGGAAATCATAATAGCCTCTAAACTTCTCCCAGTGTTTATTTCTTCTTTCATTTTAAATGACAATTTACTACAAAAATTTTCAAATCTACAAGAAAAGTTGCAAGAATAGTTTGGTGAACTGTCCTTCCCCTAATCGTTTATTATTAATATGCCTCCCTTTGATTTATCTTTTTCTTCATAGTATCTGTGGTGTTATTATTATTTATCTCTTAAGAAAAAGGACATTTTAAAACATATCATTATACAATGATCAATTTCAAGAAATTTAATTTTCATTTAATATTTTTGTCTACACATTGACCATAAACAAATTTCACTGTCTCACTAATGTTTGATAGGTCAAGAAACAACTCTCCACAAATTTTTCACATTTCTGTGTCATGGTCAAAGCTTTCTGAGAAAAAAAAATCTGGCAACTGAGGTTAAAGAATGATTAAATAGCAACTCTAAAAATGAGACTTCTGGAGAAGGAAAAATCCTTCTCTCTCCTGGGAGCTATTTGTTTACATTCCAAGAAGGTGAAGTTAGAGATCTTTCCCACCTCTCCCCAGGTGGGATCTCTTTCTGTTCCAGAGCAAAGTCCTGGCTCTGAATCTCTGGAAAGAAGGATAGCAGCTCTAAAGGCCTTTCTGAGCTCTGAGATTCATAATTTTGCAGTTTCTTTTATGTCATACAAACTGCACTGTATGTGCAGGTGACATCAGGCTTCCTTTCTGTCACCCCAAGGGAAAATTGGCCATAGAAAACTGGTGCTAAGATTGCTGTCAGTAAAAAGTTTTATTTCTGACCCAGATCCAGAGGTTTCACATTTGTGTGTGTAAAAATTTGTGCAAGTGGGGTAACCTCTCAGATCCTTCACAGTTTAGGAATTAATAATTTATAGTTTCTTTCCTCCCTGGATCTAGGGTCCTATTGGAGAATCACATGTTGCATTTAGTTTGTCAAGTTTCTTTAGTGTCTTTCAATATTTACCCTTTTAACCTGCTAGTTCATCACACTGACATTTTTAAGAGTTCAGACCATTTGTTTTGTAGTTCCCTTCTTTCTCACATAAAATGTATGATCCGTACCCTTCTGCACCTTTCTTTTTTACTTAATAATATAACCCAGAGATTATACTATATCAGTGATTTTCAACCTTTTTCACCTCATGGCACACATGAGTTAATTACTAAAATTCTTGGCACACACACAAAATATATTTTTTGCTGATCTGACAAAAATAGGTATAATTTTGATTTATTCACACCAGTCGACTATTGGTTCTGTTGGCTGTTGTCATCTTTTTATTTGCCAGTCTATGGGAAAAGAGGTCAGTGCACCTGACTAAACAGTCAGATATTGCATGTTCTAAAAATTCTTGCAGCACACCAGTGTTCCTGCCACAGCACACCAGTTGAAAATTGCTGTGCTATATTAATATATTGACATCTTCCTTTCTTTTTTTATGGTTACAGAATACCTCGGTTGGATATTCTGTTTCCCTAGTATATAGCATATATAATAGGTTCTCATATTTGTTGAGAATGTAGGTGGCCTGTCCACACACACAAAACAGGAAATGAATGGGAACAATTGAATGAGAGAGCAAAGTATAACCTAGACAGGATAATTTGGAGACAGACAGGCATGGGATGCAAATCCAGCTCTCCTGTAGTTTTGCATAGTGGGAAGGCAATAAAGCTCTGAAACCAGAGAACCTAGGTTTGACTCTACCACATACTTAGCTGTATTTCCCTGGGAAGCTACTAAAGTAATTGTGCTCCAGTTTCCTCATTTATAGAATGGAAATAATAAGAGCACCTACTTCATCATGTTATTGTGAAAGCTCAGTAAATATTAGCTATACTTTATATACAGAGTTCAATAAATATTAAGTATACTTAATAGCTATAATTTTTCTTTTTGTGTTTTTTAACTTAAACTTTATTGTATTTTTTCCTACTACCATTTAGTGCCCTTATATTCCACTCCCTGCCAGCAGTGGTAATTTTTCAAATCTCAATTTCTTCATATGTAAAATAGGGCTAGTAATACCCATTCAACATGGAGGCTGTTGAGGACTGAGTTAGCATAGTGACCAGCACAGAGAAGCAATCAATAAATGGCAGCTATTGAAGCTGGGGGCAGGGGGCAGAGGTGGAACATGATTACTGGGAGAATTATTGGTACTGTAAGCTCCCTGTGGGTTGCACTGTTTATCTCGTTCACTAGCTCAGGTCCAAACACTATACCTGTTGTATTGGTTTTGGAGTTAGACAAATCTATTGTGTTTAAATTCCAGCTAGGACATCTGTGCATTGTGTGATTTTGGACAAGTTAATCAACCTTTCTGATCCATGTTTTCCTCATTGATAAAATAGGGATAACAATAGTACCTATCTCAGATTTGTTGGTGGAATTAAATAGAATAATGGTTGTAAAGCTATCCAATCACAACTTAGGTGATGATTTTGAAAAAGTAAAACAGGTGCCTGATGAAGTATGTGTGAGGTGACTTGCAGACCTCTAACTACAGGGAGGGTAACTGACCATGTCTCCAGCTGCTAAACTGTGAAATCTTTCACTGCATTTGTATTAAGGCCATGCCTCCATGGGCAACACCCCCTGGTTACTGAGTGTGGCAGGAATACTAAGGCAGACCTATTTCTGGGAAACATGGGATGCCTCTGATGATTGACTTTGACCTGGATTTTCCCTGATGGATTTGCTAAGCTTTCCTCAGACTACAAGGCAGCCTAGGGTGCTTCCACCCAACCTTTCCTTTCTCTGTCCTTCAGCTAGGGTCAGACTTCAGTCTGAAAGCTCTCTCAGCTTCCTCTTTTACCTTACATAGGAATTTCCTCTAATAAAATCCTTGCATAATTAATCCCATTTTGGATTCTTTGAGGACCCAAACTAACACACCCTCCTTGGAAAAGGAGCACTTAAACATAGTGAACATGTATGCTAAACAGTCAGATATTAGATATGCTGGGGTTATTAGCTGAGTTTTATTTTGGAAGGAACAATGACTTGGAGAGGAGAGGAACCCTGTAAAAGGTCTCTCAGTCACTCACAACCCCTGCTCCTTCTCTCCTTCATCATTCATAGATGGTACCCACAATGAATTTATTGCGTTTTATATCTGTCTTGATGTCTGCTTTTGGAAGACCTAACTGACACGGCCACCCACAGGAGGAGAATTCCTGGCTCTCAAAAAGTGTTCTATTTAGAACCAGGGAGAAAAGCAGGAGCTAGGGTGGATGAGGGTATGTGTGCTGATGGGCTACCAGTGCCACGTGTCATGTCCCATTTTGTCTCTGAAAAAGGTCTTTTAAAGTGCCTGGAGATCAGTATCTGCAAACTTCATAGTTAAAATAAGCCAAAATTAAGTTCTTCTAAATTATCAAGCAAGGTCATCAGCAACACAAAAAGCAATTACGTAGTTTAGTAAATTTGAGGTCATGACTGCATGATTTTCTGGGGGAGAGAGCACAATCAAAGCTATGGAAAACTGCAGATTATTATGCTGTGGGATTTAGTTCTATTTTATTAAGCCCAGGCAATAAGGTTAGGGAAATGACTCTCACAACTAATTGCCAAGTGAATCTCATTGTTCTGCTTTATTGCCACCACCCCACGACATTCCTCAAGCCCCAGAGGGAAGGAATAAAAGGCAGATAAAAGGCAAAATAATAGATGTGGCAAGGTAGAATTCTCTTGTACCCTTTATGAATGGCAGGGCTGGGAAGCCCCTAGTGTAAACAGTGCTTCTGACAGGTAGCAGAGAGTTTTATAGAAGAAACATGCGACACAAAAGATCTCATTGTTCCATTTGCAGTTCCACTTGGTTTGGCAGCTGGGGGTAGGCAAGATACCTCAAGACCACTGTAATGTCTAATTAGATAAAATGAGTATTGGGATGTTTATCAATAGCAAGATTCTGGCTTCCTGAATTCAGCCATGGTTAAGATAACCTAACATTTGTGGTCAGACATTCCACAAAGAATATACAAGATATGAGTGTTCTTACACTCATTTTGTAAAAGGACAAAGTTACACCTTCACAAACATTTTTTTGTTTTGTGAAAAACAAAAAGGAATTTTGTTTTTATTATTTGGTATATTTTGCAAAAATTAAGAAAGATATATATTAACTCTGGCCAGGTGGTTCAGTTGGTTGGAGGCCACATGAGTCCCAGGATGGCTATTAATGTGGCCCAACACAAAATTGTAAATTTACTTAAAACATTGAGATTTTTTTTGTGATTACGTGTTGTAATGCATTTAATGTGTGCCCCAAGACAACTCTTCTTCCAAAGTGACCCAGAGACACCAAAAGGTTGGATACCCCTGTGTGGTACACCAAAGGTTGTGGGTTCCATCCTGAGTTAGGGCACATACCTAGGTTGCAAGTTTGACTCCCGGTCCCCAGTCCCTAGTCCAGGTGTGTACTGGAGGCAACTGATTGATGTTTCTCTCTCACATCGACATTTCTCTTTCTCTCTCTCTCTCTCTCTCTCTCTCAAAATCAATGAACACATCTTCGGGTGAGAGAAGAAAATGGGAGAAAATATTTGCAAATTACATATCTGATAAGGGATTAATATCCGCAATGTATAAATAACTACAACTCAACAACAAAGAACAATCTAATTAAAAAATGAGCCCTGGTAAGAAAAATATTAGTTTGTATTTTCTCCCAAAACTCCTTAGATTCTACATATTGATTTTTAACTTACCTGAATATTTCTTGTATAATGTGAGAAATAGAGCTCTATATTTGTTTTATTTCAAGTAATTGTGGTCTGTGCACCTTATTTGTTGAATAAGCCTTATTTTACCCATTGATTTGAAATATCAACTTAATCATATATTACACCGTTAGACAGATATGTAAGTTTGTCTCTAGAATGCTCTACATATTTCAATGATCTACTTGATTATTTCTGTGCTGGTGTCATGTTGGTTTAATTGCTGAGACTGTATAATGGTTTTAAATTTTTTTAATATTTTATAATTAGCTTTGACATTTGAAAAAATAAAATCGATTGGCATTTAAGAAAGAATGAAGAAAGACAGAAAGAAAGGAAGAAAGACAGAAAGAAAGAAAGAAAGACAGAAAGAAAGAAAGAAAGAAAGAAAGAAAGAAAGAAAGAAAGAAAGAAAGAAAGAAAGAAAGAAAGAAAGAAGGGAGGGAGGGAGGGAAGAAACAAACAAAGAAAGAAAGAACTCCTACCTTTTGCGACAACATGGATGGAACTGGAGAATATTAAGCTAAGTGAAATAAGCCAGTTGATGAAAGACAAATACCATATGACCTCCCCTATAAGTGGACTCTATTCATCAAAGTAAACTAATGAACAAAATAAACCACAGGCATGGAAACATGAAGCAGACTGAAAGTGACCAGAGAGAGGATGGGGAAAGAGGACAATGGTGGAAAGAAGGGAAGGGACTAGACAAAGAACATGTATGAATGACCCATGGACATGGACAACAGAGTTGACTGTGGGAGCAGGGTTGGTGGTGGGATGGGTGGAGGGGACAAAGGGGTAAAAATTGAGACAACTGTAATAGAATAAATATGATTTAAAAAAAAAAGAGCCCTGGCTCATGTAGCTCCTTGGATTGACTGCTGGCCTGCAAATGGAAGGGGTTCAATTCCCTGTCCTTGCGTATGCCTGGATTTGTGGGCCAGGTCCCCAGTTGGGGACATACGAGAGGCAACCACACATTGATGTTTCCTTCTCTTTCTCCCTCTCTTCCCCTCTCTAAAAATAAATAAAATCTTTTGAAAAAATGAGCCCTGGCCGGTGTGACTCTGTTGGTTGGGTGTCCTCCCATAAATTAAAAGGTCACCAATTCGATTCCCAATCAGGGCACATCAGGGCACCTGCCTGAGTTTCAGGTTCGGTCAGCCAGTTGGGATGCGTGCAAGAGGCAAACAATCGATGTTTCTCTCCCTCTGTTTCTCCCTCCCTTCCCCTCTTTAATAAACAAACAAATAAATAACAAAAATTATTTGACTATACATGTAAATATTTATTTCTGAGACCTCTATTCTGTTCCATTGGTCTATATGTGTCTTTATGCCAGTATGTAGTTTTGCTTGCTGCAGCTTTGTATTAAGTTTTGAAATCAGGAAGGGAGTCCTCCAACTTTGTTCTTTTTTAACTGTTTTGGGTAATTGGGGCCCCTTAAAATTCCACATAAATTTTAGGATGGATTTTTCTATTTCTGTATAAACTTTTTCAAGTTTTTGATACAGATTGCATTGAATCTGTAGATTGTTTTGGGTAATATTTACATCTAAATATTGTCTTCTATTTCATGAACATGAGATGTCATTTTATCTATTATGTCTTAATTTCTTTTGGTAGTCTTTTGCAGTTTTCAGTGTACAGGTCTTTTGGCTTTTTGGTTAAGTTTATTTCTAAGTATTTTATTTGTTTTGTGCTATTGTAAGTGGTATTATTTTCTTAATTTTTTTATTGTTCATTGTTGATGTATAGAAATGCAATTGACTTTTGTGTTGGTTTTGTATTCTGCAGTGTTGCTGAATTCATTTATTCTTTTTTGTGGACTAGTTTGATTTTTAAAAACAGAAGAAATATGAGTGCAGAATAAATTCATTACCATCTTGTTCAAATTTATAAAATATTTCTTTGAAAAGGTATGTCTAAAAGGTGGCAAAATTTGGAGAATGCCAATGTCAAGACCAACATGTATAATCTATAACTTTTTGCCCAAATACTTCCATCAAAGATCCTGAATATATACACAATTTACAAATCCTTCCTTAAAAAAAGAAAAAACCCTCAAACTTACTTCTGGAATAATCCTTAAAATTGGTTTGACCTTCAGGTTAACATTGATATTTGCTGAGGAATCTGTCTAGATAGGGGCCCCATACACATAATTTTCATCTCAATAAACATTTGTTGAGTGGTGTGGGGTGATGTTTAGACTGTTAAATTCGATAGATCTAGATTAGAATCCCAGTTCTCCTACTAATTAATTGTGTGACCTTTAGTAATTTTTCTAAACCATTTCTTTGTTCCTCTTTAAAACTACAATTATACTGTACCACTGGACTGTTTAGGAGCTAACTCTTTTCAATACTAAGTTTTTAATAAAGTGTTATGATCATGAGTAGACTACACATTGGGTGCTATGCTAGATATTGGGGATAAAAGATGTATGACATGACATCTCCCTTTGAGATACTCATGATCTAGATGGGACATGTGTTTTAAAAATCAAATAACCTTAATATTGTACTATTGTAAAAATATGTGCAAAGGAACAGAAGCATGAGACAAAATGGTGGCTTTTAAAAATTATGACAGCTTAAAAAAAAAAAGATTTTATTTACTTTTAGAGGGGAAGGGAGGGAGAAACATCAGTGTGTGGTTGCCCCTTGCATGCTTCCTACTGGAGACCTGGCCCACAAACCCAGGCATGTGCCCTGACAGGGAACTGAACCAGTGACCCTTTGTTTGTAGGCCAGCACTCCGTCCACTGAGCCACACCAGCCAGGGCTATTATGACAGCTCTTTATTCTGGATATTGCATCGCCACTGGCTTTTGGAACAATCTTGTCTAAAGTAGTGAAATGATGACTTGTCTTCTTTACCATATACCCTGTTTGTTTTGCGGGGCTCAGCAAAACAAGTCTCTGGGCTGTAACAGGAGGGCACATTGGGATCTGGGCTGAGGGAAGCTGTCCATTGGTTAGTGCAGGTTAACTCAGCTCCCTTGGGTCTGGTCTGTGTTGCAGGGATCATGTACTGCAAGCCATGTCCGTTGGTGGTGCACCTCATCACCTTGGCTGGTGATGATATGCTCAGATATGAAATTTACATAGTTTGGTTCCTGTGTAGAGGAAGGATTGGAGGGAGTCAATCATAAGCAAGACCAGTAAGGGGATTACAATAATCCAGGCAAAGTCCATGTGGCAGAGCAATGCAGGTTGAACGGGAGTATGGTAATGTAGAACAAAGACATTTGTTCTTTGCAGAAAGACATTTCTTCAGTTATCTCAAAAAATTAAGGTGAATTTCCCCTGAAAGTACTTCTATAGTTATCTTGGCAGTAAATACATAACCTTGGTAAAATGTATTTAGTAACTACTTCATGTATTTTTTTAAAAGTATGTTATTCTTATTTATGCCAAGAACACTACAATTGACATGAGTTTCATCCATACTCTTAACCTATGCCTACTCATTCTAAAGGCAGTAACATTTCTTTGGGTTGAGTCAGGATCTCAGTATGCTTTGTCCAGAAAAGAAAGTATGGAAACTTTTTTTTTTTTTTAAAGAATACTGGCTTATTGCACACAAGAGAGGCTGTCATTATTTGTTAACAAGATAAAAGGAAATAACTGATGAGAGTTCCTCTGGGTGAGTGGAAACTTTATGGGTATTGATAAAAATATTTCTTGATGATAAAATCACCTCCTTGAGCATTTTCAGAAATGAGTTTTACTGGCCTGCAAGAAACATTAAGATTTAGAAACATCTCATTGGACTAATGATGAATTTCAGAGTATGTAATTAGGCCCAGGGTCACATAATTATTGCCAGAGTCTAGACTAAGACCCAAGCCTCTTGTCTTCCAGATGAGTTTTCCCCTTTTCCTTCACTCTACTACTTATCTCATAACATGTCCCTAACCATTCATGCCCATCCTAACCCTCTCTGACCCAGTGTGTCCTTTGGAGACAGAGAAACAGAATTCTGGACTATGTAGATGATTCAGAGTAACAGTGGATAAAACATTATTTCAAATAATGGCTGGGTTGAAATTCATTTAGGGGTGGGGAGTAGAAGGGAAATACAAAAGAAGGAAATTCTGCAGACAACAAGAGAAGCACAAGAGGGCATATCCTCTTTTGTTATTTTATTTTGTAGTTAAGTCCATATATTATATGAAACATAACAGGAAAAGGAACAAATTTATAAAATAAATTGAGGTGTTTGGACAACAAAACACAAGAGCTTTGCCTTTGTGTTTACAGATTGCTTGATATGTTGTTGGTCTTGCACTTTAGATGTCAAATAAAGATATCTAGCTTGAAATAAAGTTGATATGCTACAAGGCCAAGCCATAGTTAGTTTCATGTTGGGCCAGGAAATGATAGATTTTCTAAATCTTATCCTTAAATATTGGCTATAACAAATGCTGATATAGCAAAATGCAAGCTTTTATCATTAGACATAAAGAAGGAAACTTGAAGGAATGAATGAATGCAACTTACCTCCAAGTCCTTTGAAAGGAGGTGAAAAATAAATACTGTGTTTTACCAGTGTTCTCCCCAAAGCATTACTCTAGTAAGCATGCAGGAGGATGCTGTGAGCAGCTAGAATAGTAAGATCCGATCTAGAGGTAGGTTCAAGGCCAGAGTAGGAGAGTGGTTGAAGAAATCCTCCTCCAGCCAATAACTCTTCACAGAATGCCCTTTGGTGCTGGGGGAATAAGTGTATGGCCTATTTCTTTTTCCTGATTCAAAAGGACATTCCCAATTCCAACCTTGCTTTAAAAAAAAAATACATTTTTGCACTTGCTATTAAAAACAGCTAGGATATAGGATAAGGCTGGCATAAAATTATTTAGCAAGCACATGCTAGCTATTCCAGTTTGAAATCTACCAAACTGTAAAATCAAGGGGGAAATAAAAACTTGAAGATGAAGCTATTATGCCTCAAGGTAAGGGAACAAAGTCTTAAAAAAGAGGGATTAGGCACTCACTTAACTCTACATGGAGAACATTCTTCTGAGGCTAGGTGGAACATGAGGAAGGGCATTACCAAAGATGGACCAGGCCATTTGGAGACCAAAAGGAGAGGGAAAAAAGGCATTTAAAAAGAAATTTCTTCTGGGTCTGACTAGGTAAGTGAACCTAAGGCAACTGCACCAAAGATATGCCACCTATTACACCAGCAGTAAGCCGGTGAAAATATCTCAAGACATTTTAAACCCAGAGAAATGTATGAAAAATGTGTTAACAAAGCAAATGAAAACCAAACCTTCAAGGATAAAATTTCCTCAGATTTGAAATCCAAGGTAATTCACTTTTCATTAATTCTGTGTATTAGGAAAAAAAATTAAAAGTTAACAAATGTAAAGATTTGTTTTATTTCTACTGGGGGAAGGAGGAGGATAAATAGAACTGTTTTCCAATTTGCTCTCCACTGTACATACACATACCCACACGCATACATAAACATACACACACCAAAAATACGCCCCCCCCCCCCAAAAGAATCAAAAATCAAAACACCCTCAAGCTGCACCAATACTTCGTATTTTGACCAAAAGAGTAGATCCTGGGAGGAAGTGCAAAATGCAAAATCAAATGACCGAAAAATGCTGAACAAACAGCATTATTAATATACAAAATATTTATATTACTGAACTAGTAACAGTTGATGTTCTTCGTGTCTGTAAAACTTTGGAACCACATAGCTGATGTTAAATCTAGTCCATGCCAGCTTCCAAAAACCAGAAAAATTTTAGTTAGCTTCATTCTTTGATGCCTCATCAAAATTTTCTACGAGATCTGAAAAAATAAAAGGAAATGAGTTAAAGATACCAAAAAAAAGAGGTAAATAAAATTCCTAACTTCTAACCCCAGTAAAACAAAATTGTTCCTCCTAGAATTAACCTGAAAATATACAAGACAAGGGGCAGAAATGAACTGGTGGCACTTCACTAATAATATTTCATTTATCTGCTAAAACCATGATCTTAAGGAAATGTTGTCTTTTTTTTTTGTTCATGCATACTAAGGTGAATAGCATTTTCATATATCAACCGTAATTCCCACAAAAATGTTATAACAATAGCTATACAAATTTATAATTACAGTGATTCCAAATTCATAAATGCAGGCAACAAAGCTCTGTGTGATAATTTCTGATTCTAAGCTTTACATGAGAATGCTTTTACTCTTTTTCATTAGATCATATCCACATCAGTATGAATCAATTTAAGTTTATGAGCTCATCATCAACAAAAAACTGTAAGTCATTATGCAGTAAATTTAAATGAGATCAGCAGGATGCTAAAAATCTTAAAACTAAACAAATGCCACTTACCTGGAACATCATCATCCTCCTCATCAATGTCTTCTGGTTTTGGTGCTTTGCTATCCAACACTGCAAAGTTTATTTTAAAATTAGTCACTGAGAACAAAGACATCTACAAAAACTTTATCCTTTTTTCCTGTCTAAAACTTACATAATTGTTCAGAAAAAGCTAAATATTGTCTAACATCATATTTTTTTACTTAATACTAAAAATCAATGGCACTTTAACTTCATTAAATATATACTAAATACAGCAGGCGATTTCAATGAGGTATATGCAAAAGGGAGTAATTCAGATTAGCTTGAAAGAAATGACATAGTTTATTTATTCTCCAAATAAAAAAATCAATACTCAAGATTGTTTTTCATCTCTTGGTGTGAGAAAGTATCTATCTAGCTATTTTGAATGAGCACTGAAATAATGGGCTCTTCGATTTTTAGGGGAGACAAGCCACATTTGAAACCAGAACTATTTTCGAAATTTGGTATGAATGGTTGCTGCATCTGTAGTACAATCAACACTATTAAACAAAAGTACAGTTCTGTGATAACACTATATTCTTGTTGCCATTAATCAGAAGTGAGTTTCAAATTGACTGTTTAATGTGGTCTGCAGATCCTGGCACTTACCTTTTAGGTAATTACTCAACTCTATTATTTCTACCAAAATATTCCCTATGCCACACTGCTTAATTTTTAAAGAAACAAACTAAAAAATTTATGAAGCATACAAGTAACATTGTAAAAGTGAAGTATACATACAGGCAAATCCTTCCAGTTATGGGACACCTTTTAAAATCAGTAGGTTCTTTAAATAAAGTTGAGAGGAAAAGAAGTACTAAATTGAAATACCTACCTTGCCGAGGGAACTGTTCAGCTAACTTCCTAAGGCTTGTTAAGCTGTCAGCACCAAGCTGACTTAATATTCCAGGAAGCATTTCTGTGATTGGTTTGGCTTCTGCATGACCAGTAATTGCAAAGGTGTTAGCAGAAAGGGAAGCTTGGACTTTGGGATTGTTGAAATGAATAACTGTTCCATCATCTTTAATCATGTTTACCTGTATGATCATGAAAGAAAAATGTACTTCACATAATAGGTATAACTAAAACAGTATCTTTTTAAAAAACAATTTAGCCAGTTATTTTTTTCAACTTGGTAGTTATGCAACCCCAAGGTAGTAATTATCTAAGCAGTGGATATGGGTGGAAAAAGATCCTAACAACAAAGTAAAATGGTGTAGATGGCACAGATTACTAGGATGGTCGAAGAATTTACATTTTAAATTCAAGACTTCTATGAGAAAGAAGTTCATGCCCACATTAAAAAAAAAATTGTAATGATCAGCTAAGAACTGGCTTCTTAATGAAATAGCCATTATCTTACATGATTTACACTGTCAAACTAAATTGGTACAGATACCATTTAGTGACGTAGCATCTTAGGGGACAGGTTGTAATGGGTTAATAGTGTATGGTAAAAATAACCACTGAAAATCCATAAAGAACACTCAGAAATTTAATCATTCAGGTATTTCACTCATTTGAACATCTAGTAAATTTACAAAAATTTCAACTTGTTTTCTTCATGTCATTCTATGCAGAGGATTTTATCAGTTCCTCTAATTCTTAAGTGTTGTTTCTCAACAACCTTCAATAACCCTTGTAAATGTGAAAGTACCTCTCCCACCCACTTGCCTGCCCACCTGGACATGCTTTATCAATTACTGGGAAACTTTTAAAACCATCCTCACATTCTTTCTATAGCTTTCACCGATATGAATATAGACTGTTTCAGATTGGATTTAACACATGGCCTGGGACTAACTGAAAAGGAAGATTTGGCTACGTAAAATGTTATTTTTCTCTCACTCGAGCACTTTCTCTGTTTCAGTAGAACTGAATTTGTGTAAATTAAATGTGTAAATAATGTGATTCCACTATGTAATTGACTCCACTGCGTTAAGTTACCTTGGTGGTAACATGCTTATTATGTAAAAAGGTTAGGAGAGTTAACTCTTGGCTACTTTAGAAGCATTTCATGATCCATCCAAAAACTGCCCTTGTCACAATCAAGCAGAGATGCTGAGTGTTCTCCATGGTCAGTGGAAGTGGGCTTTTCTTCCTCAGAGGTGATCACCACCACTGATAGACAGCACCAGAAAGGAAGGGGAAGAAAGGGGCGTCTAAATTTCAGGCAAGACCTGGAACACAGAGAAAATAAAGGCAAATTCCCTGGAAAACTGTAACTTAACTCCGTAAATAGTATTCCAATTTTTTTTTCTGACAAAATCACTTTTCAATTCTATACCCGTCCCACTTTCAGTATTGTACTTAAGGTTCTATTACACATATTATACACAGTAAGCATTTAATCTAGCTATTCTGAACAAATATCATCATGAATTAAAAACAGATATTAACTTTAGAAAAAGATACACAGTATTGAAGATAATTATAGTTTAGTTAGAAAAGTTTAATGTTAAAGTGGCTGAATTCTTGAAGAGAAAAAAGGTGGCACAGTGGATATGAAATGGGTTGTTACTCTGGACCTCTCCTAGAATCAATAATTTTAGTATGGGAAAAGAATAAAGATATGGTGGGACTATATTTTCCAAATCAAGACAAATCACATAATTTAATAGAGGATTTCTACAATACTTCCAGATATGAAAAGAGTCTCAAATATTGAAAATTGAGATTTTTAAAATTTACACATGTTAAATCATAGAAGACTTGAATTCAATATTGTTCCCCTCAAAGTCAGGCCATATATTTGTTGAATTTCTAGTCAATCTGTTGTGAAAGAAATAAATACTAAAGACAAGAGCTCTTGGTTGAGCAACATACCCAAGGACAAATAGCTGGTTATGTGCAAACTCAGAACTTGAATTTGGGTTTCCTAACTCTGTTTAATTTCCTTCCTATGATGCCATTCACATTCTTAAAATATTTGTCTATAAAAATTCAATTCTCTGGCCCTATAAAAGCTTGCTGGAGAATTACTTATCTCAGACTATAAGTCCTATGGAGAATGCAAAAGGAAAATTGCACAGATAGGTAATATATATTTTACTAGGTACAAAATAAATAATAGCCTAATCCAGGACCAAAAAGAATAAACAAATTCATAAGTTTTCCTTCTGTTCAAGCTTCTTTTCCAAGGTCTCAATGTTGTCATATTTTACATCCTGATATAGGTATCTTGTAGGCTGAAATATACTGAGTTTAGCGTGAAAAGCAAGATGGATTCCATTTCAGACTGAAATGGAAATAATGTATTTATTAGTGGTTGTTTTAAATGGGTTTGTATTTAAAAAAATGAATAAAAAGGCCCAGAAAGGAGTGGAAAGTTAATTTTAAAATATGGGGAATAAAATACTATAATATAAGTTTAAAAGGCCAGAATAGTTTATTTCTAACATTCCTTCTTCTCTACTAAGCAAATGACATAGTTATATAAGGCTCCTAGAAACAAGCAATTAGAAACTATCAAAGGATGAATTGTTGGGCTGATCAGACAGACACCTCCCCCACCCTTTTAAAGGTAAAAAAGGGGCTAAGGAACTTATTAAATTCATAAAGAAAATTGCATGTGTTTCATATGGAGAATTCACATTTTTCCAGAGATTTTATTGATATTTGGTCTAAAATCATACAATCTATTTACAATGTAAGAAAAAGGAGCAGAAAAGTAAACAAAGACTATTAAATTAGCTACTATACCCTTTTTTAAACAAACAGCTCCTTTATATCAAAATGTTTTTTTCTACTTACGAGGTAGTTGAAAGTAAAGGATATTACTTGAACAATGGATGAGGCATTTTTGAGACTCCTGGTCCAAAACACCAGATGCCCTTGCTCTTATGTGCCTCTCACTTTTTACATATGCAATTTTCACTTTTTAGAAAAACCTTTTCCTCCTTCTCCACCTTGTAAATTCCCATTTATCCATCCTTGGGTCAGATGCTCCTAAACTTAAGGTGGTTTATGAACCTTCTATACTTCATGGGTATTACAGTAGAGTTGTTGTAGTAAAAATTGTGTTTGCAAGTTTTTGACCTTAATAGAGATGAACTCCTTGAGATCAGAGACCATGCTTTACTAGACACTTACAAGTATGTACTTGGATACATACTAGACATAGTATATGTCTAAGTATCCAGCCCATAATAGTCACTCAAATTTGCTGAATGAATGGGCACCACCTATAGAATTTATTCTAAATCATGGATGCTATCTCAAGGTTTAGAAATAGCACCAGTAATGCTCCCCGATAAAGGTGCCCAGAACCACCTGGGCTCTGTCTCTCAGCTGACTTTTCCTATTGTTCTGACCTTTCAGTATCAGCCTAACTGTTCTACAGAATTTAGGGCCACTTTATTTTATTAAAATCTTTTTTAAAAATTTAGTTGATTTTAGAAAGACAGGAAGGGAGAGGGGGAAAGGAAGAAGCACAAAGGGTGGGGGCAGGAGGGAGGGAGAGCACGAGCCATTTGTTATTCCACTTATTTATGCATGAATTGGTTGATTCTTGAATGTGCCCTGACCTGGGATTGAAATCACAGACTTGGTATATTGGGATGACCCTGTAGCCAACTTAGCTACCTGGCCAGGACAATATAGGGCCATTTTAAGTTATTCCTGGTACTGGGATGACTTAAAATGCCACACTGCTGTGTGGCATCATTATGCTGTTATCTAAACTTTTAAAACCCCTGCCTTCCCTGGCCTAAGAAGGGCCCATATATTAATCATAGCAGCCTTCTATCTGGTAAATCTGATGCTTGTTTTATTCCTACACAGCAATTTTTATGGCAATAGGTGGCTCATAAAGTTATACTTGACTCCACAGCACTTGCTAACAAATGTCCTCTCAGTTCAGACAATTTAAATTTTTCTACTATGTGATTTTTTAAAAATTTTTTAAATTTCTTTTTGGTATCGAAGTCCCTATTAGGCCAGGTAGCAGCAGTTGTGAAAACTGACAGTTGTCTTAAAATCAAGTTTTTTTGCCACTCCTTCCTGTACTGGCGCTTAAATGTGATGCTAAGGGATGTCATATTTTGAGGATTATGGGCTTTGTGCATACTCCTGAAAGTCAGTATGTTTCTCACTCAAGCCTTCTAAGCTCAGCACCTGTTTATTTCTAAAGGCTAGTATAAACTATTATAGTTGTTACAAGCTAAAGCTAACAGCTGTCATTATACTATATGATATGCTGGGATCATTTTCTCTTATGCTTTGGTGGCCAGAGTCTGATGAGAGGAATTCTCTAAAGCTATGCTGTTGATGGTGTAAAATGGTATACCCTTTCTGAAAAGTAATTTGACAATATCAATGAAGAGTTCTAAAAATGTTCATGCTCTTTCAGTCAGTAGCTGCATTTCCAAGAATCTATCTGAAGGAAATCAGAGATAGAGGTAACTATTTATATACCTAAAAGTCCAACATGTGATTCTTTTATTATCAAAGCATTAAATGTATAATAAAGAAATATTAAATTATGATATATTGACATATTGGAATATTTGCAGACACTTAGATTGGTGATTTAGAAGAGCATTTTATTGATATGAAATAATAATGCTATTTGGGGAAAAAAGGATTCCAAACTGTACATCTAGCTGGTCTCAGAAATGTATATGTGTATGTATAAAAATATGTGCATACAAAATGGGAAAGAAATACAAGACTAATAGTTATTTCTGGGTAATGAGACTTTGATTGAATGTTAGTAACTTCATGTTTTCTATATATCTCTGATTTTCTACAATGACAATATACTTTTATATTGGGATGGGAAGTTCTTTTAAAAACACGTTCATCAACAGATGAATGGATAAAATGTGATATTATCACATTTTACTGGAGTAATATTCCAATAATAATGGAATCATATTTAGCTATATATGGAGTAAAGTTCTGATACATGTTATAACATGGATGAACCCTGATAATATTATGCTAAGTAAGCAGACATGAAAGGACAACTATTGTATGATTCCATTTATATGAATTATCTACAACTGGCAAATCAGAGACAGAAAGTTGGTCAGAGGTTTTCAGGGGCTGAGGGAGAGGGAAAGGGGAATTATTGCTTAATGGGTATAGAGTTTCTGTTGGGGACAGTGAAAAACTTTGGAATTAGATAATGGTGGTGGTTGCACAACATTGTGACTATAATTAATGTCAAGGAACTGTACACTTAAAATGTTTTCAATGGCAAAATTCTGTGTTATGTACAGGGTGAGGCAAAAGTAGATTTACAGTTCATATGGAAAACAATAGTTAATAACACAAGAATAAACTGTGTTTTGTGTACTCACAACTGTAAACCTACTTTTGTCCACCCCGTGTGTGTATAATACATAAATTTAACACAATAAAAATATAGTAAAAACAAAACAAAAAACAACCAATGATGCATAAATAAGTGGAACAACAAATCTCTCTCTCCCCTTCCCTTCTTTCTCCCTTTAAAAAATCAATTTAAAAATTTTTAGAAGATAAAGTAAGGCTGCTATGGAATGACAAGGTAAATGAGCCATGGTACTTCCCTTTTAATTTCCTATACTCAGAGCTGTCTACCCATCAGCACCTGAGGCTCTAGTTGGAGGAAGAAGGAACTGTGGTAAGGGTCAACCAGTAACTTTAGTTCTTCCTTCTGTGTGAGTAATCCAGGAAAAATGAGAACCAGGTCCAGGAGATCACTTCATAAGTTATATAAATGTCTAACCATTATGCTGAATGCCTGAAAATAATATAATATTGAATGTCAACTATAATTGGAAAAAAAAAACAGGAAGAAAAAATACAAACAGTAAAACTTATGTGTACAATTACAAAATTTACATTCCCAGCCCTATGCTTTCTCCTGACCTCTAGCTCTCCATGGCTAACTTCCTGCAAAACAGTTCCTTCTAGAATAATCAGTATCTCAAACTTAATAAGCCTAAAATATCTCATCATGGGAGTTGGCATGTGATAAATGCTAAATAAACATAGTTCCTTCTGTCAAGATTCTTATACTCTAAAAACAGACAACTTGGTTAATAAGTAACCATTATAACTCACAATATGAGGCTGTAATAATAAATATATTATAGCAGAGCAATTTAAGTTAAGGGAAGCAGAAGTACACAGAAAGATTTGATTAATTATGCCTGGTAGGATAGATAAGGTTTCATAGATGCAGATTTTATACCCTTGTTTAGAAGCTGAATGTAACACTAAAACTCTATGAAGCAACTAGACCACATGAATTAGAAATTCAGATTTTTTTGGTGACATTTTTCATCAAATAATTCTGATAAAATCAATTGTTTCTGAGAAATGGAACAGCTCCTATTGTTGATAGATTCATGTTATCAGGTGAAGAAAAGTGACAGCACAGTCACTATATCCAACTAGATCACCGAATAAGAAGCACATCCAAGTATCTTCAAATGTCACAGAACACAAAACATTTCCAGAAATTTAGTTTTGGATTACACTCTTGGAATTTATCTAGGAATTCCTTCCTAAAACCTGGTTATTTACTTGGCTTTGTATGAAAATAGTCTGACATTCCTCTAACCTTTACTTTTTGACAGCTTTGGATTTTTCTCTTTGGTAACATGTAAAAGAAATCTATATATGATTATAATGATTATACCAAATCAATAGACTAATGCTACATAAAAGACCAGAGAAGCTTGTCTCAATCCAAATGTCCTTCAGTTTTTAGTTTCTGTAGAGGACTTAAGTTTTGGGAAGGGAAAGAAATCACAAAAACTGACAGCTTTGAAAGTAAGATTAGAAATTTACTTGGTATAACTGCATTCAATGAGATATTAAAACCTACCATTGAATTCAACTGCATCATTTTTGGTAGTGGGGATGGTGTTTGAGCTCTCCCCTCGCTAAAAAAAATCCCAAAGCAAAACAAACAAACAAAAAACACTGCTGATCTCCCTGCTCCTCACCCACCAAACTGAGTACTTTCTATTCTTTTCTTTTGGTTTTTTAAGGTGTAAGTATAGAAAACACAGTAATATTGTTTTTGGCAATGGTGTTTTTTCAAAAGGTTTTATGTGAATTTCTTAAACTGCAAAACAACAAGAAGATAGTATATGCCTCAGAGTTCAGCACTTTGTAACAAGTTTAAAACATCCCAAATTAAAAACAAAATTCTAATTAATGTGTTCCTTCTAAGGCACATACTTTTCATATCTGTTTCTGAAAATTATGTTTTCATGTATACTTTTAATGGAGTAGCTTCTTTTTTTTTCTAATAGCTGTTTTTAAATCAAGTGTATCATTATTTTATTTAGAAAATTGAGAAAATATTACTTTAAATATACTAACATGAAACATAATGTTTGAGGTAAGCCAGATTATATACAGCATACTAGATATTCCTAAGGAATATTATTTTATTATGCAAAGTGTTACATCTTGTTCCTCAAAAAATCAATTTTAGAAAGAAGGAAAAAAGTAAAATTCCTTCTCATCTTAGGTTCAAATGTTTAGAAATTTTATAGCTTTACTAGTCTGTGAGGGTTGGAAGACAGCATGAACATGTGCATACATATAGCACACAAGAGTAAGAGTAGGTACATGTCTATCATGTACCACTAATTTTTTTGTGTGATGTTCTGGAGCTATAACTCTTCAAGAAGTTAGAACTGTACTGGCAATACCAACAAAAAGGAATGCACACTGCAGTTTAATAAATACTACAACAAAATTAAAAACAGGACATTATGGAGGCATATAGGAAAGGCATCAAACCCTCCTTTGCACGTGCGGTTCTGGGAAGAAATAACACCTGCATTAAGACCTGAAAAAGGAGAAGCAGTAACATCCTCGGAAACAGTGATGGGGATTTCTTTTATCTATAAATGGTGTAAATAATGAATTCTGCATGGGAGGTACTCAGTAATACAGGATATATAGCTGGTACTTTTCCTTTCTTTGGTGAGGTGGTACCACACATAGTAATGATATAATTAACTGTAACTTATGGCAGTGGAACTTTAAACAGTGGTTACTATCAGAAATGGAATCATTAGGTAGAAGTAGTTCTAGCTGGTAACATTACAAGTAGTTGATGTTACTATAAGTTTTTTGAGTGTCTTTTGAAATAACATTAATCTCTGTCTTCATACTTGAGAGAAGCCCTATCATCAGAATATAATAAAATTATGGAAAAATCCATGGAAAGCTAGAGCTTCTTGGCTGAGGTAATTAGACAGCCTTGTAGAGTAGAATTTTCCCTCTTATGGGGAAAAAAATCCACTGTATTTGAAGAAATCTTAGGGTTTCTTTATTTCTATTACTAGAAAAAATCTTATTTTACATTAAAATTCATGAGTTCCACAATTTTGTCACATATGCAAATATCTTTAGTCTGAAAATATGATGAATTCCTTAACTGTCTACTAAAATCATTTTTTGGACAATCATTCAATTTTATATAATAAGCAAATTCAACAGCTACAGTCCTTCCAAGCTAGCTGAATGATATCAGATTCTCCTAAGCTGATATTTTACATTTAAAAGTGTAGATAGCCCTGGCTGGTGTGGCTCAGTGGACTGAGTGCAGGCCTGTGAACCAAAACATCGCTGATTCAATTCCTGATCAAGGCACAAGCCTGGGTTGTGGGCCAGGTCCCCAGTTGGGGCATGTGAGAGGCAACGGATCGGTATTTCTCTCGTAACAAGAGATGTTTTTCTCCCTTTCTCCCTGTCTTCCTGCTCTAAAAAAAATAAATGAATAAAATCTTTTTAAAAAAAGTGTGGATAATTAGCCCTGGCTGGTGTGACTCAGTGGAATGAATGCTGGCCTGTAAACCCAAAGGTCACCGGTTTGATTTCTAGTCAGGGCACACTGCTGGGTTGCGGGCCGGGCCACAGTTTGGGGCATGCACGAGGCAACTTACTGATGTATCTCTCACACATCGGTGTTTTTCTCTCTCCCATCCCCTCTCTCTGAATAAATAAATAAAACCTTTAAAAAAAAGTGTGGATAATTATTTGTGAATGTGCTATTTGTTCACATATTTAACAATTTACAAAATGATCATACCTCTTCAATACCAGCTATATTATTCACAGCCAGTTTTTTTAGAGAACTCTGAAGTTTTTTGTCATCAGCTGTAGCTGTTCTATGTACCACCTTCTTCTTTCTGCGAGCTGTACCCTGAAAAATAACCAAACAGAAGGGTTAGCATGCCTTTCATCTGGGAACTGCTATCATATGTCTTCCTATCTACAATTCTCTAACAAAACCCATATAAGAAATTGCTGACTGAATAGTAATGATTCATAATGCTCAGAGTTATGTTTGTCAGATTAATCCAGATTTTCGGTCAGTTCTAGCCAGTTCTTATTCTTTCCAATATCCACCTTTTATCCCCTAAACACATTATGTTTCAAGTTTTCTAACAAAAAATAATTTATAACATCAAGACAATTTAGTGTGCTTTAGAACAACTTTTAAACATTATGAGGAATTCATTTCTATAGTACCTACCAACCCCTGAAAATAAGGTCTAAAGATATTCTGAAGCTTTGGAGATTATGACATA
The DNA here is from genome assembly GCF_021234165.1 of Pteronotus mesoamericanus. Lineage (NCBI taxonomy): Eukaryota > Metazoa > Chordata > Mammalia > Chiroptera > Mormoopidae > Pteronotus > Pteronotus mesoamericanus. The sequence continues at coordinate 3,938,613 of NW_026555006.1, read as the reverse complement.
AGAATCAAATGCCTACTATGCGAGTATTCTAGAGTCCTAAAATCCAGAAATGAAAAACATTAAGTTCTTACTTCAAGGAGCATATATTATAATGGAAGTGTAAAGTACACACACACACACACACAAATTATATCATTTCAAGTGGGTTAAGAGTATAAGAAAACACAGTGATAAGAGTATTGGGTGGGAGCTAAGTTAAAAAAAAAGATATTATGTGAGATAGAAAAAAGAAAAGAATGTTAAGGGAAGGCCTTTCTGAAGAGGTTACATAAGAGCTGAGACCCATGGGAAGATCTAGGGGAAGAGGGAGCCAAACAGAATGAAACAAGAGTGAACCTATTGTGTCTAGACAGAGAAAGCAGGCCAGTTATGGCTAGAGCAGAGTGAACAACAGGAAAGGAGGAGGACAATGAAATCAGAAAGAGAGGCAAGGGCCAGGTCATATAGCTTAGACTGCCACAGGCAGAATTTGGATTTTATTTCAATTGCAATAGAAAGCCATTGGAAGCCATTTTAAGCAGGGAATGATTTGGTCAGATTTACGATTTTGAAAGATGACTGAGGTTGCTGTGGAAAATGAACTATAATGAGATCAATCAGGAAGCTACTATAGCAGTCCTGATGAGAGATGAGGATTGTGGCAGTGGAGACAGGGAGAACTCAGACTGTCAGAAGAACAGACAGGACTTGTTGATGGACTGGATGTCAGATATGAGGAAAAAAGGCATCTAAAATTATGATGCTTAGAATTTTGGCCTAAGCCAATAGGTTGAAAATTATACTATTTACTAAGATAGAAAAATCTCATTTCTAAATAGGTATTTTGAAATTTAAATACATTTTTCCATTGAAAAACTATTTAAAATAAGGGATATCATCAGACAAATTTCCAGAAGTGGAAATAAGGCAGTTCCATTTTTAAGTTTTTGAGGTAACTCCGTACTGCTTTTCACAGTGGCTATACCAATCTGCATTCCTACCAACAGTGAAGAATTCCCCTTTCTCCACATTTTTGCCAGCACTTGTTTGTCGACTGATGATAGCAATTCTGACAGGTTTGAGGTGACATCTCATTATGGTTTTAATTTTCATTTCTCTGATAATTAGTGATGTTAAGCATCTTTTTATATGTCTATTGCACAACTGTATGTCCCCTTTGAAAAGTGTCTATTCCGGTCCTTTGCCCACTTTTTAATTGGATTGTTTGGGGGGGTTTTTTGGTGTTGAATTTTATAAGTTGATTCCACTTCTGGGAATTTTGCCAAAGAAACCTGAAACACTAATTCAACAGAATATATGCACCCCTATGTTCACTGTAGCATTATTTACAATAGCCAAGATTTGGAAGCATCCCAAGTGTCTATCAGTAGATAAGTGGATAAAACAACTGTGGTACATTTACACAATGGAACACTACTCGGCCATAAAAAAGAAAATTTTACCCTTTGTGACAGCATAGGTGGACCTAAAGAACATTATGCTGAGTGAAATAAGCCAGTCAGAGAAAGACAAATAACATATGATTTCACTCATACGTGGAGTTTAATGAACAAACTGAACTAACAAGCAAAAGAGACACAGATTCATAGATAGAGAGCAGGCTGACAGTTCTGGGTGAGGGGCTTGGGGAGTGGAGGAATCAGCAAAAAAGGAAAAGGAACTCACAGACATGGACAACACTGTGCTGATTGTTGGGGGTGGGTGGGTGGAGGTAGAAGAGGGTATGGGGATAACTGGTAATGAAAAGAAAATACAAAAAACCCCGTTTCTATTAAAAAAAATAAAAATAAAATAAGGGATAAAATTCCTGGGCCATTTTATAAAAATGAAACCTAAACCAGAGCTGAAAAACTAACAAAAGCAGCCTAAGTCTTGAGGGCTAAACCTTTTTGAGACCTGGCAGGAACGGAGTACAGGGAAAGAAGGGGGTTTCAATCTCTGAGTAGCTCCTGCAGTAGTATTTGGTCTTATTGAGGGTAGGCAGGGATTCAGTTCCAGCAACTCTGTTAAGAGTGGAAGGGGGCCCTGTGAGTAGCAGCAGAGGTTGTGATGAAATCCAGTTGCTGAAGGATGGACGAGGAGTGACTATTTACATAGATAGCCATTTATTTGTGAAACACTCCTGACTCAAGGAAAGCTTAATTGCTTGCTGGATACCTCAACTCAAATGATTCTCAGATACATCAATTTCAGCATGTCTAAAAGCTTATCAGTCCATGAAAATATTCTTCCTGTATTTTCTAAGTTGTATAGCTGGTGATACCAGTATATATCCAGCCTCTAAAGCCAGAAATATGGGCATCATCCCAGACTCTTCTCTCCTCTCTTCATCCCCCATATTCTATCAGTCATGTCAATTCCAACTCCTAAATCTGTGTCCCACATATTATAACAGTAGTCTCTCAATTGTTCTCCTCTATGTAAACTTCTATTTCATTCCATTTTCCACATTTCCAGCAGCCATCTTTCTAACATGATGGTTACTTCCTTCTTAAAATCCTTCAATAGCTGCCCCTTGCCTCTAGGATAAAATGCTCAGCTCCTAGTATGGCCTGTAAGAATATAATCCAACCCCAAATTATATACTCTAAACTCTAACTGTACCAAACTAAAGCAAATCATCCCATTAAAACACCATGTTATCTCAGCAACCTTTGTGCCTTTGCATGTGTGAGAATGACAATCTCTTTTCAACCTACCCATTTACCCTCTCATCTGTCTATCTAGTGATAAATTCTTATTTTTCAAATCTCAGCTCAGTGATGACTTCCTTTTCTCTCCTAGGCAACTATGCCTTGTACTTCATTTTTACATTTATTACTCTATAGTATAATTGTGAGCATGTCTCTGTTCCAAGCTGAGCTGTGTCAAGAGAAGAAAAACTTGTTTATCTTTTATGTGCTTGGCACATAGTACGTGCTCAATAAACTATTCAAATGAATGAATGAATGTGACAACCACCTACTTAAAAAAAAAATATATATATATATATATAATAGTGATGTGCTGCATCAAGCTCTTCTCGGTTTATTCCATGGTTCTTGAACATCCCTAGTTTCTACTTTGGTACATGACACTACACTTGATGTAACAATGTGACCACTTTGGTTACATGAATGTTAATATGACTCCAAAGTCATAAAATTGTATCACTATGAAAGGAGAAAGTACTAGTCACTTCTTCCCTTTACCATCTCCTGTCCCCTCCCCAGGAGCTGTGGTTATCATCAAAGTAAATGACATAATGGGGCTGCTACATAGTGTCCTACTTATCCCACCCCAGGTCTGAGGTAAGGACGGTTTTTGCTTTTCCTTTAGCAAAGATTGTACTGGGCAGAGATAAAGTTAGAATATTATCCTTGAGCCTAGGACCAGAGGTGAAGGGAATCAAAGGCTTTTGGTGCTCAGAACTAGTTCTTCCTCATACTTCAAAGTACGTAAGAATGCTCATGTTCATATAAGCAGGAAATTTGGGAGAAAAACCTAGCAATGAACAAAATGTACAAGCTACCTTGAACATCTCTAGTTAAACCACTTGTAAACCAAACTGTAGTAGCAAAAGTACCCAATCAAGATGAGGTAACCTTAACATCTGCGATGCCCTGCAGGTCTGTTCTGTGCCAGGCACTATGTTGGGTGTTTTATAAATATTATTCTAATCTTTAGGAGCATCTTACGTAGGATTATTTCTTTTGAGAAATGAAAATGGAAGCCTAACAAGGCTTGTTCATGTTACATAACTACCAGATGTTAAGAGGATTCAAAGGTGGCTCTTTCCATGGCAACATCAGAGAAAGGAGTCTTCTAGTTACCTATTTTAGAGCTAGACAAGTTACTTTCAAATTGGAATGTGGCTTGATCTTGATTATTGAAAAGATTTAAGATTTTCAATGACCACAAATCCAAAATAATAATAATAATGATAATAATAATAATAATACCTGATAATAATACATTCTCCTATCAATTTTTCTTATTCCACACTCACCTTGCCCCCTATCCGGACCTGAGCCTGAAGTTTGGCTAACTTTTCTTGATTCATGCTGTTGGTAAATCTGGCGGGGGGAAAAATAGATTTGTTAAAGTTACTGTTTTACCAAAATAACATAACTGTTTATGCAACAGTACTGTCTGGTTCACTGAGCTTGCAGTATTCATTACCACTATGATCATATTAATACTGTCTACATTCTTAATAAACATTAACAACTTTTTCTAGTTTCATGAACCAGATATTAAAAGAACTAAAATTAAATAATACCACAAAGGAGTTGAATATACAAATAGAAAATAGAATGGGATTCTAAGTTACCTATTTGAAGATCCCTCCTTTAAAGCATGATTCAGTACTTTGGCATTCAGTAAAACCTAACCAGTTATAAAATCTCTTTAGGCAAGCCAGTTTTTCCCTCAAAGATTTTTACAGTAGAGAGCTGTTACCAAATGTTATTAGCTCAACCTTTAAGTAGACATTTTTCTCTCAAATCATAGTCTGTATTCTTTGTAAACCATAAATAAAGACCAAAAAAAAAAAAAAGCTGAACAAAGAAAAAATTTAATAGGCTGTCTAGCTGTCAAGATATGAGGTAGTCGTGTCCTCTATTCAAGGTCAGATGGTATGTTAATAACTGGGAAAAAGAACCAGATTTTTAGATATTCAGTGCTTCTGCAGCACTTCCCACAGAGTTCATCAAATACCTTGCACTAATATAGTACGTCATACTTGTCAAGATATTCTTGCATACAGGGTATAATGCCTCATTGCACAATTTGACAAAAACATATTTCTGCTACAATAGTACTAAATTTTTGGGGGGGCAGAGATGAAGAGGCTCTTAAATATATGCTCTTTAAGACTAAACTTAATTTTGAAAATTCTAAGACCATTATAAAGTCACAAATCCTAGTCTGATCAGTGATATTTGTCCAATACTAAGGAAAAAAAGTTCTTCATTTATAATGGGCCATAACATTCCACACTATATAAACAAAAGCCCATGTTAAAGTATTGTTTTACTTGTTCCGTGGATCAACAGATCATTATTGAGATATGAGAGATGGAATACAGAAGTACAAGTTATTACAAGGCTAATAACTTGTAATAAGTTATTAAGTAAATAACTTATTAAAAGCCTAAGTACAAGGCTGTTATCAAACCTCTTCTTGGCCAATTCTCTAACCTCTTCATAATTATTCAGATGAAAAAGATTGTTTCATTTGAGAGATGAAAGAGAATCAAAGATTATATTAGTACAAAACATTCTGTATTCTGACATTGTACTTACACTAACTTGTATATATTTCTGCTTTAAGGCCAAATAAGTCCCAGTTCTCAAATAACATTTATTTTTACACTAATTCAGTATTTATTTAGTCTTCATTTTCCTAGTTGTGCAGCTTAATCAAATAACATTTAAACCTTGCGATTCCTTAAATCTCTGCTCGGTACCATATCACAATGCTCAAGCAGCTAAAAACACACTTTCATGTAAGTGTGATTGGAGTACAAAACCAGAAGTCTTTGGTGTGTGCCAATCTCAACTTGTAGACTTAAATTTGCTGATGTAAATCCCAATATCTGTACTCAATATCCACAGAAAAAGACCAATATTCACTTTTCTCAAAGGAATTAACCATGGAGTTGTAGTGAACTAACAAAGAGCCTAAGAACTTTTTTACAAAAAAGGGACTAAGTGAAAATATTAGAACTAGACATAGGGTAAACCTTTTGGGAGTCTTCTGCGTTTCGAAGTGACAATCCCCAAGAAGAGATGGAAGAGAAGAGACAGAAGTCAAGATAAAGAATCTGGACTTGTTTGAAATAAAAGCAACAAAATTAACTATTTATATCAACGTGTAGAAGAATATATTCCGTTTCAAGTAATCAGGAAAACAGAGAACTTGTTCTCAAGGAGTTATTTCAGAACAAAAACATTTTAGGGAGGTTGGAAGCTCAAGGAGGTAGGGAAGGAAGAAGGGTGTTCCTTTGTTTATTAGCATGTGGGGGTATATGGAATTCAAGTAGGAAAGAGGATTGGACTTTGTCTCTGAGAGAAGAGACGTCAGGCTCAGAAAGAATCTGGACTAAACTTCAAAGGTCATCTGGTTTATTTCCCTATTCCTCAATAAACCTGTAATTTATTGTCTTGTATGTGAGTCCATCTCAAATACCTACAAGCAGACAGGAGGGTAAACAATATGAACAACAAACAGTTCACTTCTCTCCCAATTTAACAGATTTGTAAATGAAGGCCCAGAAGGGAAAAGTCACTTTCTAGTTCCAAAAGGGAAAAGTAACTTCCTAACGCCATGTTCTTTCTTGGGGATCCTAAAATCTTTTAGCCCTGTCCTCAAGGACTCAAAACAAGGGCGTAAATAATAAGGTTATACTCAATATTTATTGAGTGCCTAAGTTCCAAGTATTATAGTAGGCACTTTCACATACATCATGCTTATACAGAGATAAAAGAATTTCATTCTTTAGTCCCGACTTTTTTTTTTTTTTTTTTTAATTATGTGGGGTTTCTTTAAGAGAGGCGCCGGCTTTGGAATCAAGGTTCTACCACTTGGGGTTTCGGAAAGGTATTTTATTTCTCTGAACCTATGTTCCTTCTGTACTAGAAAAGGTGTAACGCCACGCATTTCATAGAGATTTTTTAATGGTTAAAGGTTATCAATAGCACAGGGTATGGCTCACAGTACATATGCAAAAACTGGTAACTACTGTCATGGGGGGCGGGGGACGGACTGCTATGGTATAGTGAAAGAGCGTGGGAAACCAATTTGAGACCATCATTCTTAGCTGTGCAACACTGTGTCTGTCGGTCAATCATCAATTTCCTGACAGCCTATACTAAGCATCAAGCAGTGTGATGTGGCTATGAAGATGAGCGAGGCACTGTTTCAAGAGTGGGAAGCCAATGGTAAACAAATACTGCCATTAGGAGGTCAAGAGCGCTGCAATGTAATTCGGTCCAAGACGCTAGGGGACCACGGGCTGCTAACCTCAGTTTCCCTATCTGTAGGGGAGGATCAACTGAGATGACAACAGACTTGGCTGTGTATATAGCTCAAAGCTCACAGCACTGTTGTGAATAATGAAGAGTAACAGGACAGAGGTAGGGAACCACCCGCCTCCTGGGGCTGGATCTGGGTGGCAAGAGCGCGGGCCCGCTCGCCCTCACAGGGGGCGGTGGTGCTGGAGACCTTCCCTCAGGTGCCGACCCCCAGCTGCGCCGCCGGTGACCGACAGGCCAGGCTAGCCGCCTCCGCCCCCACTTCACGCGCCACGGCGGAAGTGGCAGCCCGAGAGGTTGGCGGGTGTCGGAAGAAGAGGGCGGGGGGAGACCGTGCGCAGCGGCCTATGGCCGTGGAGTGGCGGGACCGCCGGGGGTCTCACCTGAAGCAGGGAGGGTCCTCAAACACCAGCACGCGGCAAGAGCAAGATGGCTGCCTCAGTGGAGACAGAGAAAGACGACGGAGGCGGTGGCGGCGGGAGCGGAGCCCACGTGACACAGCCGGCCCTCACCAGAGCAACCTATCCGGGAAGAGCAGACACAAACTACAAGACCCAGCCTGCCGTGAGCCTCCCAATAGAGAGGTGGCAGGTGCAGGTGACCGCGCTGCATTCTGGAGCTTGCAGTCTCCCCGGCACTCTATTGTGTCTGTGCCTGCAATATGTAAGGAACCTAAAAAAGGGCGGTGTGTGTTTTTGTTTGGGTGTGCACTTTGTCAGATGTTTTTCACTAGTCGTTAAGTATGCGCAGTTGAATTCAACTAGTCTCCACTCAGGAGAAGAGATAGTAAGTTTTGACCAGTTATGCATCAGAGAGGAAAAACTGAGGAGAAATACTCAACCTATAAAGTTTAAAAACAACAGAAACAAATAGACTGAACCAGAAGCTTTGAAAGGGGCATTACCACTTTAAATGCCTGAAGCAACTTTTGTCCTGGTTCGCTCAAGAGCTAGGTCAGTTTTGCACTAAGATACCAAGTTTGGTTTTTTCTCGGAGCTGGCATTAGTTAGCTGCATAATCCCTGACTGAAGAACTGAGGTTGCAAAGACAATGAGGTCCAGTGCTGCTTCTCCAGCAAGGGGCATTCTTGCGGTATATGGAGACCATATACCGCAGAACAGGTTTCCCAGGTCTTGCGGAAACCTAAGAATGAAATCCGGTCGTCTAGTCTTTTGTATTTGCGGCGGGGGAAGTGGTGAGGCCAAGGGACAATCTGGGGCGGCTGACTTCGCCGATCAGTAATTTACGTTGTGGAAAGACAAAAAAAGAAAGAATTTGCATTGTGAATTTTAAGTGCCACTGTCCTGGTGGGCGGGGCTAGCTTGCTGAAGGACGCTAGAGCAACGGTTCTCCGAAGCCTCCTCCCCCCCCCCCCCCCCCCCCGCCTACTATCTCAGCCCACCTCTTCTTTCTAGGTGCTCCGGTGAACATCCAGAATCTGGGAATGAGGGAGGGGGAAGAAGCTACGTGCTCCTGAGAGCAACACCCGTACCCTTTTACGTAATCTGCACCTTTAAACTTACTCGGTCACAATCGGGACCCCGGAGGCACCACCCACATCCGTTTAACATCACTTCCTTCAGGGCTAGGGGAAAAAAAATCTGATAACGCTGAGGATTGGATTAAGCAGCTTTTGGGGACCGGCGCGGCCCTTCTGCTAGGAATCTGCTTCTGCTTAGCCCGTTGGTCCCTCGCATCACCATGGAGCTGCGGCCTCGTCTCGGGGCCACCTGTTTGCTGGGCTTCAGTTTCCTGCTCCTGGTCACCTCTTCTGATGGACATACTGGGCTTGGAAAGGGTCAGACCGCGTTCTTATCTTAATCTTAACTTATTCTGGGTCCCAAGCCTAGTACAACCCTCTTCTCGTCTTAACTCGACGGGCGCCCCCACCCCTCCGCCCCAGTTCTGTCTCTTGGGTCCCGCCAGATTCCTTTTTATATTCTCCTGCCGCTCCTGCGGTTTGAAGAAGATATCTTAGGGTAGGGAGTAGCGGGTGTGGGAAGTGATGTGATGGGTAAATTGTTCTTGGATTGAGGTAAAGAATGGCCCTAGCTCTTCGTAGTGCTTAGCGCTTGGTATGTCCTCAAGAACCGCCACCTTTGCTACTAGGAGAAATACGGCCTCCAGGGACTTGCATATCCAGAGAGCCTTGCCCTGGATCTGAAGATTCTTCAACTTAACCTCTTCCCCAAAGAGTTGGGTTACTGCCTCCTCCTTGCCCTGCGGGGAACAGCACCTGCGTTCCAAGAAGGGGCAACTGGTGCACAAGAAAGGGCTAAAAGAGGATAGAAGATCTAGTGTTAGAGGGCCCACCAACAATTGTCCCTCCTCTGGCTCAGTCAGTGTCTCTGAAGAAAATGAATTGTTTTTGAGGACTGAGGGGTCAGTGGTTATGAAGGGAAGATAGGAGATGTGATCTCCCTACTCTATCACATTACCTACATCTTCATTGAAACTCAGGGTTTATGCTTTTCTAAGTGGGTGAGTGGTAGCATTGATTCCCCTCCCCTTTCATTTTTTTGTTCTTACCTTACTGTATGGAATGACTCTGCTGCTATCTTAAATTCTATTTTTCTCTTATCCTCCCTATTTGTCCATTTATTGGTGTGTGATGAGATTGGGTGGACACTCAGTGTGCCTGAATACAGTGACTCCTTAATCCAGTAAGTAATTTTTGATCACTTATCATATTTGCAGGCACTGTCTTGGGCATTCCTGTTTTCAGGAGATTATATTCAACTCAGAGAGATAGAGAGTAGACACGTGAACAGATTAATAAGACAATTTCAGCTAGAGATAAGTGCTGGAAAGAAAATGAAACTGGGATGTAGTTCAAAGGCTGGAAAGGATGGGGGAATGGCATTACTTGAATTAGGAGGGTCAGGGAATGCTTCTCTGAGAAGGAGATATGTGGGTTTCCATCCCAGTGATGAAATTGTATGGTAAATTATACTGGGCCAGAATGTTTTAAATACTAACAATCCCATTTTAAAACAGATTACTGTGTATTTAGCGTAAAATTATAAGTACCAAGGGAGACAAGTATAGTGTTAGGAGTGTGGGTTTTGATCTGAGTTTCAATTTATTCTGCCACTAACCAGCTAAGAGGCCTACAGCAAGTTGCTTAACTTCTCAAAGCTTAGTTCTTCATCTGCAAAAATGGGCATAATAATAACTACCTCAGACATCAACAGATAATTTACTCTGTTCCAGTTATTCTGTTAGGTGTATGCAGCTGCGTGGAGGCCTGTATTCAGTATTTTTATTCCTTGTTAGACATGAAGCTGTGTGTGGTTTTCCAGTCATAATTGCTGTATAATGAACTACCCCAAAATTTAGTGGCTTAAAGAAGTCGTTTTATTATGTTCATGATTCTGTGGGTCAGGAATTTAAACAAGACATAGTGGGGAAGGTGTGTTACTTCATTCCATGATGTCTGAGGCTTCAGCTGAGCTGGTTACTTCTCCATATGGTCTTTCTTCAAGGCCTAGTGTGGGCCTCCTCACAGTAAGACAGCTGGATTTCAAGAGTGTGTGCCCCGAAAAACAGGTGGAAATGCATAGCATTTTTAAAAATCCTCACCCAAAGATATGTTTATTGATTTTAGAGAAAAAGGAAGAGAGAAAGAGAAAGAAACATTGATTGGTTGCCTACCATATGGACCCTGACTGGGACTGAACCCACACCCTACGTATGTGCTCTGACGGGGAATCAAATCTTTTTTTAGTGTGTGGGATGATGCCCCAACCAACTGAGCCACCCAGCCAGGGCTGTGTAGCATTTTATCATCTAGCTTTGCAAGTCATGTAGCATCACTTTCACTGTACTCTGTCTGGACCTGTTCAAGGGAGAGGGACATTAACCTTCTCACCCCCACATAGAGAAATAATGAGTTCACATTGTAAGAGTATGTGGAATGGGAGGTAGTCTGAAGACTATCAAGACAGGTAAGGAGACAATTACATCACACTGATTTGCACTGTGAGCAGGGGACACCAAGAAACTAGGAACATGTAAGAGGGCAAGTTGAGGCAGGGGGACTGTGTTGTGATGATTAAATTAAAAAGCAAAAGGCTCTTAATATTGTGTTACAAATTTAGAAAGTATTTAGTTAATGCCTATCATTAGGTCTTCCCCCCCCAAAATTTAATTGTTCCTGAAAGGAATTAGTATTTCAAGCTTTCATTTTGTTTGTAATTCTTGGATATGGATTCCTGGGAAATAAATTATAGCCTACCTACTTTACCTCCCAAAAAAGTGCTACCTAAAGCACTTGTTCACAAAAATCTTAATGAGTCAAATTTCATCCCAGATGCGTAAGTAGCTCTGGCTTGTTCCAGAAGATGGCTGGCAGTTTGCACACAGGAGAGACTGCATGACTACTGTTTTCATTAAGAAGAGGAAGTACAGTAGCTTGGTGTGAGTTAGCACTGGATAGGAATCAGGAGGCCTGTGTTTTAATACTGGTCAGACATATAGCCAGCTGTGGCCTTTCCTGGGTACCATTTATTAAATAAGAGAGTTGGACTAAAAATGATTCCTAAGAGTTCTTCCAGCTCTAACATTCTAACATAATTTTGTTAAATTCTCCATTTGCTAAAAGTTTGGACAATATCACCTATGGGAGGAAGTGTAATGAGTAACATTTACTGTACATTACTATATTCCAGGCACTGGTCTGTGCATTTTTCACACATTGGCTGGCTTAATCCTCATAGTAACAGTTGAGTTGGATAATATTCTTATCCCCATTTCACAGTTAAAGAAACTAACATGGGGCACAGGAGTCACGCAGCTAGTAAGTGTGGGCTACAAATCCCAGAGTCAGTGCTCTTAACAGGTACACCATTCCTATCTCTGAATACAGAAACTCCTTTAAAGATGTTAGAGCAGGAATGAGAAAGCTCTCAGTGGGGGCAGTTCATGTGCTCTCCTCCTGAAACCGAAATGGATGATTGTCAAGTCTCTGGAATAAAAATTAGGCACTGACACATATGCCGTGTTTACATTCCACATTGTGTCTTATTCACAACAACCCTATGGAGTAGATATTTTTGATAGCCGTATTTTTGCATTTGTGAAAACAGTAAGTGGCTGAACTAGAATTCCAATCCAGGTCTGTTTGACAACAGACAGACTTTATTCAGCCACTATGTTATTTTGCCTCTCAGGTACAGTGATCCCTGTTTTAGAGGCTTGGCTGCCAGCTCTGACACTTGACCTTTTGTTTTGTCAGCTGGGAGGGAGTGGATAATACTCTTCTGATGTCTTTAGTGTACCTCATGGGAATAATTTTAGGATGAAGGAAGTCTGATGTAGATGCTGTGCTTAGAAATGGTCACTTTCCTTATTTTCCTCCTTTTTAAAAAATTAATGTTGTTAAGGAAGGAGTTGCTGACATGGAAGCCTTGGGCTCACTTTGCAGATAACTGGCATAAATTAAGTGGCTGTGCAGGTGACACTCTAGGAAACTGGACTCTTCAGATGTACACGTTGGCATGGGCGTGAGGATGGGTGGTGTCGGGGAGTGGGTGATTTTAGTAACTAGATAAACACTGTGCACTTTCAAGTTTTTTCTGAAGGGAAACAAAAGGACCTAGATTTTCCAGATCTGAAGGCAGTGTTTTCATTCTGCTTTGGTGAAGTTACATTCCTTTATCCATTTATTCATTTAGTTTTTGCTAGAGAGGCAGTAAAGTGTTGTGAGTGGTTAAACTACAGACTCTGGAACTCCACCACCTAGGTTCTAATCGCAGCTCTGCCACTTATTGGCAGTGTAACATTGAGCAAGCTATAAACTTCTACTGCTATATTTGTAAAATGGGGGTAATTAGAGTTTCTACCTCATAAATTTACTGTGAGGATTAAAGAAGTCAATACATGTAAAAGTACGCAAAACTGCCTGGCATGTAATAAATGCCATGTGAATGTTAGTCACTGATGCTGTTATCATTATGTTATTGTAATTATCACTTAAAGTAACAACTCAAAAAGTAATGGTGGTGATTATTACTATTATGGAAAATTTCAGTTACTTTTTAATATAAATTTTCAAAGAAATTTTGTACATGTAGTGAACTGTTTCAAATTACACCTCTACACTTACTCTTAGGGATATGCAGTAAGGCAGTTAGGGAAGTACTGGAGTACCAGAAGCATGTTACCTAGGACTCAAGAAATGTAAATTCTGGTTGTGGCTTCCTTTGTGGTCTTGGATAGGTTCTGCCCTTTTCTAGGCCTTTGTAATATGAGAGGATTGGACTAACTGATCTCTTAAGTTTGAGCTCTTCAATATAGTAGCACTAGCCACATGTGACTCTTAAATTTTAAATTAATTAAAATTAAATGCATACAATTAAAAATTTAGCTCCTCAGTTGCATTAGCTACATTTCAAGTACTCACCAGCCACCTGTGGCTTGTGGTTACCATATTTAAGAGTGCGGATATGGAACATTTCCATCATTGCAGAATGTTCTATTGAGCTGCACTGTCCTAGGGGTTCTCTTACTAATAACCGCCTGTGACTGTAAGTTTTGTCAGTTAGCTTCTGAATAGCCCAAGTTTATGGAGAATTTTTATTTTACCTGATACTAATCTAGCCTCCCTGACTTTCTTTTGGCTGATATTGCCTGATATATATGTTTCGATCATTTTATTTTTGACTTTTATAAATCCTTCTGTTTTAAGTGCTCTTCTAAATATCATATAGGTCTTTTTTAAAAAAAACCAAAAGCTGACCATCTTTGTCTTTTAACTCTGACAAGTTCAGTTCTCTTATGTTTGTGGTGATTACTGACAGAGTTCATCTTATTTTTTTCATCTGGTTTCCATTGCTACTGTTTTTTCTATACTTTTTTATCTTTTTGTGCCCTTTCTTTGGGGGTTGGTTATTTGGTTTGTCTTATTTTGCTTTATCTCCTTTATTATCTTGGAAGTTGACACTCTAGTTCTTTTAGTGGTTACTCTTGAAATTTTACTTGCATACTTAACAAAATCTAACATTAATGTCTTAATGTTATTAAGAACATTTTAACTTCAGTCACTTCCTCTTGTAAGCAGTTTTTTTCTAGCACTTTTGTTCTTTTTTTAAAAACCCTACAAATTGAGCATTACATATTTTTATACAGATAATATTTTGATTTATCTACATATCTACCAATTTATTTGCTCACCATTCCCTGTATCTAGGCTTTCTTCTGGAATCACTTTGTTCCTGAAACGTGCCCTTTATTTATTTATTTAGTTTCTCTGGTTCTTCTCTTCTAGAGGACTGTTTTTTATTTCCTCATGTTTTTTCAAACCTCCCATACTTCTTCCACAATTCTTGCTCTCAGCTGGTGACCATGCTTCATACAGAAGACAGAAGAAATTAGAAGAGGCCTTTCAAAAATTGCACCACTACATTTACCTACCTTTTAGCACCAGTGTTCATACATTCTCCCTTTCCTGTCTTTGTTGGATAAACTGTCTGTGCTCCTAACAAAGGTTAATCCCTCTACTTGAGTGTCAAGTCACATGTCCTTTCACATACTCACGATATATATTTTTTTAATTTATTGATTTGAGACAAAGAGAGAGAAAGAGAGAGAGATGGAGACATCAATTTGTTGTTCCACTTATTTATGTATTCATTGGTTGCTTCTTGTTGGTGCCCTGACTGGGGATCAAACTCACAACCTTGACCTATTGGGATGATGCTGTAACCAACTTAGCTACCTAGCAAGGGCTACTCAAGATATTTTTTACTTTCCCTTCTCATCCTGTACCATCATTTTTCTACCATTATATCATTTCTGTCAACTTTCAATGACTTATACTTACCTCCCTATTGAATTAAAACACTTCATCAACTCACAGCTCCCTTTAACAACCTCCCAGACCCCCCCGACAGCAAAATCCATTGGAAGAGTTTTATGTACTAGTTCTCTAATTCTTCCCCGGGCCATCATGATGTGCTCCGATCATGCTTTCATCCTTATTCCTCTGTTGAAACTGGTCTTGTCAGTGTCACCATTGTTCTTCAGTTGCTAAATCCTGTGGTCATTTCTAATTTAACAGGAATATTGGAGTCAGTTGATCACCCTTCCTTCTTGAAGCGTTTTTGAAACACTTGGAATGTAGGACTCTGCGCTGTTGGTTTTCTGCCCTTCTCACTGGCAGTTCCTTCTTTTGGCTTTGGCTTGTTCTTTTTTATCTCCACTAACCTGTGGGTGCTTCAGAGCTCTTGGACTCCCTCTCCATCTATACTCACTCCCTTGGGGTCTTACTCAGTCTCAGGCTTTAAATAACATCCATATGCTCGTAACTCCTTTGAATTCCAGGCTCAGATATTCAGTTGATTAATTTAGCATGTCTAATTGTATCTAGTAAGCATCTCAAAGTGAACATATACAAATCCAAAATCTGTTTTTATCAAGATTTTATTTATTTATTTTTAGAGAAAGGGAAAGAGAGGGAGTCAACATCGGTTGCCTCTTTCACATGCCTCACATATTCCCTGACTGGGAATCCAACTGGTGACCTTTCTGCTTTGTGGGTTGATGCCCAACCAACTGAGTCACACTAGTGAGGGACAAATCTAAACTCTTAATGTTCCTTTCTAAAACTCACTTCACAGGGTAATGGCAACTCCATTCTTCCAGCTGCCCAGGCCAAAAACCTTAGATTCATCCTTATCTTACCTTGTATCCATAGCAAAATGTTTTTGACTTTGCCTTCAAGATATAGTCAGAATTTGAAAGTTATCTTACTCCCTCTACCACCACAGTTGGTCCAAACTGTCGTCATTGCTTGCCTGAAATGTTGTAATAACTACTTTACTACTCTCCTTTGCTTTTGCTTTTATTCTCTGCATTAGTTTGCTAGGGCTGCAAATTAACACAAACTGAGTGGCTTAAATAACAAATTTGTTGTGTCACAGTTCTGGAGGCTAGAAGTCTGAAATCAAGGTATCAATAGGATTGGTTTCTTTTGAAGGCTGAAGTAGAATCTGCGTCAGACCCGTCTCCTTGCATGTGGCTGTATTCTCCCTCGGTGCATATTTTTATATGGAGACCAGTCACATTGGGTTAGGGCCCACCCCGATGACCTCATTTTAACTCGGTCCCCTCTGTAAAGACTCTATTCCAAATAAGGTCACAATCTGAAATACTGGAGGTCATGACTCCTACAAGTCTTTTGTGGGGGGAGACAATTCAACTTGTAACACCCCCTATATTCTGTTTTTAGCACAGAAGCCAGAGCAATTTTTAAAACATAAATTACCTCATATTACTACTATGTTCAAAATCTTCCAAGAGTGTAGTAAAAGCCAGAGTTATTACGGTGGTCTACCAGGCTCAGCATCATTTGCTCCATCCCTTTCCTCTTTGTCTTTACCTCCTTCTACTTTGGAGGTTAACATTGTGTAGTGCTTAAAGGCAAGGAGTCTGGACTCTGACTACCTGGGTTCAGATCCTAGGTCCGATACTTAACTAGCTATGTCAGCTTGGGAAAGTTACTTAAACTTTGTACTTCAGTTTTCTCATCTGTAAAATGGGATAAATAAGAGTACCTACCTCTAAGGATGTTCTAACGATCAATATTTGTAAAGTTATACTAGCGGCTGGCATATTATATTAATAGCAAAAACTTGTAGCCAATTCTCCAGTCCCAGACAGCTCTAAGCTAGCTAGCTATTTATTTATTTATTTATTTAACAATGCTTGACGTTTCTTCTTTTAAAGATTTTATTTATATTTTAGAGAGAGGGGAAAGGTGAGTAAAAGAGAGGGAGAGAAATATCGATATGCGAGAGATACACGTACTGGTTTCCTCCCGTGTGCCCCCAACTGGGGACCCGGCCTGCACCCCAGGCATGCGCCCTGACCAGGAATCAAACCGGCAGCCCTTTGGTGTGCAGGCCAACACTCAGTCCCTTGAGCCACACTAGCCAGGTTTAAGCTCTTTAATGTGGTCATTTATTTAATCCTTACAGCAACCCTATGAGTAGCTGCTGTTGTTATCCTTATTTACAGCTGAGGAAACTGAGGTTAAGTAACTTGCCCAAAGTCACACAGCTAGTAAGCTGCAGAACTAGGATTCAAACTAGGTATAGAATCCATGATTTTAACCACTACACAGTACTGCTCAATAAATATTTATTTATTGAGATAACAAGTGATGAATACCTGATGGTGAAAAAATATCTTAGTTTTTCTAAAAATGTCTATCTTACCCTTGTCTTTAAAGGATAGGTTTGCTGGGCACATATTTCTAGGTTTGGAGATCTTTTTCAGCATTTTATTTTATAGATTGTATTTTACTGTCTTCTGATTTCTGGTTTGGTCCTGTTAGTCAAATTATAGATCTTTTGTAGGAAATGTATTATTTTTCCTTGAAATGCATTTAAGATCTTAGTGTTTCTGTTATTCTGCATTTTCACTAAAATTTAACTCTGTGTACTTTGATTTTTGTAATTTGTCCCAGGCATTATATCTTGTGCTTCTTATATCCGCACATTTCTGTTTTATCTTTGTTCTTGAAAATTCTTAGTCATTATCTTTTTTCTTTTTAAAAATGCAAATTTATTTTTTAAGTATGTAATATATTAACATGGTTTCATCCTTTAAAAAGTATGTATTTCCTCCTGCTCCTGTTCTCCTGTCACCCAAGTGTTTCACCCCAATGATATTATCTCTTCAAATAGGTCCCTTTCCCTTCTCATTCTGAGACTCCAGTCTTATATATACTAATCTGTTACTTCATCTACCTTATATCTCTTGGCCTCTTCTTGACACTTTTATCTCCTTATCTCTCTGTGTGGCATTTTGGATAGCTTCTAATCTATCCCTATACCTGTCTCTAAGTTCCTGTTTTAACCTATCCATTGTATTAGTTTTTAATAAATAGACTTTTTTTGGGAGCAGTTTAAGGTCTACAGAAAAAATTGAGCAGAAAATACAGAATTCCCATGTAAGCTCTTACCCCCCTATCTTCCCCCTCCCCCAGATTCCTCTACTATTAATAATCTTACATTTAGTGGTACTTTGTTACAATTTGATGAGCCAGTGTCAATACATTATTATTAACTAAAGTCCATGGTTTACATTAAGGTTCACTCCTTGTGCTGTACATTCTATAGATTTTAATGAACATATAATATGTATAATGAACATATGTATTAGTTTGTTAGAACTGCCATACAAATACCACAGACTCGGTTAAACAACAGAAAATTGTTTTTTCCCAGTTCTAGGGGCTAGAAGGTCAAGCAAGATCATATGGTTGCCGGGGTCGGTTTCGTCTTGTAGATGGGCACCTTCTTTGTGTGTCTTTGCATGCTTTTCCCCTCAGTATGTGTCTGTGTCCTAATCTGTTATTATAAGGACATATTAGATTAAGGTCCATCCTGATGACCTCACTTGAACTTAATTACCCCTTAAAACCCTGTCACCAAATACATGCCATGCTCTGAGGTGCTGGAGGCTGGGACTTCAACATAATTGAATTTGGTAGGGGAGACACGATTTAGCTCATAACAAGATGTATCGGCCATTACAGAATCCTAGGAAATAGTTTCTCTGCTATAAAAATTCCTTTTCCTACCTAGTCATATCTCCCTCCCCCATGAACCTCTGGCAACCACTGATCCTTTTCCTCTCTCCATAGTTTTACCAGAATGTCATAGCTGGAATCAGTCATTATGTAGCATTTTCATATTGGCATCTTCAGTTAGCAGTATGCATTTGTTTCCTCCTTGTCTTTCTGTGGCTTAATAACACATTTCTTCTTATCCCTGAATATCCATTGATTTTGTATTTCAACAATGATATTTTTAATTACTAAAAGTTCTATTTTTGTGCCTTTACAGATTTGCTTATTTTGTGTGTTGTTGAATGCCCATTTTTGTGATCCCATGTGTTATTTCTTTACATGTTCATACATAGTTATTTTTGTATTCTGTGGCTGATAATTCTAGTATCTGAAGTTCTTAGGGCTCTAATTCTATTTGTTCTTCTATAGACTCTTGCTTGTGCTGACTTTTTTTTATTACACATTTAGGTAGCTATAACTGTGAGTTCATAATTATTGCTCACCATTGGCTCTCCCGAAGACCTAAAGTGGGGAATGTTTTTCTCTAGAAAGGTTTGGCATTTGAATAATCTGGAAACTGGGGAGTTCTATTGACATGGAATCATTATAGTCTCTGACAGTGGAGTCTCAGGTTTGTTTCTCCCATTTTGCCACATATAATGGACGTTTGCTTTCAGGTCTGCCTTATCTTTCAGTTGTTACTCACTGTTCCTCGTCTGGTTTTAGTTTACGTTGTGTTTGTGTTTATTACTGTGAGTACATTTTGAAAGTCCTTTTTATCTAGGATTTCATTGATTGTCTTGTCTGGCATTGTGCCAAAGCAGGATTAAGTTGCCTGAGTTTAGGTATTGACAAGTAGAATGATGGGGATTACATTAGGTACCTTCTAATTCTTCTGAGCACCCTCTCAATTTCACTATTACTTAATCATTCACTCTTCAGGATTAGACTTAGTGCCCTAGGCAAGTGACACATTTTCTCTTGGCCAGCAGCCCATGCTTTTGGGAATAAAAAAGGATGATGATTAGTTTAGATTCTGTCCCCATGTGCTCATTTTAATGAGCTATTTATTTTTCTGTGTTAACACTGATGGAAATTTGAATTTAGTTCTGGGAAAGAAGGGCCTGGGAAATAGTATAGTAAATGAAAATCATAAAGTTGAAGGTTAAATCCCAGCTTGGCCATTTACCAACTATGTGTCCTGGTACAGGTTATGTAACTTCTCTGACCTTGGAAGTCTCAACTGTAAAGAATAATAAAAGCTGCTATTCATTTACTGTTGGTTTATACCTATTTTAGTGATGAGAAAACGGAAGTATAGAGAAGTTAAGTAAAAGAGGATTATTGTAAATTATTGCCAAATTTAAATGAGATAACAGGTGTGGCATGCCAGGCCTACATAATAAGGTGACCAGTAAATAACAGCATTATTATGATCATTAACATTTTCCAGATATAAAATTAAATCATTATGTTATGGCTGAAATAAGATTCATTGGCGAAATATAGTGCTAAGTGCTGAGGAAACAGGAGGAAGTAAGACAGATATGGTCCCAGCCTTTAGAAAATTCTCCTTGGGGAAATGGAGACCATGACATATCCAACGTTTACAGTTCAGCTTGGGAAATGCTGTCCTGGGGCAAGAATAGGGTGCTTTAGGAATCAGGGAAAATTTCCCAGAAGAAATGCCCTTTAGGTTCATATCTGAAGAATGAATTGGAAGTGAAGGTGGACGGAAAGACAGAAGGAACAGTGATTATGAAAGCTGGAGGGGAAAAAGTGCATGCTGCATTTAAAGAAATGAAAGAAACTTTGTGTATAGGATTTTAGGATAAGTATGGAAAGTGAGCCTGGAGAGGTTGGCAAGTGCCATATTCTGAAAGGCTTTGTAAGTCCTGCTACAAGAGTTTGACCTTCCTTTTTAGGACATTGGAAAGCCTCTGAAAAGTTTTTAGTCACCACAGATGTGATTTTAAAATATCATTCTGGCTGAAGTGTGGGGAATAAAAACAAAAATAGCTTTAAAAATATAGGCTCACTTAATCCTTACACCAACACATGGAGGTTATTATTATCTTGATTTTACAGATGAAGAAATTGGGACTTGGAAAGCTTACTTTATTCACAAAATTCACACATTTGATAGGGAGTGGAGTCCACACACATGAATTTCTGACTCTAAACTTATATTGCTATATTGTCTTCAACTAGTAATGATTTATTGTGACCTGCTTTATGTTTACTCTGTGGAAAATTTTCATTCATTCTTATATTATTTGCATACTCCTGTGTTAGGTTACAAAGCATTTTACAGACATTATTTAATTTCCTTAAAAACTATGAGTAGGCAATGTTATCTCCATTTTACAGGTCTGAAAAGTGAAACTTGAAGTATGGGACCGTCCATGGTCCCATACACCCAGAAAGTGGTGGAGCTGGGACTTGAACACCATGCTCTTGACAGAGGAAAGCCTTTTTTGTGGGTGAACATGCCATACTTCTTTCTTGGGTCTTTGCTCTTTGTTTATGTGTGAATGTTTATAAGACTCTTTCCTTCTAGGTTTTGGAGATCATATTCATTGGAGGACACTAGAAGATGGAAAGAGAGAAGCAGCTGCCAGGTACAAGATACGGTTTTAGGTTATGTATGCTGGTACAACACTTTTCAGACTTCAATTTAGCATTAATTTCAGGTGAAGGTCATGCCAAAGCAGGGCAAGAACTGAGTATTGCCTGATAACAACAGTATTATCTAACATCTAACAAGTGCTTAGTATGCACCAGTCATTGAACTATGTGAATTAGTTTAATTCTCATAATAACTCTTTTGAGGTGGATACTGTTGTTACCTTCATTTTGGAGATAAGAAAACTAAGGCACAGAGCACTTAAATAACTTGTCCAAGATGACACAGCTAGTAAGTGGTGAAACCAAGATTCAGATACAGGCATTCTGGCTTCTGAGCCTGCACTCAACCAGTAAACCATACTGCCTACTAGGCTCAAATTGAGTAGTCTCAAGTTCCAAGTAGCTTTAGTCTATGCACAGGAAACTGATACAAAGGGGAAGAAAAAGGTGGAACAGGAGAGAAACATGCTTTGCATGCATTAATTTATTTAATTCTTATAACCTATGAGGTTGCTTCAGCCTGTGAAATAAGAACTGTTATACAGGAGAGGAAATTGAGATACAGAATGGTTAAATAACTTGACAATAGTTTACACAGTAGTAAGTGGCAGAGCCAAGATTCGAGTATTCTCTACTATATTGTCCTGGAGGGATACAGAGACCCAATGTGTATGTGCACCTACTTTATATGTACACACACTTGCACAGAAACACACTTCTGCAAACTATACTGTTTGCTTTTGCTAGAACAGATCCTACAGCTTCATGGTTCTGAGTCTCACACCTGCATGAGTAGATTTAGCAAATAAAAATAAAAGATGCCCAGTTAAATTTGAATTTCAGGTAAGCAGTCATTTTAAATATTCCTCCTTTAATGTCTGAAGACAACTTATATTAAAAACATTTTTTGTTGTTTATCTGAAATTCAAATTTAACTAGGCATCCTTTATTTTATCTGGCAACCTTACCTAGGAGAAAAATTCCTATTAGTTTTTCAAGCTCTAAATCAAATGACTATTTCTAGATAAAGTCTAGAGCTATTTTTCTGGGCAGTATTTTTTCCCTTTTCTGTTATAACCTAATCTTTTGTACATCCATCCACCATTCATTAATAGCATATATTATTCTGCTTATTGGTGCCTAACTCTTCCCATTCAGACCCTTTATCTCCTATGGGGGAACTGTTTTATGTTACTCTCCGAATCCCCAAACTTGGAGATGTTGAATGATTGAAATGGTTATTGAATAAACAGTTATTGAGAGTCACTGGGGATAAGGATGAAGGAAAACTAGCACTTGTGAATTGTTTTCTATATGCCAAATACAATTGGCAATATTTCTGGTGGTTTTAGCAATATTTAATGCACATTAAGGCCCCATTAGAGATGAATGGGTAACGCCTTTGATCGCAGGAAGATAACACTCTGGTGAGGCCTATAACACTTGACTAAGCAGGAGATGCCATTCCAGTCTCCACCTCCTCTCTTAGAGAACAGGAACTGGGTCTAGTAACTGTTTCCATAGAAACAAGAGGTCCTTTAAGGGTCAATGGGTGGCGGAAGTTCAGTTTTCACTTCCGGGTTTCGTCGCGCTCACCGACAACCCGGAAGTTGGCGCTCGAGGCTGCGCTTGGCCGCGCCCTGGGAGGATGCCGCTCGTGGTATTTTGCGGGCTGCCGTACTGCGGCAAGAGCAGACGCGCAGAGGAGCTCCGCCGGGTGCTGGCAGCTGAGGGCCGCGCGGTGTACGTGGTGGACGACGCGGCGGTGCTGGGCGTGGAGGATGCGACAGTGTACGGCGATTCGGCTCGTGAAAAGGCGTTGCGTGGGGCTCTACGCGCCGCGGTAGAGCGGCGCTTGAGTCGTCAAGATGTGGTCATCCTTGACTCGCTTAACTATATCAAGGGCTTCCGCTACGAGCTCTACTGCCTGGCGCGGGCAGCGCGCACCCCACTCTGCCTAATTTACTGCGTACGGCCGGGCAGTCTGAACAGGCGACCTCGAGTGGCAGACGCGGACAGTCGGAGCCAGAAAGTCACTGTGAGTTGGCGGCCGCGTGCTGAAGAGGGAGGAAGACCTTTGACAGCGGGCACCGGTTTCCTCAGGGAACCAGCAGCAGTGGACTCGGTAGTAAATGGAGGAGTTCAGGCAGAAGTATCTAAGGAATTAGAGTGGGAGGAAACCAGGGAGCCAGATCTTCCAGCTCTCGTGACTGCGGAATTTGAGAAACCTGCAAAACATACGTCTAGTGCCTTTTACTCTCCCGAACTTCTGGAGGCTCTAATGCTGCGTTTCGAGGCTCCCGACTCTCGAAACCGGTGGGACAGACCCCTGTTCACCTTGGTGGGCTTAGAGGAACCATTGCCCCTGGCAGCGATCCGGGCTGCCCTGTTTGAGAACCAGGCTCCTCCACCTCATCAGTCTACACAGTCCCAGCCCCTTGCCTCTGGCAGCTTTCTGCACCAGTTGGATCAGGTCACTGGCCAGGTGGTGGCAGGACTGATGGAAGCTCAGAAGAACGCGGTCCCAGGAGACTTGCTTAAGCTTCCTGGCACCACCGAGCACCTTCGGTTTACCCGGCCCTTGACCATGGCAGAACTGAGTCGCCTTCGACGCCAGTTTATTTCCTACACCAAAATGCATCCTAACAATGAGAACCTGCCTCAACTAGCCAACATGTTTCTGCAGTATCTGAGTCAGAGCCTGCACTAACCAGAGTGGGATGGGAGAACGCCGTGACTACTTGTCTAACCTCTGCTGCACAGTATTTCTTTGGGAAGAATAATCAAGGCCTGCAGAGCATATTGTTGTGTGGTACTAGAACTATTGTGACTGATTGACCCTTTGCATAATGCCTCTGTGTCAGGCCTTGAGTTTAGGACATCCTTTGAGACTAGAAAGAATGGAGAACAACTTGAAGGATCTTGGCAAATTTCTCCAGAGGACAGAGCTCAGATGGATCAGGCTGGCTTAGATTGGGTTCTACTTGTGATAACACACTCCTTTGATTTCCTCTCTCTGAATCGTCGGAGAACGGAATGTTTGGATTAATTGTTTTAAAACAATTGTGAACAGAAACTGAAGATGGCACAGCTCTGCGTCTGCAGTGGCCCTTCTTTCATACCACAAATAGTTTTTGAGTATTGTACCTAAACTTTTTGCTAGTCTCTGTTCAGGGGTATGGATTTAATGATAAATGGTTTCTGTCCTTGGGAAGCTTTGATTCTAGTGGAAGTGAATGACATAACCATTAAATTATTTCATCTAATAAAATCTTTTAGAAGAAGAGAGTTGACTACAATCTCTTGCACTTAATGTAGCAATGTTCTTCGTGTAATTTATTTTTAAAATTATTTATTTTTAATGTATGTATTGATTTTAGAGAAAAGAAACATCGATTGGTTGCCTCCTATACTCGCCCCAACCAAGAATTGAACATACAACCTAGGTATGTACCCTGACCGGGAATTGAACCCCTAACGTTTTGGTGTAGGGGATGATGCTCCAACCAGCTGAGCCACACCGGCCAGGGCTTCATGTAATTTATTTAATGTGACATTTTATTTTATTTATTTTTTAATCCTTGCCCCAGAATATGGTTTTTAGAGAGAGTAAGGGGGAGAGTGAGAGAGAGAGAAACATCAGTGTGAGAGAGAAGCATTGATCAGTTGTTTCCTGTATGCACCGCAACCAGGGCTTGCACCTGTAACCGAGGTATGTGACTGTGGTGGAACCCACATCCTTTTGGTGTGGGAGGCGATGCTCTAACCAGCTGAGCCACCCAGCCAGGGCTATTTAATGTAACATTTCAGATACACATACAGGTGGACAAAAGTAGGTTTACAGTTGTGAGTATGCAAAACAGTTATCATTGTATTATTTATTTGAATTACAACTGTAAACCTATTGTTGCCCGCCCCTATATATTACTGTTGTGCCTTAGGCTGAAATAGTATTTCGGTAGTGTTTAGTAAGAGATGAGTGATTATAATTTATATAACTTGTGCTTCATTCTGTATTTCAAGGCAAATGTAACTTTAAACTTGTCTTTCTTTTATTGATATCAGTAAACAAATGATAGATACCTGTCTTACCAGTGCTTATGATTTTCAAAGATGAGTTCAGTGGTCTTTGCCCTTGAGAAGTTAATTTGGTGGGAAATACAAATAAACAGATAACTATAGGATGTGAAGGGTTGGAAGTTAGAGGGTGATAACAGAATGCTTTGAGAGCCCAGAGGAGGAAAAAACTACCTAGCTGTTGAGAGAAGGTGGCTTTGCAAAGGCCTCACAGAAGGATTAATATATGAACTGTCACTCTAGAAAAAGGGTCAGCAAAGTGCCAGAAGGCTTTGTGGACCATAGCATCTTTGTTGCAGCTTACCAGCTTTGTCATTGTAACACAAAAGCAGTGATAGTACAAAGGTGTGAGTGTGTTTTAATAAAACTATGTACACTGAAATGTGAATTATATTTAACATACCACAAAGTACTATTCTTTAGACTTGTTTCAACCATTTAAAAATGAAAAACATTTGTATTGCATAGCTCTACAGAAGCAAACAGTGGGCTTGATTTGATCTGCTGATTGTAATTTGCTGATCTCTGTTTTAGAAGGCTTAATAGTAGTTTGCTTGGGAGAAAAGAGAAAGCAAAACATTCTGAACTTCTCTGTGAGTGCATGGAGCTGTTAAAAGGATGGGTTTCCTTGGTTGGTGATACATCTTTTGCTTATCCAGCAATGTGGACCACCTTTTGTTTCTGATACATGAGAGAGGATTCCTGTGTGAAATAGAGGTTTGGACTAAGAAATCTCTTAAGTCTTTTTCCAACTTTCATTCTCTGATTCTAAGTTAATTAATTATTGGTTAAGTTGGGTATAAGCCCATGAATTCTGGATTGCCATTTTAAGTTGAAGTAGATGATACTGGCCCGAAAACTCACTGGTTTTGAATTCAGACTTAAGAATTAGTAAATTGCAGAATCTAGATTTTATGTGGTGAAATATATAGGCTCTTGGGAATCCAGTTTTCTCATTTTTGTTATGAAACCATTAGTAATATCTATTTTAGGATTATTGTAAGGCTTCAAAGCACACAGCACAATGTTATATAATAAAAATAGCACATGTTGGCCATTATTACAGCACCTAGATCCCACTTCTTACCTAAGCTTGCCCCGCTCATTTGTTTTGTAAGCTTTTAGAGGTTTTAGAGGCAGAAATCCATCCGAGGTTTGTAGTAGGCTTCTGATGAGGAGCCGCATAATTCATTTGACATTTCTTAAATTGGATTATGTATATTTAGAATAGTGTCCAGTACATAGTAAATGTGATATACATGTTTGCTATAATACGATTTTATATGCCAGATGTAGGGGATGTAGAAACAGCTGAGTTCCTTAAGGCAGCTCCAAGTCTGGTGGGGTAAGAAGGGTAAATACAGTAAATACGAGTACTCCAGTAGTGTTGTACAGTGTATGATAGTATGCTGATATGGTGGCTGGATGAAGGCTGCTTACCTAGGACCCTCTTGCAAGTCGTCACTTGAACCTTAAGAACTTAAAAGAGTTTCAACTGACCCAGACTGGTTCAGATGGATTATGTGACTCATCCTAAAAAAGAAAAACATTTTCTCCTTCCTGATTATAAAAATTACACTTAATTGTTGAAAAATAGAAAGTATGGTAAAATCCGCAATCCCACTATCCAGGGATAACTGCTATTATGCTTTGGTACATTTCCTTCAGGTTCTTTTTTCTGTACATATTTGTATAATTAAAACCAAACTACACATAGTAATTTTATATTCTAGTTTATAATTTAACATCATACCTCTCTAGCTGGTCTGGCTCAGTGGATTGAGCACTGGCCTGTGAACCAAAGGGTCGTCAGTTCAAATTCCCAGTGTAGGGCACATGCCTGGGTTGCAGACCAGGTCCCCAGCAGGGGGTGCGCAAGATGCAACCACACATTGATGTTTCTCTCCCTCTCTCCCTCCTTTCCCCTCTCTAAAAATAAATAAAATCTTTTTAAAAAATTATACCAATGGAAATTTTTATTAACATTTTAATTTGATGTTTTCTTCTACAGTCTTTTCTCCCTAGGTTGATTTGTTGGGTTGTTTGTTTTCTTTTTTAAGATTTTAGTTATTTATTTTTACAGAGAGGGGAAGGGAAGGACAGAGAGAGAGAACCATTGATGTGTTAGAAAAACATTGATTGGTTGGCACTCCCCCAGTCAGGGAACAGGCCCACAATCCAGTCATGTGCCCTGACCAAGATTTGAACTGGCAACATTTCGAGTTTGCAGGACAATGCCTGAACCACTGAGCCACACCATTCAGGACTCTCTCTGACTTTAAAGCCCGAATTTGCAAGGTTGCAGGAATGTCAATTTATCAGTAATTTTGTTATAATAATGTTATTGAATAGGTTGTCTTAACATTCTCCCCTTTGAAAGCATACTACACGAATTCTTTGTACATTAATCTTCGTGGGTTGGTCATTTTTAATAGGATAGATACCAAGAAGTGGAATTGCTAGATTATGATTTCTTTATTCTGTTTTTAAGTGGATTGCCCTTGATGGTGATTATCCATAAGTCCTGGTGTGGAGCTTGCAAAGGTAAGTGAAAATGATCAAACATCAGATGTATTCTTAAATAGTAGCATTTAAAAAATATGAGCAGTGACTTTGGCCCAGTGACTGCTGATTGCTTTAAGGAGTACCAAAGAAATATATGACAGATTCCCTGCCCACAAGAAATTTGCGGTTATATTTGCAGGGGGTTGGAAGGTGAGGCAATTAAGTAAGAGTATGAGATTAAGTGCTACAGTAGTTCTGTGGACAGTAAATATCAGAGGAAACTGAAATGTACAGAGAGAGACATGAGAAGTTTAGAAAAGTCTTCCTGGAGGACTTGAGAAGCAAATTAGAACCAAGATTATCTCTGTAGCATGTTGTTCTGCTATACCACCCTGCCACTTTTCAGTCAGGCTTTCTGCTTTGGTTCATTGTGCTATACTTAATAAAGTTCTAGTTAGAAAAGGAGTATAAAATTAGTATAAATAATTCATGTAATAGTATATATACATTAGTGGTATTGTTACTTTATTTTTCAATAGAAGTTATTGAAATCTGTAAAAGAGCAAAATATAATTTTTTCTTTTGTATATCATTATCTATATTTTATAAGTGAAGTAAAAGCTTTAGAGAAATCAAGTCAATCACTCAAGGTCACATAGCGATGCAAGTAAGTGGCAGAAATGAGACCAGAATTCAAGTGTTCTGATTTAAGGGTTAGTTGTATGAATTAGCTCAGCAAATTAGAGTTTGGAATATAACAATGATGTTTTCTTCTATTACAAAATTTTTTTCCCCCTAGCTTTAAAGCCCAAATTTGCAGAATCTAAAGAAATTTCAGAACTTTCTCATAATTTTGTTATGGTAAATCTTGAGGTAAGACTTCTAGAATTTCTCCTTTCTGTTAAAATCTTGTCTTTACTGTTTTAGAATTACCATTATTAATGGTATAAAATATTTAGCAGAGTTGGCTGCTTGTATGTATGTATTTTAACATTTGACGCTTAGACTTGTGTCAGATATGGTAGAAAGCCATCAGCCTCTACTTGTGGAAGGAAGTAGGAGAGGTGGGATTAGATAAGATGACTGAATTTTAAGGTTTCTTCATTCTTAGTCTATGATTATGACATGTTTTTACATCTTTGTGTAGCTGATAAAAAGGTAAAATCACACAGGCAGGCCACAGTTTCCTGCAAAATGTGATTCAGTTGAAAACCTACTCTGTCCTAGGCTTATATGTATAGCCTTCTTGTTTCTTTATTAGATATCCTTCATGTACTTCACATAGATTAGAGGTCTTAGGTTCCCAAATCAGCATATCAGATCTTAGAGTTAGAAGGGCTTTTTAGGCCATTTATACAGTCCCCATTTTACAGAAAGAGCATCTTAAGCTTGAAGGAATTGACTTAGTAAAGATCACAGAGCCTATTAAGTGATAAGAATAGGACTGTGGCCTGGTTCTGCTGCTTTATACTCTTCAAATGTGGGATGCTTGGATGCGCTGTGATAATACTTCTAGACCTAAATTTCTGTAAAATAACATTTACTTAAACATAGTACTAGAAATTTTCTAAACACATTAACAGGTAAAAGTTGAGGCAGCTAAAGGATTATTTTTTATAACTGGTGGGTAGCCTGAATGCTAATACACCTCACTCAAGGCAAAGTTATATTATCTGAAGAAAGAGCTCCATTCAATTTCTAAAATGGGGACCACTCCATAAATGACAAAATTACTCTTGATTCCTATGTATATGAACTCCTTGCCATTTTCTGTGGTTAGTTAGAATCACCGCTCAGAGGAAACAGAAATGTCTTCAGTGAGCATTCTCCAACTTCGGAGATTTTTAAAAAGAAAACTGATTATGTGATCATATCTCCTGGGAGGACTGTAACTTCACAATTGTAGCTAAAACATCAGTCTCATTAATTCATGCCTTCAAGAAATACTCTGCAAGTCAGTAATGTTTTGGGAATTAGCAAAGTACAAAAAAACCCGCCCTCACTGGAATTACCCATGGGGACCTGAATATGGGGAGACAGACAAACATCAGATGGTGGTAAATGTTATGGCCGAAAATGAAGGATGGGGGATAGTTTGCAAAGATGATTTTCAAAGAAGGTAACATTTGAGCAGATTTGAAGCAGAAAAGGGAGTGAGCTGTAAGAATAATGGGGGGAGTGGGTCCAGGCAGAGGGTAAAAAGGACAAAAGCCTGAGTTAAGAGCGTGCCTGGCTTGTTTAATGACAGCAACAGCAAGCAGGTTAGTGTGCTTGAAATAGACTGAACAAAGGTTAGGGCATGAAGTTAGAGAAGTACCCAGGTGGCAGATCACATAGGGCCTCATAGACCACTGAAAGGACTTGGGGGCTTTACCCTGAGTGAGAGGAGAAAACACTGAAAAAATTTGAGGAGAGAGGAGACATGATCTTATTGAAGGTTTACACTTACTAGGATGAAGAGGAGCCCAAGGACGAAGATTTCAGCCCTGATGGGGGTTATATTCCACGAATTCTTTTCCTGGGTAAGGCAAGAGATCTTAACCTGGGGGTGGTCCATGCTGTGGAAGGAGAGAGAGATGAATCAAGACACTGATTCCACCTAGTAAAACCATACTGGGATGGCTAAAAACAAAAACACATAATAATTAGTTTCAAGAGAGTGGGGGTAGTTCTGAGTGCCAGAACTTCAAGTCTGAAGGAAAGATTTTCCTATTAACTAACTCCTTTTGTGAGCAATGACAGTATTGATTACCTGTTTATTCATTCAACAATCATTTGTGCATCAGCTGTGAGTCTAGCATTATGTGAGGCATTCCAGGAATACAGATAAGCCATAATTCCTACCCTGGAGACCATAGCGCAGCAGAGGCAATGGAATACCATAACCAGACAAATGTCTTCCCGGGAACAGTTTTATAGAAGACACTTAATGACTACCTAATCTTTACCTAGCATTCTGCTAGATTTTATAGGGGATACAAGTAAAAATACAGGATTTCATTATTACCAAACAGAAAAGGAACATTTCAGGAACAGCACATGCCAAGATGTGGAAGAGGGGTGTTGCAGTCAGGAAGCTGCAAGGAGTTCATTGTGACTACGACATAAAACAGGGAGTTGGGTGGTGAGATAATGGGCTGCAGAGATGGGCAGGTTTGAAGTACCTCTCATAATTATTGCAACCCCTGTGCCATTTTGTCTACAATAGATCCCAGTGGCAAGGTGCGTCCTGAAATTATCAACGAGAGTGGAAACCCCAGCTACAAATATTTCTATATCAATGCTGAGCAAGGTATGGTTATGTTGAAGGAGAAGAGAGTGTTGCTAATAGCTTTCACCAGAATGAACCACATGTAAGGTGTGTGATGGGAAACTCAATTCAACATGTTAGCTGAGCATCTCCTGCAGGACTAGCTTTTGGCTAGATCCTGTGTAGAATATAGGAGAAAAATAAGACTGACCTCCTTCCTTAACTACTTACAGTTCAGTTGGGAGCTAACTGATCCACAGGAAACTGGAGAACTGAGGCTCACAGAGACAGTCACTTGACCATGGTCTCATAGTTAATATGTCACAGAGCCAGGAGTTCAGTCCAGAACAGTTTTTTTCCCTCTGCATTAATATTACTCTTCTTGTAAGAATTCAAAGCAGGGGTATGAATTAGCTATTAGCTGCTCAAGTCTAAAAGGTTTTATAGATAGTAAACTTTAACTGGACCCAGAAGGATAAGAATTTGTCCCTATGGATAGATAGGAGAAGGACATTTCAAGTTACAGAATGAAGGTCAGGGGTGGTGGTGGCCAAACATGGAGAGTCTTGAAGGCTTGCTAGAGGAGATGATGACTTAAATTAGTCCTGAAGGATGAGACTAGCCCTCAGAAAAATGCAAAAAGCATATTCTAGGAAGAACAGCATCAGCACAGGTGAAGGAAGGTTGAAGTCCTAAGACAGTTACACTTTTTTCCCCCTCTGATCCTTGTGCAGTCATTCTAGGTGCAGGGGTTGAAATTCACACCAGTACTGTCCCTGTTTTCCTTCTGAAGTTCCCTGTACCACATGTAAAAGGGGGTTCTTTGTTAAGTTGTCATGTGTCCTCATTGCCATGCTACCAGGTTGTTGATCATTTTATGTTTTGAGTCCTTGAGACTGTTAATTTCTCAAATTAGAGAGAGGAAAGAGATCTGGAGAGGTTATCCATACCATCATGTCTTCTTTACCCAAATGCAAATTACTGGTGGTTGGTATGAAAGGGAAATTTTCTACATGAAAAAGAGCTGCTGAACTTTAGGTCCCCAACTCTTGACCCTTGACATTCACCTTTCCTTTAGAATTTCGTCTCTGTTACCACTGCCATCTCTACCTTGGTATCATCCTTTAACACATTAACCTAAATGTGGACACGGACCTTTGCCTGAATCCCATGTGGCTCAACTAACATGACACTGGGACATGCAAACCTGTCTTTAAACAGAAGGGAAGTGACAAACTATATACTACCTGGCTCTTACCAGGTTATAAGCTTGCTTTCTGAGATTCACAGACTGGGTCAGCCTGACTCCTGGCCTGCCATTGTGTAGGGAGCCTGTATTAAAAGAGCTGCCCTCCTTGGAATCTAAATCCACAAGAGGGACCCTGTGAGATAGACATGAAGTTTCATCTCCCATCTCTCCAGGGCCTTCTTTCTGGTTTTTGTCTTTCGCCTGAGAACTTGGCTTCTTCCATATATAGTGGCTACTGGGAATGACCACCTCCTTCAGCGAAGGCCATCTCCCCTCACAGCACATGCGCACACTCACATATCAGTGTAACCTGTAACCTTGACAGGAAATAAAATGAACATTCATCCAAAAGATATAATGGGGGAAGTAGGAAGATATTTTATATTCCTAGTGTCAAGTGAACATGTACAGTCTATGATGGGTTCAACTCTAATCCTGGAGGGTAAGCAAAGTAATTACTAACAGTTTTGTAGCACTTGATGTCTTATAAAAACACTTTCATTATCCATTCTCATTGCCTTTTTACAATAATCCTATGCAAAGTAGCATTATCTCATTTTATAGATGAGGAAACAAATTCACAGAGGTAAAATGACTTCCCAGGGCTAAAATCTAGAACTAGATCTTGACTCCAGATCCAGTACTCCTCCCATATTTCTCTTAAAATATAAAAATCTATATTGGTTGTCAGATGTCAAGTATTAAAGCTCTACTTCATACTCTCCCCCCCCCCCCCAACGTTTATTTCACAGTTGTTCAGGGAATGAAGGAAGCTCAGGAAAGATTGACGGGTGATGCCTACCAACAGAAACATCTTGAAGATGAGTTGTAACATGGATGTATCCCTTCTTTCATCAAAGTTAGTGTTCTGGGAGGAAAGCAGCAGGATAAATGGACCAGGAAACCTTGCTCCTTCCTGCATAGGAAGGCGCTCTCTCACTGTGGAAGAGTTCTGCTAACAAGCTGGTCTTCCTGTTTGTGGATCCAGCAGCATGTGGCTGACTTCCTTCTCTTGCCCCTCTGACCTAAGTGTCTATTTGTCATTGAATGTAAGGGTCAACACCTTTTGACACAAAACTTGAGCCATTTGGAGGTTTACTCCTCGCACTTAAGTATTTGAATCTTTTTCCATATCCTCCCGCTTTACTCACCTTGGTGGTGAAAGGAGACCAGGAGCATCTTTTCTACAATGTTAAAATTGCAGAAATTGCTAATCATTTCAAACAACAAATTCTGAATGTAAATGAGTAATTCTGTCCCCACCAAGGAGACCACCCTGATTCTTCTCTTTTTCTCCTGGGAATGATTTAAGCCTTCTTTCGGAATCCCTACAACTTCCTCCCCCTGCCTGGGCTTCCCTGTGTGCACACCTGTGTGCAGTAATGGCTGTGTGCCTGGCCTCAGCCCAGCGGGAAGCATGCTTTCCCTGTTACTTTTGGAGGAACTCAAACCTTTAAGCCCTAGGCAGAGCCATTTTTGTCAAGTTGTCAACTGTATTTTTGTACTGGGGTTAACTAAATAAATAAATACTGATTGTACCGTTAAACTTCAATAAAACTTTAAAAGGCAATGTGTTGTGATGACCGTTTTGTTATTGGAGAATGGAGGGAGGGATGGAGATCAGAAAACAAACTAACCTTGAGGGCTTAATCTAGGATTCTTCCCACTCCTGCACCTTCCACATTCAAATGGGCCCTTAGAGGTCATTTCTTCTTTTTAACAGTTGAGTTCCCTCCATCCTCACTATCACTGCTTTAGCACAAGGCCAGGCTTTTTCTGTTTTCTAGACTATGCATTGTGACAGCCTCGTAATTTGTCTACTACCAATATTCTCCCCTACAACCCATCCTCCCTGCTTTCCAAAATGCAAATGTGACAATGTCACTCCTGTTTAAAACCTCGCCTGCCACCTTCAAGATAATAGTATTAATAGTAGGAACCACTCATTGTGTGCCACGCACTCTTCTAAGTGCTCTGTGTGTGTTATCCCACTTTGCCTCTGGTTCTGACAGCCCTGTGAGAAAGTTACATTATAATCTCCACTTTACAGAAGAAGGATTTGAAGAACATGATAAAACCAAGGCACAGGATAAAGTCAAGATTTTCACCATGGACTTCTAAGAAACTGCCTACAGTTCCTCAACTTCATTTATTCCCATTCATGTCTTTGCATTTTGTGTAGTGACACCAAATGGTTTCAAGTTATGCTCACAACATGCTCTTTTATGCTTTTATATCGGCTTGGGTAGTGTCCTTTGCCTAAAACTTCTTTTTACTCCTTCACATTTTGAGCCACCTCTTCCAGAGTCTTTCCTGGCCTGTCTCCTGAGGATAAAATGTCCCTTCCCCAATGCATCTGTCGTGGCTTCACACCACATACTGTAGTTACCTATTTGTACATTTGTGGCCGATACCAGGCACCTATGCCTCTAGGGCAGAGGCTATTCCTCAGTTTTGTGCACCAAGGTCACAAAACAATGCATATTCAAGTGAATTGTCCCTCTCTGTGGTAGGTTCTTTTCATTTATTCTTTTCATATTCCATCAGTGGTCCTATGGGAAGGTATTATTAACCTCATTTTATGGAAAAGAAAGCTTTGGAGATGGAAGTGACTTGCCTTTAGTTTCTAGACTAAATGCTGGATTCTAAACACCTCGACATTGCATTACCTTCTTTGCGTTTCAAGGTGTAACTCAGAACAGGAGTTTCCAATCTGGGGAACATAAAGACTTTACAAGACATACACGAGCACAAAAACTAGTGAATTGATATCCAGATCTTCATTTTCCCAAACTTTTCCAACACTCCTCAAAAAATTAAACAATTACTCCATCACTTCCACTTTCAAATGGGTCCCCCAAAGAATTGAATGCAGGGACTCAGAGAGATACTTGCACACACATGTTTATAGCAGCATTTTTCACAACAGCCAAAAATGGGAGCAACTCAAGTGTCTGTCAATGAATGAATTGATAAATAATGTGTATAAATACAGTAGAATGTTAGTTACCTTCCTTTCAGGGTAATTTCAGCACCAGGGTACTGGTCAGTTCTGAGAAGATGCAGTACCTATTTGGAGCACAAGGTGGGGTATAAGACAACTTTTGCAAAGGGTGGGCCAACTTGCTAGCCTCCCTTAGCAAGCCTTATGAGAAAAGGAAAATAGGAGACAAATAGGAGACTTTTTCCAAAGTCAGGAAGGCAACCCTACCTGTAGATTCTAGGTGAGTGGTTAACTGTTCTTCAGTTTCCTCGGCATGTACTTGAAGTGGGAAACCATTGACAAGCATGATGAACTTAGTTATGAGCGCTATCGGATCCCTTAAAGTAGCTAATGTTTCTGAATGTCCTATTGTGCACCACGTATTTTCATACATTATCACTTTTAATTTAACTCAAAGAGCCAGTGAAATAATTGTCATCCCTGTTTCACAGATGAGCAACCTGTGTGATCAAGAGAAATTCAGTCTTATAACCAGCAGATGGTGAAAGCTGTATTTGAACCCAAACTTTTGATTCCAAAGCTTATGTTTTTTGATTATTCCACACTGGTTTACCTTAGAAAGCCTTGGAATTTAGTTTTATTCAACTCCCTTATTTAACAGAGGTGGTCCAGAAAGGGGACTGGTCAGTGGTGAGTGAGAACTGATGAGACAAAGGAGATATGTGTCCAGGGTGAGCTCATGGACATGAGGAGCCCTGACCACAGACCACAGTATTGCCTATGCCACTGCTGTGTAAACAGCCTGCAAGGCAGGAGGCTTTAGAATTGGTTATTTAGCCCATGTTCTCACCCTGGGAGAATCTCCTGTCCTCTCTGTTCTTTAAGTGCCTCATCTTTAATATGCACTGAGTCCTTCTCCATCAGGTCTCAAATGTCACTTCCTTTGAGAAACTTTCCCTGTTTAACCACTCTAAGACAGCCCCTTCTCCTAGTCTTTATATCCCATAATCTTAGAATATTTCCTTAAATGTGCTCATAACTAACTGAAATTGTCTCATATATTTGTTTACTTATTTCTCTCCCCTCCTAGTATCCATAACCTCTGTGTAACCAGAGTCTGTTTAGTTCATGTTGAGCCTAGAGTACTGCTAAGTGTTCTCACACTAAGTAATCAACACATCTTTGTGGCATGAATGAATGAATGATATAATGCTGAAGAACTATGACCAGAGGGTGACAGCTACAAGCAGGCAGACTTCAGCTTTCCTAAGAATAAGAGTTGCCCAAAACAGAGCAGTCTGCCCTGGAAGAGACAGTCTCCCTATCTATGAAAGTGAGCATGCCAATTATATTGGGGGGTCTCCCATGCCAGATTGGTTGGGGAGGGCTGAATTGAGGTTCCTTTGGCTCCTCAGGTTTGACTTAAAACCCTCATAACAGTGTGCTGCCTAGTCATTGTCTATATTAAATTATGGACTGGGTATTTTCTCAATAACTGGAGAAAGAAAAGCCCAGAGGGTGAGAGAGACAGAGACAAGGTGCTTGGCAGTGCTAGATTCTGCTCCTGGGATCTGGGGGAGCAGCCTAAGATACTAGTGGGCTTGTTTAAATTTGGATAAAATAAGTGAAGACAGTTGTGGCTGCTCATTTCCATTCTCAATTGTAGCTTTTACCATTGGGCTCTGTTCCCTTCTTCTGGACCCTGCTTAACCCACGGCTGCCTTCTGTTCCCTTTCTTATAGAAAATGATAACCACCCAAGTCAGAAGTCTCTCTTAGCTGCATAATTTCCCTTTCTCCCCACGTAGAGCCCATCAGTCACCAAGTCTTGTCTTTTCATCCCTTTAATATTCCACTGCATCTCCCAGCTCAGGTCTCACCATCTCTTTTGAAGTCCCTGTATCCGCCTTTTTTCTGGTCCCCCTGTCCCCTGTGTCTTGGAACTCCCAATCCATCTCCCACTGTGCAGGCTGAGATATTTCTAAAGCATGAATTTGGTGAAGACCTCCTCCTGGATGAAGCTCTATAACAGCTCTGCATTGTCTTGATCATCCTTAGCATGGCCTCCCAGGCCCTGGCTGACCCCTGGCTTTGACTTTCCTTCCCACCGCACTCATCACCTGTATTGTACCCCACCACGTCTATGCTTCCAGAGATTCATAGCCCCAGAGGTTCTCTGAAGACTTCTTTCCATTTCATGTCTTTGGGCCTTTGTTCATGCTGGTCTGTTTGCCTGGGTTGCTTCTCCATGAGTTTAACTCCTACTCATCCTTGAAGGCTCAGCTTAAGTCTCTCTGAATCCCACTACCTACATCCCAGCATGATGTCTGGCCTAACTCTCGGCCTCCTTGCTGGCATGTCCCACAGCGAGGAAAACAGCCATGTCTTTCAAGTATATTAATATTGCTGATTTTAGTCCTGGCTTTTTCTGCTTTCAGGAGTTAAGAAACCATGGGTTAGTTATTTCTTCCTCACATCTAAGATGATATGAATCAGTCCCCACTTCCTAAGTTTATTGTGAAAGTTAAACAATATGGTGAATATGAGAAATCCTTTGTAAATATTTAATGCCTATTTATTCAGCAAATATCCTCTGTCCCCTTATAAGAATGATCCAGGAGTCTCTTTATTGGGTAGTCGTGTGGCCTTTGCCCTTGTAGAACTAAGGCTAATAGATCTTAGTGCTTGCTATCCTGTACCAGACAATGAACAACTTTAGGTCAGGGATCATTTGTTGTTCACCCTCAGGTGTAGTAGGTACTCAGGAGATATCTGCTGTGTGGGTAAGTGAATGAATGAATGAATGGCATTCCAAGAAAAAGAAACTTATGCAAATTCATGGAGATGTTATGGAGGAGATCATACAGTGACTTTATTCAGAGAACTGCAAGTAGTTTACTGTTGGAACTCAGGGCATGATAGGGAAGTGTCCAGTAATGAGGTTAGAGTGTGGGAGGGGCCAGACCACAAGGAGCCATATGTGTATATTAAACAGATGGACTTTCAAATAGGGCAAAGAGAGGGATTTTAAGCTGGGTTTGGGAAGACCCCTAGCCTCTCATGAGGATAGAATAGTAAGGAGGCTATGACATGAATGGAGAGGAAAGAATGGAATGGAGAGCTCTCAGGAGATAGAATGGATTGGCTTTAGTGAAGCTTCGGCAGGGTGGCTGAGGGAAAGGGAGGGGTGATGGATGGTAACTACGTTCTAACTATTTAAATGTTGCATGTTTCCCTGTGTGTGTCTCAGATCCCACCCCAGCTGACAGCAGTGTGTCCTGGTGATTGAGAGTGTCCTCAGTGTGCATTTTAACCAGTTTCACCTCATAAACTGATGCAGGTGGGAAGAGAATGGACCTGCTCATTCATTTATTTTACAAAGGAAGAGACTGAAACTCAGAGAAAGAGGAAATGATTAGTACCTGAAATGGCATTTGAGATACTCACCATTTTTTCTTATTATCCAAATCTATTCCCACTACTGTGAGAGACTGGTTAAAGGTCATAGATTCCTTCCTTCCTTGTATCCATCCGTTGTGATGCAACTTTGCTCTTCTTCCCAGTCAGAGGTGGAGTTTATTTCTCTACTCTTTTCAATCTGGGCTGGATTTGTGACTTGATTTGGCCAATAGAATAAAGTATATGTGATGTCATGCAATTTCTGAGGCTAGGCCAAAAGAGATTGTACCTTTTGCATTCACCCTCTTGGAACACTTCCCCAAGATCACTAGGTAAGCTGGTCCAACCTACTGGTGGATTAGAACATGGAGAAGAACTATGACATCCAGCCCTCAGCCAGCACTAACTGCCAGACCTATGAGGGAGGCCATCTGAGACCTCC
The DNA here is from genome assembly GCF_021234165.1 of Pteronotus mesoamericanus. Lineage (NCBI taxonomy): Eukaryota > Metazoa > Chordata > Mammalia > Chiroptera > Mormoopidae > Pteronotus > Pteronotus mesoamericanus. Next base: position 3,899,529 of record NW_026555006.1, on the reverse strand, counting down.
TAGTCCAGTTGACCTTCCAGCTGAACGCTGCTTATGAGGGATTCCAGGTAAAATCAGCAGGTGAATCTATTCAGCCACCCCCAGAACTGTAAGAAGTAATAAAATATTGCAATTTTAAGCCACTGATTTTTGGGAGGTGGCTTGTTAGGCAGCAATTGTTTTCAGTAAATGGCTTCATTGTCTGTCTACCCGGTCACTTATACCAACTCCCTTTCTTTCACATTTCACATTTAATCTGTCACTAAGTCCAGGGAATTTTACCTCCTAGATACACATCAAACCCCTCTACTTTCTACTTTCCCCGGTGCTATTATGTGAGTTCTGATTCTCTTCATCTTTCACCTGGATTATTACAGAAATCTCTGTGTTACCTATTGCCTCTCTCTCTCATCCCTACCCTTCCCATCTAATCTGTCATACCACAGTGAGAGCAATTTTACTTACATGTATATGTAAACATGTTACTCCATTGCTTTTCAAACCTTTTACTTGCAATGTAAATTCCCACATCTCTAATATGATTTATGAGGCCTTAGACAACCTGACCCTACCTCTGTTTCCAGCCCTGTCTTCCACCACTCCTCTCATTGAACCCTATGTTTCTAGAGCTGCGCACGGATTCTGGCAACCTTCTGGTACCTCCTCCAGCTCCCTCATTGCATGAGACAACCCACTGATGGGTTCAAACAAAAATATTTGACCTGTCAACACTTCTGAGTCCCTAGGTTGGCCATGAGGGACTTCACTGGAGTATAGATTTGAACGTTGTGAAGATCTAAGCATTTCAAATGACACCTACACACACTATTACCTTTTCTAAGGGACTGATTCTCATTCAATAAAAAGCATAAAGCATCAATTATTTTTATTTCATGTAAAAATGAGGAGCTAGAAAAAACAACTGATTACTCTGGGAAGTAAAAAACATTTAAAGAAATTTTGTTTGTAGGATTCTTAATCACAATGGTGTCCACTAAGCATACATAATTCTGGAGTCTAATCTTGTTCTGTTATTGACCAGATGTATGATCTTCACAAGTCACTTAAACTTTCTGACTTCTGTTTCCTCATTTATAGAAAAGGAAGGACAATCAATACTTTGCATGATTGTATTGAGGACTAAATGAGGTAAAAGATGTGATTGAGCCCAGTGTATTTTAAGGTCTTAATGATTATAATTGTTAACCAATGTGATCCAAAGGAAAAGGTAGAATTTTATCTTTCTTGCTATTCTTACTCGGGCATTTGGAATTGGAAATGAAGAAAGTCTAATATAATTAGATTTGTTTCATTCTTCCCTCTGGTGGTCATCTGCTAGTCAGTAGGGATGTAGCTATTGGGGCATAAGTGATACAGCCCAAGTGTGGCCTCTCTGCCCCTTTAAGATCTAAATGCAATGGGATTGAAGCCCAGTTTTCACATGTTATAACCCTTGCAAGTTTGAAGCCCTCCAGGATATTTCTGCCAGTTTCACTAGGGCTTGTGCTTTCATAGTCTCTCAGCTGCTAGTCCCCCTTTTCAATTCAGAAAAACAAAACCCATTGCTCAATTTGCTTTCTCATCTCACAACTCCCCTCCCTCAGAAAGCATTTCTGAGTGTAACAGCCTATACTGAATTCTTGGAGGCAAGAATGCCATTACATTAGATGTGTGATAGACAATTTGTTCCTCGTGTATTCCGGTGTTTAAACACCCCTTTGTCCACCTGCTAGGGGAGGGTTTCTTCTGACCCTTTACCCATGTAGCACCTATCCTTACACTGATTTTCTTACGCTCCCTTTTCCTTCTCCCCCACCCCAGCTCTCTTTATCAACTCTCCCTCACATTTTGCAAAGTGAATTCCAATTTGTTCTCCTTTCTATTTAGTGCTCCCCCCTTCTCCTTCCACCCTTACATATTCACACTCCTCAAGGCCATAAGTAGGAAAAAGGACCTTCTGAGCATTAGGGTCTATCCTTCTTAGAAGGTAGTTGTGGTTAAAAATAGTACTTTTTCTGTTATAATAACGACAGTGTTTCCTATTTCTTGAGTGCTTTCTGTGTGCCTGGCACTCTGTCATGTGCTTGCCAGTTGCTATCTCATTTACTTATTTGATCTTCACAATGACCCTGGGATCTAGCTTTCACTATGCTATTTCTACAAATGAGAATTAGGTGCCTGTGTCAGAAAAATTAGGTAGTTTACATAAGCTCACCCAGCAAGCAAGTGGTGGAACCAAATCTGTCTGGTCCCAAGTCTGTGTTCTTTCCATTTTAATACATGGCCTTTCAGGGGAAGGAGGAGAAAGTAATCAGAAGACCCGAGGCTACATAAACACAATGCCATCTGTTCTCATATTGTTCTGCAACTGTAAAAGGATGGTTTTATATGTTATCTCATTATTCCTGTGAAGAATGAATAATCATTATCATCACACCCATTTTGAAATGAGGAAACTAGGGTCTTGTGGGAGAAAGGGAGTGAGAGAGCAGGCAGCATAGGACATTTGATTTAAAAGATCACAGATGCACTAGTTCCGGGTGATTCCAGAGTTCAGAGTGTGACCATGGGAACCAGTGGCCAAGGTGATAGGAAGAGACCAAGGACTGAGGAAGCCAAATGGCTACTGAAGTCACCAGGAGGATGGCAGGACAGGGGCTACTGAGGATGTCCAGGAGCCAGGGGCTGAAATCATCAATGCATAAGAAGCAGTTGGAGGTCATTGATGTCCTTGATGGGGAGGGGTAGAAGGAGATATAGCCAGACACCAGAAAAGGGATTTTTTACAAGTATGGAAGTAGCAGTTCTGACCCCACCTCCTGGTTTTATGATGTGAGGGGAGTGGAAAAATGAGAAGCCCTCTTACAGGGGACTACAAGAGAAATCCTGGAGGAGGGTAAAGTTTCAATAAAGGCAAAGAAGTAATCTGAGTACTCTCTGAAGAAGCAAAGGCTGTAGGAGAGTCTGCTGACAAAGGAACCATATTCAAGAGGGCACAGTGGAAAGAGCTGCCAGAAGCTGGACGGTGGGAATGAAAGGTAGGGGGTGGAAAAGCTCAGGACAGTGTAAGGGTTAGTCTGACAGAGAAGTCAGACCACCAGAGGGGCTGCCAATTGGGTGGCTCCCCAAACTGGAGAGACAAATTGTAGATAGGCCCATGATGGAACTGTGGCAAAATATGGTTTTGCTATCCAACTCAGACCTCTAAGATTTGGGATGAGGGGAGAGTGTGGGAAAGGACAATGATTCTAAACCAAAGCTGGCAGCTGGCTCCTGCGACCTAAGGAAGACTTGAAGTCAAGGTCAGGATGGGCAGATACGGTGCTAATTACCTCCTGTACTTGCCTCCTCTGGTGGAGCTGGGACTTTCTAATGACCAGGGAAGAACACTTTTCTCTCTTTAGGCTGCTTCTGATAATGGGGAGCCATTGAAAATTTTGTTTTTGTTTTAACAAGAGGATGGTATTATGGGGACATTTAGAATGATCACTCAGGCTGCTGGTGTAGAGAATGGATTGGAGAGTGGAGGCCAGGAGACAAATTTAGGAGACTGTTGTATTAGTTCAAGCAAGGAATGATGAGGCCTGAACCAGGGTGAGGACAGTGGATACAGAGAGGAGGGGAAGGCATAGGTAGGGTATGTTAAAGAGGTGTTATTGCCAGACTGATGGGTTGTAGAGCACAGCGTATAGGACAATGCCCAGGGTTTTGGCTGAGTTTCCTCTTGTAGTTAGCATCAGTCCGGATTCTGCGTCTCTCCCTAGGCTTTAGTGAGGATGAAGCAATGTAACGGACAGCAAAGTGCTTTGGAAATCGCAAATCTCGGTACCCAGCATCACCTGCATTATCATCAAAACTCTGATCACCCTAGTAAGTTCAGACTGTGGAACGAGGCGTGGGAATTAAGATAAATCACGACTGCCAAGATGTTGGGGAGCTCAGGGCCCTCAAGACACAAGAATTCCCTACACCTGTGGGCCGCGAGGGGCTGGGGCGGGACGCACACGGACTCCGCCCCTGGGCGGGGCGTGGGGGGGGCCTGAACGCGGCCGTAGCTGTAGCCCGAGCCTCAGCCAGAAGTCGTCGCGGTGGGTACGAGACCGGACCCGCAGGGACCTGCACCACCCCGCTCCGCGAACCCGGCTGCGCCCCCCACCGTCCGCCGCCCGCCGCCCTGTCCGGCCGTCCCGCAGCGCCGTTTGGGAGCGATCCGCTCTCCCGCACCCGGAGTCCCAGGTAAGGGGCGCGGCCCCGGCGCCCCGCCGGGGGAGGACCAGGGACCGCTCGTTGGCTCGGGGCGCCGGGGACAGCGAGCGGGCACTGACTGAGAAGGGCGCAGCGCAGCAGAGGGGACACGGGAAAAGGGGCTGGGGGGAGGCCGCCCAGGAGGGGGCACCGCGGCTATGAAGGGGCGCGCAGCCTGGGGAGGAGGCGCTGAGGGAGTGTCTTCCCGAACCGTGAGGCCGCACCGGGAGCCCCGAGGGCGGGGGGCAGCAGGAGTGCGGGAGCAAGGAAAGGGGCACCGGGGCTGGGGGAGATGGTGAGGGGCCGCGGGAGCGCAGTGAGGGGAAAGCAGGGCGTTGGGGGCGGGGAGATGTGAGGAGGGAGTGAGAGGGGCGTGCGGGCAGAGGGTGCGCGGCAGCCGAGGGGCGGTTAAGGGGCTGCTGAAGCCCGAGGCTTGAGCGGAGCTAGGGCGAGGGGCGGCGGGGAGGCCACGAGCTGAGGCGGGGGGGCTCGTTTTGAGCTGGAGAGGAGCGAGGTGATGAGGGGAAGGGGCTCTGAGCAGGAGCGGGGCTGCTGGTCGGGAACCAGAGATTTGGGTGTGGAGAGCTGCAGGCGGAAAGGATGCGGAGCCGGAGCCCAGCTGGGTACCGGCAAGGCGGGTAACCTGAGTCGGGGGCGAAGGTTGGGCTGGGAGGTGGAAAGCTTGGAAGAATGGGAAGGTGGGACCCCGGGTGGGTCTGCCCGGCCCGCAGAGGCAGGGTGGGGAGCGGATCGAAGGAGAGGCGGCGGCCTTGGGTGTGGGCAGCGGGCGCCTGAGTCCCAGCCAGGTGGAGCGTGGAGAGCACGGGGATAGAGCGGGGGTCTGCTGGCTGAGTGGAGGAACTGTCAGGGAACTTGGAGAGTTTAGGGTGGTGGGGGCTGGGTCAGCCTGGGGAGGAGGCCAGATGTGGGTTGTGGGAAGATGACGGGGGCCCATAGGGGAGTCCATGGGCACCCAGTCTCTGGCGGTGTCTTAACACCTCGGAAGGATGAGAAGAGGGTGCAGACACTGGACCTTATTACACTGGCACCTGGGATCAGAGGCAAGAAGAGAATTGTGGACAGAAGAATTCATCCACAGGCGGACTCTGTTTTGGAGTCCAAGTGTGAGAAGAGACTTTAGGGAGCGCAGAGCAGCAGCCCCTGGAAGCTGATAATGTGGAGGAAGATGGGAGAAAGACAGGCCCTTTCATCCCAATTTCTCAGAATCTAGATGGAAAGGGGTGGGAGATAGTAGAAGGAGTTAGATGTGTGTGTGTGTGTGTGTGTGTGTGTGTGGGTGTGTGTGTGTGTTTGTGTGTGCGGGCGAGCACAGGTGGAGGCCCACCTGTTCTGCACATGTAAAGGGTGAAAAACCCTGTCTATGGTAATAGGAAGACCTGAGGAGAGACATTTTGCTAGAGGACAGTGGGTCAGGGAAAACTCTCTAGTCATGAAGGATTTAGCTAGCAGTGGAAGAAAGTACGTTCCTATCAGAGGAAACAGTATGGGAGAAGCCAAAAATCTAAAATGACCTCTAGTCCAAGAAATAAATCTCCATTTTCTTAAGGATTGTGATATGAAGGAAGGCAGCAGTAACCTGTAGAAGATGTTTAAAAAGGTTCCCATCTAAGTTTGAACTTACCGTTGTTCTTCATCTTCCCAGAGGGCAGCACAGGACCTGGTTCACAGTATGTGCTCAGTGAATGTTAGTTGAATGAATAATTGAGCTGTGGTTGTACTACTGCCTCAATTGCCTCATCTACCCCCAAGAATTGTGAGGATCAAATATGATAATATGGGTGAAAGAACTTCCATAAGCCATAAAGCACTGTACAAAAGAGAAAGGCCACTGATGTTATTATATAGGTGTGCCTACATTCTGTCTGTGGTCACACCCATGGCTCTCTCTCCAGTCTGGAGAAAGAAGGAAGTGAACATTTCCATATTTCTATTGTATGCAAGATAGAGGGCATTGGAAATACCTGGTAGAGTGCCTGGCATTTAATAGGTACTCAAAAAATGGTAGCTATTATTATATTGTTCCTGTGGGGAAACAATGAGGAGGTAGGCTAGGCTGGTGGTGGTGGATTGGCAGTGAAGAATGATCTAAAGAAAAGTTGAATTAGACAAATTAGTAGAGTATGGCTTTAGGGAGGAGATTGATATAGTAGAGTGAGGTCCGCATATGCCCAGCTCCCTCTTTATCTTCACTGATAAATGTTCCCAATAGGGAGACAGAATTACATTTGTTGAGCACCTCCTATATATCATATACTGTTTAGGTGCTTTACCAACATTGACTACAGCCTTTCCAACAATGCTCTTACAAATGAGTAAACTGTGTTTTAGTCATATACAATTTCTTGTCACAGTCTCACAGCTAATTAGTGATAGACCTGGAAACTGATTCTGGTTTGTTTGATTTGGAACCCCAAGCTATTTCCACTACCCAGGATGACCTGGTAGAAGAAAATATAGAGTGTGTGCGCACGCAAACACACACACACACACACACACACACACATTAAGTGTTTTCTAAAACACTCGCCCATAGACTGGATTTAATTCTTACAACAGTTTACAGGAGGTTATTTTATTAATTCATAGACACATGAGGAAAATGAGGCCCAGGCTGTGATTTACCTAAGGTCATGCAATTGCTGATAGAGGTAGGGCTCAACCCAGGTCTCAACTCAATCTTATGCTTTTTCCATCAAGAGAGAAGTTCATCCATTCACTTATTTGCTGCATGTATTGAGTGAATCTCCTCTTGCTGGATTGTAGGGCTCTCTTCTGCTTTCCCCCCTCTTCCCCGGCTGAAGTTGGTTTCTTCCTTAGGTGCTTATTTCTGCTGCCTATGAGACTGAACACATTTATTTTTCACACCAACCCTTAGAGGAGCCATTTTCTTCTTTCCCCTAGTCAGGAATGAGGAATGACTTCCCAGATGGTCCTGGGCTTTCATCTATGTTGCTAGTCATGGGGACAGTGAGCTACCTGGCTCTATCATTTATGTAACTGTCACAAAAGAGAGGGAAGATTTGGTTGATGCTTATCTTATAAGTGGTTCTGCATGTGCCATGTGCAGTGACCTGTCTGCTCAGATCAGCCTCAGATAGTTGCTCGCTGGGATGCTTTTTACCTCTCTTTCAAATGTCTGCGTGGCCCCTGCCTTCATATTGAGAAGATCCCCTTGGGGGCTTACCTCTGAATGTGCCCTCTCACTGAGCCTCTCTACCCTCTTCCTCTCCCTGTTCTGATACCACCTCCTGGGAAAGCTACACTGTGTGCCCATAAATAGATGTTGACAGTACAGTATGCTAGGACAGAAACACCCATATGCCTGGGGCTCTGGGGATGCTTCTTCACTCACTTTAAAATTGTTGGGTCCCCTCCCCCTACATCTAGTCCAATCTGGGAGTCATTAGAGAACAGAAGTTCTGGTCGTGACTTGCTGTGTTACTTTGGACAAATCTCTTCTCTTTGTACAGCCTCAATTTTTGACCTGTAAAATGAAGGGGAGTGTATCAGGCAAGTAGTGAAACTGGTTTTCACTTTTGCCTTACTCCTCACCCTAACACCCGTGGCAGACATAGCTGATAAAGGCTGATTCTACGTGAGGCGACATGTATTTTTCTTCACACAGTGCACACCCAAAGCACCCTTATATACATTCTCTTATTTGAAATTCACAGCAGCCTTACAAAGTAGGTAATATATCATAGATGAGAAAACTGAAGCTCAGAGATGAAGTGACTTGCCCAAGTTCTTACATTGGGTTACTGGGAAAACTGGGACCAGGAGCCAGGCTTTTTGTTATGATAAAGCTGCCACTCCAAAATCCCTTCTAATTTTGGGAATCTAAGAGTGTAAACAGCTGCTTTAGAAAAATGAAGACCAATAATATAACATTTACATTTATAGTCTGGCATATGGAAAATGCTCACTAAATGTTTATTGAAAGGAAAAATATGCCCTACGGATTTACTATAAGTCAGGTATTGACAAGTGTAAGGATGGATACAACTCAGCTTATACCGGACGAGGAGGCAGATAGTTAATTGTAAAATAAGCTCAAATAATATAGCCCAGATCAGGGAGAGGACAGTTAAACAGATTTGATTGCAGAAGCAAATTAAAGTGGCCCTTGAAATAATATTTATTGAGTGCCTCCCATGGGCCAGGAAATTATGCCAGATTATTTACATATGGTAACTGCTCATTCTATTTGTACCACAGCCATTTGAAGTAGGTGGTGTGGTACAGAGGCCAAATGACTTGCCCAAGAATTCAGCTGAGGTGTAGAACAGGGATTTTGAACTTTTCCATAACACTGCATGGTACCAAGTCTAGCCTCAGTTGTCAGCTGTGAGGCTTGGGCAAATCCTCTTAATTTCTGCCTCTTAGTTTTCTTTGTCGTCATTGTCTTCTTCTTTTTCTTCTTTTTTCAAAAGTAATGCAATTGTTTGTTTTTTAAAAAAGATTTTATTTATTTATTTTTAGACAGAGGTAAGGGAAAGAAAGAGAGAGAGAAGTATCAATGTGTAGTTGCCTCTCGCACACCCCCTACTGGGGATCTGGCCTGCACCCCAGGCATGTGCTCTGACTGGGAATCGAGCCAGCAACCCTTTGGTTCGCAGGCTGGCACTCAATCCACTGAGCCACACCAGCCAGGGCTTGGTTTCCTTCTTGAGCAAATGGAAATAATAATTTCTGTGTTTCCAGTTTTATTTACCTGGCTTACTTAAAAGATAAAATAAGATAATGGACATGAAATTGAGGTATGGATCAAATCTGTGTTTTAGTAAAATTACTCTTTGACCAGCAATTCCATTTCTAAGATCTCTCCTGAGGAAATAAATAGGAAACTGAACAAGTATTTATGTGAAGAATGGTCACTGTGGTTTAATATATAATGATTAAGAATAGAAAAATATTTTAAGTATACAACATTAAAGAATTGGCCTTATAACATGTCCTTAGATGGAATATAATGTAGTTGATTGAAGTGATATTTATGAAGAGTTTTAAAAGTCTCAGTAAAATATTTATGATACAATGTTAAGTGAAAAGAAGCAGGGTATAAAACTAATGAAAATATGATCTTAGTTATTAAAATATACATAGAAAATGTAGACTAGAATGTATAGTGTGTTATCATTATATACAGATAAAAATATAAACAGACCTCTATGCTTATGTATGCAAAAACTATCTGAGAAGGGTTCATGAATTGGTAACATGTTTGCCCCTGGGAGAGGAATCAGAGATTGGGAATCAGGGATGGGGTCTTCCCCCCCCCCCACTGTAAATGTTCCATATTACTTATTTTTATGCTAAAAATTAAGAAAATAATGCAAACTGCAGATGGTGATAAAACAGTACTTACAAGTAGTGAAAGTTTGAGTTATTTCCAATGTATGTATTACCTTTTAACAAATAATAAAGTATAATTTAAAATAGACGGCATTTTATTGCATGAAAAAATAAGAGAGGAAATACATGTAAAATGTCAGCAATGACAGGATGGGGTGTCCAATAACTAAATTTTTTTTTATACTCCTATGCTTTTTTCTAATTTTTTTGAATGAATATGTACTTTCAAAGTTGAATTTTTCTCTTGTAAACAAAGATGACTGGAAGTTGAGCAGAGGATAGTGTAAGGTTATTATAGTTGCTTCTTCTGTTTTAGGTTAAAAAAAAGCATTCTTTTAAATCGCCAATTCTTGAAACCATCTCTGCATCATGTACCATGAAAAACTAAAAAGTTAGGGCTATGAGGCAGTTTATGCGCTCTTTCCTCCAATCTTACTTTCTTCTTCCATGTAAATGTTATGCCGCAGTTGCCACGGATCCAGGACTTGCTCCTTACCTGCCTGGTGAGCCTTGTCATGGGGACAGATTGATAAAGGAAATGCAACTGTGGGTCACCAGAGACTAGTGGTAGCATATTTAAGGAAGTGTTGTTAAAGGGCTGCTAATAAATTATCTCACATATTTGTCTGACCTTTCTTCAAGAGAGCTTTAAACCTTCTACATTTGTTAGCCTCTTGTCCTTACAGCTCTCTGGAGGGGCTCATAGACATACATCCACCAGTATCTTTCTTTTCCTTTGGGGAAAAAAAGCAGGAATTCCTAAAGAGAGTGATACCCTGTACATTACCTCACATTGGGGCTATCTTCCTACCCTCCCCTGACTACCAGCCTGTTTGAGTACCCAGTGCTGCACACAAGAAAAATTGCAGATGGAGAAGCAGGGTACCTGCGGCTGGTAAGATGTAGAAAAAGCAATTAAAGACTACAGGACTAAGTGCTGAATTACGGGGTTCAGGTCCAAAGTGTTCTGGGAAAGGAAAGGATGGTGGCACGTCTGAGAGGGCTAGGGTGTTAGAAGACCTGGCATGAAATAAATACTTGGTGCATGAGTGAATGAATGAACGAACAAGTGAATAAACAAAGGGTCTAGGCTTTGAAGGATCTGGAGTAATAATGACTTGTGTTCACACCTGTGTGGGATTTCCCAGTTTATTAAGGCCTTACTCATTGTGATCTCATTTGAGTCCTGTAATAGCACTGTGAGAAAAGCAGGGCAGATATTGTTCTCCCCGTTTTCCAGATGATGAGGTTGGGTCCCGGAGTGATGGTGTGGCTCTTATTAATTCAGCACACATTTTCTGAGTGCTGATTATGTACTAGGACTTGTGCTGGAAGCTAGAGAGGCAGAAATGAAGTACATTCAGTCCCAGATCTGTGGTGTAAAGGAGGAGCTGGAATAATAAACAGTTCTGAAATGATACAAGTGGTATTCAAGTGCTCTGGGAGTTCAGGGACAGGAGTGCATGCCTCTGCTGTGCACAGGGAGGGTGAGAGTACATTGGATCTGCAAGGGTGAGTAGGAGTTTAGTAGAAGACGAATGTGTAGGCAGAAAGAAAGAATACGTATCTAAAGGGACAAAAATCAAAAATGTTGCATATTTGGAGTAAAGTGTGTAATTTGGCATAAAAGTAGCACAGGTTGATAGAGAGAAGACTTAGGAAAGATAAGGCTTAGAGAGTTTATTCTTTGGTCATTTGGTTCTTTGTCAAGTTGAACAGTTTGGGCTCGATCTTCAGAGCTGTGGGGAGCCTTAAAAGTTTTTGAAATGGGAATGATAATCCTGTACTGAGCCTTTCTTAGAATGTTCATGTGTTTGTTGTTTTGACTTTTTTCACTTAAAACTCAGCTCAGGAGCTGCCTCCTGTGGAGGACTCTTTGACCACCATTCTTCTAGGTCAGGCTAGATGCTTCTTGTGGGCTTTCTCATCCAAGGTCCCCTTCTGTCTTATCACGTAGCTACTGCTTTGTTACTCCGAGTTCACACACTTTTTACTCTAATCTGTGGCCACTTAGAAGTCAGACACCATGTCTGATTCATATTTGTATTCCTCATGCGCAGCACAAGGTTTGACCCAGAGCAATATTCTCAGTAAATATTTGCTGAAGGAATGAATGGGAGGAGCTGGGTTCCACCCCAACCCTGAGACAACATTGGGATATTGCAGTCAGGGGGTGATTCTGAGTCGTGTGTGTTTCCTGAGTGATACTGGAGTGGGGAATTAATATATGAATGACAAAGTGACCATTAAATGTTGGTGACTCAGGGTGACACTAGAGATGTGTTCCAGAATGACCACAGGTCTCTCCTGCAGATGGCTTCAGTGACCGATAGTAAAGCCGGAGTCAAAGATGCCTCTGACCAGAATTTTGACTACATGTTCAAACTGCTCATCATTGGCAACAGCAGTGTTGGCAAAACCTCCTTCCTCTTCCGCTATGCTGATGACACCTTCACCCCAGCCTTCGTCAGCACTGTGGGTATCGACTTCAAGGTGAAGACAGTTTACCGCCATGAGAAGCGAGTGAAGCTGCAGATCTGGGTGAGTTCTGAGCACCTTGGGCAGGCTTGTCCTGACAGGGGACTAGTCTGCTAGTACCAGGGCTGCGAGGTGGGGCCGGTTTGGAACTTCTGTGTCTTACAGCATCAGGCACTAATGCTGTTGCTGGTCTGGCCCCTGGACTGCCCCTTGCTGGTTTTATACAAGTTTGTTCTCCTTTGGGGGCTTAGTTACTTCTGCTGCTTAACTGCCCATAAGGCCTTATCCTGGCCTGTAAGAATGAGTGACTGAGAATCTGAGCTTTGGAGTCAGAAACCTTGATTCAAATTCTAGTTCTGTCACTTACTAGCCGTGGACCCTTGACTATATTACTTGACATCTCTGGGCCACCCTTTCCTCTTTGGAGATTATAATGGCATCTACCTCGTAGGGCTGTGGGTGCTTAGTATAGTTACTGGGACATAGTTAATGCATAATAGATGTTAGCTATTGCATCTGTAATCTATCAGTGCATAACAAATCACTTCAAAACTTGATGGTTTAAAACAACAATAATAATTCATTACCACACATTTGAACATTTGAGAGTGGCTTAATTTCTGGCTTGTGGCCTCTTATGAGCTTGCAGCCAGATGTCGGCTTGGATCACGGTCATCAGAAGGCTTGAGTGAGGCTGGAGGATCTCTTCAATGGTGGCTTACTCAGACGTCTGGTACTGGCTGTTAGCAAAAGTCCTTAGTTCATTCCTATGTGGCTCCCTCCACAGAGCTCCTTAAGTGTCTTCGTGGCATGACAGCTGGCTTCCCACAGCTCTTGGAGAGATCCAAGAAACCAAAGAGGAAGTGGCAATATCTCTGATTACTTAGCCTTAGAGTGTTCTATTGGTCACTGATTTAATGTAGGAGGGAACTATACAACAGTATGAATCCTGGGGGATGAGGATCGTTGGGGACCATCTTGGAAGCTGACCACTACAGTTACTATTGTTGGTATTTAGCAGTGGTACTAATAAAATATATATGTATTTGAGATGATATAGCAACATATAGATCATACACTTTTCAATAATGAATTAGCACTGAGATTAGAAATTTTGAAAATTTGTGATTTAAAGTATTCAAAATGTGTCACTTATTATTCAACTTGTTAAAAGTAAATTAATACACTATGTATATATCTTATTGGTAGAGTCTGTATACAGTATTTTTTACAAATTATTTTCATATATTAATATTACCTTATAATTATCCCCAAGTGGTAGCTATTATTTTAATACATTCCTATTTTACAGAAGAAAAGTATTCAGAATCAGACAGAAATTAACTTGCCTTAAGTTGACCACACAGCTATATAGTGAGATTTCAGGTTAGAACTTCTGATTCTAAATTATGTGCTCTTTTCTCTACACTGCAGAGAAGCACATTAGACCTTATAGAGCCCATACTTCCATGTATGACAATGTTAAGTATTAATTTACATAGAGATAAAAGTTCACTTTGTTTATTTTGTTTCTATTAAAAGCATTGAGGAATTATCAGTCATTAGAGATGTCAGAAACTATACAGATCATTTAGTTCATTAGGTCTAGAAGTGTGATTTCCAGATCAGCAGCATCAGCATCACTTGGGAAGTTAGAAATACAAACTCTTAGGCCCCTCTTCAGATTCACTGAATCTGAAACTCTGGGGAATGGCCCAGCAGTGTGTTATAATAAGCCTTCTAGGTGGCTTTGAGGCACGCTAAAATTGAAGAATCACTGATCTAGCCTGACAGCCTCATGGTGAGAATCAGTAAGTATTTATTAAGTACCTATTATGTGCCAAGTGCTTCCACTTATGTTATCTGACATCTTTGCAGCCAATGCACAGAGTAGGGGTGAGAGCACAGGATATTTGTGGCATGGCCAGCAAGACAGTTTAACAGGAGCAAGGCTGTGAAAGAGCAAGGAGGGGGTGCCCAGTTAAATTTTCTGGAGAGGCCATCAAGCAGCAGCTTGGGGGTTAGGGAGACCTTGCACGACAAACGAAAGGTTCTTGCCGTGGATCAGAGGGTAGATGCCCAGTGGCTCCTTAGGGAGTTGAAGAAACTACTGGTGTTTATTTTATCTCTGAAGATATATGTTTACTGATATTTATTATATAGATTGACAAAGATGTCTTTATTTGATCTCCACCTCAGATGGTCACATATTCTACACTTGCAAAATCTTGAGGTAGGAAGGGACATTCTGCCCTTCCAAGGGACTGGCAGTGGTGGCTCCCTCACTCTTCATTCATTTTTAGCCCATTGTGCGCTGCTGTTGTTTTCCGGTGCCTGGTTAAGTGGATTTATTGATTATATTACCAGCTTTTAACTAAATGAACCATCACAATGGATATGTGGCTTTAAAAGAGTCCTGCAAAGAAACCTCTGATTGAACACTATACTAATTATAGTGAGCCCAAGTGAGCACAGAAAATGGCTAAACTAATATTTCTCTGACTCCTAGCGCAAGTTCATTGTTGGCCATGTTTTGAGGTAAAATCAATGAGGATCTAATTAGATTTGACATAGCCAATTAAATTACTTTTGCTAAAAAAGAAATTAGGAACGTGGGTTTTTTTCTTACATATATGCATATGAGCATTTCTGTAAAAAATGTTTTCTTTACTGTTTATACACTAAAATGTAAACATTTAAATAGTGTTTATGCCACATTATGTATTTTAACATCTTTTGTGTACAGAAGTATATATATTTATATAATTTAAGTAAATATACAAATTAAGTGAATGTACAAATATTATGCTGTGCCTAAATTTTTCTTAATAATAGGGGTATAAATTTGGAGAATACTGCCATAGGCATTGGGGAGCCATAGATGGGTTTTAACAAGGTCAGATTTGCATTTTTGAAATATCTCTGATTTCATTTTGGAGGGTAGATGGGAACAAGGCAAAGAAACTAGTGGTTTGGGTAAGTTTTAAGGGCTTAAGCTAAGTTATGGTAGCCCTCCTTTGGCTACCATAACAAAATTCCACAGCCTAGATGGCTTAAACAACAGAAATTTATTTTCTCACAATTGTGGATATTGAAAGTCCAAGATCAAGGTGCCTGCAGGGTTGACGTCTGGTGAGAACAGACAGTTGCCTTCTTGCTGTGTGCTCACATGGACTTTTCTTGGTGTGTACAAACGTAGAGAGATTGAGCGAACTGTCTCCTGTTGCTTCTTATATGGACAATAATCCTATTAGATCAGGGTCCCACCCTTATAACCTCAACTAACCTTATTACTTCTTTAGAGACCTCATCTCCAAATATAGCCACGATCAGGATTAGGGCTTTCACATGTGAATTTTGGGAGGACACAAACATCGGGTACGTAACACTAAGACTATGACAAAATGACATAAGGGATGGGAATGAGGAGAGAGATTTAGGACTAGAATTTACAGAATTTGTTGATCAATTAATTGTATAGGGAGAGGGAGAAATGTATATCTACTCATATATGTTTACTTTTATAAACAAAATTTGTGTGATTTGTTTAAAGCAGTGTGATCTTTGGTAGGTCACTTTACTTCTATGAATAGATAATATCCTTGACTGCAGGTCCTCACTGGCATGTTGTGGGGGAACTACATGGTGTTAACATAATATTGTGCCAGGTACATAGTAGGGATGCAGTAAATGATAGGTTCCTTCCCTCTTCTGCTCTTGATCCACTGATCCACATGCAAAGGGTGACTGGGCCCCTCCCAAGGGTTCCCAGCTGTGGTTCTAGGTGTGCTGGAACAGCATTCAGGGACTCACTAACACAGCATGAAGTGTTGATTTAAATTTCTCTAGCCCATTTGATCTCTCCCAGCAAGTTTCAGAAAGTCATTGTCAGAGTGGAGAGGGAAGAGAAGATTATGAGCACCATTGAGCAGGGCCATTCACAAAAGGAGTTTCTGTCATCTTTGGGGGATGTTGGATGATGAAGGCATTGGTAGTACCTTGTTCTCTGGGGTCCTTCCCTTACATAGGTTCCTGAGAGCCCACTCTGTATCCTGGCAGGTTAATTATTATGGATCAGAGAATCTTAGTGGGAAGGAGGGGGTAACGGGGGAATCTTATTAATAGAGAGTGAGAGCACACAAGTTGTAAAGGGAGGGAGACTTGAAAGCTCCACAGCAACAAAACTGACTAGAGGCCACTTATTGCTGGGTGCTGGTTGCCAAGCAACCCCTGGAGACCTGCGGAAGAAAAGAGGGAGAGAGGGCCTTTCACTACCTCTATGTGGGGTCCATTGCAGGGACTGCTGTGTCTGGTGCTGGTCAAGGGAAGAATCTGGGGACCTGTGGGAGGACAAAGCTGACCTACAATTTTGGAGTTCTGGTTCTATTCCTGGATCTGCCTTGCAATTATTACGTGCTATGAAGTAACCCTTACTATCTCCCAACTATCAAATGGAAAAGGTAATTCTTGCTTTTTTTGCCTTGTGGGTTGTTGTGAAGATCAAGTGAATAAATGGAAAGGAAATTCCAAGGAGATCCATGAAGCCTTGAGTAGATCAGAAGGACTATGCATATTGTCAGCCATGTGAATTATTGTTATATGTGCTTTAAATCATTCTTTGTGTCTTTCATACCTTCCCTCTGACATAGGGAGGTAATTATCTCCTTAAAGAAAGGGTGAAGTTGAGGCCAGAGATGTCAAGTAGCTTCTGCGGAGCCAGGCAGTGAACTTTGTTCTTTCAGCAGACACTTATCTGGTGCTCACTCTGTGCTAGGCATTGTGCTAGCTGTGGGGAAACACCCTTCCTGCTCTCGTGGAGTGTACACTCTAGTAGGAGAGATAGACAGACACTAAGCACATGAATAAAAAATATTTAACTTTATCTGTGGTAAGAGCCCTGAAGGAAAATGATAGACTTGTTTCAAACCCAGTCCCTAGGACTCAGAGCTCAGGAATCACTGTTCTGTGACTTAGGTCTCATCCCCCAGCTTGGATCTGGGGTTCTCAGGCTCAACTCTATTCCCAATGTAAAAGGCTAGGTTAACTGATGACCTTGCCCACACCAGCTCACCCCAGGCCTCGTCCCTGTCAGGGGACATGGTGGCAGGCATCTCCATTATGGAAAGATAGAATATTTTCCTTCCCATTTCCACCAGTGAGGCTTTTTTGGTGACTTGCACGTCAAGCAGTGTGTCATATTTCTGAGGTTACTGGTTTAAAGACAGGAATGGACTGGCAGGTCTGTCCAGCATTCTCCTATTGAGGGTTCAAGAACTCTGTGTTTTGTAAAGGATTTATAGGCCGCTGCCTTTACTCCTGGGCATGTCCTGGCTTTACTGTTCTCCTTCCTCTTTCTTTCTCTTAGCTCCCTGCTCTGAAGCCCTCCATTATTTTATTTGGGGTTTTGTTTTTTTTTGTGATGATTTTTTTCAAATAATATGTAGAAAGCATTAATATAGGTGCCTGGCACAGAGTAAACACTCAACAAATGGTAATTTTTATTAAGATTCTAGGAAGATCAAGAAATGATACTCCTATTCTTCCCCTCCTAAGTTTGGAATCAGCTGAGAGATAAATGCGGGAGTCAGAGAGATGGGGAGTAATATGACAGCCTTATTACTGGTAAAAGCTAGGATAAAGCACAGGGCTCAAGTCTTCCAGGAAGTAGCTCTTGCTAATACTTCACTTTGGAGTCAGATAGACACACAAATCCAATCACAGGCCTACACGAGTCGCTGGCTGCAATTAGCCCAAACAGTATGCAGCCAAGGTCAAAGTCCATGTGACCCAGATTTGCTAATTGAAGGCCAAAGCATCCTATCAAGGTCTGCAGTAGAAGTTTCTTTCTCCAGGAAGTCTTCCTCATGGAGGGGGAGAAGTGGATTCATCCTCCAATAACTCCTTTTATAATTAAAGAGACAGATATAAGTAAGCATGGACTCCAAAGGGAGGTTAAGCAGAATGATGAAAGCTGGGAAAAATAGAAGAAGTCTCAAAAGATTTCCTGGGAATTTTTAGTTCCACAGTGATGAGACTGACTTCCTCTGTAAACAGGAGCTGAGAACCAGATCAGGTGAGATAGGGCTGTTGGGCCGTCAGCTGGGTTCACTGACTAGTCAACTACCTTATTCCCACATGCAGTCTCTATGAAATTTTAGGTCACCACATGACTTTGGAGTCACTCCTAATATTAAAACTAGCAAAGAGTAAACCAGGGAATGTCAAAGACTTATAATTTAGGAATAGTGATATAGAAGTACAATAAAATATAATGGAGCTTAGGAATGTGGAGAGATAATCATACCAGAAACCTAGACATAGGAAGATTGTGGCTCCTGAGCAGTCATTTCACAAACATTTACTATGCTGGACATTGGGAACAGAGAGATTAATATGAATATGACACATTCTCTACTCTTTAGGAACTAGTGAGACTGAATTTACCTCTAACTCCAAGAGTGAAATAGTATGACTACATAGTTCTCTTGTTTTGGTTAACAGAAGCAAATTAGGACATTATGGGAAACTGACTTTTCCCTTGGTTTTAAGAATTTATAATAATGGATTATTATATGAGATTGGGTAGCTGTCTAATGGGCATCTGTATTAGTTTCCTATTGCTGCTCTTACAAATCACCACAAACTCAGTGCCTTAAAATGACACATATTATCTTACAGTTCTGGAGGTCAGAGTTCAAAATGGGTCTCTGTGGGCCAAAATCAGGATGTTCACAGGTCTGCATTCCTTCTGGAGACTCTAGGAGAAAGTCTGTTACTTGCCTTTTCCAGCTTTCAGAGGTCTCCTGCATTCCTTTACTTCCATCTTCAAAGCTAGAGAGATGACATTTTCCAGCCTCTCTCTTTCTGACCTTCTTGCCTTTCTTTCATATTACCCTTATGGTTGCCTTGAGCTCACATGAATAATCCAGGATAATCTTCCCATCTCAAAACCTTAATTTAGTCACATTTGCAAAGTCCCTTTTGCCATGCAAGTAATGTATTCACAGGTTCTGGTGATTAAGATATTGATATCTTTAGCAGAGCCATTTTTCTATCACAGCATTTATTAATAACATAGAAAAGATATAATATAAATTTTCTCTATCCTTCAAGTCTCTAACTCCAGTTCTCTCCTCTAGTGAGAGCCCCCTGTGCTACCTGGTTGAAAAAGATACTGTCTATGTCTTGGGCTCACACTGCCAGCTGAGAATACCTGTACCTTGTTAGGTGCCAATGAGCCTGTGAATTTAGAGCTCATCACAGAGGCTGAGGTCCAGAGATGGGACTTTACTAAGAGCTCACTGTGAGGTCTCCTAACACATTCCAGTACTTTCCCTGCCACCTTCCAGAAGGTGAAATCTGGCCACCTGAACATAAGCTGGGTCTCTCTATAGAGGGACTAGTGGGCAGCACCGAAGAGGCTGGAAGCTGACCAGGGACACTGGGGCTCTGACAGGTCCCTGTGTTCCAGGAAAATGGAGACAGTCCTAAGCACAATGTCCCACATTCAGCTTTTATGATAATCAGAATTGATTTTTCTCGGCAGCAAGTTTCCTGGTGTGGCTGCAGAGATATGTTGACACTTTCATCTCTCCAAAGTCTGTGGGAGGCAGCTGCTGGAGGGGCTTTAATCTGATCTCTAAAATCACAACAAAGACTATGGGAAACCAAATCAGAATTGCAGGCAGAGTCTGCCTTTGTAATTTGCAAATAAATTAACCAGTAATCCCCACTGGCTATTCAAGGGGCCTCTACTCTTTGGGCTCACAAACCCTTTCCTTTCATCCAAATCGGTGTGGGAGAAAAGGAAATAACCTACAAGCCATTTGCAGATTTATTAATTCAATAAACATGTGTCATGTACCTATTTTGTGCCAGACATTGTCATAAGAAGGCAAATAAACAGCTGCGATACCATATAAATGACACAGTAAAGGGATGAAGAAAAGTGCTGTAGGAACACAGGGAAAGGAGCTGCTACCTCTGCCTGGGAAAGTTATTTTAGGCTTCACAAAGGAGGGGACATTTGATCTGGGCCTGTGCAGATAAATAAGAGTTTTTCAGATTAAATTAAGGGTGATCTCTACAAGCAGAAGAAAAAGAAAAAGACATTTGAAAAAGGCTTGATTGCTTTCAAAGATCCATTTTGTGCCTGACTGTGGTAGGTTGTGCAGGGATTGGTCAGACTCAGGGACACTCAATGTAGTAAGAGATATATAACATGTACACAAAGCTAGATGATGCTACAGATGTGAATGATGCCTTGAGAGAGGTACAGAAAGTTTTAAGGGAGTACAGAGAGGAAGTGCTCCCTCTCAGCCTGAGAGCGTGTCAGGGAGGGCTACATGGAGGAGGTGGCCTTCTGGTAATAAGGGCTCTAGCCCTGTCCACTGTGGCTCAGTTGGTTGGGCATCATACTGCAAAGCAAAAGGTCTCCAGTTCGATTCCCAGTCAGGACACATGCCTGGGTTGCAGGTTTGGTGTTCGGTCACTGTGCTTGCGAGAGGCAACCAATCGATGTTTCTCACATAGATGTTTCTCTCCCTTTCTTTCTCCCTCCTTTCCCCTATCTCTAAAAAGAAATAATAAATAAAATCTTAAAGAAAAAACAGGTGGCCCTAGTCAATAATAATATCCACAAAGGCAGAGCTATCTGTCTCCTCTACCTAGCTCTGTGGTCCAAGCTGACCTCTGTTTTTGACTCAGTGACAGTGTTCTGACATCCCCTGAAATGATTTATTGTTTAGGAAGCAGTACAGCAGTGCTTAGGAGCAAGCCTTTGGAGGGAGCCAGAGCTGTGCTCCAAACCCATTTCTGTCACTATCATCTTGTTTGAGGCTGGTTAACTTTCTATGCTTCACTTTCTTTTTTCTAAAATAAGGATAAAGGTAGCAACAAGCACATAGTGGCTTTGAGAGAATAAAATATGATAATATTTAGCCTAGTGCCTGGTATTTAGTAAGTGATCACTAATTGGTAGTCTTTATTATTATTAACTCTATTACTCTCAAGGGTTGATTTGTGGCATCCAAGAGTCTGGGTGTGATCTGAGCTAGACTTTGCATCCTTTTTAGGAGTTGATGCACATCCATCTGAATTCTTTCTCTGAGTCCTGAGTTGAATCTGCAATGGTTGGTGGCAGAGTCCTGTCCTCATAGCACATGCAATTTAGCTGGGGAGATAAAAACAATTCAGAAAGTCATAAAGAGCTAAAATGTGTAGTGCTGAGTGAATACAGTGGAAGTTTAAAAGAAAGAGTTCAGTATTGGGTAAAGTGGGTGAGAAAGGCCTCTGGGAGGGAGGTGGGGCCATTGCGGGATGGGGAAGGGAGGAGGGTGTAATAGAGACATTCCAAGCCAGGAGGGTTGACATGAGCCAAGGTGGAGGCAGACATTAAGGAAGGAGATGAGTTGTATACTTTGTGTGGTTGTGTTCCTGTGAGGTGTCTGGATTCCTCCCATTACTTCTGGTCATAGCTCCTGCCTCTGCATGTAACATGTGCTGTAGCCATTCTGGCCACACCAAACTTCTGTACGTTTGTTTGTTTATTCATTCATTCAGCCATATTTACATTGTATGCACCAAGCATTGTTCTAGGTGCTACAGATACAGCAGGGAAAGCAACAGACAAAATCTCCTATCCCATATTCCCCTAGACCAGCAATAAATAAGTAAAATACAAGTATACAGTGTGTTCTATGGTGATAAGTGCTTGGGAAAAAAATATAGCAGGATATTGACGATAGGAAGTGAGGGGTGTCTATAAATTTAATCAGGGTAGTCAGAGAACTTTTAAGTCCAGTCCTGAAGAAGGTATGGGGTATTTGAAAAAAGAGTATCCCAGGCAGAAGGAACAGCAAGTGCAGAAGCCCTGAGGCAGGGGTATGCCTGGCACAATCCAGGAAGAGGAGGCCAGTGCAGCTGCAGCCAGGAGACAGCAGTCAGAGATAAGGCTAGAGCATTAGTTGGAGGACCAGATTGTGCAGGGCCTTGGAGGCCTTTGTAAAGGTTTTGGGTTTATTTTTTTTTAACTGTTTTATTGAGGTAAAATTTTAAAACTTAGTATTTAATGTAGTTGATGGGTTTGGATATATGCAAATGTCTGTGAAACCATCACCACAATCAAGATAATAAGTATATTCATCACCTTCAAAAGTTTCCTTGTGTTCCCCCGACCTTTTCAGTGGTAAAAATCACTTACATGAGATTTACCTTTTTATCAAATTTTTAAGTGCACAATACAGTATTGTTAACTATAGGCACTATATTGTATAGCAGATCTCTACAGCTTATAACCATTGTTTTATCTCTGCTTCTGTGAGTTTGACTATTTTAGATATTTCACTTAATAAAAGTAGTGCTCTTCTGTTATTGGCTTATTTCACTTAGCATAATGTCCTCCAGGTTCACCCATAGTAGTTTTGTAAATGTTACAACTTCCTTCTTTTTAAAAGCTGAATAATATTCCGTTGTATGTACGTACCACATTTTCTTTATCCATTCATCTATCAATGGACATTTGTGTTGTTTCTGTATCCTGGCTCTTGTGAATAATGCTGCAATGAACGTAGGATGGCAGAAATCTCTCTGAAACCTGATTTCAGTTCTTCTGGGTACACACCCAGAAGTGAGATGTCTGGATAATATAGTATTTCTCTCAAAGGACTTAAATAGACATTTCTCCAAAGACATATAAATGGCCAGCAGGTATATTAGTCCCCTCTTATCCATTAGAGATACAGGCTAAGACCCCCAGTGGATGCCTGATAGTACTGAATTACATAAATACTATGGGATTTTTTTTTCCTATACACACATACCTATGATAAAGTGTAATTTATAAATTAGGCATACTAAGGAATTAACAATGATATCTAATAATAAAATAGAACAATTATAAAAGTATACTGTAATAAGAGTTATGTGGATGTGATGTCTCTCTCTCTCTCTTTCTCTCTTTCTTTCTCTGATAACCAAGGCACCTACTAAGTGACTAATGGGTGGGCAATGTATACAGACTGTATATGCTGGACAATGGAATGGTTCATGTCCTATATAGGAGGGAGAGGGATGGCACAAGATTTTCATCATGCTACTTTATCATGCTACCCAGAGTGGCATGCAATTTAAAACTTATAAATTGTTTATTTCTGGAATTTTCCATTTAATATTTTCAGACTGCAGTTTACCACAGGTAACTAAAACTGTGGATAAGCAGGAGCCACTGTACATATGAAGAACGCTCAGCACCACTAATTATCAAGTAAATGCAAATAAAAAACACAAGATATCACTTCACACATTTTAGAGTAGTTATTATTTAAAAAAGCAAAAGACAACTGTTGGTAAGGATGTGGAGAAATTGGGACCCTTGTACATTATTGGTGGGAATGTAAAATGCTGCAACCATTGTGGAAAACTGTGTGGAGTTTCCTAAAACAAATCTTAAATGTTTTGGGTTTTACTCAGAATGAGATGGAAGGGTTTTAAGCAGTGGAGTTACATCATCTGACTTACATTTTTTTTTAATACTCACCTGAGGATATGTTTATTGATTTTAGGAAAAGAGGAAAGGGGTGGGGAAAGAGAGAGAGAAAGAGAGAAACATTGATTTGAAAGAGAAACATCAATTAGTTGCCTCCCATGCATCCCCTGACCAGAATCAAATTCACAACCTAGGTGTATACCCTCACTGAAAATTGAACCCGCAGTCTTTTTGGTGTACAGAACAGCACTTCAACCAACTGAGCCACCTGGCCAGGGCTGACTTATATTTTTAAAATAAACTTTATTTTTAGATAATTTTAGTTTTACAGAAAATTTGCAGTGATAGTACACAATTCCCATATATCCTTTACCCAGTTTTCTTAACATTAACATCTTATATAACCATGGTGCATTTGTCAAAACTAAGAAATTAAAGTTCTGGTTGGGTGGTTTAGTTGATTGGAGCATCATCCCTTGCACCAAAAGTTTGCAGGTTTTATCCCCAGTCAGGGCACATGCCTGGGCTGCGGGTTCAACCCCAAGTTGGAGTGTGTGCGGGGGGCAACTGGTGGGTGTTTCTCTCTCACATTGATGTTTTGCTTTCTCTCTCTCTCTCTGAAATCAATAAACATACCTTTGGGTGAGGATTAAAAAAACAAACTAAGACATTAAAATTGGTACATTATTATTAACTAACTATAGACTTCATTCAGATTCACTAGTTTTTCAACAAATGTCCTTTTACAGTTCCAGAGTCCAATCCATGTTGCATTTTAAAAACATATTTTGAAAATTGAGATATAATTCATATATCATGACATTCTCCCTTTTAAAGTATACAGTTGAGTCATTTTTAGTATTCACAAAATTGTGCAACCATCACTACTGATTCCAGAACATTTTGGTGACCAACCTACACTTTAATATTTAACAGGATTGCTTGAGGCAGGGTTATGCCTGTGTCAGGAATAAATTATAAATAGGCAAAGGACAGAAGCAGGAGAGATCAGTTAGGATTTGTAATGATCTAGGCAGGGAATGATGGTGACTTGAAGTAGGGTGGAACTAGTAGTTGTAGTGAAAGTGGTCAGATTCTGTAAATATGTTGAAAATATTGCTGGAAGGATTTACTGATGAATTAGATATAGGGAGAGAAGGACGGGAAGGCGTCAAGGTGCTGAGGGTTTGGGCTGAATGACTGGAAAGTTGAAGATGCCTTTGACCAGAATAGGGATGATACTGTAGGGAGAGCAGGATTTGGGGAGACAATTGGGAACTGAGTTTTGCTTATGTTACATTTCAGATGTTTGCTAGATGGACAAGTAGATAGAACTATAGAATAGACTGTTGGATAAATGAGTTTGTAGTCAGGCCCTGACTAGAGCTATAAATTAGCAAGTCATCAGCATTTAGGTGGTATTTAAAACCATGAAGTCAAATAAGATCAACAACAGAGAGTGAAGATAGAAGAAAAGTTCTAAGGACCAAGCCCAGAGATATTCCAACACTAAGATGTTGGGAAGATAATGAAAAATCAGCAAAAGAGACTGAAAAGGGAAAGTGTAGTGTCTTTGCAGCCAAATATAGTTGGAGCTTTACAGAGGAAGGAGATTTCAGCTGTAATAAATGCTACTGATAGGTTGTGAATATGAGGACTGAGAGCTGACCACTGAATTCACCAACTTAGAGTTTATTGGTGACCCATTTTGATAGAGTAGTAAAGATGAAAGCCTAATAAGAGTGGGAGAAGAAAATTGAAGACACCAACTGCACGTGGCATTTTCAAAAATTTTTGGTCTTAGGAAAAGGAGGCAAATGGGTGGTAGCTGAAGGTGAAGGGGAAAGTGAGTCAAAAGAGGGTTTTTTAAAAATTTGTTTTGGGTTTTAAAATGGGAGGAGTAGCAGCCTGTTTCTGTGCTAGTGGAACAATCCAATGAAGGTCAACAAACCAACAACAAAGAAACAAGAACACAAAACTGATGCTATAGGAGAAAGAGGAGAATTGCTGGACAATATCCTTGAGTTGGCAAGAGGGGATGGGATCATGAGCACAGACTGTGCATCCACGTTAACAGGGGAGAGAGCAGAGGGAATGGGCACAGGTGTGGCTAGGGGCTATATATGCGAGCGGGAATTCCTTAGATACACTTTTCTGATGAAGTAGGAAGCAAGGTCCTCATTTGAGAGTCAGAATGGGCGAGGAATTGTGAATGTTGTCTAGGAAGGTGGGAGAGTGAATAGATTAGGGAAATGTAATCTGATTGCTGATTAAGGTTCTGCTTGAAATTAGTGATCATAAATTTATATTCATAAATTCGTGAATCTGAAGCAAGGTTGTGTGTTTTTCTCTAACCATGTTTTGGTCTGTAGATACAGTCATAGAATAAGCAGAGAATTGGCTTTAGTGGGTGTTGTTTTGCCGAGTGACTGTTATAAAGCAAAGGAGAGCCTAGGGAGTCAGGGTGTGGGCAGGGAAGCCACTGTCATAATTGACCACAGAATTCAGGCTGGGCAGAGAGGGAGGTGAGGATGCAAGCAGGATGCAAGTGAAAAGATGGTAGAGGTTGAAGACTGTTAAGCTGGGAATCTAGGAGTGAGCAGGAAAGATCACAGTGATCTTGAAATTAGTATTGATAATGAGAAGGTACAGAATATGATTGTGAGAGTGAGTAGCTGAGGCAGGGTTAGCGATCAACATGACTGGAGGAGACGAGTTTGGGGAAATGAGAGTCCAAGATGTTGGAAGGCTTATCTGTGTGGATTTTGAATCACCAAGAACTATGGAGAGAGTGACAGTCAACCAGGAGCTGCTCAGTCACTGGTCAGTAGAGAGATAAGTGGGTGGCATAATCTCATGATGTGAGATTCAAAGCTGGAGATTTTTTTTTTTAATCCTCACCCAAGAACATGCCTATTGATTTTAGACATCCGGGAAGGGAGGGAGAGAAACACCAGTGTGAGAGAGAAACATCAATTGGCTGCCACCTGCATGTGTGCCAACTGGGGACCAAACTCGGAACCCTAGGCATGTGCCCCAACAGAGAATCAAACCCACAATTTTTTGGTTCACGGAATGACGCTCCAACCACCTGAGAGGTGTTTTATTTTTTGAAGGAGGAAGCAGAATGGTTTTGAAGCAGGGATGAGAGGCAGCATGTTTCCCACCTCCTGGCCCAGTGATTCAAAGGTGGTGAGAGAGGAAGCAGTCATCACTTTGGGACTTTAGGGCATGCCGTGTCCTCAGGGAGAGTCAGGTTTGACTAACAGCAAGATGAAGAAGACATCCAGAAGAGAGGCTGAGGAAAAAGAGATTTTTCTGATGATTGACTGAATTTCAGAAGGCTCAGGGAAAGCTTTCTCTGAGGAGGGTAGGAGATGAAGTTAGAAGAAATGATGTGTAGAGTCCAGGGATGGTCTGGCAGACTTGGGCTTCTTGCCATGACTGACACAGAGGGATAAAAGGTGCAAAATATGCAAATAGATGGCCCCATGACAGGCAGTTGTGTACGGGGTGTGGGAGGAGGGGCAAGAGATATGAGTTTTCTTGATCCCTGCCTTTAGAGGCCCAGAGGCTGGTGAAGGTGAATGCCTGGTGACCCTCTCCATTTCCCATATTAATAATTATTATGGCAACTACGATTTATGTAAAATATCCTCTCCTGTAAAATAGGGCTGATAATACCTCCTAAAGGGTTGGTGTAAGCTGACAGTGGCACTGGCTAATACCAGCACTGTGCTCAGAGCCAGGAGCTGTTATGGTCCCTCTTTTACAGGTAAGTAAACTGGGGTCAAGAGAAGTTAGATGACTTCCTCAGGTTCACTCAAATAGCAAGAGTCAGAGTCCAGATTTGAACCGAGATCAAGCTGACTTCAAAACTCACATATGCCCCCTGTCCTGTACCTCTCCCCTCCTTTTTATATCATCACATAGGTAAGGACTTGGGTGCTTTGAAAGCATGCAGCAGATGGTGAAAATGTTAAGGGTTATAATTTATTGGGCAGCACTCGATGTTGTATAGGCGCTTTATGTGCTCTTTTTTGGTAATCATCACAACTATTCTGCACAGAAAAGGTGAGGAAACTTTGACTAAGTTAAGGAACTTGGCCAAATCTTACCAAGACCTGTAAATAGCACAGCTGGGATTCACAATTAGCGCTTTCTGCCACCAGAGCCTGTGTTCTTTTCATACCCAGCTGCCTCCCCACTCTTCCCACTGCCCTGTCATGCACTAGGGACCTCGCAGGTGGTTGAAAGTGAGAGTTCGTGTCATAGCTGAAATTTGGAGCCTCCAAGCAAACACTTTTAGCAAGGGATGGGTATCTGTTGCAAACTGTCTCCTGTTTGCTTTCCAGCTCCTCTCCCTTTCTACCAGCCCTCTTCTGTCCACCCCACTACTACTTCCCAAATGATTCTAATGGGCATCCAAAGTTGTCCAACACTGATTTGTAAACTAAGTGGCTTGGCTTTAAATGTAGTGGTCTGCAAGGAGTTGCTGCACGTCCTGGCAGTGTGAGGGGAGGGGTAGGAGCTTGATTAGTTCGGCTGTGGTATAAGTAGAAGAAACACATGTGACAAGTAACAGTGTTTCTGAACCTCAGTTTCCTCAGCTGTAAAATAGGAATAATATTTATGGCTACTTCTTTGTAGTGCTGCAAAGATGAAAGGAGACACTATAAGGAGAGGACCTAGCATGGTGCCTGTAACTTACTAGATGCTCAATGCATTTGCTTAAAGTTACACAGTGAGTGGTAGAACTGGATACGTTCATGAGTGCTCTTTTGTGCCACACTGTTGTGACTACTTTTGGTTATGACCGCTTTTCAGATTGTGAGCTGTGGCATTTAGAAGGTAGAGAAATTAGACACGACTCATGGCCCTTTTCCTCCATTTTCAGTGTGTAGAGAGAGCAGCAGTACTCTGCCCCTGAAGATGCCCAGTTGCCCTCCAAGATGAGAGATTCTGTTAGCTTACTTGGATCCTGTCTGATGTGTTGTTAAGGGCAGGGATAGGAGTAAGAGGAGGCCATTCAACTGAAGATTTATAATTCCTTCCTTCTGCAAATTCTCCCTTCCCCCACCCCACTGCCCAATACCTTGGGTTGCCAGGTGACAGCTGGAAACTCTTATCCTCTCTGTTCTCCTGTGCTTCTCACCTTCCTCTGTGAAGTCTGTCAACTTTGTGCTAATGATGGCAGAGGCTCTGAGCTCAGGGTAGAGGAGAGGGGAAATGATGCAAGGTCAAGTCCAAGGGAATGTCTATGCTCCCTGTCCTGAGCATCCAGCTCAAAACTGAAGGTCCTCCTTTATTCCTCTCAGCTCTTGTCCTGCTCATCCCATAAGAACTATCGATTCTATCTCCCAAATGTATCATGAATGCATTCACTCCTCAGTTCTATTCCACAGAATTTATACAGGGCTGGCTGTGAACCTCGCTCTTCCTTCTACCCCTTTTCTGCCTCAGATTCCTATTGTCTTCCCCCCTTAGACTGCAGCAGCAGCTCGAATGAATCTCCGTGCCCTCAGTCTGTTTCCTCCATATGCTCTCAGGTGCTGTCACTCATTGCTTACAATCCAGGGAGGACTGATCCTTGATACTAATAAATTCCTTTGCCAGGCGCTCTGGGCCCTTTCTTGCTTTCCCAGGCCTGTCTTCAGTCACTTACCCTTCGATCAGTCTATGCTCCACCCATGTGTTCTCCAAACCCCCAGTCTAAACGCAAGATGCACAAAAACAAGCAAGCAAATAAACAAACCCAAAAGGGCAAAACTTTATTTTTTAGAACAGTTATAGGTTTATACAAAAATTGCAAAGAAGGTACAGAGTTCCCTTTTACACCATACCCATTTTTGCCAATTATTATCATTTTACATTAGTACATTTGTTCTAATTAACCAATATTGATACATTATTATTAACCAAAGTCCATAATTTATTCAAATTCCTTAGTTTTTACCTAATATTCCTTTTCTGTTCCAGGATTTTACCCAGGGTACCACATTACATTTAATTGTCATGGTTGTGAGAATAAGGGTGCTCTTTTTTGCTTCCTGCTTTCCCTTCTCCCTAAGAATTACCCCTCCTCCTATTTCCCACCAGTGAACTTCAACTTGAATTTAAACACTCAGTTCAAGTATAACCTTCTCTGGGAAACCTTTGCTGACCCATCTCTCCTCTAGCCTGGGTTAACGGCTCCTCCTTTACTTCCCACACCTACCAGCTGTATTGAACTATCTAGACCGTGTCTGTCTTTCTCCCAGGCTGCAAGCTCCCTGAGGAGCTTGATTCATGTGTACAGCTCAGGGCCTGGCTGAGAGTAAGCATTCAGCAGGGATTGGCAAAATGAAAGAGAGTGCTCAGGCTGTGGCTTCCTACCTCTTAAGGTCAAGGCTAGCTATTCTACCTGTACTTGGAATATGACCTTTTTCTCAGGCCCAGATCACATTTTGCTTCTCTCAGGAATCTCCTCTGACCAGTTCTGCTGCTCAGTGGCTGGGATGTGTGAGGCTCCCAAGGGTGTCCAAACCATGACCAGCAGGCCGCACGTGGCCCAGGATGGCTATGAATGCGGCCCAACACAAAATCGTAAATTTACTTAGAACATTATGAGATTTTTTTGTGATTACATGTCACCGTGTAAATATTTAATGTGTGGCCCAAGACAACTCTTCTTCTTCCAGCGTGGCCCAGGGATGCCAAAAGGCTGGACACCGCTGGATGCCATCAAACTCTGCAGAGAGGACATGCTGCTTCCTTACCTGCTTTCCTCTCAGCCATGTGGACACCGGGCCAGTCAGATCATCAGATACGTTCTTGATTTCATTTGATCCTGAAAGGAAGTCTTGTCATCCTCCTTATACACATGAGGACACTGAGGCCCAGAGAGGTGAAGTGTTTATACTTTACCAGAGGTCACATGGCTAGTAAAAGGGTTAAGTGGGGATTGAACCCAGGCTTTTGTGACCCCCTCTTAAGCCTGGGCTCTTACCTCTGGACAACACTGTTTCTACATGTAAAAAGGGAGGCTTAATACTGAACAACAATTAAGGGTCATCCTGGAGCCAATGAAGTACATCCCAGCTTCATCCACAGGGACTGTTTTAAAATAAGGCCCCAGGCTGAACCAACAGCACCATAAATTGGCTAAGACCTTCAGTTTCCTCAGGCAGGACTTGAAGGAAAAGATAAGGGCAGTAAGAGAGAACAGAAAGAGTGCATAGAGACAATCAGAGGTGATTTTAAGGTTGGACATTGTAAGGACAGAAAATGCCCTCTCAGAATACTGTCCTCCCCCACTGCTATGTTGCTGTGTCAACTGACAGAGCCCAAAGGCTGGCCTGCAAATTTACCACCAGCTGAGGCATAATTAGCCCTTTAATTTCCTTCTAGCGGAAGTTTGCTCAGGCAGTTACCAGACCTCCTTTTTGGGCTCCTCCCTCCTTGCACTTTCCTACACCTCCAGCTCCTCTGGGAGTCTGAGGCCTGTCCTGGGTGTGGCATCAGGGGAAGAATGCAGTTATCGAGGGCAAGCTGTATGTTGAATAAACATGACTAATGGTTATACAGAGCATTACAGCTGTCCAAGCACTGCCACAACACTTATCTCATTTTACCCTCCCAACAATACCCAGAAAAGGATATTATTATGAACTCCATTTTGCAGCTAATGAATCAGCTCAGAAAGTCAGGTGCCAGGTCACATGCCAGGAAGTGGCAGAGCTTGATCTTGAACTCAGATTTGCTTGATCCCAAATTCACACTCTTTACAATTGCCCTTCAACAGTACCCACTTATTAAATGCTTATAGTGTTTAGTTTATGACATGTAAGTGCTGAAGGAACACTAAAATTAAGGGAATGAGAAGAATGAGGATTTTAAGAGGTTTCTCAGAGGAAGTAATCTTAACTCTTGAGGTGGGAACAGAAGTGGATGCCAAAGTATAGAATTTTTAAAAAAATATATATTTGTCTTGTTCCCAAAGGGATTTAAAGTGACAAAAGAATAGACAGAATGAGAGACTCCATCTTTTTTGTTTTTCAGTTTGGTTCTGTTGGGGGAAAGCCCCAAAAGTCTAAATTCAGGATTGATTCCAAAGAACTGACATGTCTTATTCAAATTCATAAGAGCTTTAATAGGAGAAACTTACAAACACAGGCAAAGCAGCTACTTGCTTCCAGTGGTGGTTGACTAGGAAAAAAAATC
The DNA here is from genome assembly GCF_021234165.1 of Pteronotus mesoamericanus. Taxonomy (NCBI): domain Eukaryota; kingdom Metazoa; phylum Chordata; class Mammalia; order Chiroptera; family Mormoopidae; genus Pteronotus; species Pteronotus mesoamericanus. The sequence goes on along the minus strand of NW_026555006.1, from coordinate 3,867,764 downwards.
TATCCCCTCCCAAGGAAAGGGTCTCTTTTTTATGTAGGGGGTTAATAGTAAATCCGTATAGTGAGTAGTCACTTGGACCATCAGAAAAAACAGTGCATTTATAAGTTAACAGATAACAGGTATCAGGCAGTTATCCACACTCGGTTCATTCACTAACCTCCTTCTTGGGGGCATGGCATTTAACTTTGGGTGGCATTAATGCTTTCTGGGTAGTCAGCCAAGCCTGAGGCTACAGAGAGTTAAACAGTCACAGGTTAAACAGAGAGTCCAGCATTGCCCAGATGCCTTTACTGCTGGAGCCATATTGCATCTCTGACTTTCCCAACAGGTTCTAACTCTAGCCTGATTTTTTTTCTCCAGGTATACTGCTCCAAATTTCCTCCTAGCAGTTCAGTCAATCCTAAAACAAAACGAAACCAAACCCTAAAAAGCAAAACTTGAAGAGTTTATAGTCTGGTGTAAGAGATAAACATTTTGGCAATTCATACAGTATTTCATTAGAGAAAGGATAGGATAGGAGTTAGGAAGGCTGTGAGGTTAGACTATTACAGATCTTTATCAGCTATATGACCTTATGTTACCAAACAAAAATGAGGTACAGCTGCCTGCCTCCACCCACAGACAAATTGCGGAGACAGGTTGGTGAGTAGAGAAAGAGGTCTTTATTAAAATGCCTGCAATTTGGGAAGATGGGGGACTCAGGGTCTTCCCGCACATCTTTTCTGCAGAACACAAACAAAACCCAGCCACTCCCAAAAAAGACCAAAGGCCAAAACAATGCCAGAATTCGTGCTCCATCCTTATCTTTCCCTTGGAGCCTGAGGCAGCTAAGCTCTCCTGCTTCAGGCTCCGCTCCTTGAGTCTGCAGTGTTGTCAGAGCTGCCATCAGCTACAAAAACTCATGGCTTCCAGGGCCAGAAAAGTCCCACAAACCCCAGCCTGCACCGCCATGAGGTGGGTCAAAGAGAGTGCACCTCTCCCTTCTTTCTGCTAATATCTCCCAGCCCAAACTTCCCACACTTGGGTGGGCCCTCCAACCAATTCTGACTTTATCCCAGGCTAGACTGACAGGTCTTTCTCTGGCACAACACTTCCCCCTGCCGCCATCTAGACTTTTAAGGTACGTGTGGCTGCATCCTCTGGTCTCACTCCCACACAGGGACCAGAACAGAGTAGAAAGGTTTTTGCCTTAGCCAAACACTTCACTAGCCTTGCACATGCTCAGTGCAATGACTTCCTCCTGTGGAGTCTGCTCTGGGGTGGGGAATCTGCTGTCAAGAGGTAACTTGGTTACTGGGGCAATGTGGTGCGGCCCCTGTGGCCCCGCCCCTCTGCTCCCGCTTGCACTACCCGCCCTGGATGGTTTTTGCTGGTTAGAAGTATTTAACCTCTGAGTTTCAGTAACTTCATCTGTAAAATGGGTATGATAATGGAACTTCTCTTAGAAAGTTGTAAGAATTAACACAGTGCTAGCTGCACTTTTAAGTCTCAGCAAATGGGGCGCCACTCATTACTTCTGACTGTGGGTATTGGGGGAAATGTGAATCATAGAGGAGGAATCATTTGAGCTGAATTATGCCTGGTAAGTAGTGACTGGTTCAGCAGTTGAGAGGTCAGGCTGTCCCAGGCAGAGACAACAGGATGGGGAAAGCACAGAGATTTTTGAGGGACACAATGTTTCGGACCTGGGAAATAGCCCAGAGTGGTAAGAACTTGGGGAGAAAGATTGGGAGGGATAGTGTGAGCTTCAGGCAGTGAATCTGTTAGGTTAGAAAACCAGGGCTAAGTGGAGTACCCCTGAAAAGCAGTATAGCACAGGGGTCAAACTCCTAGCCCCAGCATTTGCTAAATTGGGCAAGTACTTAACTTTTCTGCGCCTCAGTTTCTTTGTCCTACTCACCTCAAAGAGCTCGTTGTGAGGATTGACAAAGTAACACATGAAAAGCACTTGTCACAGTTCCTGGCAGTTAGTAAATACTCAATTCATGTTAGCAATTATTATTATTACTATTTGTCCTGATTTGTGAGAGCTACAAGTGGCAATAATAATCATCTAGTGTAATATCCCTTTTTAAAAATTGAAAACCCAAGGCCCAGAGTTGGGGGGGAGGGAGACAGGTATTCATAAGCTCTAAAGCAAGTTAGTGGTAGAATTAAATCATACCTAGGCCTCCAGACCCAGCCTACAACATGTGACTCCCTTAACTCTCATCAGGCTTCTCTCTCTTTCAGATGATTGTCCGCCTCTCCCTTGTAAATAAATTTCAAGGCCTTTGCTTTGTGGAGCTGAATGTTTGTCTTATTTTTAGAACAATCTGGCACCTGTATGCAAATGATCCTCAGGGAATTTGTCTGCTATGGTGACTTGGGCCAACTCCCAAAAGGAAGCAGCTATGAGACCAAAGAGAAAGCACAGCCCAGAGTAGGATGAAAGTCCTGGGCTATCTTTCTGGTTGTCCCAGAAGTCCTGGGAATTTCCTTCTATTCTCTCTCCTGCTCTGTATATATTAACTTTTGTGTCTCTGTTTGGAAATGAGTTTATAAGTAGATCCCTGGGCCAGGCTCCAAGCTGACATTTTGAAATGTCATGTCAGAAGGTGATGTGGAATCCAGGCCTGTGGACATTCATTTCAGCTATGGTGCTGGCTCCAATTTGGGTGAAATGTTTCTTACCATCAAGAAAATGGAATTAATGCGGGGAATTGGAGGGAGAAAGACAACTTTATCAGACAACCCAATTGTTCTGCCCTGCAGAGCTGAGGAGAATTGGACTCCAGGAGATGACTAAAAGGTAGGGAGAGCGAGGCCTCAAACTCTTCTCCCGAAGGCCAGCTTCCCTGACCCTTGGCATAAGCAGCTGTGACCCCATCCATCCTCAGTGGCCTCACCATTTAATGACACACACTTACTAGATGTCCTCAATGGCTCCCTGTTCTCTGTAGGACAGGGCTCAAGCGCCTGATCTGGCCTTCAAGACCTCCATGATCTAACACGAGCCTCACTGCCTACCTACTTTCTCCTCCACCTGGTATTTTAAGCACTGTATTTCAGAAATCTAAAACACTGTCAATTGTAAGATACATCCTTATTTCAGGGTTGCTAAAATGTAAAACAGTAGACCCCTTAGAAGTCATAAAATATTTTATTTTACACTCCAATAAAAATAGAACTGTTTGTACTCTACCCAGATGCCATACTGGTTCAGGCCTTACTATTTTTTTTTCTTTTTAGCTGTTTATTATAGAAAATTTCAAACATCACCTCAAGTAGGGAGACTAAATAGTACATGGACCCCATCAACCATCCACAACAATTATCACCTCATGATTTGCCCTCCAAGTTTTTCCCATAGTCCCTTCTCCCTGGACTATTAATAATAATAGCACCTGCCAGTTCTCACTCTGGGTTTAGTTTTTCTTAATGTAAAAGTAACATATGCTCAATTAAAAAATACTTTGAAATTAGAGCCAAGCATAAAGAAGAAAACATTATTGACTTGGTTGGTTTCTTTCCAGTTTCTTTTCTGAATTTTTAACACAGTTTATGTCATACTGTACATTCAATTTTATATCCTGCTTTTTTTACATAGTGTTGTAAGTAGAGCTAACATTGTTAGAAAATCTTTATGAGTACGTTTTTAATGACTTCTTTGTACTTTATAGGGAAGATGCACCATATCCATTCATTAATATTTGTTGCACTTACCATGTGTTGGGCAGTTAAAACAGTGGTAAAAAAACAATGCACAGTCTCTAGCCTCTCAAAACTTAGTTGTTCTCCATTGTTGGAACATTGAACTATTTCTCAGTTTGGGGCTTCTATGAATTATGTTGTAGTGACCACTGTTTATCCTTGTGTGTAAAACATTTCCTGGGTTTCAGATTATTTTTTGACAGGTTTTTAATAGTGAAATTCCTATTTTACTCTACCTTTGCCAACTTCAAATATTATCTAATTCAACAGGGGAAAAAATAGAATCTCATCATTTCAAATTGCAAAGCTCTGACTACTTATTGAACAGCATTTATATATTTATTAACCATTTGTTTCCTGCAAACTTTCTGATAAAGGTACTATTTTTATCACCAGCAATTCCTTAGTGCAAGAGCTGACTCTCATTTCCCTTTACTTGCTGTGACCCAGGGATGTATTAAGTATAATCTTGTTCCAAGCTTCTCTTTTCCCTCCTGGCCCCCTCCCACCTCACTTCTCCCCCCACCTCTTCCTATCTTGAAGAGGAGTTGGGTGAGTCACACAAAGGATACTGCAGGTGGTAAATTAAGTGAATTCCCCAGAGAGACTTCTCAGAATGTTCTGAATGGTGCTGATGTCATTTGGAGGCAAGAATGTGGAGCAAATGGGCTGGCAACTCTGATGCTAAATTTGTCCATGCCAAAGCACTGGAGTTTTATGGGTGATGATTCATTCAGCCAATATCTTGAAAATACCTGTTATGTGCCGAGATCTGTGCTGGGTATTGATAAGGGCTTATCAGCTGGAGAGAACGCAAATGAAATAGGTTATAATCAACAGTCAATTGTGTACAAGTCAGAGGTATTCAGACTCAGTGGAGACGTCCAGCAGATATTTGGAAATTTCCACCTGAAATTTGGAAGTGAGGGACCCAGGGGAGGATAAAGAGCATGTGTGAGAGACAAAACAGGAGCAGGAGAATGTGAGGGGAATAAACTGATGAAAAGAATTTTCACAGAATCTGAGGAAATAAGAGGTTTCCAGAAGAGGAGTGTGTGTTTGGGGATGTCATATTTGTTATTTAGAGCAATAGACAGATTACATTATCTATCATTCTCTTATTCATTTTTTTGTTCATTCAATATTTTAAAAATACATGCCAGGTGTCAGTCATTCGTTTAGGCATTGCTGATGGTTCAGAAATCAAGTCACAATCCTTAACCCACAGTCCAAATGAGGAGACTTGGAGACTTAGATGGAAGTGGAAACAAATCTGATATAGGTGCTGTGGACCACTCACTCAAAAAATATGTATTGAACACCTAAGATATGCCAAATACATTGAGGAGCAATGAAGGGAAGTCCTATGACCTTTAGTTTATTAGCTAGAAGTAAAATGTAGTGCCTATATCTTAGTGGAAACCATGGAAATGAATTGTCATATCTGTAAGAGGTTTTGAGCTTTGAGTTTTTGAGGGTTTTGTATGAGAGACCAATGCCAAAAATAAGAATCCAGGGCACCCATCTTGCTGGGACTTGGTTTCCCTTCTGTAAAATGAGGGAGTTGGCCCTACACACACCTACCACAGGATTTGTCGCATGTGAGACAACTTCCCTGATAGACTAGGGACTAAGGGCAGGGATCACATGGGGCTTTTTCACTGGCCTAGCATAGGCTTAGTAAATGTTAGTAAATGGCCTTCTAGCTCTAATATTCTGCATTCCAGTGTTCCCAAAATAAGGCCCAAGTACATTTTGTGGAAGCCCAGAAGGAATGATGATGAATTTCAATGCTGGATTCCAAAGAACTTCACAGAATAGGGAAGTTCTTTGCTTTTGACTTAGATCCCAAGAGTTAGATAGGATTCTAGTGGGCAGGGAAATGCTTTATAATCCCCAGTCTAGGATTCCAGTGACATCTTTCCTGCCCTGTGCCCTCAAGGACCTACCCTTGAACTCCAGTTTTCTCACCATAAATCAAAAGTGATAATATTACATGGTATGCTGGATAGTAAGTAGCTGTGTGACTTTGGGAAAGTCACTTTACCGCTCTGGATCTCAGTTTCCCTAATTACAGAATAAGCTGTCAGACTTAATGCGGTCTAAGATGAGTGGTTTCTTCTGGCTGTGAAAAACCTGCATCACAGGTTCATTGTTAGGATTCAATGAGATGATGCAACAAAAATGCTTATGAACTATAGTGTGGTCTATACTACTGAGGATAGATGGGTATAACACCAAGCCAGCTGCAAGGGATCATGCTCTCCAGTCCTCAGTCCTCTCCTTATGGCCGGCTCCACTAAACTTTCCTGTAAAGCTCTCTCCTTCTGGTTTTCTCCCATCCCCTTGGGACATAATGGCCTCTTCTCCCAGCTGCTGCAAAATATAAAGGGCTTGGAGCTTGGCAACTGTGGGTCAAATGGTGGGTGTGGAGAGAGCTAGCCTGGAAGCTCACATTACCTGCCTCCCTAATGTTCCTTGTCCCCCATCATGTAATCTGGCCCAGAGGGAGTGAATTGACGAGAAGGGAGAGAGGAGTCTGGCTGGGGAAATCAGATGTATAACAGAACAGGATCTAGAGATGGAGGCCCCAGAGATAACCTCTTACTATGTGTATGACCCTCCAAGTCTGTCACTGCTCTGGGCCTCTCCCTTTTGTTTATAAGATGGAAGGGAACTAGAAAGAGGAGGTGATTTGTATCACCTCACAAACTCTTTTCCAACCAACCTGGAGCTCCTAAATGTGTTTTCCCTACTCAGCACATTGTCAGCCTTTGCGTTTCATTCACCAGCATTCTTTTTAAGTGTCTACTATGTACAAGTTGAGGGCCTGGGATTTAGCCAAATATAAGGTTGGGTCAAGATGCTCATAATCTAAAAGAAGAGACAGATAAATAAACCAGTAATTATAATAAATGTGATATGTGCAGTGATATAATGCTAAACCATAAGACAGCAGAAAAGGAATTTGCTTTCTGAGGGGAAACAAGGTACGAGAAAGCTTTCAGAGAGGATGTAACTTTTGAATACACTGTGAATTATAAAAGAGAAGGAGATTCCAGGCAAAGGTCAGCATATCAGCATCAGGCTGAGGGGTGTGAAAAAACAGTGTGTTTGGGAAACCACAAGTAGTTAGGCAAAGCTGGAACTCATTGGTTCAGTGGAAGAGTAAGAGGGAAGGGACAGAAAGAGTCTGTGTGTTCCCTGAGAAGCTTGGACCCCATTGTGCGGGCTGTGTGAGGCCAGGGGAGGGATTTAGACTGAGAAGGAGATGATGAGCTTTGGATTTTAGAATGACCCATCTGACATTCAGTGTGCTCTATCAAAAATATTGCAAACACCCAATAATTCCATCCCTTCAACACATGTTTACTGGAAACCTCTCCTATCCTACATGCTAGCGCTGTGCCAGACACAATAATAAGCAAAACCAGACATCCTGTTCTTGTGGCACTTGCAGTTTGGCAGGGGAGACAAGACCTTAATCAAATAATTATACAAATAAATACAAAATTACAGTGGGCATGAGTGCTACAAAGGAGAAGCACATGGTGCCAGGAGAGCCTGTAATTGGAACATTTGACTTTGCCAGGGTTGGTCAGGGTAGCCCCTCTGTTGAGCTAAGCTCCAAAGGCTGGTGCTTTGAAAAAAGGCCCCATGAAGTCTCTACAGGAATAAGCCTTCTGGCTTGATTTCCCATCTAGTGAATCAAGCAGGTATTGTGTCCTGTTCATCCTTCGCTCTTTGGGACCTAGTCAACACTTGCTGCAGAATCAGCACCCAGTGAAGATTTGAAAGAAAAGAAAGGGAAAGAAGGAAAACCCCAGTAGGCACTTCAGATGTTTGAAGATAGTAGCACTAGTCTCCAGAGCACTAAACACCTTCCTTCAGTTGTTACCATTTCAAGTTCCCATCACTGTTGTAATCATCCTGCTAATTGTCAAGGTCCCCGTGACAGGTGATTTAAAACATCAGAGATATAGCCTTGTGCAAAGAGCACTGGTTTCTTGGAGCCAGAAGCCCCTTTTCATCACTCACTGTCCTTCACCTTTTCAGCACTCAGTTGCGGCTTTTGTGGAGTGAGGATGTTGCTCCTTCTCTCACAGGATCACACTGGGAATTAACTGAGACAATAAGAAAAAACTTTATAAACTCTAAGAGCTAAACAAACATAGGGTTTAAATATTTGGAGGGCTGCCACATGAGTGAAGAATTAGATTTAGTCTTTGTGTCTCCAGAGAACAAAATTAAATCAATGGATAGAAATTACCACGTACAGATTTTAGCTCAGCAGAAGGAAGAAGTATTCTGATAATCAGAACTATCCATCATTGGAATGGCTGCCTTTCAAAAGTGGGCATCCAACATTAGAAACACTCAATATGAGTATGCCATGGAAGAAATTCCTATTTTGAGTGAGTGTGTGGATTGAAAACTTTTAAGGTATTCTTTTAACTTTAGAATTCAACAATCTGATAGTAAAGACACGTGAAGGAGGTGGGAGAGGGCATATGTGGCAGAGTGAATAGCATGAACAGAAATATGGAGCAGAAATAAGGGCGGGCAACTATGAGGAAGTTTCAAAAAGATGAAAAGTCTGTTTCAATGGATTATTCAATGGTAGATAGAGAGGATAACTAACATTGGTTACCTGTAATCTTTGTGTCAGACATATGTGGTTCCTTTAAGCTTTGTGATTTAAGGGTGATTTCCAGCCTTACCCTCTGGTGGAAGGGAGATCGTTGGCCCCAGGAAGCCTAGATATGGTTGGAGGACTTCCTGTCTTGGAGGCTGTGAAGTGGACTAGGTCCTGTCCTGAGGGGTGGAAGGGGATCAAGAATACACAGTCTGGCTGGGCTGTAGGTTGTGTTGAAAATTCACAAAGACAGAATTTGAATCCTTAGTCTGCCTTCTTATAGTTCATGACTCTAGCAATCTACTTACTTTCTATGACTTTTAGTTAACTTGTGTATAAAATGGGGACTGAAACTTTCCTGCTCCAGGCTGATGTAACAACAGAAATAATGTAAAGGGCATCCTGGAAGAGCACAAGCTTTGGAATCAGAGAGACCCAGGTTTGAATCTCAGTTGGCCATGAACTGGTTGCAATATCTGAGGCAAATTTTTAACCTTTCCTTATCTGTAAAGAGAAATAACAGTATTTCAAGGCTCTTTTGAAAATTAAATAAAATAAGAAAAGTACCTGGCATATAACAGTGCTCAACTAGCAGTTTTATTTTGTTTCTACAAATAATAACTGAGGTCCCATATGTTAAGCACTTATCAAAGAGCCTAGCACATAATTGGTATTCAGCTGATATTAGCCACCTTCCCCCTCGCTCATGTGTCTGTCTGCTGCACTGGAGCCCAGAGCAGTGGCTTGCTTACTCTTGTGTCCACTCTCTGGCTTAATGCTCTGTCCATAGGAGGAGCTCAATGAATGTCTGTTTCTTCGAAGTGAATTGATTGCTCTTGATGACATGGTTGGTTTCTTTCCTCAAGTAGCCAGTGAGTCATGCCACTTTCTTCTCCTTCCTGTCTCCTCTCTGGTTCTATTTCTGACTCTCACCAGTGGGAGGGGAATCAATGTTCATCAAAGTGATTTTTAAAAATAAAAGATGGAGAGAGGAGGGTTTAAGAGCTATTCTCTTGGCTACAGGATTGAGTACAGGATTTTGACAGCTGGATTGTTATTGTTTCCAATCTTGTTTATCTTTAGGTGAATTAACAATGACAACAATAACAATAATAGCAGCAGCTACTATGAACTTTATTGAGAATCTTCTATGTGCTTGTCACTCTGCCAGGCTCTACTCATACATTATCTCTAACCCTTACACAACTTTACGGTTGGTCTTATTATCACCACTTTACCGATAAGGGCTTGGAAAAATTAAATCATGAAAATGATAAATTCCCATGTTTGATTTCCTATTGTGAGCTAGACACTTAAAAAACATATTATTTCATTACAAACACCTGATAAAGTAGGCATTATTACTTCCAGTCCAGATGTGAGGAAGAGATGAAAAAACCAAGCTGTCCAAAATCATACAGGTGGTTAATGGCAGAGTGGGAGTTAGGCCAAGGCCTGCTCAACTCTAACATTCATTCATTTCCTTTCTGTCTGGCCATTTGCTACTCTTTGAGGGAAGTTTCATTTTGAGACGCTGGCTGGAAGCAGCCATGGGCAGGTTTAATGTGATGGAAGTGACCTATGACATGAGACTCATCCACTCCAGCTGGGCAGAGCCAGGGAACCTGCTCCTGGGGCTGGTTTGGGAAGTACAAAAATAGTAACTGATGCCCATCAGGCACTTACTATGTACTAGGAACTATTCCAGGCATTTTTAGATACAATAACTTTCTTAATCTTCACAATAACTTTATGAAGTAGGTATTGTTATTATCTCCATTTTTAGAGAAAAAGAAAGGTAAATTGCCCAGGGAGGGGATTACACAAGAGCATGAATACTGGAGCTGGTGATCACTGGAAGCCCTTTTAGAGTCTGCCTCCCATAACTATATAGTTAATAAGTGGTGAAACAGGGATTCACACCCAGCAATCTTACTCCAGAAACCATGCTCTTAACCTCAAAGCTATATGGCCTTTTTGTTTAACAAGTAGTACTTGAATCCCTACTGTGTGTGCCCAGCTATGTGCCAAGCACTGGGAGTACAGAGATGAAACTGATTCCATGTCCAAGTTCATTTATTATTCTATACCATGGTTTCCAATTAATTGGACCTCAACTAGTGACAGGACTCTTCTGTCAAAACCTGGGGCACAGGGCCAGGCTCCTGGCAGAGATAGGGGACTAGAAACTCTTACAGAGAAACAGTATAGTACAGGCGAAGTGAGAAGCACTGAGGCCTGGAGGCAGTGCATTTGCTCAGAAATCCTACCTGGGCCTCTAGATCACCATCTGGATGCAAGTGTGGCTTAATTCTAAACCCTAGAAGACAAGATTTAGGGTCTGACCCGGCAGATCTGTGGGAGAAGTCTTATCTCTGGTGTTGGCTCTGAGCTCAGAAGCAGAGGCAAGGGCATGGGAGCGGTGGGTCAAATATGGCTACACTGTTTCATATGTTCACATACACATTGTGTAAATGTGGCAGACAGTGAATATTTCTCTCAGTAGTGCCTAAGATTCTCAGTTTAGATGTTCACTCATTCATCCATCTCTTCATTCATACATTAATTTACATGTCCTCTCACTTATTCACCAGCTAGAGAAAATTCTATTTGCTAGACCTCTTAGGGAGAGATACTGTATATGGTCAGAAGAAATACTCTGAGAAGCTTCTCAAGGTGAAGGGTAGATACCCAAAGACCATGCTCAATGAACAGGAGATGGTGATTCACATGCTCTCCAAGGACAGTGGGTGTGTTATATGAAGATTTTGTTTGGCTGGGTAATGTTGTGCAGGTCTGGGCCAGAGCTGAATGTCTGAGGACGTGGAGAAGCTGAGCCCTGCCAAAAACGTAACTATTATCTTTGGTTTCTCATCTCCTCACATCTAATCTTTCTAATCTGTCACCATGTCCTATAATTCACCTGTTAAATGCCTCTTGAATCTGATTCTACTCCATCCCCATGGCTACCACTCTAGTTCAAATCCTGATCGAGTCTCACCTGAACTACTGCAAAGATCTAATCAGCATTTCTCCTTCTCATGTCTTCTCCTTCCAATCCATTCTCCACATCACAGTCAGAGTGATCTTTCTACAATTTAGATTTAATCATGTTAATCCCATGCCTCAAAATCTTTGATACTAAAAGATAAAGTCCAAAACCACAGCATGGCATTCAAAGCTCTTTCTAGCTTCATGGTCTGCCCATTGCCCATTTCCCATCATCCGATAAGTTCTTCTGAAGTGCACACTGGCAAAACTTTGTTCTGCCAAAATACCTTTCCTTCACTTCTCTGCTTGGGAAATTCTTTAGAAAAGTCTTTGTTGTTCTCCTTCTATTGCCAAATAAGCACATCTTTAGGCAATGCTTCTGGGCTTGGTACAGATTCACCTGTGGGAGTCATTATGCTGTATCCTCCTAGGCATATCATAGGCTTGCACTTTCTTGAGTGTGGGCATGTGACTTGCTTCAGCCACTGAAATGGGAAAAGTGGAAGTCTGAAGAGCCAACACATGAGTCACATGCTTTCTTTTCCTCTGGTAGCTGCTTTGTCAATCTTTATTCTAGAATAAGGAGGAAAAAAAGAGAATAGAGCACCCAGCCAACCCTTAACCCTTAGTAGATATATAACAATAGTAAAAAATAAAACCTTTAGATTTGTGTTTGCTTGTTACTGAACAACCCAGTCTATCCTGATACACTATCTCTGCGTTGACACCTTCTATAACTATCTACCTTACCTGACTTGAGTGACACATTTTCTTTTTACAACTTACCTGGTACTGATGACATACTGCTACCTATTGCTAATGATAAGTTTGATATGGTGTGTCTTAGACACCTCTGCACTTTTACTGAGGATTCCTGAGAGCAGGGATGGTGCTTGTTCCATTTTTATATCACCCAAAGTATGGTTCGTGGCCAAGGCAGTATACTGTAATAGGTATAAGAGTCAGGCAGACTTGTTTTGAATCACAAATCTGACATTTAGTGGGCAATCTCTCTGAACTTCAGTTTTTCTCATTAGTAAAAGGGAGTAATAATATATGCCCTTCAGGGTTTTTCTAAAGTTTGTGTAACAGGTGTGGCATATGTGCAAATAATGGCATGCTATAATTATTATTGTTCCCATTATCATTATAGATAGTGTTCAGTAAGTGCTTGTGAATAAACTTTTTATTGATTGAGGTGTGTGCTTTGGATTTGGAATCAGATATCCTGGATTGAAGGCATAACTTTTGTCACCAGCTTTGAGACCTTAAGAGAGTTACCCTCTCTGTTTTTTTGCAGTCTCAACTATAATATGTAAATACTAATAACACCTACCTCACAGGGATTTGGTAACATTTAAATGAGCTAACATGTGAGGAAATGTTTTATACATGCTCAAGCATCACATATTCTAAAACGTGATGAAAAGGGGGAGATTGGCTTGTCCCTCACATAAGGACTGTGTAGACATTGGTGAAGCATTCCGTTGTACTCCAGTGACACTTTGCTGTTGGTCTTCCTTTGGCTAGTTTGCTTACATGTTTATTTTTCCAACTCAACTGTGAGCTGCTTGAAATAAAGAATTGTCTTAGGAATTTTTTTTTGGTAAAAATGTTTATTTCTCCTTATGTAAGAGTAATACATGCTTATTGCAGTGAAAATAAAAATACATCAAGAAAACAAAAGTCCTGGTAATTCTTGTCTCTCATACAGAGATAACTATTAACGTTTGATGTGTTTCTTTCCAAATTTCTTCTCTGCATATACACTTACAAAACTGGTATCATATCACAAATACAAGCATTGTGCCATGTCATTAAATATTCTTACAAAAATAAACATATAAAAATGTTTATATTTTAACCATTCTCCTATTGTTGAATATGTAAGTTGATACTTTTTCACTGTCTAAATAAAGTGGTAACAAACATTTTTGTGGTTAGGTATTTGTCTGACTAACTGATTTTGTAGGAAAACATTGTAGGAAAAAAAATTCCAGATCAAAGGGTGCAAATATTTTTAATGCTCTTGAGACTTCCAAATTGATTTCCAGAAAGATTGAACCAAGTTCTACTCCCATGAGCAGGTGCAAAGTTGCACATTTCATTATATCCTCATCTATAATATAAATTATAATTAAAAATAAAGTTAAAACCTTTTTATTTAATAAATATCCATTTAGATTTCTTCCATGAATTGTTTATTCGTCTTGCCCATTTTTCTATTGGGATTTTAATTATATTCTTATTCGTTTCTCTGAGGTTTTAAAAACCATTTTATCCTACTCACCAAGTATAATACAGGACACATATACAGGACACATAATAGGTGCTTCTATTAGTCATTGTTTTGGGGACTAAAAAGTTAGGGACACAAACTAACTTTCTAGGAAGCTGACTCTTTCCTTTTCCCACCCAGGACACAGCTGGGCAGGAGCGGTACCGGACCATCACTACAGCCTATTACCGTGGGGCCATGGGCTTCATTCTGATGTATGATATTACCAACGAGGAGTCCTTCAATGCTGTCCAAGATTGGTATGAGATTCATTCATTCATTCATTCATTCATCAAACTATTCAAGAAAATCTGAAGTGTGCTGTGGGCTAGAGAAATCTGGATAATCAGATTGGCTCCTGTCCTCAAGGAATTCATGGATGAGAGGAGAAGACAGATAAGTAAGCAGGCAATGAAAATATCTTTGACAGGTGCAGTGATGATGAGAGTCACCAGGGCTGTGGGAACCCACTGGAGGGCTCTGACCCAGCTTGCAGAGTCAGGGAAGGTGTCCTGGAGTTGCTGACACACATGCTGCATGTTGTAAGATGAACAGGAGTTTGCCAGAGAGGTGAATAGATTAGAATATTTCAAGAAAAAAAATAGAGATGTGCAAAGACAAGAAGGTAGGTAAGAGGATAGAAAGAGCAGAGGTCATGAAGGATTTTGTGTGCTAGGGTAAGGAGTTTGGATTTTATCCCACAGATGACAACATTTGATCAGGGAACCAACAGGTTCAGATTAATGTTTTAGAAAGATCGTTCTGGCCATAATAGTGAGTGAATCCACAAACTACTTCCCTACAAAGTTTATCCCTGAGCTAGGTTAGGGGTCCAAGAGTACATCCACATCAAGTTCGTAAAGATCCAATTCACAATAGAAATCAGCACAGCTCCCCAGTGGTACAACTTCTGAGCAATGCATCTTTCTTCCTGGAGCATAAATTGCAGGGAGAAAGGAGCATGAGGTGAAGGACAGGTGAGAGGGAGGGGCCAGGACCCTGTGCCCCTATCAGTGGGAAGGATGAAGATGGGGGAGTGTGGAGCATCTGTGCTGTGGCTCTTTTTCGGAATCTGAGAGGCTGAGCAGGCTGGGCACACAGGAGCAGTGCTGGTCAGCGCTAAGCTTTTCTCCTGCTCTCTTTTGCCAACAGCTGCCCTTTGAGGACTACCCATTTCCCAAGGAAAAGTTGTCATGACTATATGAAGCACTGTTTGTATCTTGGGGCCTTGATCTGAGAGTGACCTTGCAGGCTGCCTGCTGCACCTCCCTGTTCTAAACAGCATTGCAGGGTGCCATCTGCATGTCTGTCATTCATGGTGGTCTGTGTTCTCCTTCTCAGCCTCTCAGTCATCTTCTTCCTCTCCTCTCTTTCCTTTAATAACTCCTCTCTACCTTCCTTCTTTCCCCTTCCTTTCTCTTTTCTTGTTATTCCCCTTTTTTCTCCTCCTTTTTTCCTTTCTTATTCTCTTTCTTCCCTTCAGCCATGGTTTTTCCCCTTCTCCCACATCCCTCCATGGAGTGATTAGCTCTTTAAGTGTCTCCACACTTCTTATTCCTTGTTGGCCTTGACCTCCTTCCTTTTCTCCATCAGTCTCTGTTCATTCAGCCTCAGGAACACAGTGGCTTTAACACCTGGTGACAATTCCTCCAAGAATAACCTGAGTTGCTAATTTGGGAGCTGAGAATGGATGGGGTGGGAAGAGGGAGGAAAATGACAGGAAGAGTTGCATGAGGAAATGTGGAGAATTGGCTCCAGTTCCTGCCTCGAGGCTGAAGGCCAAGTATATATCTCTCTCAAGCCTTGGCCTTTGAGTTTTGCCTCTGAGAAACTTGGTCCCAGCCTAGCCCCCACCTGCCATTAAAGCCCCAGAGCCCAGCATGGAACCTAGCTCTTTGTTGGCTCACAACAAAAGGTAGTTGACTGAATTCCATCCTTTGAAGGAATGGCTTTTCACCATTAAAGAAAGTTGGTGATGGGATCAGTTTTAGGAGCAGAGTCAGTAATGCGTCCAGGTTGTAGTTAAGATTGAGTTAGTCTAATGGTCAGTGTTAGGATAGGGTCATAATTTTAGATCTACTTCAGGATTAGCCATTTGTTATCTTATTCATTTATCAGATATTCACTGTCAACTTCTCTGTTCTCTTTGCTGGGAGCTGGCACCTCAAAGATGAATAAGTCTGTCCCTGCCCTCAAAGGAAGGACAGAAATCCAGCCAAATGTAACAGTAGTCACAGTAAATGTGTAGGGAAGGCAAAAGGGGAAGTAACCATTTCTACCCAATGGGGTGGTTGGGAACAGAGTCAGGCCCACCTCACACAAAGATATCTCCAAAATATAAGGGTCCTATTTTACTCCCTCTTTTAAAATTTTGTTTCTAATTATAGAATTAGAAATACTTTCTTTCAAAATTTGAAAAGTACAGGAAACTATTTTTTAAATTTTATTTTATTAATTAATTTATTTTTAGAGAGAGGGGAAGGGAGGGAGAAAGAAAGGGAGAGAAACATCAATGTGTGAGAAATACATCAGTCGGTTGCCTCTTGCATGCCTCCAACTGGGAGCCTGGCCTATAACCCAGGCATGTGCCCTGACTGGGAATTGAACCAGCAGCCCGTTGGTTCACAGGCTGGCATTCAATCCACTGAGCCACACCAGCCAGGGCAGGAAACTATTTTTTTAAAAGTTTCATAATCGTTGTATATGAAAGAAAGCACTGCTGACATTTTGGTTTCTACAAGTAATCATGATTTAAGGTTTATGATTCACAGAGGAGGAGGGAGAGGCTAGCTGGGCCCAGAAAAATCTCCCCACAGCAAACTGGGCTTAGCCTTGGGCCCTGGAGGATGAATTAGTGTGGGAAAGGAATTCCCTATGCAGGCAAAGGCATAAGCCATGAAAGAGAATTTGGGGAATGGGTGAGAAGGTTTGTAAAGTGTGAGGAAAGGCAATGAGCTTAGACAGGAAGTGAATGGTCTTTAACGCCTAACTGAGGGAACTAGACTTCAGTGCATGGGTAGTGGGAGAGAGAAAGCTCTTAAAGAATATGGTCAGATAGATGTTTTAGAAAGAGCTCTCTGCTTGGTAAGAAGAAGGATAGGCAGATGCATTAGAAGAAGGTTCCAAAGAACTAGGGGAAGTTTGCAGTCAGGACTCAGGGATCAGTACCTGTGATAGCCAGCAGGGGCAGGTACCTGTCTCTGTCCTCGGCTGACTTAATTGACATAACTTGGGTGTTGCTCTTCCCATGGAAGAGAATTGGTTTCTTCACACTTCACAGAGTCCTCTTCAGTCTAGGGGGGTGTCATTAGTGTGGTCCTCTCTCTGTCACTATTTAGGGCTACTCAGATCAAGACCTACTCCTGGGACAATGCACAGGTTATCCTGGTGGGAAACAAGTGTGACATGGAAGAAGAAAGGGTTGTTCCCGCTGAGAAGGGCCGGCTCCTCGCAGAGCAGCTTGGTATGTACACAACACATGGGTGTTCGTGTGTGTGTGTGCCGGGATAGTGACACTGTGGGGGCGGGGGTGGTTTGTGATTGTGAAGTATGTACATATGTGCTCTCTAAGTATTGTTTTATATTTGTGTGATGTTCATATAGCTTTGTGCCATGTAATTCATTATTTGTTACGGTGAATATATAAAGAAAACACAATTATGAACTTTTTAAAAATTAGTTCCTTCCACAAAAGATGTGAAATGTTTTTAAAAATTATTATAATACACTTAAAAAAAAACCAAATAAGTGAGAAAATTGGAGCAAAGGAAAAGCAAAGGTATGAGGAAAATAAGAGGAAGCCAGGGGTGAGATAAGTATGTATATTGTAAATTCTTGGGCATGCGCAAGAGTTGGGCCAAAATACCAGCTTTTAGCTTCCTAGCAACCATTGGAAAGAAGGAAACATAACCAGTTACATGGTTTAGAGATGGTTCTTAAGTAAAAAACAAACCCATTTTTCCAGAGAAGCACTGCTCTTCATTGGCAACTGTAGAGCAGACTCTATTTGTGGTGTATGACAATGTCCTCAATATCAAACAACCTTGTAGTAACTATAACACTGAACATCACAGGTTGTTTCTTACACTTTCTCTCAATGTAAACTGATCCTTTCTCACCAAAACACATTTCACAACAAAAGTTATTGTATGAAGGGATGAAACAACGTGGCTTAAGTTTGCAGCTCAGTATTGCTCTGACTTTTCCCAAAGTTAAAGCATCTTGATTCTTGTGTTCCATTGGGACCCAGGTGCCTTAGGTGTGTCTCAGTGACCCCACAGCAGGACCTCTGCCTACCCTTGCTTAACATAGCAGCTTTTTCTTTTCTTTTCCGTATTGGGGTTCAGTGTAAGAGTGACTTAGGGAAATCTCCCTCTAGAAGAATGGATGTACTGCTTAGCTTTTAGCCAATCTCTGTAAGAAGTTCTCCCAACCTAGGTGGTGTAAGTTTTCAGAAGTATGGAGTTTACAGTTATACTCTCTGACAATTTCTGAAGTACAGGTATTTGGTCTGGTATGTGAGTAAACTGTATAATATACAAGTGTGTTGTAATATGTTTGTATTATGTGAGTTGTGTCTTGTATATATTTGTATTACATGTATTGCAAGTACATGTGTGTTGGAGGAGGTATCCTATACTTTTCTCCTATCCCCTATTCCCCAGGGTTTTCTGGAGAAGAAATTAGCAAACTGTAGGTAAATAATAAATGGGAGGTTGCATCATTTTGGGTCATGCTGTTCACGTACCATCACAGAGGTTCTTGGGCTCCAGAAAGTGCCTCCACCCATCTGTGGTTCACAGAACAGTGAGCATGTGGCGAAGCCCACACCTGGGTGATCTCAGGCTATCTCTTTATGTCTTCAATCTGCTGTCCCCAGGGGAACACCCAGCACTCTCCCTGGGCTGGCTATGCCCCATTTGTTTGGAATGCTCTCTTCCACGCCCCATCTCCTACCTTCATTCATCCAGTGAACCTCCCACTCAGCTTTCAGAACAATTCAAGCTTCACACCTTCTGTGCATGAAACCTTTCCTGGCTGCGTAGAGTTCTTTGTGTCCGCACTTCATGTACCCCATACAGGCAGCAGTCAGTCACAGTGCCCATCACACTGAGGTGCACTTGTTTTCTTGTCCATCTCCCAAAAGCTCCATGAGGACAGGAAATGAGTCTTGTTTATATTTGAACCCACAGCGCCTAGCATATGGCCTGATACTGAGTGGATACTGCAAAAATATGTTTTGATTAAATTTTTATTAAGTATTTGGCTACCTCATCTTACTTCAATCCAATTAAGACTTCCTGAGTACCTACTCTATGCCAGGTACTGTGCAGTGAAATAGGATATTGTGAAAGGCAGAAACGGTGATACCCCAAGTGATCAGTGTTGTGATAGAGGGACCTGCCAGGGGTTGTGGGAACACAGCTGGGGTCAGAGAACATGATGCCCAAGCTGAGTCCTAAAGACAAGTAGGAGCAGCCAAGTGAGGAAGAGAGGCAGGACATTCTAAGTGGTGGGAATAACACTGGTAAAGGCAAGGAAGAGCACTTGGTGTTCAGGGAGCCATAAATCATGAGATTGTGTGAGCCTCGAGTAGTGTTTCCCAAAGAGGGAGACCTATGACACTAGAAGTGTGCAAGATGATTTTATGTAACGTTTTGATGTGTATTAGAAGAAATATAATCAGCATGTCAAGCCCTTAGAGTTAAACAAGAGTAAATTTTAAAAAGATGAGTTAGTTTTATATTAGGGAAAAATATAGCTAGCATGCCAAGTCCTTATGACTAAGATTTTTAAAAACCAAGTTGGTTAAATATTGATTAGCTGTTTACCATATGCATGGCACTATTCTAAGTGTTTTATGGTATTATTCATTTAATTCAATCCTCCTAGAACCCTCTGAGACAAATACTTTTCTTATCTCCAAGTTACTATTTTTCTTAACAGATGAGAAAACTGAGGCATGAAGAAGTTGAGTAACTTGCTTAAGGTCACACAGTCAGGAATAGGTAGAGTTAGAATTTGAACCCAAGCAGTAGTTTGGTTGAGGGCCTAACCACTTAGCCACACTACAGGGCAAATATGGTAATAATGGGTGATATATTTCAAGTCAGGCTTTATATGAAATACTTTGTATTATCTCATTTAATGCTCACTATAACCCTTCAAAGTAGGCACTATACAGTATGTCCAATACTCTGAAAATGAAGTTTAGAGATTAAGTAACTTTCACAAGATTACACAGTTAAAAAGTAGTGGAATCAGTATAGATCTATCAATTTTATGTAGAAACACAGATGGAAGTGAGAGTAATTCTTAGTTAGAGGTTTGGGAAAGCCCTTGAAGAGGGCCTTATTAACAAATTAGTCAGATTTGGGCAGTAAGCCAGCCCTGCCCTACTCAACTTCCTGAGCTTTCCTCTATTGCTTACCTGAACTTACTTACTCACTTGTCTCTATCTCTTGCTAGACCTCGAGAGCCCTAAAGTTATGTCTAACTTGTTTAATTATTCCAAGCACCCAGAACAAGTTTTTTGTTTCCCCTTTTTTTTATGGTTTTTCAGGTTTTTTTCCAAATCCTAGTTAATAAAACAAAATTTATTAACTCATGTAGCTGGGAAGTTCTTTAGACCCAGGATTCAATTGCACTCTATAGTTCTCAGCTTTGCTTACCCCTTCAGCTTCCTCCTGTAGCCAAATTCTGCATGGGGGGTAAGATGGATGATGGCAGCTCCAGATTCATATCTGCCCAACTCCTGCAGAAAGAGCGTCTCTCCCCCAGCCACCATATATTAATCTCAGAGAAGAATATGATTGGTTACCTGTGAGTCACATGCCTATCCCAATGGCTAGGGGAGGCAAGTATTATAGTCCTCCAATAACTGTTTAAACTAGGGCTTCCCTAAAGGAAGGTATAGTGGACAGATAAAAGTAGCATAAGTTACCAGTACTGTGAAGAAAGTGAAAAAGAGTCAAGATCTCCTGAGAAAGTAACACAAGCTGAGAATTAAGGATGAGAAAAGTTAGCCAGGTAAAGGGTGGATATGTAGGGTGAGGGGATGGTGGGGGGGAAGGGAGTGTTCTACAACAAGAATAGGCCTAATGTGGGGTAGAGCTTGAAACACTCATGAGAGTGAAAGAAGGCCACATCACAGGGACTAAACAATCAAGGGGGAAATTGTGTGAGATGAGAGTGAAGGAATAGGTAGAGACCAGATCACAGGATCTTGTGGACCATGTTGAGAATTTTGCAAGGAACTGGTTAGATCTGGAAACAGTGAGGCAATATGCTCAGCTCTTCTCACCACCACCTAGTCCTATCCCTCTGCTGTGTCAGCTATTAAGTAAGTTTCAGTGGTCTGCTTGTAAGTGCTGTAGTGCTACTTTCTACTTTATGAGATGCCTCTTCAGGATTTTCTTTTTCTTTAGCTTTTCTCAGCTTACTCAGCCAAGACTATTGATATGGCCAGCAACTAGCAATTATTAAAGCTGTAAGTGAGTAGCAATAGGTCCTGATAAAAGTGCCGGGACATGAGTGAGGCTATAAAGATGCTGAGGAAAGTGCATCTTTGGGAGGTCGGAAGAGTTTGAGCGACTCCTATTCCAGGAAGCATGGCATTTTTGGGCCTCTGACTCCCTCTGACCTTCAGAAAGGGGTTTTTTTGTCCCTTCCTGGCATTTGATGGGGAATGGGTCTGGCTAGAGCCCAGGGATGGTAGTAACTAATAAAAGGTAAATGCATGAACCACAAGGGAAGAAGAGACCCATTTAAAATGTGGTTTTGAAATATACATACACTCACTCCAGCAAAGTGCAGTAGGAAAAAACATCAGACTAGAAGTGAGGAGACTGAAGATTTTACCCTGCTTTTGCCACTAGTTTACTGTGTGACCTTGAGCATCTCGTTTCCTGTCTGTGGATGCCCTTTGGTAAACAGGGCATATGGATTAGTTGTCTGGAAAGATCTGTTTGGCTCTATTCCTCTTTGATCCTGTGATTTCAATTCCCCATTCATCACTCAGACCCCTCAGACCCTTATACGCTGCCTTCCTTGTTTTTAGGCACTTGTTCAGTGTTTTTGGATTGGGATGAATTATTGAAACATTGCATCACTGAGCCTGGTTACAGAAATAAAGACCTAGTTCGCATTGATAAAAACTGACTTTGCAGCAGTTCCCAATGCACTTTAGCAGCTTAGCAGCAATTCTTTTGTAACTCTCACTCTCATTCATAACCTGGAAGGTGACATTATCATCAGCTCCATTATACTGATGAAGAAGCTGAGTCCAGACCACTTGTGTTTTCTTGTATACAAAGAGCGATGCCACACTTCTGTGTATTTATTTTTATTTATTTTACAAAAGATTATGTAACTTTTCTGAGCTGTAGAGGTGGTAGGTGGCAGGCCCAGTACTACTCAAACTCAGCGTTTGGACTTAAAATCCTAAGGCTCCTATTTTATCATCCAGTGGTGTTTTCTCAAAAACCTTCCATAGTTTCTCTTCAAATTTCCATCCTCAGTTACAATGTTAGTGAGGTTTCTTTAGGTTACCTTCCAGTAATACATAATTCAAGTCAGAAGCTTTTATAATAAATTTTTTTTTCACTTACATTACATGCAACTGCAAGTTAGCTGCAACTCTGTTCCAACTTCTTACTCTGGGATCTAATCTGGGATGGAAAAACCACACAAAGGCTCTTCTTAAAGTTTATGGTAAGACTTGGAATAGCCACATCCATTGGCCAAAAAAAATCATGGAAGTGGGGAGATACATTCCTCCCACAAGGAGGCACTGCAAGCCACTTGACAATCTGTCTGGATGTAAAATCCTCTGCAGGGAGGGCAGTGAATAGTCTGCCACAATCCCTGAACACGTCATGGACTATGAATGAGTTTCCTGTCTTCAAAATCATCATTGACTAGGGAAATAAAATAGAGAGATAATTTCAAAATCCTTTGGTTAGATGCCTCTGCTAGTCCTTAGCCTGTTTCCTATCATTCTTTACCCTTCACCTGCTCTGTCTCACTCCTGCAACCCCCTCTGGGTGTTTACCTTTTCAGGCTATGTTTCCTAGGCTCCTGTGACAGTGGCTTCTCACTGGGTCAGCCAAGGAGAGACACTGACAGGTGATGGGGAAAAGGGAGAAACCTGGATATCCATGTACCCCCCCGACCCCCCCAACAACCTCCAGCCCCTTAGCCAGCTTCTCCAGTAGAGGCTGCTCTTCTTCTCTGAGTCCTGCTCCCAAGGTTCTAGCTTCCTTTGGCCCCAGTAATAGTTTTTTTTGGTTTGGTTCTTTTTTTTTTTTGCTGTTGATAATCTCTGGGTTTCCTCACTATTCTATTTGGCCTCTAGTTCTTCTATCACCTATATAATCAATTCCCTCTGGATTAAATATTAAGAATAGTTCCAATTTTCCTGTCGGGATCTGACAAACAATTGGGTAAGATGTCATGGCATTACAGGGGAGAGGTATACATTGTATGTTCTGAGTGGTGGAGGTTGGCTGGGGAGAGAAAAGGAAAGCTCTCTAGAATCAGTGATTCCACAGATGAGTAAAAAAGATAATTACAAGTAGGAGCTAGAGAGTCATAGCCTGAGCAATGACACAAAATAACAAAGTGTTAATGTTTCTGGAACATGGTGTGACCCAGGAAGATGAGGCTGGGTCATGGGTGTTAAGCCAATGAGTCTAGCTATTACATTAATCAGACCTCTTGCAGTTCCACTGACACAAATCCAAATAAAAATAGCTCAGATTATAAAAACAGGGGCATAGCTGAAACAAAATGGAAGAAAAGGTTGCTGAAATGAGATGGCCAAGAAATTAAGAAGCCAGGATGTTGGATGGATTGTGCACATGAAACCCAAAGCTCCTGAGAATAAGAACAACACTGGATAGAAAAGAAGACAGCGAGGCCCTTGCCAAAATCATCAGTGACCAGAGGGGTATGAGTTGAAGATTGACACACGATGGAGATGAAGAGGCATCAGAGCAGAATGGAGAAGGGGTCTGAACATATAAGTGAAGGAGCAATGTTCTGGGGCAGTGTCAGGATGGAGAGGTGTATTTAGTAGATTGCAAGTTTCTAAATAGAACCCTGAAGTCAAATTCAGAAGTAGGCTATGTGGATACAGTTTGTGGTTTTGTGGCTCTGTGACAGCTGCCTATGGACTGGATGTTTAAATATGATTATTTTGGGGTGGAGGGAATCATATAAGATTCAGTTAAGAATTGGGACCTATTAAAGACAGCAAAAATCCCATTGTCGTGGAGTCAATTAGAAGGAGAAAAGGGCTGGGGGCTAGTCTAATAAATTGGTTGTCATCTTCATGACATCACTAGATTTTCAGCTCCTGAGAATCCTTATTAATGAACCTGAGGAAAAGGTTACCATCTGGGCCTACTAATGAAGAACCTTCTAGGAGACTGGCAGTAATTAGTTGGGGGTGAATTTGGAGTTCTGCCAGCAGAAGAACTGGCTAGGCCCATGAGCTGATTACTTGAATCAGAGTCCTTATACCTTGGGTACCTTTGAGATGACAGTGGAGACATGTCCTTGGCATGACACATGAGCTCTCCATGTTTGGCCAATTACTACCTCATCTCTACTCTATACTTGAGCTTTCTACTCTACACTGGATCTTAGTCAAAATGCTGAGAAGTGGTGAGCTTCCTACTCCAGTGACAACAAACTGCAATGGTCATTTGAGCATGTACCACGGTGCTCTGTGTGTGTGTGTGTGTGTGTGTGTGTGTATGTGTTTAGAGAGAGGAGAAGGGAGGGAAATAAGAGAAGAGAAACATCAATGTGAGAGAGAAATATCAATCAGTTGCCTCTCATACATGCCCCAACCGTGAGACTGAACCTCCAACCTAGGCATGTGCCCTGACCAGCAACCTGTCACTTTGCAGGACGACACCCAGCCAACTGAGCCACACCTGGTCAGGGCACCAAGGCTGTGTTTTGCCCCATTATCTGTGCTCATACTTTTTCTCCTGTGTGGTGTGCTGCCCATGCATGTGCCCACACATCCACTCACAATCATGTCTTTATCTAGCTGGTATTTTCTTAGGAACCAGCTAAGAAGCCTTCCTGGGCCCCCAGGTTCATTTAGGTACCTCCTCTGTCCCTTGACAATCCCCAGACTTCACACTATCCCAGCATTTATCACTATAGTATTGTCACTGTGTCTCTCCTGCACCAGACAAGAAGTTCCTCAAGGGTAGGAACCGTGCCTGATTTACCTCAATGTCCCCGATGCCCAGAATAGGATCTGCCATGCCCATTGAGCTGAGTTCTTATGACCCCGACTGTCCACATCCCCTCACCCACACCCTCCATGCTCATCCCCACCTCCTTCATTCTGTTCATTCAACCAGTACTCACCAAGCACCTACCGTAGCTGGCGCAGAGGCTCAGATGAATAACATGGTCCCTGCTTGGGAGCTCCTTGTCAAATGGACTTTCCCATGCAGGGTAAAATGTGCTTTGGCAGAGGGAAGCACAGAGGAGAATGAAGAGGCCCTCTCTAAGCTAGTCCTGAAGAATGAGAAGTTAGGCAGGTAAAGAGTTTTGTTCAGTACTGGCCCTAAAGGTTTCCATTCCCACTACCTTCTGTAAGCTTCTTCCCCTCTCCTCCACTAAGCATTCCCCTGGTTTTCTCTCCCTGAGTTAGAAATGTGGTCTAAATAGTATGTTCTGTCACTGTTCCAACTGAGAGCAAGACAAGGGGGCATAAGGGATATGGCCCTGGCTCATACCCCACCTCTAAGCTTTGGTTTCCCTATCTGTAAATTATTAGTGCTAAGCCAGCCCTCTCACAAGGTTGTTTTAAAATTGTATTTGTGAACCATTATGGATTCTGCACATGTGAAGACTGACACTAGGGTTAGTGGGTCTCTTCTCCACAATTAGATTTGGTCTTTCTTTGTCCCTGGCACTCAACATAGACCTGGTACAAAGTCAATGTTCAGTAAAGACCTGGTTTATTAATTGACAATGAATGATGAAGAAAATGAAGGTTTCCCCAAAAGTCCTAGGAGATGATGCAGGGGCACAGAAGCTGGGACTAAGGTGGGATGGAAATATAAGGGAAAGAGAATTGCCAGGTATCTATCACACATGCCAATCACTTCACATACAATTGTGTGTTAAATTCTCATTGCCACCCTATGAGGTATGTAATATTTACCCCATTCTATAGGTGAGAAAACAGGCTGAGAGAGATGAGGCAACTTGCCCACAGTTGCACAGTTGGTAGTTGACTGAGGCTATATTCAAATCAAGGCTGCCTAACTTTTGGACCTCTTCCCATTGCCCACCTGCACAATGTGGTGTATTCTCCCCTCAGTGCCAATTCTTCAGAAGGCACGTGTGCCCCTAGCCTTGACCTGTATCCTCATATTCATCTAAACTGATGGTTTAGGCCTATTTACTTCTTTATCTATTTGTCCCTTTCCTAGGCAAGCAACACTCCCACCACCTCCCCTAACACTGTCACTTATAACGAACCAGTCAAAGGCCAGAGAGTCAATTTTTGTGATACTCAGTAAGGAAAAGCTACACGCTGAAGGGTCTCTGAAGCTGACTAGGTTTCTACGGCCTGGGAATAATAAGCCAGGAGCTGCCTCTTTCTCCATCACATACTGCAATTAGCCAGTACTTCTGCAGCTTGTCTTTCTTAGGTTGGAAAATGGGCCACAGGAGGAGCTGTCACCGGGACGTGGGCTGGCAGGAGTCGTGAGTGCCTTCAAACTGGGGTGGCTGCGGGGAGAGGAGCCTTGTTTGTACCTGGAAGCGTCAGCCTCTTTGTGGATACTAGGGAGACCGAGGGAGGAGGAAAGGGACCCTCCTTCTTTATGGGAAAAGATGAAAAAGAGGGAGATGAGAGAAGCAGATGAAAGGAGAAGAGCAGAAAGAAACTGTCATTGTAACAGGCAACTTTTGTGTAGTAGTTTATCCATGACCTCACTCAATCTTCCCAACTGCTCTCAGCAGGAAGACAGCGTTATTATTCCTGTTGAACAAATGGGGAGTCTGAGACTCAGAGAGGTTAAGTGATTCAGAAAGATGAAGTGACTTACCCAGAATAAGACACTTTGGTAGTCAGATAAAAGCAAAGGAGGCCAAAGATACTTGTAAAGGAAGAAAAAGATGATTGGGCAGGGTGGGGAGAAGGAAGTTTAGTGAAATGGAGAAAGAAGAAAAAATAGGAGGCTGGGCTCTGTATGGACTTGGGAGTCAGCCAAACCCAGATCTAACCCCAATTTCCACTAATAAAACCATGTAACCTTATACAAATTATATAATCTCTTGGAGCCTTTGTTTTCTCATTCATAAATTGGAAAAGATTATATCTACACAACAGGCTGCTGTGCAGATTAGGATGATATTTATAAAGCTCCTAGCATAGAATCTGGCATATAGTAGGTGCTCAATAAATATTAGAGACGCCCAAAGAAAGAGTGCAAGGAACATGAGGGAAATAGAATAGCTAAAATGAAAAAAAGGGAAGAAAGAAGTTTTTGAGGAGAAATAAAGATAGACTTGGAAGGAAGGGAAAGAGGAAAACAGACAAAAGGGGAAGGAGGAGGCTAGGGCAGGGAATGATGGAGAAAGCAGCTTATGCTTCCAAGGGCTGCCACCAACCTGGCCAAGATTCCTCAATTGGAAACTAGCTGCTTTGTCTGCATTGGGAGGGCCTTTCTTGTGTTCCCTAGGACAACCAAGTTCTGTTTATTGTCACAGAAAGTGTCATTAAGGATCTCAAGGTACAAAACAGACAAGAATGTCTCATGCTTTAGGTGCAGTTTTCCCTGGGCCTTTTTGGGGGTCTGTGAGGGGAGGGAGATATTTGGGGAATTCAGGAAGGAGAAACCCCACTGAGTGGAGATAAGCCATTGTGTTTGTGGGTAGAAAGGGCAAATAGAGCTTTGCTTTTTCACTGTGGATCTTGGGGTGTCTCCCAGAGCCTACACTAGTGCTGGCCAGGCTAGGGTGAATGGGAGGCAGGGGAAAGAGGAGGGAAAGTCCTGGCCAAGAAGGCCAAAGCCTGGGCTTCTCATACTGGTACCTCTGCTTATCTTGGGCAAGTGAGCTTATTTCTCTAAGCCACAGCATCTGCATTAGTGAAATGGGGAAAGTCTTCCTGGGCCCTCTCCTCCCTGGGAGTGACATGAAGATCAAATGATATATTGGATAGGATAAATGCTTTGGAAACTGAAATACTGTACACATATAATGAAGTATCCATTCTATTAGAAAATACATCTAATGACTCACCTCTGTGTCAGGCAAAGGGCTATATACTTTATATTCATTATCTTGTTTAGTCCATTAATACTTCTATGAGGTAGGTAAAATTATCCCTATTTATAAAACAGGACATTGATTCATGAAGAGATAAGGTGACTTTCTGGGGGATTACACAGTGGGTCAGTGGTAGAGTCAGGATCTGTCTGATTCTAAAACTGGTGCAGGTAATCCCTGCTCTGTACCATCTCCTTGAAGCAGAATTCTCTGCTCATGGATTTGGGTCTCCTTGTTTAACCCCTGAGCACTCTCTGTATTAATCCAGAGTCTTCTGGCCAGGGGCCATGAAAGGAAGGGAAAAATCCTTAGCTGTATCTCTCTCTCTCTTCAGGGTTTGACTTCTTTGAAGCCAGTGCCAAGGAGAATATCAGCGTGAGGCAGGCCTTTGAGCGCCTGGTGGATGCCATTTGCGACAAGATGTCTGATTCGCTGGACACGGACCCCTCCGTGCTGGGTGCCTCCAAGAACACCCGTCTCTCGGACACCCCACCACTGCTGCAGCAGAGCTGCTCATGCTAGGCAAGGCGCACCCTCCTGATCTCCCCTCATTGTGGCCCCCACACCCACTCTGCTTCCCTTGTCACACTCTGTCCATCCCCAGCCCCAAGCCAGCTGTGTTGCTGCTGTTCTTGGCCTGCAGCGGAGGTGGAGGCATGCTCCAGGGCTTCTCTGCAGATGGCCCCACTTACAGACACTCAGCGCTAGACTAACAGCCAGGTTGCAAAAAGGGTGGAGATTCACTTTACAAAAAAAAAGATTCCATTTTACAGAGGGGATTCACAACGGGGACTTGGAAAGCGACTCTCTTAGATTTCCTTCATTTACCAAAATTTGACACACATATGCTTTTCAGGGCCTAGCCAACCATATAAAGAGAGGCCCACCTGCCCAGCTAATCCTGTTAAAGAAAAGCTCCCCCTACACAACATGCTTGTTTCATATCAGGCTCCCCTGTGGAGCTTCCTCACATTGCAAGTGAAGCTTCGGCTCTCAAAGTCCTAAGTCTGTCACCACGGATGCCCACGGGGCCTGGGCAGTTGCTGTGGTGACAGGCCAGAGCTAATCTCCAGAGAGAGGGAGCTCTCTAATGATACTGAAGGAGCAAAGGCTGAGTCAGAAACACACGTAAAAGGAAAAGATTATTACCTGCAAAATGTCAAAGGTTCCTGCTATATGAAAGAGCAAGGCAGGGAGCTCAAGACAAAGAGAAAGAGAAACAGGCAAGATAGAGAAACAGGTCATAAATTTCTGATTTTGCTGATTTTGTTGGTTCTGAATCTTTCCAGCTGGTTCTAAACTATGGGAACTCGAAGAAATTGGTCATTGGTTCTTAAATTCCCCAAATCTGAAAAATTTGGAGTTGGTAGGGTCCCAAATTTGATCTGGTCTAACTAGTTAATTCCATTCCTATCTCTGATAGGTAAGTGGCTGTCAGGACTCATGACCAAAAATCTCTTCCTCTGAGGCACATGTTCGGGCAGAGATGGGAGCTCATTGTTCACACCATCTTTGGGCAGCTATCATAATCTGGTTTTTCCTTGTTTTAAGCTGAAATCTGTCACCTAGATATTCTTCCTTTTCTCACTCAATTTGTACTAGCACTGCTGTCAGAGGCCTCACAGAGTCTGCTCCCTCTGTCCCATGACACCCTTAGGTGACTTGAGAACAGAAACCATGATCCCTGGGATGTGCCCTTTTGCTAAGTCAAATAGCTCTGATTCCTTCTGCCAGTGTTCACAGGGTCTTCTCCCCATCCTGCCCTTTCTCCCAGCCCATCTTTCAATCACTCCTGAGTAGTCTAACTGGGAAATGTGATTCAAAGCAGAATAAATCTAAGGAGGGGCATGACCCTGAAAAACTGGGAAAATTAAATCCAAATGTATCAATCCCAACCTCATATTCTCCTGGGAGTAAAACCTTAGTTTTTACCAAAAAGCAGATGTGAAACAACTCCTGGAGGAAACTGCTTAATTAAACACCAACCCCCCCCACCCCCCATAAAAAAAAAAAACCCTACAAAATACGAAAAACCCTCTGGACACTAGAGATAAACTGAACAGATCAACTCATGATGCAAGCTTGTTTGTGGACACTGCACATGTTTTGATTTTTAGCTGAAACAATGACGTGGAACTAAGTGATGATTTCTGAAAATCCCGTCTTGCAACTCTGGACTGAATCTGCAGTTTTCCCCTGCACTAATATGCCATCTCAAAAGTCAGTGAAGGAGTGGGGAGAGTCTCTCCCAAGCTCCATTTTAAATGCAGCTCATTGTTCTAGGAAAGTACATTAACTAGCAACAGGTTCAAGGACTATATAAAAAGGCCCTCCAGAGTCAGCCCTATGGAGATGGTGCTTTCTCTGATGCAGCGCAGAGGACAGAACTTCGGTCTTGGAATCATGAGACCTAGACTCTCCCTTAAATCAAGTGTGATGCTTGACCAGTTATTCCTCATCTCTGATTCTTG
The DNA here is from genome assembly GCF_021234165.1 of Pteronotus mesoamericanus. Classification (NCBI taxonomy): domain Eukaryota; kingdom Metazoa; phylum Chordata; class Mammalia; order Chiroptera; family Mormoopidae; genus Pteronotus; species Pteronotus mesoamericanus. Next base: position 3,837,382 of record NW_026555006.1, on the reverse strand, counting down.
ATTTTTCACTTATAAAATGAGGGGGGTTATTTGGATAATCTTTAACGTCCTTTCTGGCACTAATAACTCTGTGACTCTTTTTCACCTTCATGATTTCAGTTGATCTGCATAATAAACCCGAGACATGAGGATTATCACCCCAATGTCATCGCAGCTAACACTGATGTCATGCTTACTCTGTACTAGGCATTATTCCAAGCACTTTACATGTATTAACTCATTTATCTTCCCAACATTTTCGTGAGGGGGCACTATAATCAACCTCATTTAAAGGTAAGGAAACTAAGGTACAAAGAGATTCTCTAGCTTTCCTAAAGTCATATAATGAGTAAATGATAGAAAATGGATTCAAATCCAGCCAGTAGGCTCCAAGGTTTGTGCTCATCACCACATTCTGTACTACATTTCTTATAGATAAGCTATGATCCAAAGAAGTTAAAGGATTTGGCCAAGATCACAAACCTAGCAAGTGTTGGAGCCATGTTAGGAGTCAGTACCAAGGCCAACAGATTTCAAGTCCACTAGAGGAAAGACTTACATCTCTAATCTGTTAACAAATTGCTCAATGATTCTGTCTCTTATGCAACCAGATCCCATGAAGCTGAGCAAAAAATGCCCAGTGCTTCTCTGCACCTGTCTTAGTCAGGCAATTCTTATGTAGCTCTCCAGCAGTGCTTTGAGCAGCCTGCCTGCTCCAGCAATGGAGCCTTTTAGGGAAGTGACGATCAGATTCTCTGACAATGGAAGAACATGGTCTCCTCACATGGCAGTAGTTCTGGCTGTGCTTTTTACACTGTCAAGTCCCATACAAGTCAGGGAGAATTACTATTTTTCTGGGTAGTAACATCCATCTACCCTAGTACTAGGAATTCAGACTGAGATCCTCATGACCCCAGGATATTTTAGTACATGTATCAAACAATCTTTTCTCTCCTACTGAATATCCTGGCAAAGATTGAAAATTTTATTTTAAAACTGTCAAATTCTATAAAACTCAGGAGCTAGTTCAAGGGAGCAAGCATCTTTACAACAGAGGGAATCAAGAGTTAAATGTAATAGTAGCAAACGCTTTTACTGGTGACAGGCAAATAGACCTGCTTATTAGATGGCAATTCTCCAGACCTGCTCTGTGACCTCGTTTCTGCTAAGTGGAAGGCAGCAGCTTCCAGCTGATTGCAGCGCAATGTTCATCAATCACAGTAATAGCACAGTTAGCCACCAAGGCTCAAGCTGCATGATATGTGTTAGTGGCAACTTGTCCCAGTTTTCATCTTGTTTAACAATCCAAATAAAAGAATTAAAAAAAAAAACCCTCTTGACCTCTAAAGAAACAAAAGTAGGCCAAAAGTGCAATGCAGTATTGTAGCTATTTATAGAATGTTTTAAATGCATGTGTACCTGTAAATACAAAGTTATTCGTGATTTATCATTGTCTCCTCAGTCTGTAGCATTATTAACTTCTAGAAGCAGCAGGGGGGGTAGAGTGTACTGAATGGTCACGGGCTTGTCGAATATTAGATATGGAAGGAAACTTGGAGAAAATCTTGTCCATACTCCTTGTTTTATAAAAAGGAAGGCTGAGGTCCAGCGAGAGGGAGGAAATGTCCTAAGGTCACTCTGAGAGTACATTTACAATGGAGCCAGGAGTAGGTCTTAGATCACCTCTGGGGAAAAATTCACCTGTTCTATATATATATATTATGGGCCTGGTACTGTGAAATATTAACATAAATACAGATGAAAACAAATGATCCTTGCCTGTACGGTACCTAATGGCGGTGTTTCTAAGATATTATCCCAATTTGGCAGGCAAGGAAACAGAGCCTTGGAAAAGTTAACATGCCTAAGTCACCCACTTGGATCATTTGAACCCATTCCTGTCTGACCTATGTTCTTTCAACTTTCCTCTTCAGCTTCTCTCCGATGGAGGATATATGGGGTGATGGTAATGACACACTCTCAAGGACTCTCAGAATTAATTAAATAACCTTGGTTGAGACATTGGTTTCACAACTACTTTCTGACTGCAGCCTTGTAACATCCACAGAACATGAACATCCTCCAGACCTGACTCCCATTCACATCCCCTGCTCCTGCCCCAAAGCTCTTTCCCTGGGTATCAAGTTTCCTAGCGCCTTGAAGAATGTTTGTTTGCCAACAGTTCAGGATAATTGAGAAGGAATTACAGCTACCAGTGTCCTGGGATCTCAATGATTTTAGATTTCCCATCCCAAACCTACACCTGATTACCTACACAGCTAGTATATCAAACAGAAGCCTGTGATGAGAGTATGTGAAAGAGACAGGCCCATGAGTTACAAATGCTGTCAGGTGATGCTTTTGAAGGCCTGGATCCCTAATGTAAAGTAAGCAAAACATTATACGTAAAGTATTCATACAACAAATTTGTGTCTACTATGTGGCGGTATACAACTGGTGACAAATCAGACATAGTCCTTGCCTTCATGAAAGGTATAGTCTAGTATAGCAATTTTCAACTGGTGTGCTGCAAGAATTTTGAAAACATGCAATACCTGACTATTTAGCCAGGGCCACTGACCCTTTTCCTTTAGATTATCAGATGACAACAGCTAACACAACAATAACCATCTGGTGTGAATGAATCAAAATTATACACATTTTTTGTGTGTGTCAGATTGGCAAAAATATATTTTTTGGTGTGCCACAGGATTTTAGTATTAGTTTATGTTCCATGAGATGAGAAATGTTGAAAATCGCTGGTCTAGTAGCTTGTTGTCTAGACATTGTAAAGTAACCATCCCAATGTACTTAAACAGTGCTCCGAAGAAAAGGTGCATCATTCTATGGGAACACATAATTGGGAAACCTGAGTCACCTTTGTGGCACTGTTTCAGGGGCCCGAAAAAGACTCCACTGCACCCGAATGCCCCCACTATCCATTGGCTGTTGCTTTAATTCCTCAATTAAGCTTTCATATATTAGTTCAAACCTTTGATGGCTGATTAAGTATAAATCCTCCCAAAAGAGTAAGGATGAAAAAAGAAACATCTGAACTGTGAAAAATTTTTAGGCCACTTGGTTCACAGTTAATTGTCTTCCGAGGAACATAGAAAACCATTCCAAAACTTAGTGACTTAAAACAACAAACATTGTTCTTCATGGTTCTGTGGGTCAGCTGGGTGGATCTTGCTGAGACTGGATGGTCTAGAATGGCCTCATTCACATGTCTTTGTGCCCAGATGAGATGACTAGGGTGGTTGAGGCCTCTGTCCATGTGGTCTCATCCTTCAGAAAGCTGCCCAGATTTGTTCACATGGCGGTGGAAGTGTTCCCAGCAGCAAGAGAGGGTGAGCTAAATTGCAGAATCACTTTTCAAGCTTTTGCTTGTATCATTTTTGCTAATGTCCCACTGACTAACACAAGTCACATATCCAAGCCCATTTTTAAGGAGTGGAGAAATAGATGCCATCTTTTGATGGCAAGAGCTGTAAAATACTGTGGCTACTTTTTCAATCTACCAAAGAAAGCACCCCTATAGTCATCTGAACTAAGTTTGGTAAATGTCCCTGGGTCTTAAAACCTGGCTCTAAAGCTATCTCCCGAAGACAAATGTCAAAATGGTCTAGAGCAGGGCAGTCTCATCATTTCTTTAATTGGTCAAAGGGTCCACTTATGACAAATCAAGACAAATCTGGATAGAGAAGTTTTGGTTTTTGTTTAGCAGTCTATTTGGCTACTTTTTAGTCACCCCCTGAGGGATGAACCTGGCTTCTCATTCTGTGGTATTCACCATAATAATGGTTATGATTCCCATTGAAGTTTCTGGCTGGAAGCCCAGCAGAGGGGTTCAGTATATGTAGAAAAGATGGCTCAGAGAATAGCTGGGCCCTCTGCTGTAGCTACACTCTCTTCCTTGGCAAGTTCATCAGGTCCTGAAGTTTTAGATGCCAAGTCTCATGCAATGACATGCATGTACAAGTGCCTAATGGAGCTCTCCATGTCTCAAACTTAATATGTCCACATCAGAACTCTTGATTCTGTCCCAAATTCACTTCAACCTTAATCTTCACAGAAACCTAGGTGTTATTCTTAATTCCTTATTTTTCTCTTTTTCTTAGTGTTTACATATAACCCAGCAGCAGGCCCTGTGATTCTCTTTCTAAAATAGATCTCAAGTCTGGCCACTTTTCACCATTTCCATTTTATTGATCTTGGTCCAACCTACTATTGTTTCTGCCTTAGAGAGCTACCACAGTGCTCCTAACTAGTTTTCCTTCTCCACACTGGCTCCCCTACAGTCTCCTCCACACATCAGCAGTCTTTTAAAAATATAAATGAATGAACAGCTCAGTAACGCTGAGGTTTACTTCAGTAGCACACATGAAAAGAATCTGGATATTTTCATTATTATTATTCTATTGATTCTGTTTCTAGCCCTGAATCTGTCCCCAACTTGCTGTAGGACCTCTGATAAGTCATTTCCTGTACTAGCCAGCTATGATGTCTTCTCACATTTCTTCAGGAAATAGCAACCTTTTCTTTTGTAGTACTACTATTGGGTTGGCCAAAAAATCCATAAGGTTTTTTCATAAAAGACACATTTTTCAGTTTCACCAGTAACTTTGTTGACTTGCATATTTTGAGTATGCCAGCTATCTCCTGCTCTTGGTTTCCATTGGGTATAGGCCAGGGGTGCTGCTAAACATTTTCCAATGCATAAGACAGCCCCACAACAAAAATTACTTGGCCAAAATGTGAATAGTACCAAGAAACTTTGCAAGCCGCTTTTGACACATTTGATCAGTCACAGCACCTTCTCCATATACTGCACAAATCTTTTTGTGTTTCAGTTGTGTTTTTACCTTCTCAAAATAATAAAGCATAATACATCAAGAATGTTGCGTATTTTCTTCCATCTTCAATATTAAAATGTCTGCACAAAAATTCCCCAATTTTGATGTTCTTTTAAATGCATGCTGATATGACAGCTTTCACAATACACTCTAACAAAATAGTTTTAAATGAAGTTAAAGACACCTGAGCACTATAGAGGCATTGTATGGAAAAAAAACTAAAAATTTTTGGCCAACACAATGTTTCCTCATTCAAACTGGGTGATTCTAGTGAAAACTGTCATTAAAGGAGGCATGTGATCAAGTGGGGCCAATCAGAATGGGAAATATGTGAGGATGTGTTCTCTAAAATTGTGATGGTCTATCCTCAACCCAGGTGCAAAATGCTGATGTGTAGTAAGAGAAAACAAGACCGTCATGCAGACAAAAGCATTGACTTTCCCTGTCCTGGTTCTGGCTTCTTGAGGTTTGGCTGGTCACCTCCTCCTTTGATCATGTTAGATACCTCAGTATATGTTTCTTTTTTTTTCTTTTTTAAATTATATTTTATTGATTATGCCATTATGGCTGTTTCAAATTTCCCCCCTTTGTCCCCCCTCCATCCAGCACCCCCCACTCCCTGAGGCAATCCACACACCCTCAGGCATTCATGTCCATGGGTCATGCATGTAAGTTCTTTGGCTACTCCATTTCTTATACTGTATTTTACATCCCCATGGCTACTCTGTAACTATCTATTTGTACTTCTTAATCCTCTCACCACCTCACCCATTCGCCACACACCCTCCTATCTGGCAACCATCAAAACAGTTTGTGTATCCATGATTCTGCCTCTGTTCTTCTTGTCTGCTTAGTTTGTATTTTAGATTCAATTGCTGATAGATATGTATTTATTGCCATTTTATTGTTCAGAGTTTTTGACCTTCTTTTTCTTATATAAGTCCCTTTACACTTCATATAATAATGGTTTTGTGATGATGAACTCCTTTAGTTTTTTTTCTTGTCTGGGAAGCTCTTTATCTGCCCTTCAATTCTAAATGGTACCATTGCTGAGTAGAGCAATCTTGGTTGTAGTTCCCTGCTTCTCAAGACTTTGAATATTTCTTGCCAATCCCTTTTAGCCAGCAAAATTTCTTTTGAGAAATCAGTGGACAGTCTTATGGGAACTCCCCTGTAGGTAACTAACTTCTTTTCTCTTGCTGCTTTTAAGGTTCTCTCTTTATCTTTAACCTTTGGCATTTTAATTATGATGTGTCTTGGAGTGGGCTTCTTTGCATCCATCTTATTTGGGACTCTCTGTTCTTCCTGGACTTGCATGTCTATTTCCTTCTCCAAATCAGGGAAATTTTCTTTCATTATTTTTTCAAATTTCTAATTTCTTGCTCTTTCTCTTCTGCTTCTGGCACCCCAGTGATGTGGATGTTGGAATGTTTGAAGTTGTTCCAGAGGCTGCTTACACTATCCAAGTATTTTTGGGTTCTTTTTTCTTCTTATTCTTCTGATTGGTTGTTTTTTTGCTTCTTATGTTCCAAGTTGTTGATTTGATCCCCAGCTTCATCCACTCTATTATTGTTTCCCTGTAAATTGTTCTTTATTTCAATTAGTGATGTCCTCACTAAGTTCCTTGAACATCCTTATAACCAGTGTTTTGAGTTCTTCATCTAATAGATTGCTTGTCTCCATTTTGTTTAGCTCTTTTTCTGGAGTTTTCATCTCTTCTTTCATCTGGACCATGTTTCTTTGTCCCCTCATTTGGACAGACTCCCTGTGTTTGTTTCTATGTATTAAGTAGAGCTGCTTTAACTCCCTGTCTTGGTAGTGTGGCTTAATGTAGTAGATATCTTCAAGGGTCCAGTGGCACAGCCTCCCCTATCATCCAAGCTGGATACTTGAGGTGTGCCCTTTGTATGGCTGAATAAACCCTCCTCTTGTAGTTGAGCATTGATTGCTGTTGGCAGGTCAATGGGAGGGATTTATCCAGGCCAGCCAGCTGCAAGTATTGGCTGTGACCACTGACCACCAATCTCTGTCCTCCTTGGAGGATCAGCTGTGCAGGGGCAGGGTGGTGGTGCTCTGATGTGGTCTGTAGCTGTCCATTGGGTGCACAGGCTCTGAGGTTTTCTGGGTGATGCAGGCCAAGATCAGCCCCTACCTGTGTTCTGACCAGGGCCACTCTGCATGAGCTATAAAGCAATCTGAGATGGCTGCTACTTGTGCTGGGCTTGGAGATGCCCAAGTGAAGCCAAGGTATGAATCTAGGCTGGATGCTGCTAATGTTGGGCCTGGAGCCACTTAGCAAGAGGTATGGGGGCTGGGGGCTCATTGAGGCTGATTGTTGCTTGTTTGATAGGATTAGGAAGATGTGAAGCATGAACCAAGACCAGCCATTCATATGGAAAAGTCACAGTTAACAGCTTGGGTGGGCCCATTAGTTGGATGGGACATAATCTCAGGGGATCTCTAGGCCAGGTTGATGGAGTCCCCAGATATGGCACCTGCCTGCCAGCTCTGTGGCTCTGGCATGAAGGCTCAGAAAAGGGACAATGGCCTCTGCTTGCCTTTCTTTCTGGGAGAAGACTGCCCCCCAGCTCTACCTTGATGCCAGACCCTCAGTTCCTCCTTGTATGCCACTGGTGCCTTTCAGGGTGTTACCCCAGTGCTGGAGCTCAGAAGGAGTGAGTTTGAGTAAGTCGGTGTGTGAGTTCTTTAAGGGAAACTGCTTGGGACTCCAGAAGTTTCTTCCACTGACTCAATCCCCACTGTTTTTTGCAGCCAGAAGTTATGGGGACGTATTTTGCTGGCACTGGAACCCTGGACTGGGGGTCCTGGTTATGGGGCTGGGACTCCTCAGTCCTGAGATATCCCTCCTGAAATTTTTTCCACTACACGTGGATGTGGGACCAGACTGTTTTGTATCTCCATCCCTCCTGCCAGTCTAGATAGATGTGATTTCTTTAATTCCGTAGTTGTCAGACTTTCATGCAACTCAGTTTCTAATGGTTCTGAGTGATGGTTCTATATTTTAGCTGTAATTTTGATGTTTAGTATATGTTTCTAATAAAGGCTCCATTTAGCTTTGATCATTGGAGTTAAGTTCTTATCACTTGTAACCAAAAATATAGTCTTCCCTCTTTGGTTCTCAGTTTTCTTACTGTTCTAAAGTGCAGTAATTCCAATTTTTAAACACTAAGTATTTCAGAAAACCCCACTTCTATGGATCTTCTGATTGAGACTTTGTATAATCTGGAACAAAGCCCACTCTCTTCACTTTCACTTCTCGTACCTGAATGCACAAGGAAGAGGGATTTTGCAAGGTGAGAGAAGCAGTTCTCCAAGAACATTGATGACAACACAGGCAAAGGTTCTGTGATTAGGTCACTGGTCCACAGAGTCTGGCTTCCTAGGTATTTAGACACTACACAAAACATCTAACAGCACAGCTGCAATTTCTCCACATCTGTTTCTATTTCCCTGCCAACTCAATGACACCCACCATCTTCAGAGAACATCATTGACTGGACTGAGCTGTGTGACATACGCTTTTCTTCTATCATTTTGAAGTGGCCAAACAGCAAATACCCAAATAGGACGTCTCTGGGAGACTTGAATAAAAGTGTTTCCTTTGCTTGATGGAAAACCACACAATGGAAATGCTAATGTTGGCCAAAGTAAGTAAGCAAATCCTGGAGTGGAGCGGTGTGAATAGGATTCCCAGCTCTCTTCAGAATCTAATGCACCTCTTGGGGTTGGGGAGGTGTTTACCAATAGACTGGGATAAATCTAATGGGCTGTGCAACCTTATTTAAGTCACTCCCTGTGTCTGGGCTTCAGGACCTTAGACCAGATGTTTTCTGCAGGCCCTCTTGGTACTCATGCTTTGTGAATTTATGTCCATTTTTCTCTAAGAGCTGCAAGTAGCAAACAGATTTTGGCAGAAATTCTTTTACTATGAAAGCCTCCTTTCTTCTTGGGTACAATAAAAACAGCCAAGGCTGAGTGAACTCCACATCACTCAGTCAGGTTTGTGTGTGGCCTGGTTTCTGGGGCTGCCAGAAAGCATCTTAACAAGTAAGTGCATCTGGGTGGTCTATGGCTGCCTGTCCCATGCCAGAGGTTTTTAAAAGAGTAACAAGAGGAAGAGGAGAAACAAAGAATCTCTAAGGAGACTTCCTTTAAGAATGGAGCATAGGCCCACATGTTTGAGAAGAGACAGCAGGCAGCCATGTTTAAGAGCCATAAATGCATTCCAGTTCAAGGACTTAATTTACAGAGCACCAAGCATGTGCAAGGCTCAGCTGGGCAAGATCTCTCTGAGGACAATCTTTGTCATGCAGCCGAAAGCATGGAAACTAAAGGGCTGAGAGGTTTTCATGTGCTGAACTATCTTCCTATCCCTCCAAACAATAGATCCCAGGATGAGGACTGAGAAGGTAGTGTGTTAGAGTGGTTGAGAGCCTAGGGCTTATGGTATCATGGGTTCAATTCTTGGTTCTTCATCATTAACTAGTTGTGTGACTTTGAGAAAATTACTCTCTGAGCATCAATTACTTCATACATAAATAGAAAAATAATATTTAACTCAAGAAGTTGTTGAGAGGATTAGTTGATAGAATGCTTGTAAAGCCTGCAGTGCAGTGCCTGACAAACACATGGTGTTGACTATTGTACTACAGTCTTCCCAATTAGGCCTAGCCAGGGAGGCAAATCCAATCCAGGATCTCTATAAGGAAACTAAGAACAGAGAACCCAGTGTAAACACCATAAGCAAAAGAGTAGTAGGAGGGGGGTGGTGGTGCAAGTAGGAGATGGAGACTGGACTTGGAAAATAGATCAAGAGAGAACCTCATCAGGAACAAAGGAGAAGAGTCCAGATTGGCCTTGAACAGCTCTGTTGTATGACCTTGTGGGGCTGACTGCCATCAGACACCTGGCATATCCGTATGTCAGTATGATACCTGATGTACTTCCTCCTTCCTCCCAGAAACCAATCTCTAGGAGTAATAAATAAGCCAAAAATGACGGATTAGTTTGTTCTGGGGCCTATGTTAGACATGCTCTCCCATGCCCAATAAATAAGGAATCTGGACATCTGGGGTTGAGTTCTACCTCTGCAACATAATAACTGTATGACCTTTGACAAACACATTTTCATATACAAAATGAAATTAATAATCTTGTCTGCTTCACAAAGTAACTGTGAGAGTCAAATACAGGAGCATTTTAGAAATCGTATAATGTTGTGGGCATATAATGTTGTGGGGAAAGCAGCTTTTATTTCAGAATGAAACAAAGTATACCACTCCCAAAGTCATTTCCAAAGGTCCTTTTCTCCCTCTACCTCTTCTGCTCTTCCCTCCAAATTTTGGTCCCAGGAACCTAACCTCACATGGAAATATCAGGCCAACATGCCTTATAACCAGAGCTTTGGTTCGCTTTAGAGAAACTTCCAGAGGCTAAGAGCAGCCAAAGAGAATCAGCCAGTGAATGCTGGGATTAGATGAGCAGAGCTGTGACCTGTGATGGGATTGGAACCCTGGATGGGGCAGACAGAAATGTCCATCTACACCATGATTGTTGGAATACCGTAACAAAAATCATCAATCATGTGTTCAGTACTTTACAGTCCCTAATGCACTTTCTCATCAAAGCCCCAACAATCTTTGGTACAGCCCTGTGATGTGGTATTTATTGTTCCAAATACTCAGATGAGGAAAACTGGGGCCTGCCTCAGTGAAGCAACCAGCCCAATACTACATAGAAAAAGCAGTAAATGGTTCGGTTGGTCTCAGAACAAAATAGGATCTGCCCCCAAGAATAGGCATTCCTGATCCTGAACCTTGCCTGCCTATTGGGGATGGGGTGGCAGGGTAGAACTGAAGAGAATTAAGTACTAGTTGTGTCTGCATCTGGCTTCTCTGCTTGTGGGAGAGAAGGAAGGAGAGGAACACACACTCTCCTCACCACCCCCACAGCCTCAGTAATAAACGCTGGAGCACTGTTGAGCAGCAGAGGCTGTCTTCATATCGTGGGACCAGGGGCAGTTGGTCTTTGGAGTCACACAGAGAAACGTCACATTATTCAAGCTGTACACCATCTTCATTTCCTTCAATTGCTCATGCTAATTTATTCAACCAGGGCCCAGGCTGGTCTCATGCCAGTTTAGGAGATATACCAAAACAGACTGAGCAGAATTACTCAGGAGGAGCAATTAGCAAAAATTGAAGTTGTCCTTCTCTAGGACTGAGCAGAGAGAGGAATAATAACTCTCAGGTCTCTCCTCATTGGATTCTAGCTAAGCAGATGTTTTCATGCTTTTAATTCTTCCTGTGTTCCATATACTGATACCTTTTCTCAGTGACATATTAAATATGAATGTCATGTGGTGTTATGAGTTTGTAAAATATAAAGAAATATATGGATATAGAGGAGTATACACAGTAACAAAAGGGAAGATCTCATTTGCAAATACCTGTTGTGTCTGTTTTGTGTTGACACATCTTATTGATACAAACGGACTTTTCCTAATGTAGCTCCTATCCTTATTGTAGTGGCAATGATGGCATGTGCAATAAAGTTCATCTAAACTGTATCATTTATGGCGCATACTCTTCCCTGGGTTTGTGCTAAGAACTTTGGGAGGAGACCCCCGCCATCTGAGTTCTTAGGGACTGGAAAATAGGTCCAGCACCGGTGCAACAAGAGCCACAATACAAGGCAGTAATTCATAAGTGACTCAGAAAAGAGGGAAGTCAGGGTGGACTATAACAGTCAGGGAAGGCTGAGTGCAGGAAGAAGGATGGGCTGCAAGAGGTCAGGGACAGCCATTCAGCTTGCACTTGCGGAGACTCTCTGGGTCCCAGCGCTGTGCTGGGTGATACAGAGGATGCAGAAACTCATTGAGCAGTGTGTGCCTCTGCAGCTTAGCTCAATATTATCTCCCAACAGAGGATTAGGATACACTACTAGACAGCATGTGGGAGCAAGGCTGCTGAATTGGAGAGAGAGTACTAAGCCCACAGAAAAATGCAGCAAAATGCAGACAGAACTGGCCCACTTTGGGACAGGGCAGAGCTCATTCCTCCCTGCAACAACTCCTTAAAAGTAGAACAAGTCTAAGCAGGTAACAAATTCAATTGAGCTCTTTGCCTATCCCTACCAAGTCTAGATTACTTATAACACCTAATACAATGTAAATGCTATGTAAATAGTTGCTATACTATATTGTTTATAGAATGACAAGAAAAAAAAGTCTGTACGTGTTCAGTTACAGATGCAACCATCGTAGACCTAACTACATGGTACACATCAGCAACAATATGACTTTTTTTTTCTGAATATTATCCATCCACAGTGGGTTGAGTTTGCAGATGTGGAACCTGCAGAAGTGAGAGCTGAATGTATTTTCAAACTGCAGTAGTTCATAGAATGAGGGCTACCAATAAAATGAATGGCAATCTCTCCTTGTGTGAGAAAAAGACTGGGGTACACTTTTTAAATTGATTTTTAGAGAAAGGGAGAGGAAGAGGGAGAGAGAGAATTATTAATTTATTGTTCTTCTTATTTATGCATTCATTGCTTTTTTCCTGTATGTGCCCTGATTGGGGATCATACCCGCAACCTTGGCAAATCAAGATGATGCTCTAACCAATTGAACTACCTGGCCAGGGCCTTGGGTATGCTTCAGATCTGAGCCTCTGCATATGTTGTTCTTCCTACCTTTCTGTCTCCTAAGCTCAGTTAGGTACTTTCTCTGGGAAACCACATCGCCCTTTGTTTTCCTTTGCTATAGAACTTACTGTGCCATACTGTAATTTTCTGGTTACTTGTGGGAGTAGATTGTCCAATGATACAAAATACTTTTTTTTCCCCCTGTGAAATAAACTAAGCAAGAGGTATGCAGTTGGCTGTAGTATCCAGAGTTCACTATCAGTTCACTGCTTTTCGAAGCTCCCAGCTGTTGAAAGAGCTCCGTGGATCACAGTTATGCTTACTGAAAGAGTGGCCTCTACCTGTTCTTTAATGTTGTCTTTCTGCTTTTCATAGTGGACATATAGGATGCCTGTAAATCAGCTGGTAACTCTCTTCAATAAATATTTGGTTTATCTATTCATGACTCAATAAACTAACTTTAAAAGAACAGCTAAAAATAAGATCCTCAAAATTATGCTGGGATTAGCAATAATATCTCTAAATTCTTTCTTTTCTCTGTATTTTACTGCTATTGCTTCAACTTACAACATCAATTCTTACCTCACCAAAGGAGCATAGTAGTTAAGAATAGACTATGGAAACAGACTGTGGAATCAAATTTTGGTTCAACCCCTCACTAGCTGTGTAACTTTGGAAAAAAATTATTTCTCTAGACTTCAGATTCCATATCTATAGAGGGATACATCATAGAGTTGCTGTGAGCATTAAATGAGTTAATGTATGTTTAGGAGATTGCTTGGAACATAATAAATGTTAGCTATAATTATTATTACTTGCTTTTCTCTATATCAGTTAGAGTCCTGGCAGGAAATAAATGGTACACTCAAAATAGATAATTTGAGGTGTTTGATAAAGGAACTACTTATGAAATGAGCGCACAGCTTAGGGAGATCAATGTGAGGTATAAATTTCCCCCAGTGAGAGTAACAATGGGAATACTACTAGCCAAAGGCACGAAAAGATAAGGGTAGGGAGTGATTACCAGAATTTGAAGAGGGCAGTTATATGGAAGGGGCTGCCTGATCAGAACTGTGGCCTTTGGTGGAGGGACACATCCTCACGAAGAGACTCACGAGGGAGGGAACTGGGGGATACATACTCTCTTTCCTGTTTCCTGCTGATCTCTCATCTCCTGCTACTATTTCTCAATGCTAGACCCAACAAGAAGCTAGAGGGCAAAGGAAGCCTGTTGGACTCCACAAAGGTCAAACTTCTGGAACACAGAACAGGTTGAGAATGGTGGAGATAGCATTTGAAGAGCCAAACAGAAAATGTCCAACACAGCCTTTCATCAAGTCTTGCCTTCCCTACTCTCTCTACCTTGCAGCCAGAATGATTTTTCTAAAGCATGAATCTAATCTTGTCTTGCCCCAACTTGATGTCCTTTGGTAGCTTGCATTGCCCTTAGCTAAAGATACTCAACATAAAATATAGGCCTAATTATTTATCTCCAGCTCACCCTTCCAGTTTTAACTATTGCCATGCTCCTCTCAACCTGGGAGTCATGTGTAATTCCTTCAAACTTACAAGAACATAGCTTTTTCTTCTTGACCCTCTTCTTTTCCTAGAACTTAGCCTGCGATAATCATTCCTCTTTCATTCTCCTTCACTTGGCTAATGCTCATTCATGTTTTATTTATACAAAGAAATAAAGGGGTTTCTCTTATCCGGTTAGTTTGGGGTACTCTAAGCTCTGTTTCTATAGCAATATTTTCTTGAGTCATGAAAGTAGTGGTACTTTAAGTCTCATATTTGATAATACCTTTATTTTTAAGTGGACTTTTGTGGTTTTCTTGAAATTCTCATTATAATAGATACATAGCCTACAAGATAGTGCCTGAAAGTAATGAGAGTTGAGTTTTTAATAAGCTTATCAAAATATACCTTCAAAGTGATCCTCTGAGAACAACTGAAGCCTAATCTACATCCTGAGAATTCTGAGGCACTAAGACTTCTAGGAGTTCTATTTGCATGGGGACCCAATGGGCTTTTTAGGGGAAATGATAAGTATGCCCTTTGAAGCAGAGTGTAGACAAAAACTGCCTCTGGACTGAGAATGTGAAGAAAATGAAATGTATTAAAGGTTTTATCTCATAATTGTACAGCCATCTTCTACAAGTGGAAGTAAAATTCACATTATTAAAGAATGTCTATTAAAAGCTCCTTATTCTATGTGACTCTTTTTGAAAAACTGGAAACAAACAGAACCTAAAGGCTCTCATGATAGAGGAACATGGGCAGTGGCTTAAAGGAAGATAGGACCTATTCTGTCAAAACCCAAATGAGAATATTATTTCTTTGTTCCCCTTAATTCCAAAATTCCTCTTGAGGAACAAGACATACATTCCTATGTCTCTGGCTCCACCTTGTGGTTGATTAGGAAATCACTCATCCCAGCATCCACAGATGAATTAGGTAAAGAAGCCATCAGGATCTTCACATTTGCCAACAGTTCAAGAACACATATTTTGGCCAGGCTCTGTTATAAGTACTCTTCAAGAACTATGGCACTTAATATTCACAACAACACTATCAAGGATGTATTTTGTAGGTGATAAAACCAAGGTTAAGATTGTTTACCACGGTTTAGGACTTGTCTGAATTCACACAAGTGGCAGAGTCAGGACTTGAACCAACAACCTGTCCGCTTCAAATTACAACTGTCTGCTTATACACTAATGCATACATCTAACACATGTTTTTCATTCCCTTTGCAACACACTTGTACATCCATCATCTTATTTAATCAAGGATTTGAATTTTTATTCAAGGCAGTCCATAAGAAGTGGATGATCCAAAGGAACAAATTAGTGTTTAAACCACAGGTGTTAGATTAAGTCATTAGGCCCTAAGCAAAGAGATTCTTGGTGTAGGAATGGTACAATGGAAAATCCATGAGCTTTTCAATGGGACCTAAGTTTGAATTACTGTTATGACACTGTGTCAGGCAAGTTACCTAATGTCACTGGCCTCAATTTCCTTATTTGTTGAATTAAGAACCAGTGGACATAGAGAATGCTAACTTTTATAAATCAAACTCTGGTTTATTTTTCATAGAAACTAATTTCTAAAAGTTAATAGCATACAGGTAAACAAAGTGTCCTGTTGGAATCTGACGATCTATTTTTAGTAGATGGAGGGAGGAACCATTCATGTCATGGGTTAAGATCTTAAAGTGCTCAATTGATCTTTGGAGAACATATACATGATAGGCAGAATAGTGGCCTCCCAAAGATGCCTGTATCTTAATCCCTGTGAATATGTTAGGATTCATAGCAAGGGGAAATTAAAGTTGTAGAAGATATTAAGATTGCTAATCAACTGACCATAAAGTAGAGACATTATTTTGGATTATCTGGGTAGGTCTCATTTAATCACAAGGATTCTTATAAGTGGAAGAGAGTCAGAGGAAGATATAATTATAGAAGGAAGGCACAGAGATGTACTGTTGCTTGCTTTAAAAATACTCAACATACCCTGAGGTGTGGCTCAGTTGGTTGGGCATCATTCCACGAAGTGAAAGACCACCGGTTTGATTCCAAATTCCTGGTCAGGGCATATGCCTGGGTTATGGGTTCAGTCCCCAGTTGGGGTGCATACAAGAGGCAACTGATTGATGTTTCTTTCTTACATCACTGTTTCTCTTTCTCTTTTTCTTCCCCTCACTCTAAAAACAAATAATTTTTAAAATCCTTAGAAAATACTCATCATAAAATACAGGGCCTAATGATTTATCTCCAACATTTAATAGCTAAAAAGGGTGAGGAAACAGATTCACTTCTAGAGCCTTTAGAAAGGAATGCAACCCTGTTGACCCCTTAAATTTAGCTCAGTGAGACCTGTGTCATTCTTCTACAGAATTGTAAGATAATGAATTTGTTGGGTAAGCCACTAAGTTCTTGATAATTTGTTACAGCAGGAATAGAAAATACAATATCCATGACCATCAGTTGGTCCAGACTCATTACCTGTTTCCTATGGTGGTATAGAAAAAGCCCTGCACTTGGAATCTGAAGTCTAAGGTTGGCTTCCCATTCTGCTATTAAAGAGTTGTGTGACTCCCAGTAAATCACATTTCCTTATTGATCATGTTTATCAGGTGGCAGCACCTACCTCACAGACTTTTATGTAGAACAAATCAGATAATAGATGTATATGTGCTACATAAACTGTAAAGCATTTTATACATGCAAGAAATTATTATTTACAGTGCCTGATACATAGTTGGGATGCAAGAAATATTGTGTCATTCATTATTCTTGGCAGTCCTTGGGATGTGGAAACATGATTGCAAAACATACGCTAGGTACTGTGGGAAGAAAAAAGATCACAAATGGGTATCTACTCCTAAATTAATTACAACATAATTATGGAGATAACATATTCATGAAAAGATTTAAACAAGTACTGAAAATTTATACAGGACAATAGTACAAGAGAAGTCACAAGGCTATCTATGATTAAGGGCCAAGGAATTGATGCAAAAACAATATGTATCCTGAGTTCAGGTATGGAATGGAGGGTCAGTGGGAGCTGGAAGGGTCAAAGAAGGCTTCTAGGAGGAGGTGTGTCTTGAGCAGGATCTTGGAGAGTGTGGTTAAGTGGAGAACTATTGTTACTATTACTCCTACAAATCACTGTTTTTCTATCCACAATTCCAGGAATCACATTTTAAATTTTAAGGCGTTGGCAGTCAGTTCCAATGTTTTGTATGGAATTCTTTTGGACCCTCTTGCTAGTACCTTTTCCTTTTTATTTAAAAAGTAATTTTAAACTTCCATAAAAACTACAAGAACAGCACAAAGAAGACTGTTTCCCTTAACCTCTGAGAGTTGGTTGCCCATATGGTGTTCCAGCACCCACAAATTATCAAAATCAAGAAATTAACATTAATGTGTTACTGTCATGTAATCCACAAACTCCATTCAAGTTTAGCCAATTGTCCCAATAATGTTCTTTATAGTGATACCTTTGATTATCATGTCTTATTAGTCTTTAATCAAAACAGTTCAACAGCCCTTGATTTTCATGACCTTGTTACTTTTAAATATTGTAGGTGGGTTATGTTATAAAACATTCCTTCATTTGGGTTAGTTTGAGGATTCCCCTTGATTAGATTCAGGTTTTGCATTTTTAGCAGGAATAGTATGGAAGTAATGGTGGGCTTTTCCTTGTTGTACGTTATCAGGTGGTAAGAATTTCAATTTGTCTCATTACTGATGTTAACTGTTTTCACAGATTAGTGTTGTGTGCCAGATTTTTCAACTGTAAAGTTCTTCATTTCTCCTTCTTAATTAATAATGATTTTGTAAGGAGGTACTTTGAGACCATGTAAATATCCTATTCCTCATCAGATTTTCACCATGTAACCTCATTCATTGACCTTTTTTTGTTGAATTAATTATTACTATTATGGTTAACAAATGGTGATTTTCTAATTCCATCATCCTTTCTACATTCACTTTTGCCATTTCACTTTAATAAAAAGCTTTCTTCTCTCCCTATTTATTGATATTAGTTTAGATGCATGGATTCCTATTTTATACAATGGATTATAACCTGTCACTACTGTTACTTATTTTGATTCTCAAATTATCTCTATTTTGGTCCTGTGGGAGCCCCTTTAAACTGGATTCTAAGTTCCTTTAACATGTCCTCATTATTCCTTGAATACTGCCTTATTACTTTCTGGCACACAAGATACATAGGTTCCAGGTTCATCTTGTACCTTTCCTGCCCAAGCCTTTGGGTCAGCTGTTTCTCCAAGAAGCCCTGGTCTCTCTTAGTGGAAAATGGCTTTTTAGTGGAGAATAGCATTTAGAGACCAAGACAGAGGTATTCAGTATGCTGATTGCTATTGAGATATCACTGATCCCAAACCCTCTCAATAAGCGTGGTTTCAGGATATATGTACAATATGTATATGCATACTCACAAATCATACACACACGCACACCCACATCTATACTTATTCTACATCTATTAAAAATTGTGAGTTCACACTGACACCAACAATTCTGATCCAACACCAGAGTTTATTCTAATTTCTGCATTTCCGTATCTGTAACTCTCTTCTCCTACAGAAAGAAACATGGCTCCTAATATCTTCAATATTTGATAAGTCACCCCTGTATGCAATCAATCGCCATTACCATTGCTTCCCTCACCCTCCTTATTCTGCTTGAACTTGGTCAATGGACACCTTGCACCATCAACCCACGTATTCAGCTTTCCTCATACAGCTCATGCTCCAAGCATGTCTCATCAGACTGCTTGCTCTTGCACACCTTGGGCACAGGTGCCTAGGTTGCTTAGTCTTACCTAAGTAAATGGCTTTTAGACATAATTACCCAGAAAGTAAGGATGGAAGGAGGTCTGAGGGAAAACCAGATACTTTCTTAATGATATGTAAGTTATGACATTTGTTATTTTGCATGTTGCATTTAAAAACTAACCTGAGGATTAACCACAACAGAAAATATCAATGATCAAATTAATGAATTAGAAGACTGTTTATTCTAGGTAGTTGGCAGGCAACATGTACGAGGCAAAAGAGTAAAATCTTTGGAGTTAAACATACATGATTTACACTTTCGGTTATCCTACTTTCTTGTATGATTTTGTACAAGTTTTTTTAACCTCTTTGAACTTCAGTTCCTTTATCTGTAAACTGACAACAGACTTAAGTTTTTCTGAGGGCTAAATGAGTTAATGTAAGTAAAATGCTTGGCCCAAATATTATACTCAGTATACTGAAACTACCAACTGAGCTTGATTTCAAGATGTGTGAAATTTAAATAAACAAACAAAAACCAAATATCTTATTTACTGATTCCCATGGAAGCAGGACCTATCATACTACATATCTTCTCATCCCCAGCACTGACTTTGTATAATATTTCAAAAAGAAAATGGAGATGGGGGGCTGTCAGGCAGAAACTGTATTAAATTCTTATCCCTTCCTTTCTTCTAACAACACTTAAAATCTTTACAGCTCCTGGTTTAATCTGTGCCTCTTTTTCTCCAGGTCAATGATAGAGGTGTTCCTTTCTAATTTAAGGCTAACCCTCTCTTCTGCCTCTCTAGTGACCTCTTTTCCTGTACCATTCTTTCAATAATTCAACACTTAGTGAACACTCACTATGTATGAGACATTATTTTTGATGCTGCAGAAATGGGGGGGTGGAAGAAGACAAGCAGAGTATCAATACTCCAATGGATCTTATCAAATAGAGAGGCTATTTAGACAATCAGCCAATAGACAAATAATTTCAGAAAATGAGTATTAACTTAGGTAGAATGGTATGAGAAGGTTTCTCTTAAGAGGTGACATTTGAGCTGACATATAACTTGTAAGAAGGAGCCAATGATGCAAATTCTAAAGGAAGTACAGTTTAGGCAGAGGCAAGTGTAATGGCCCCAAAGGCAAGAGTTACCATAGTATATTGAAGGACATTAAGAAAGCCAGTGTGAATAGAGCAAAGGGCAGAATGGTATATGAAAGTGTAATATAAAGGAAGAACAGAAGTCATAAGTGAGCCTTAATAGGCTACAGCAAGCAGGTAGATTTTATTCAAACTGCAAAGACAAGCTACTGGTAGGTTTTTAAAAGGAGGAATAATATGATTTGATTTCTGATTCATATGTTTAAAATATCATTTTGTGTCTTCACATTCTCCTTTCCAGGCAGTCTCAAAATCTGTATCTTTAGATTAGAGATGAGAGCATAGATTTGTGATAGAATAACTTTTCGTTTGACATATTTGTAAGTGTTTTTACAGTCACTCCCAATTTATCTTGAAGTTTTAATACCAAATTCTTCCTAGAACTATGTTTATAGTACAGAAAAAACTATTTTATATGGTCATACAAACTCCTTGGCATGTTGTGCACACTTTGGTCTTCCCAGAGAAGACTCTATAAGAACATGCCTACTTCTTGACCTAGATACCAACCTACCAAATATGGAGAGCAATTACTAGAGCTCCAAAGGCATAATTTCTTACTATGTGGATCTAGAACAAAATTGTAAAGTAGATAATATTTCTCTTGTCTCTTCTTTCAGTGCCTCTTCACCCAACCATTTCATTGGACTTGAGACTTTATTGGGCTCATATCACTCCCAATCAACTCAACCTAGAATCAACATTCTGCACTTTTGACTTACCCTGATTCTCAAATATAAAGGCAGATAATGGAGTTATAATAAAATCATTTACCTGAGAATTTTTTGGAGTACACCTCAGATCTCTCCCTCTGGGAAGTAGACAGCCATTGCATTGACTAAATAATTTTCAGAGGTAGGCATCAAATATGGAAATAAGATGTTTTAACTTCTCATTATTTCTGACCTCTCATCAGAATAATAGGGAGAAAAGGGTCACCAAACCTGATGATGAGAGGGAAATCCTTGAGGTTAAAATGGAAAGGAATAGGCCCTGGCTAGGTAGTTCAGTTGGTTAGAGCGTCATTCTAATACACCAAGGATGCGGGTCCAATCCTGGTTCAGGGCACATACAAGAGGCTCAAGGCATATAAAACAGGCAACCAATGAGTACATAAATAAGTTGAACAACAAAGTGATGTTTCTCTCTCTAAATTCAGCAAATAAATTTTTAAAAAACTAGAAAGGAGTATAGAATGACTGAAGCTTTTAAAAAGTGCTTAAATACTCTGAGAGCCTGGGTAAATGAGGTTAATAATTACACTCCGTTCTCAACTTTCTAGGCAATCTGAAGGTTTTTTAAAACTCTCTAATGTGTCAATTTCCTATAAAATGGTAATAGCTTAATTTATGTTTTCTCTGATAAATATTCTTTACAATAATTATGAATATTCAAACGAAGGGTGGCAAATTTCTGAGTTATTTTCAATGGTGACACTCTACTTCTGGAAGTCCTGGCTGTGCCTCTGGTCAGTTGTAAGATATACCTCTCTGGGTAGGTTTTTTCTCTTTTTTAATCCAGAAAGTCCAAATTAAAGTATACTTCTGTGATCACTTGCCAGTTCTCATATTTTAAACATCTAATCTAACACTTTGGACATTTGGTACATGGTTAGAATTATAATGGGCCTAACATCAAGGAGGCATTTTTCTTGTGCTATTACCTTTTTTTTTTTTTTTTTTTTGGTTTTCCTCTTACTCTTCTAGTAGTTCCTTCTCAGTCTCTTTTGCGAGTTCTTCCTCTTCTACAAGCTCCTCAATGCTTGGTTCTTGGGTCCTTTTCTTGCCTTCATCCTCATCCCCCATTCAAACTACAGTGGTACCTTAGTACTCATTGTTAATTTGTTCAGGAACTCACGCTGAGTGCGGAAACCCACACCAAACAGTGAAACATTTTCTTTTGTAGTGCAGCGTCATGACTCATAAAAGTTCTAGCAAGTGCAACAAGTCCCAAGCAAGCGCTGAGTGCTGGAACTTTTTTTCATCAAAATGCACCAAGTACAGGGTTTGACAAGTTCTGAAGCAGACAAGTACCGAGGTATGACTGTATTTTTCACAAATCAACTAGAGTGATTTACTTGCAAAACACGTAATGGTATTTCCATTTCATTTGTTCAACCATTATTTACAGAGCACCTATAATGTACTAGACAGTATTCTAGAAGGTGGGAATCCAGTGCTACACAAAATAGACAAGGCAATGACTTCTTTTTACTCTTAGAAAGATTTTATATGAACTTGGCCACTCACTCACTTTCCAGTTTAACCATATTGACCTGCTTTCTCAGAGCTTTTGAACAAGTCTATTCCTATACACTCCTATACAGTTTTCAAACGTAAGTTTAAATGTCTTTTATGAAAACTCTCTGACCAGACTATGTCTTACTAGTTCTCTTGTAAGCAAAAAGAGAACAGGGAAATTTCTTGTTAATTACTCTATTCCCAGCATCTGGCATATATTAGAAGCTCAGTATGTTGGCTGAATGAATAATATAATGCCTCACTATAGAGTGTTACCATATTTCTAGTCTGGTGACTTAAAAGATTCAGAGGCCTCTTTTTCAAGGGAAAAATGAACAGGTCACACTTTAAGATGTGGTCTCTCTTTTTTTCTAGTTAGGAAAGTTCTAATTACTGGTTGAATTTGAGTATTTCTTACTCATGGCATCACTGCTTTGGAGAGTTAAAAGAAAAAATACCCTCAAAATAGATGTCACTCACCCTGGCCAGTGTGGCTCAGTTGGTTGGAGTGTCTTTCCAATAAAACGAAAGTGGTGAGTTCAATTTCTAGTTTGTGCACATTGCCTGCGTTGTGGGTGCAGTCCCCAGTGGGGGTGCTTATGAGAGGCAAGTGATGTGGTGCATCTCTCTAGCATGATTCTCTCTCTCCCTCCCTTCCCCTCTCTCTAAAATCAATAAGCATATCCTTAGGTGAAGATAAGTTTTTTTTTAAAAAATAGACATCACTTCAGGTATTTACTCAACAAACATTACTGACTGAAAACAAAGTGACACATCTGGACAATATTTCTCGACTAATTTACCTCGTCCACTGCCTTAGTTCAGGTTTTCATCATTTCCTGCCAGAACTGTGGCACTTCTCCTTACCAACTCTATTGTCCTATCCTGCATTATTTGTTGTCACAGCGTTGTTTTTGAAATACATCATTAATTTTATTGTTTTCCCAAATTAGAATGCAAGTTCCATGAAGCAAGGATTTTTGTTCATAATTTTATTCCGTGTGTGTGGAACTCGGGAGGCCTAGACAAATTTAAAGACTTATAACAGCCATCAACACATCGCTCTCCTTCAAGTGTTTCTCCATTCATATATTTACTTCTTTTCTGTGCTAGGTAGGATCTCCTACCTTATAGTATCAGTATATTGTATCTTATTAGCATGTCCGTTGTTTGTAATTTTTTAAGAAATGCCTGTTTCAGAGCAGAAAATAACTTTGGAAAAAGGACCTGAGGGCAGCAGCCTCCCGCGGCACCTGCTCAATAAATGCTGGCTGAACTTAACACTAAACTGTGTGTACTCTTAACAGTGAGGAAGCTGAAAAATCTTTTCGCATATGAGTGAGCATATCTAACCGGTCTCTTAAGCACCTTTTGGGCCTTGTGGGCGAATACCACCAAAAGGTGGCCAGCGATAAGGTGGAAAACCGCAAGGCCTAGCTGAAGAGTTCTGCTTGGCTCCGCTCGGATTCACTCCCAAGCAGCTTCCATCCAGCAGCGAAGAGAAATACTTCCGGCTTTCAGCTTTCTAAGGTGTTGAGTTACGGCCGAAGGCTCCGCCCCGATGGAAGGGGCAGGATGCGCAAAATTTGACGGGATCGGGGAATAAATCTGGAGATTCCTTTTCTTCACTCGCGTCTCAGTTTCTCGCCGTGCGAATATTTTCTCTGAGCCGCGAAGCACTACCCAGGGGCCGCCTAAACCAACTCTCTGCATACGTCATAAACGCTGCGCCACTAACGAGACGCCCTTCTCCCGTCGTCCTCCGCGCCACTCTCTCCGCCTCTTCTTCCTCGTCCCGCCCACCATAGGTTTCGAAGAGCTCTCTGGGTGTCAGAAAATCCGACCGGTCTCTTTGGTTCCTTTTATTCCCCGTTTCCATTGGTTGTTTACGTGCGCGTGACTGCTATCTTGCCTCTTTATTGGGTAGAACTAGTAGCGTCACCGGTGATTGGAGGGCGGGGGGGTGATGAGGAAAGTTGGCATTAGGGAGACCGGATTGGGGGAGGGGTGCAGGCCTGTCCTCCCCGGCGGCTGCGGCAGCACCAGCGCCGGCCGCCACCGCCTCTGGAACGCGGAGGAGGAGGAGCAGCTGGAGGAGTAGGAGGAGGAGGTGGGCCCTGGGGAGCGGGATGCCCATCGCTCCGGCTTGGTGGTGAATGCTGAGGAGAGTCACGGTTGCTGCAGTTGGGGCCACCGGGAGGAAGTTGTGGTGTGAGGCCGGGCGGGAGTTCGCGGCGCTGTGGAGAATCGAAGCGCGGAGTCGGTGCGAAGACTCGGCTGCTGTCAGATCCTTTCCTACTCCGACCATGCCTGGAAGGAACAAGGCGAAGGCTACCTGCAGCTGCCCTGACCTGCAGCCCAGTGGACAGGATTTGGGAGAGAGCGCCCGGGTTGCCCGTCTAGGAGTAGATGAATCTGAGGAGGAGGGACGAAGGGGGTCTATCAGTAATGCCGGAGACCCTGAGATCGTCAAGTCTCCTAGCGACCCCAAGCAATACCGGTGAGGGAGAAGGCTCGGAACGGGGAGGAGAGCCGGGTGCGGGCTTCTCTCTTGCTGCCGCGGTTACTTGTCTCTGTATCTCCCGAAGGAGCTCCAGGGGCACACTTCCCATCCCGAATGCTTCCTTGGGTGGAGGTGGCTAGGGCAATTAGGCGCTGCCATGTGGTGTCAGCTGGACGTGTGGGAAATCTTGAGTTCCACAAGGAATCAGAATATCAGAATGGGAATGGTCGTTCGAGCAATTTTGACGTTAAGGAAGGCTGAGCCCGTGGTGAGAGAGTCTTGATGTTGTGAGGAAAGGTTGAAGAATTGGGGGTTTTAATTTTGGAGAGGATATTTAAGGGATATATAATCACTACCCACAAATATTTGAGGTATCCTTAGTTGAAATAGGGGTAAAACTAATAGGTGGAAGTTACTAGAGGATTGTGAGGCTTGAGTCAAAGAACTTGGGCATCGCAGTTGGCCTACGGTGAAATGGCTTGTTTCATGGGTTCCTTACGACTGGCATGGTGGAGTGACCTCTTCCAAGACTATCGGTCTCAGTTGTATGAGTCATAGACTTGGTAAGGTTTCTTCTAATTCTGAAATTCTCTACTTTTGGTTAATCCTGGAATCTTCTAAACATCTCTTTTCTGGTGGCTCCATCCCCACCTGAATCTTTACTGCACAGGTAGCTTACTTCATAGAATGGCATGACTACGATGTATTTTAAAGAGAGATCATATTGTTCAACAAGTTCATTTTACAGGTTGAAGAAATTGAGATCCAGAGAGTTTGCTTCTTGCTCAGAATTACACAGCTAAATAATAACAGAGTTGGTATGAAAATCCTGTCACCAAATTTAGTGCACCATTTACTGACTTTTATCAAATTCTTACTCACCATCTTAAGTCAAAAGCTGAAGGATTTTTGGTCCCAATTTTTATCAGCCTTTGTAACTTTTAGAGCCGGAAAGAACCTTAGAGATATTTTTTTCCATTCCACACCACCCCATTTTGACAGATGACTGAAACTGAGATCTCAAAAAAGTGATTTAACCTCAAGTTTAAGACTGGCCTATTTTCTGTTTTCACTCCAAGTCTACTGATTAATAATACACAACTCCTTGTACTACTTTTTCCCCAGGCTGCAGGGTAACTCTTTAAGGATGGGCTAAATTTTTTCTTTTTCTCATCAAAGATGAGGTTGCATTAATAATATGTAAATGAACAAGTCGAAACCTTGATAGAAGGTGCTTAGTTTTTGCCTTCCAAATTAAATGTTCAAACAGCTTCAGTTTTTATCTGACTGTATAAAAGTACGTAATAACAGTTAGTGTTTATAGAGTACACAGTGTCAGTTCTAACTGCTTTATATGTATTCTTTCATTTAATGACCTCATTTTCAGCAAATTCATTTGACAAATACTTATTGAGTCCTACTGTGTGACAGGTGTTGAGCTATCTTAAATCTTGTATGAAACTTGATCAAATATAACTTAATAAAATTTTAGTTTGGGTACTGGGCATACAAAGATAATTAAGACAGCCACTGCCTTTAGGGAGCGTTCAGTATAGGAGAGGGACACAGATAAATAAAAAGTAAAACTAGGGCACTAAAGTTCTATGGAAGCCATAATAGAAGTATATGCTAGGTAGTTTGGGGAATAAAGTAGTGGTAAACTCACGTAGGGAGAAAGTTAGGTAAGTCTTCAAAGGGGAGATAATGTTTAAGTACTCTTTCAATAAGTTGTTGCATTTCTATCTTTAAGTGGTCTTTTGTCAAGTCAGTGTCCTTAGTGTCTCAGTTTTCTTATTTTAAAATGAAGGGGATTGCCCTGGCCTCTGTGGCTCAGTGGATTGAGCACCGGCCTGAGAACCAAAGGGTTGCCAGTTTGATTTCTGGTCAGGGCACATGCCTGTGTTGTGGACCAGGTCAGGTCCCCAGTAGGGGGTGCATGAGAAGCAACCACACACTGATGTTTCTCTTCCTCTCTCTCTCCCCCCTTCCACTCTGTCTAAAATAAATAAATAAAATCTTTAAAAAAAAAAAAAGAAGAAGAAGAGCAGCATTGATTAGAATAGCAGAGTTTTCCAATAACTTCCTCTCCTTTAAAAAGAGTAGGGCCATTTCTGTCTGTTTTATATATTGAAGTTTCAATTAGGCTTAAATAAAAGATTTTGTTGCTTTAAAATAAAGATAGAAAACTTTAATACTAGATGATTTTTGAAGACTTATCCAACGTAAAGTTAAATGCTGTGAATTTTTGTAGCCGGAAACAGACATGAAGCATCTGTAACCCCAGGTAGCTAGCTGTGTTATCCTTCCAGAACCTGCTTAGATGTTATCTCTGAAGCCCTTCCAGGCAGAACTAATTCCTCCTTTCAGTGGATTTCAGTAGGACTTTTTACATGGTCTGTTTAAGTACATATCCATCATATTATGTCTTTTGAATGTGTGAAGAAGCACCACAATCACATCTGATTAAAGGCATATTTTGGTGAAATAATGCCTTGAAAAATTTGTTTACCAGTCTGCATTAAGTAATAGCATGTGGAAATATACTTTTGCATATGTGTAATTTGTATTCAACTTTTTAAAAGTGTTAAGCATACCTCTAGGGTATCTATTTTGTTTTTGGGGGTCTGCATATAAATGCTTGGTAAGTGTTGATTTTCTTCTCTTCTGGAAAGATTAAGGGACTCTAGGTTGGGAAATATTTTTCAAATCTTTATTGGTATAAAATGGAAATTTTAGATAGGTTTAGTGGTAGTACAGTCTAAATTATTTTCATAATGAAAGCACTTATGAAGTTTGAAATAACAGGTATAAAACATTTTACATATTTAAACCTGTTTGTGAAAAGATCTGTATTTCTTTGGGGAGGGGGAAACATGTGAAAAGGTAAATAAGCTTCTGAAGGGCAAGCCTTTTTTAAAAAAATATTTTAATTTACTTAGAGAGAGGGGAAGGGAGGGAGAAAGAGAGAAAGAGGAACATCAATGTGTGAGAGAACTGTCCATCAGTTCCCTCTCCTTTTGTGTGCCTACAGGCCGAACCTGCAACCCAGGCAAGTGCCCTGACCAGAATCGAACCTAACGGGTGATCTTTTGGTTTGTGGAACAAGGCCCAACCAACTGAGCACACCAGTCAGGGCTGAAGGGCAAGTCTTTTTTATTTAAATTTTGGTCAGATTATTAAAATTGAGGAGACTATTATATTAATTTCTCAATATTGGATGTGGGTTGAGTAAGGTACAGTTTATTCTGAACATTTATTTTGTTATATGCTGATGAACAGAAGGAGGCTCACAATCTGAGTAAGCAGGACCATTGCAGAGCAGAAACTTTAGAAAAAACCTAACATATCAGAAGAACATACATCAGAGAACATATTCTTTTGTATTGGATGAGAAGAATATGGATTTATTTGTGGATCTTTTCAATGAAACCTGTGAAATAGTAATGCTTTTTAAATATATAAGACAGTACTTGCACTTGTAATATATATACACATTAGTGATAAGACCATGGACTCTTAGAGTTACAAAAGAAATCATGTACTTATGTGTGTATATATTCTAGGAATTTGACATCATCCAAACTCCTGGTCTGATACCTGAATCCAAAACTCAATTTCAATTGTACCCTCTTAGTCTTATAATGTAAAGTAGAAGCAAGCCAGGCCTTACCTTATGAGATTCAAGCTCATTTAACAAAGTGAGATCTTTTAAGGTTGAAATACATTAAATCTTCTGAATACTAATATGACTTGAATTAGATGTATTTTTGTTACCATTCCTTAGACTGATTTTTTTCATTGTGGGCTAATGGGCTGATAAGAATAGGAAGAACATACATTCTTTCTTCCTATTTCTTTTTATAAATTTTACTTTTTAAAAAATTTTTACTGAATTTTTTGGGATGAGGAAGAACATAGCTAAAATGTTTCTTTTGGAAATAAGATTTAACATTAAAAAGATCACTGTTTTTGAAGAACTGAATAATGGTAAGAACTCTTTTGCCTTCAAAGATTTACAGTTCATCTAGATTCCTAGTGGAATCATGGAGCAGATACTGAAGCAGAAGCACACTAAATGTAGTAGGTGCTAGAATGGACATATGTGGAAAGTATGGAATTTTTAGTCATTTGTGTATCTAATTTCCTATCTATAGTTTTGTGACCTCGAGCACATTAACTAAAGCCTCTAAGGCTAAGGACCTTTGAGGACCCAGAAGAGGAGCAACCCCATAAACCTTTTAAATTTAAAAGGAAGTGTCAGGAATCAGGAGAACTATTAGATGCTAGTGGTGTCTTTTTTAACTATATGAAGGGCCGGTAGAAGAAAATACTTTAATCAAGGAGTGATCATAGTTGGGTGAGATCACTGTTAGATCACAGTACCAAAAAACTATTTGTCCTAGGTGAAAACCAAATACATTGTATGATTCACTTTTTAAAAAGAAAAAACTCCACAAAAATAACACTTCCCATTTTATTTTTACCTAAAATATGTTTTTATGTTTAGATATGTACATAAATGATTAGGAATGATATTAAGCAAGCTTATTTCTCTTGGGAAAGGTAGGAGGGATTTGAAATTTCCCATAATCATTCCATCCAGCATTAATAACTGATAACATTTCTTTATAACCTTTGTTACTTTAAGTACTTTTCAATATATTTTGTCTACCTAAAAGTCAATGGCGTAGATATATCATAATTTCATCATTACCACTTCATAGGATATTTAGATTGTCAAATTTTCTTTACCTTAGAAACCTTTTATTCCCAACTAAATTCTCTGGGTATGGACCTAATCATAATGAGTTTGGTAGATATATAGGGTAATCACTGGTTATCAGTCTGTTTTAAGGATATTCTCTATTCAGAGACTTGGCCAGACAAGAAGATGGTTTGTTCCGGGACTTCCATCCTGACATGGTCCCATATTCATGCTGGTTCCTAGAATGAAGTCATTCAGTAAGCCCATCCAGCTCATAGGAAACTGAGTAGATTTATTTTACATACACACACACACACACACACACACACACACACACATATTTGGTGAGGGGCCCTCAATTACATGGTCGTACCAGAATTTAACTTTCCAGAAGGATTGGAAGTAGATTGCAGTTTGGAAAGTTTTTTGGTCCTCTGGGGAGGTGTTTAGAGAGATTTTATACTTATTATTACTGACACTAATGAACTTTATTCTCCTTATAATAACTGGTATTTTGTTGAGGTGCCAACTGTATACTAAGTACTGTCTACATAGATTATCTCATTTAATCTCTACAGTAATCCTATTAGATATTGTTCTTATTACATGATAGCCTAAATGCTACCTATGAAAATAAAATATTGAGCAGGTGCTGAGCAATAATTAGAGTATAAATCGTTGATAATGTTTGCCTTGAGAATTCAAGCATTACCTCCTTTGTGACTTGAGGGAGAGAAAGGGAGAAACATCAGTGTGAGAACGAAATACCAATTGGTTGCCTCCCGTATGCACCCATCCTGAGACTGAACTCAGAACCTACGTATGTGGTCTGACGTAGGTATACCAGTTGCTTGGCATATGGGACAGTGCTCCAAGCAACTGAGCCACCTGGCCAGGGCTCTTCTCCTTTTTAAAATTGACTTGTAAGAATTCCTTACGTATTTTAAATACTAGTCCTTTGTTGGTTATATGTTGATTATATACAGACTTAAGAAGTATAGCTTACTTTTACCCTTTGTTTAGAAAGTCCTAAAATGTCAGATTTATTCATCTTTTTATTTATGGTTTGTGCTTTTTTTCATATTATTCTAAAAGTTTTGCAGTTTTTCGCATACAGATCTAATTCTTACATAAGATTTTGAGTAAGGATCTAATTTGATTACTGTTTTTTGAAAAATACGGACAACCAGTTGTCCAAACAATTTTGAAAATTCTGTATCCCAGAGTTCACCAAATGTTTTCTGTAAAGGACTAGATAATGAATATTTTAAGCTTGATCAATGAAGAGGCAAAATTAAGGCTATTTTATAGGTATTTACCTAACAGCAAAGAAAATAGGTTTCTACAAATTTTTAATAAAAATTTTAAGTTTAAACTATAATAGTATTTTTCTTTTTTTTGGCAATACAGATCTACTAGTGAGAGGAATGAAATTCTTTTTACTGGGAGTATATTTTGCTTTTGGGGGGGTCAAAGTTATCAAAGGTGACTGCAAACATTTATCTCTTAATAATGATTTATAATGAAATTTTATGTACTTCATCTTTGAAAATGTGTTTTCACACTGACAGGTACTGCCAAATACTGGTATCAGTCCATGAGCATATAACTTTACTTGGGCATATTTATCAATTAAAAGGCATTTATAAAATTCTAGTAGATTCTTCTCTGATATTTTTGCTTTTTAGCACATCATTACACTGTAGATTAATCACTTCTTTTTTTACATGTCTTTAAAAATTTTTTTATTTACTGATTTTTAGAGTGTGGAAGGAGGGTAGTGAGAGAAAGAAGGAGAGACATCGATTTGTTGTTCCAATTATTTATGTATTCTTTGGTTGCTTCTTGTATGCGACCTGACTGGATATTGAGCTTGCAACCTTGGTAATTGGGAAGACACTTTAACCAATGTATCTACCCGGCAAGGGCTGATTAATAACTTCTGGTTGAAAATTAGGTGGAAGCTCCTCAATAGCAGCTAAAGGGCTTTGATATAAGGAAATTTCCTTTGTGCTCCCACCAAGGTCTGAAAAACACTACTGCAACTGTAGTTTGCTCTGAAAACATACCACTGCAAATGGAGATGTGGCTTCTTATTTTAACTTTTGACAGCAAGGAAATGAATGAAACAGTTTGCCATTATTTGTGATTCAGATAACATTAGTTGTTGAAATGACTTTATCATAAGATAAGTTGGCTAATAAGCTTTTTTTTGTAATTTTGGGTTGAAATCATTAAGAAACATTATGAAGTCTGCAGCAAAAACTAATTTCCAAAGCCATTTGGTGTTTGATAATACTGGTTGAAGGCTGTTCTTTAGGAAAAAATTCAATATTGGCTCAGAACATTGCAGTTAAATGTTCTCATTGCTCAGCATCAAACTGCCGCACAGTAAGGGCAATTCAAGATATTCAGCTTGTATTTCTGACAAAATTTCACAGACCTGATGATTGTAAAGTCTACAGGAGCAAATGACACTACTGATTTACTACAACGTGGTAGTCATGTATTTTCTGCAAAGTACTGCAGTACTGCTGATGAATAAGACAATAAATAATCATAGGCTTTGAAATACCTCACAAAAGATAAATTTGTGTAACTAAAGCTTTTTCTTTTCTCTATACATATTTTTACCAACATTAATATGGTACCATATTAGATTCCACTTTAAGTTGTCCTGTATTCTATTAGATTCCTCTTTAGGTTGTCCTGCATTCTTATTTCCTCAGCCTCTTTGAAAATGTTCTTGTCTCTATATTCTTCCATGAAGAGTATTCATAGAGGCTAAATTGCTTCAAACTTGGCACTGACTCCTCAAACAACCCAGCAGTATTGATAACTTCAGGAGCCAAAATCTTGAAATGATTTTCTGTGTTTTTAATTGACTTAATATTCCTACTATGTCAGCTCTTTTTGGAGTAATTCTCACCCAAAGCCAAATAGTCTTAAGTAAGTTTATATTCTCTGGATAGCTTTCTTCAGCTGCTGGGAAGAAACACAATGTAACTCACCTGTTGGTGAATAGCTTTCCTTGCTTGGCTATCAAATGAACCACTCAAAAACTAACTTTGGCTGCAATTATTTCCATTTTTAATTTTTGTGAAGAAATTGTACTGTAATGAGATTTTATTTTACATTTTCTAATTTTTCTGAGTGTTGCATTCCTGTGAGTTGAGAATATTATGATGACTGCTTAGTCTTGTTGGACGAACTAAAAAAAGGAGAGTTTGCTGGAAATAAATGATAGAGATTTATTCAGGAGCCTTGGGAGTTTGCAAATGGGAAACACAGCTAGGCAAAAATCCCAGAAGTGTTCCAAAGAAGAAAGAAAAGTTAAAAGTTCTTATAGTAAAAAATGCATTTTTGAGAATGATCAGTTCTGCTAGGTTTTTAGCCTTGGGATTGGTCCAGGATGGTTATCAGTCAGATGTCAGGCAGTCAGGATGATGGATGCCAAATAGTCCAGAAGATGGGTGCCAAACGGTCCATAAGATGGGCCAGGAAGTCTGGTCATATCCCAGTGGTCTGGATAATAAATGTCAGGTGGATGTATACATGAGTTATGCCAGGTTAATCAGGTTGCAATTAGAGGATCACCTGGAGGTCCAGGTGTATATCTAGGCATTGATACAGGACTGGAAAGTTAGGAGAAATAGTTCGTTTCCAGGCTAGTTAAAACAAGGATGGAGTCTTTCATTATGCCTCAACCTTCATAATGTTAATAACTTTTTTTATCCTCAGCCAAGGATATTTTTTTTCATTGCTTTTAGAGAGAGAGAAGAAGTGGGGGGGAGAGACAGACAGACAGACAGACATCGATTGGTAGCCTCTTGTATGTGCTCAGACTGGGGATTGAACCCATAATCTAGGCATGTGCCCTGACTGGGAATTGAACCCGTTACCTTTAGGTCTACAGGTTGATGCTACAACCAACTGAACTACACTGGCCAGGGCCATAATGCTAATAATTGTAGCAGCTTGGTTAAAAGGATCCCCCTATGTGGTCTCAATACATGAACTTGTGTTTAAACACATGAACTCTTAACTGTGGTAATTGTAGTCACTGAAAGTGGATTTACAAAAGTTGGTTTCTTAAGGAATAAATAAAATAAGTAGATGGTTACTTTATTAAAGAGAATAATACCTTTTTTTTTTATTTTGGGACACAGTTTTAATAATCTACTTCAGTCTTTATTTTCAGTATAGGAACAGTGGGATAATTAAACCATATTAAGGAACACTGGTTAGATATGCTAGAGGAAGAAAAGTTTTTTAGAGAAAGATTGACATCTTAGAAGAGCCACACCCCTCTTAAAGTTTTATATATATATGTATATATAAAATATATATTTGAAACCACATGGTTTGGGAAGAGGTAATAACAAGTTACATAATTATAAAGTTAGCCCTCCCCTCCTTAAAGTATGTTCTTTTGACCTAAAATGATTTTTCACTCTTTGTGTAGGCCAAGAAATAGCAATTTAAGGCTAGAACCTGAGACACTATTTTCTCTCTGTAATGAAAATGAGATCTTACATATTGTCCTGTCTGTGGATATCTGGATATTTGGATGATTTCCACTATCTCTCTGTTAAAAAATGTTCCCCGTTAATCTTTTCTCTCAGTATGCACTTAACTCTTTGGTTTTGTTTATGATGTTTTGTTTCAGAAAAGTTTAAAATTAGAATATAGTGAAATCTTTCCATTTTTTCCTTTATAGTTCTGGATTTTGTGTCTTGTTTAGTACAGATATTCTCATCCCAGTATCATAACAATATATTCTCTTAAATAGTTTCAAAACATTTTTTCCTTTTAGCTCAGTAATCTGTCACAAATTTATTTACATGTTGAGTATAAGTTAGAGATAAATGGCTAGTTTTTCTTCTGAAGTGAATTGCCTAGTTTTTCAGCATCATTTTTTGAATTGTAATAAACATTGTTGCAATAGTATTATAAACACTTCTCTGTTTCTGGAGCCTATTCTCTTTCATTGATCTGAAAGTGTTTCTGTACCAGTATATTGTGTGATTTCAATTGCTTTAAATTACTTTTTATAATTGGTAAGGAAGTTCCCCCTGACTGTTTTCCCTTTTCGAAATGTTTGTGGCATGTTTTGTGTTTGTCATCCACATGAGAATCACTGTATCAAGTTCTACAAAAAAAATACTTTTGGTATTTTAAATTGTAATTGCCTTTAATTTATACATTAATTTTGGGGAAGAATTTATGTCTTTGCAATATTGGGTAGTCCCACCCAACAGCATGGTGTGACTAGCCAGGTCTTTTATTTTCTCCTGTAAAGTGTTCTAGTTTTTCCTCATGTTGGTTGTCTTTAGTAGCAGTGAAAGGAATGGGCTCTAGTGCCATTCTAATTGGGTTCAGTCCCTGAGAAGCTTTAGTCTCCTCATCCGTAGTGTAGGAATAATAACTCATTAGGGTTATTATGAAGATTAAGTGGGTTCAGACATGTAAATTAATACTTTTAAAATGTGGGTATTGTTACTAGGTTTATATTTAAATATTTTATAGTTTGTTTTGTGAATAAGATCTTTTATTTAAATCTCATTTTAATTGATTACCTTGCTACATAGGGAAGTTCATGATTTTTGTTCATGTACTTGATTTTGGATACTTTGCTGAACTCTTTATTACTCAAAATTTTAAAAATTCTCTTGCATTCTCTAGATAATCATAAATTTGCAATTAATTATTTTAGCTTTCAGTATCTTTGCTTCATAATTTTTTTCTATCTATGTATACTTTGGATCTTTTTTTATTGACTAGGACTTCTAATACAGTGTTGAATAGAAGTGATGATAAAGAGCACTTTGTCTCTGTCTTAAATGGATTTGGAGTTGACTTATGGAAGTTAACTCTCTATAAAGCGAAGGGCTTTTTTTTTGTATGTGTGTTCTTAATTTGTTAAGGAGTGGGTTTTGGCTTTTATTAAATAATTATTATACAATAATTTAACATGGATATATTTTATTACAAAAGATAGAAAAAGTATAAAAATTATAGATTAAAGCATGAAAGATATTTGTAACCTGCTCTGTTTCTATTCCTCTCCACATATATTTATTATGTATATTACTGTTACCAATGCTTTGTATCGTTTTGTTTGCTATAACTTTATATACATTCTTAAAATTTTTAAAAAAGATTTTACTTATTTTTTAGAGAGAAGGAAAGAGAGGGAGAAAGAGAGGGAATCATCAATCAGTTGCCTCTTGCACACCCCCAACTGGGGACCTGGCCCACAACCCAGGCAAATGCCCTGATGGGGAAGGGGACTAGTGACCTTTTGGTTTGCAGGCTGGTAATCAACCCACTGAGCCATAGCAGCCAGGGTACCTTTGTATACATTTAACATGTACATATGTACTCATAATATTTATATAAAACCAGGTGCTAGGTTTTTATCTGATATTTTGTTTCACCTAGTTGATTTTAAGTAGTTACTATATCTCAGGCCCTCTTTAGGGGCAATAGATTTTTTTTTTTTTTAAAGATTGTATTTATTTTTAGAGGGAGAGCTGGGGAGGGAGAAAGAGAGGGAGAGAAACATTGATTGGTTGCCTCTCACACATGCCCCAATCAGGAACTTAACCTGCAACCTAGGCATGTGCCCTGACTGGCATCAAAATGGTGACCTTTAGCTTTGTGGGAGGACACCCAACCAACTGAACCACACTGGTCAGGGCAACAGATGTTTCTTAAATGTTTCTAAATGGTAAGCAATGTCTTAGGTGCTGCTGATCTAGCTGTGGAGAAAAAAGAAAAGACCTGCCCTCCCAGCTAACAGTCTAATGGTACACACAGGTGAAAAAAAAGTCAGGTGATGATAAATAGGTGAAAATGTTAAAGCAGGATAAGAGAGGATAGAGATCAACTGGGGTGCTATTTTAGATAGTATAGTTTAAAAAAACCATTTAAGAAAAGGTAGCATTTCAGCAAAGACTTGAAAGACATGGAGCAACCTTGCAAATACTCTCTGGGGCAAGAACCTCAAGGGTGAGAGAATAGCAAGCACAAAAGCCCTGCTGTAGGAGCTTGTTTGGAATGTTCAAGAAACAACAACAAAGTCATTTGGTCAGAACAAAATGAAGACTGGTGGGGAAGGATGTTGGACCAGATTATATGGACCCTTCTAGGCCCTGGTCAAGATTTTGAATTTTGTTACAAGTGTGATAGGAAGCTATTGATGGTTTTGGAAAAGAGAAATGGCTTTGTATTAGTTTGTTAGGGCTGCCATAACAAAATACCACAGACAGGGTGGCTTAAACAACAGAAATTTATTTTCTTACAATTCTGGAGGCTAGAAGTCCAATATGAAGGTGTCAGGTTTGATTTCTCTCAGAGACCTCTCTCTTTGGCTTGCAGATATCCACCTTCATGCTGTGTCTTCACATGGTCTATCATGTGTGTGGAGACACGTCCAATGTCTGTGTGTCCAAATTTCTTCTTAGAAAAACACCAGTCCGATTAGATTAGGGGCACTGTAATGGTCTCGTCGTAACTTAATCACCTCTTCAAAAGCCCTGTTTCTAAATGCAGTCACATCCTGAGGTACTAGAGGTTAGGACTTCAACTAGAGGTTAAGACTTTTAGGGGAACACAGTTGAGCCTGTCACATGCCTGATTTTTCTTCACGCTGCTGAGGATAGACTTGGGGTATGTGTGTGGGGTGGGGGTAAGGAGTAAACTGGCGTGGTGAGGTTATTTAAATGGGATCTTTGATATGGAAAGGAGAAAGGACATGTATTCAGTCTTCTGTTGTAATCCAGAGACTCCTTCCTTGTCTTTCTTTGTACATTATTTTTCTAGTTTCTGCTAGATGATCTTTTTTTCCCATCTTCAAGGCTCAAGTTAAGTGTACCTTGTCTCAGGAGGCCTTCCCTGACTGCTTCCTTCTTTCTAATGTTATGTGTTTACCTCTATCATTTTGTATTGTACTGGCTTAATTGTATTGCATTATACTAGGCAGTAATGCCTGATGGAGAGGAATGTGGTTTTATTAGTTTTACCCTTAATATAGCATGGTATCTGATACATAAAATGCTAAGTGAATTCTTACTCAATAACACATGTAAGAATGGGTATATACAGGAGAAGTTTGTAGTAGGCAGCCAGTAATCAAACTGGCACAGCAATTTTTCTAAATAGCATGGATAATCATCTTCCTGCTGGGCTACCAGCCTGTGAGATTTCTTTTAGTCAATAAAAGCAGCCTTGGTGACTGGTATAAAATATCAAATACATTGTACCAAAGGGAGTCAATAGGGTTTAAATATATGAGATTTTGCTTTAATATTTAAGCTGACATACCTGTACTCTATATTGAGGGATATGTTTCTCTTAAATTTTCTGGTATGGTAGAATGTTTGTTAAATACTTATAAACTAAAAAAAAAAAAATAGGCTTAGTGGTGACTTTAACTTCTAAAGTTTTAACTTCTAAGATTTGGTTTTTGAATAAGTAAATATATTTTCATAGTTCAAAATTGAAAAATACAAATAGGTTATATAAAATATATGCTGTATACAGTGGTGGGCCAAAGGAGGTTTACAGTTGAGAGTATGTGAAACGGTTTATTCTTGTACTAATTATTATTTTTGTATGAATAACTGTAAGCCTACTTTTTACCACCATGGTATATAAAATACAGTGTAGTATCTCTCTCATCCTTTCTCTCCAACAACTCAGAAACTGATAAGCTGTTTTGAGATTTCCCCTTCCAGAAGCCACCAATTTGATTAGTTTAAAATATTGTTGGTTTTGCTGTGTGTACTTGAATTTTTAAAAAAAATTCTGCTAAGCTGATCGCTTGTATTGGTGTAGTTTAATGAACTGCTGACTCATGTAATTTTTTTACTTTGTTTTTTTAGATACATCAAATTACGAAATGGTTTGCAGGCACTTTTGATTTCAGACCTAAGTAACACGGAAGGTAAAACAGGAGATGCAACAGATGATGAAGAAGAAGAGGAAGAGGAAGAAGATGAGGACGATGATGAGGATGATGATGATGATGATGATGATGAAGATTCTGGAGCTGAAATAGAAGACGATGATGAAGAGGGTTTTGATGATGAAAATGAGTTTGATGATGTTGATGAACATGATGATGATGATCTTGATACTGAGGAAAATGAACTGGAAGAATTAGAAGAGAGGGCAGAAGCAAGAAAGAAAACCACTGAAAAACAGGTGTGGATCATGTCTATTTTATCGTTTTCTAATTTGGTATTTCTTTGGGATCCCAAACTTATATTTTATTTCTTTTTTCTTTTAATCCTCACCCGAAGACATACTCATTGATTTTTAGAGAGAGTGGAAGGGAGGGGGAGAGAGAGGGAGAAGAAAAATCTTGACGTGAGAGAGAAATATCAATTGGTTGAATCCTTTACATACCCCAACTGGGACCGAACCTGCAACCTAGGGATGTGCCCTGACCCAGAATCAAAACTGTAGCCCTTTGGTGTATGGGATGTTGCTTCAGCCAACCCAGCCACACCGGCCAGGGCTGTTTTATTTCTTAATGACAAAAATGAAGTCTATATGTTTTGATCTTCAGCAAAGGTCTATTTCTTCTGCATAAAGATTATATTTATAAATATTTTGCTCTGATTATAAAAGTGGCTGTTATTATAGAAACAAATGGAAAATAAAGAAAAACAAAATATAAAAATCACCCATAACCATAACTCTCAGAGGTTAATTACTGGTAAAATTTGGATTTATGTATACATTATATGTTTTAAAACAAATGCTAGAAGGTGAGGATCTGCATAATTTTTAGCCTGGGAATAGAGGACCAAGAGAGTGTACTGTGTTTGGAGAGATTGGAAAAAGAAAAAGAACAGGGTTAGTATAGATTCCTCACCTGGGTCTATTGTTCTATGAGTCTTCATATGGGTAATTTCTATCTAGGTAATGGAATGTGACATCTCCTTTGTTGGGAAAGCACCAAAACTGTGGATAACTTAAGTAAATTGGAGGAATTGAAATAGAAATGGGCAATTGAGCTTAGTTTGTGTGATATATAATAATAATCATTGCATAGATAAAGAGGGTTATTAGGGAGAATTTCCTTCTCTTGATATCTTTAAAAAAAATTTTTTTTAGGTTGATTTGAAAGAGAGAGAGAAAAAACAAACATCGATTTGTTGTTCCATTTACTTATGCATTGATTTGTTGATTCTTATACGTGCCCTGACCAGAGACTGGAACACAACCTTAGTATATCCAGATGTTCTGAACAACTGAGCTACCCGGCCAGGGCTTGCTCTGGCTATCTTTTGAAAAATGCCTTCATTTTACAGTAGGGAGTACTTATATTAGAGGATAATATTTTGTAGGCTTGACAGTAGAGTTGATCAGCAAATATTTGTTAAAGCTAGTTTTATAGCTGAAAACACTGGTTTGGCTGCCTGTCACAAAAAAAGCCAGCCTCATGAGACAGGTGCAGGTGCAAAAGGAAAGAGGTTTTATTCAGGGGCTGTGTGACCTGGGAGAATGGTGGACTTCCGTCTTTAAGACCAACTCCCCTTTTCAAGCCCCTGGTTCTTATAGGGATGGGGAGGGGAGGCCTTTTTTTCTATACAATTGTCCTGCTAGCTTTCGGTGTGCTTGGGTCCTATCCATTCATCTTTTAGCTTTTGGTGCACTCAGGCCCTGTCCATTCATCTTTTTAGCTATTGGCATACTCAGTGTAAGAACCTACTCCTGCTGCCATCTTGGCCAATGGGGGAGACTCCCCAGTGCAGCACTCCGACTGAATTGTTGAGGTAACAGTTTCTTGAATATTGATAATACACTTAATACATATGGTACAGCCCACATACAAATGAATGATAGTTCAGATTACTAAACCTGAAATCTAGGCATCAGATGTATTAGACTGTAAAGTGACCAGTCCTCAAAGATGTGAAGGCATGAGATATGAGTAGTAGATATGTTTTAAATAAATCCTTTGATAGTCACTCTTGGAAAAAAAAAATATATTTTTTTAAAGAAGATTGTGCTAGTTCTTTAACTAAGTTGGTGGGGTAAATGAATCTTATTTGCTCCTTGCTATTCAGATTATGAATGATGGTTATTTTGGGGTGGCATGATAGGCCAAGTGGTTTAGCTTGGAAAACCAAAATACTGGGGGAAAAAATGCATATAAATGCTACTTGATAGTCTATACTAAGGTCTTTATAAATAAATTGGGAATCAGTAAATTCACTTTAATTTACAATCTTATAATTCCACATAGAATATTAATAGTAATACTAACAGTCAGGAAACTTGAGTTCTAATTCTGGCTCTGTCCTAATCTTTCTGGATGATCTTAGGTCTTTTCATTTTCTGATTTCTGAAACTGGATTAGATTACATAATGTTGAGGTCCATTTTAGCACTAATACTGATTGTGTTATAACTTTATAACTGAACATTCCCTATCTATAAGTTTTTTCCTATATCTGTCAGTGGCTTTTCTTGTGCTTTGGACTTCGTTATATCCTCTATCAATTGATAAAACGGATTAAATTTAAAAAATTATCTCGACAGCCAATTTTACTGTGAAGACATAATAAAATATCTTAGATTTATACAGCAATTGTGAACCCCTTTGACAAATGAGGATGTGCATCCAGTATTTTTGGTATTCCTTTTCATTTTACTTCTGTGGATCAAACTCTAAATGTTTACCTCTTCTAGAAGCAGCAAGGTCAGATTCTAATTAACATTATGAAAAGGGCTTAGGTACTGCCTTTCTTTTCTGAGTACTCAGTGTGGTATATTCATTCATATAAAATATTGATAGCTAATTTTCTGGATTATGTTAGAAAGGAATGGAGGAACCTAATGTACTTGGAAGAAAAGATCAAATTGTTTTGATTCAGATGCAGTGGGTACAGTACTGAAAGGAAAGATC
This sequence comes from Pteronotus mesoamericanus, assembly GCF_021234165.1. Classification (NCBI taxonomy): domain Eukaryota; kingdom Metazoa; phylum Chordata; class Mammalia; order Chiroptera; family Mormoopidae; genus Pteronotus; species Pteronotus mesoamericanus. Next base: position 3,796,019 of record NW_026555006.1, on the reverse strand, counting down.
CATGATTGTAACAATGAAAATAGTTTATAGTCATTGAATGAATGTCTATAAAAGGGAGATAAAGTAGTCTAGAAAAGAGGTGGCTTGAAAATTGGATAGGGTTTTGCAATGGTTTTACAATTTGATTTTTATTTGAAAAATGTGAATCTTGCTTAAAGTAGATGAGAATTAATATTGGAAATGGGAAGAAAAAAATGTTGAGATATTGGAGAACATTTATCTAATTAAGAAGTTAACTATTTTTCTCGCATCATGATCTTTGTTGCCCTGTGTTTTTCTCCTCCCAAAAGGAAGTTGTTCTTGATCTGAAGGGTTTGAGAAAATAACAAGATTGAAATTTAAGTATGATAAATACTAAATTACGATTTGTTCAGGTCTTTCTTAAGTGAATTCTCAAGTATGAATTTCTTGGGAAGTTAATTCTCAAGTATGAATTTCTTTTCTAGCAATTGCAGAGCCTGTCTTTGCTGTGGTCAAAGCTGACTGATAGACTGTGGTCTAAGTCAGCTTATAGGAAAATGTCTTCAACCCTTGCTGGTTGAGACAAGAAGTCTTTATGGGGTAGTTGGAGCTGAAAGCAGGTTAGGCATCTATTAAATATCACAGAACAGGTTAGACTGTGGTCCGAAGAAGTGGCTCTTTCCTAATGTTTTAACTAAGATTATGTGCCTAAGTCTTTACAATATCAAACAGTATCAAGCGAGGCAGTTTGATTCTTCTGAAAATATACTTTCATTTTCTCATACACAGACTTTATATCATGTACATGCAATTTTTTAAAAGCTCTCCCTTCTAAGAGGATAACCATTTTCCCAAATAATCTGTGTCACCAAATGTGTTAGCCCTTTAAAATTGACATTTGTAAAATTTGGGAAAGTTAATATTTCAACTTCCTATCTTCAGTGATTTAAATTAACTACTTTTCTCTCCTTTTTTGTGTCTTTTAACTTACAATGGCACATGGTATACCCTAATCATTTTTAAAAAGTGCAGTTTGGTGTACCTCTTAACCGTCTATTTTGTTAAAAACTCTGGTTTTCCCAAGGTATAGAAAATTACTATCAGTAGACATGTAATGTATCCTATATATATTAAAAAACCTCTTTAAAGTTCAGTTCTGTATTGCTAGACATTTTCTTTTTTAACCATTTATCTATTCCCTTTGTTAGATATTTTCTTGACATGTTATTGTATGCCCTTTTTTAATAAAAACAAAAATTTCTGAGTAACATTGAGAAATTTTACATCTAGTAACTGAGTTACTGGACACAGAGCCCTTTAATTGCTTAGAGATATTTTAGAGATAATCTATAGATATATTATTCAGCAGATTTCTGAAATCTAATAAAGCAGGAAACAAAGTTGGGTTAACACTCTGAAATGCTGACACAAAATGCTATTTCAGTAAGCTGGCCAGTCCCTCTTCCCTTTTTTTCTGTTTCTGCTTTTTCCCTTAGGTCTGCACCTGTTCAGCATTTGTCAGGATGGCAAGAGGAGGAGCAGCAGGGTGAAACTGACACAGTTCTGGTGAGTTTCACTTTGCTGCTCCTCCTGATTATCAGGGAAAGAATTATGTTACCTTCTATTGGAAAACTCCCATCTCTGAGTGAATCCTTAAGATGAGATCTCAGTATTGTTCCTTTAGAATTGACTCACTATTGGTATATGTTCTACTTATTCCAGTCTGCAGCGGCTCTTTGTGTTGGAGTTGGGAGTTTTGCTGATCCGGATGACCTTCCTGGGCTGGCACACTTTTTGGAGCACAGTAAGATCTTAGTAAAATATCATTCCTGGGGTTGTTTTTCCTCTAAATTTGTATGAATTGAATTCAGAGATAACTAACTGGTATATGTTTAATAAGAGAAGAGGCTAAGGAAAAAATCTTTATGAATAATCACATGTGAAGACTTAATTTTGATCTCCGTTAGTGTACTTGTTTTGAGGGTTAGAATGAAACCACTTAGAAAGCATTTTGCAAATGTAGGTTTTATTATTATTCAGGAGAAAATAGTCTGTCTCTAGGAATTTAGACTTTAGCCTTAGGGAGGGGGCAGTCTGTTCCATGGTTAGCCAGGTCCCAAGATGTTATAGCATCAGAAATACAGAAAATTGAAAGAAACGCATGATTAACAAAAATCAAAATAGACAATATTCAGTTTAATATGTATCTGACTAAAACTTATGTAGATGCTATATGGTTATACTTAAATTTATATTTGTTTTCCTGAAAAACGTACTTTTTATATTCCAGTTTTCTAAAGTATTTTAAGGTAAACTTCTCACCTTTTGAGTTTTTATAGTAACATTTAATCTGCATATATGCTTATGTTTACATTTTAACACTTTAACAAATAAATCATATATATTTTCTTTAAAAATAAAATGTTTAGATTTTGAGTTTAAAAGTAATATGTGAGCATTAAAGAAAATTATAAGAAGTATAACAAAGTATTATCCAGACATAATTATTATTAATGTGTTTATATTATTTCTTCTAATTTTTTGAATATGAGAAATTTCCTCCTTGATAATAAAAACTTTGTCTATATTTTTGTGTCCTATGACTTTGTGTTCTTTCCATTTAGTGGTATTCATGGGTAGTTTGAAATATCCAGATGAAAATGGGTTTGATGCTTTCCTGAAGAAACATGGGGGTAGTGATAATGCTTCAACTGATTGTGAACGTACAGTCTTTCAATTTGATGTCCAGAGAAAATACTTCAAGGAAGCCCTGGATAGGTAACTAACTTAAAATGTATTTTTATTTTAATTATATAATGCCACCATACAAATAGAAATATTGGGCATTGTTCTATGGTATTTCTTTTCAAGCAGTACTCTTAATTCTATAGTAGTGTAAGAATACTTTATTTGGAGAAAAGAATAAAATACTAAATACACCTTGGCCCTTATTCTGTAATACTTAGTTTTGTATTAAAGTTTTAACTGAAACCCCCAAGCACATTTTAATTTTTGTAAATAATGTATTCTCTATTCACTCATTGTTGCAACTAGCTTTTCTAATTTAGTAGAAAATAAGGGAAACAGAAAAGCACTAGAGATAAGATTGCTTCTGATTTTGTAATCTAGAGGTAACCATGGTTAATGTTTTGGTATATAAGCATCTATATTTTTTACTGTATATTGGATATTCTTTTATGTTTTTAAACAAGGTGTGCCATTTTTACAAATCATTATATAATTTATAGAATAATTTTAAATGATTGTATATTATTTACATTGTATAGATGTACCAGATCTATTAAACCAATTACATATTGTTGGACAGTTGAGTTATTTCCAGTTTTCTAGTATTATAATGGGATGAATATCCTAGTTTTTGCATACATTCTTAATTATTTCTGTTAATTAAGTTATAAGAAGTGAAATTGCTGAGTATATTTGCATATATATTTTAAGGGTTTTTTTTTGTGTGTGGAAAACTTTTGATATTCACTGCAAAATTTTCAAGAAAGTTAGTGTCAGTGCATTAGCAGAGGGTTTTTTTGTTTGTTTGTTTTTAACCCTCACCTGAGGACATACTTATTGATTTTATTTTTTAAAAGATTTTATTTATTTTATTTTTAGAGAGAAGGGAAAGGAGGGAGAAAGAGAGGAAGAGAAGCATCAATGTATGGTTGCCTCTTGCGTGCCTCCCAATGGGGACCTGGCCCACAACCCAGGCATGTGCCCTGACTGGGAATCAAACTGGCAACCCTTTGGTTCTCAGGCTGGAGCTCAGTCCACTGAGCCACACCAGTAAGGGCTGTTTTTACAATATTTTATAGCTGTTTTTAATTGTATAGTTAAGGACATGTGTACAGCACATACATTTGATACTCTGTTTATGTAATTAAACATTTAATTCCAAAATAACAAACAAAAGAATAGAGACAAAGAAATCAATGAAGGCAGTGCAAAAGATTTCCAAGATTATTTTTTCTATACATTTAGAAAATCAGGGATACTCTGAGAATGACTGCATGTTTGCTCAAAGTTCTCAGCTCTCAAGGTTCACAAAATCCAAACAGGTCTTTTTATGAGGGAAGAAATCTTAAGCAGTAGACAAGTTGAGTTCTCAAGTTGAAATCTTAAACAATAGGTCAAATATAAAGAAGGAAAAAAACCATTTCATTGGAAAAAAAGAGCAGGCAAAAGACATGTTGAATAAATTCTGAACACCTCAGAGATGATAAAACTTGGTATCAAGCTTAATTAAAGAACTTGTTTCATTTCTTCTTAAAGAGGTTTTATACATTTTTGACCTAAGGACTGCATCAGGAAATCAGAAGATATATACACATTTATTTCTATTAAAAAATAAATAAATTGCCCTGGTTGGGTAGCTCAGTTGGTTAGAGTGTTGTCCTGATATACTGAGGTTGTAGGTTTGATATCTAGTATGGGCACATATAAGAGTCAACCAGTTAGTGCATGAATGGTTGGAACAGCAAATCAGTGTTTCTCCCTTCGTCTCTTCCTTCATCTGCCTCTTAAAAAAAAAAAAAAAAAAAGAACAATTAAGTAGAATGCTGCTACTGTATTAATAGGAAAAATTAGTAAGATTATCAAATCATAACTTCATGCCATAACTGGTAGATAGTGATAGAGCAGTAAGTATTGCACGTACTATAATAAATATGATGATTACTCCTACGGTTAGTAAGGAATAAACAGTCTTTGAATCATTTGCAAACAACTCTCATAGATCGTGTCAGTCTTTTTAAATAGGTCAGTAAAATCCAATTCCTTTACAGAGGTCACATTGTTTATCAGTATGTTGGATCATTTAAGTAAAAAGTTGAGGAAAAACTGAATTTTCACTCTGGTAAAGTAAATGAGAATGGAAACTGCTCTTGTCCTGATGATGTTTTTTAATTTCAATAAATTTGAATTTTTTAAAATAAGTATTTCAGGGTGAGGGGCAGAAATATCAAAGTCCCAGGACATCTACAAAGTCTAATATCTAACAGGAGACTCTCTTCATAATAAGCTGGCACTCCACTGACTTCACCCTCAGGTTGAGGAAATGGGTAAACTGTCCTGAGGAATTACAACCTAGTTTCAGAATGCCTGAGTCTTCTGGTGAACCTCAAGTTTTTATTGTTATTTAACATGGTCCAGAACTGTTAGTATTCTCTGATGCCTGAGGGAAGCAAAAACAAATCCTCTCAAAAGGATTCATCCTGCACCTTATATTATTCCTCCAAATAGTTTCTGAAGTAAAATGAGTGATATTTAGTCCAATATAAGCAGGCACACAAGAAAACAACAATGTGAATGAGAATAGATAACAAAAAAAGATTTCTAATGCCTTAGAAATCTTAGGAATTTGAATGGTTAGAAACAAATTATAAAAGTGATTATACTTTATGATTTTAAAGAAATAAGAAATAAGTTTAGATACAGTTTCAAGGAATAAGAAACTATAAAATGTGACTTGTAAGATTTGAAAAATAAGAGATAATCCCAGGTTGCTGTGAGCGTCAGCGAGCACAGCACTCCTGTGCTGCTGGGCCTTGATAAGATTTAAGTCTTCCCAAAGCCTGGGCTTGGTTTCTATCTCCCATCGCCACTGAAGAGTTCCAGCCAAGATGGAGGTGTAGGTAGAAACACTTCGCTTCCTTACACAACCAAAAAGAAGGATAACAACCAATTTAAAAACAATAAACAGAATTGTCATAAAGAACTGTCATAAAGAACATAAAAAGAACTGTCATAAAATCAAGCTGCATGGAACTCTGACAACCAAGGAGTTCATTCAAGAAACATTCATCCAGATCGGTAGGAGGAGCAGAGGTGAGCAGCTGGGGTGGAGAGGATGTGTGGTAAGGCGGTAGACCGCAGAGGCGAGGCGGGGACTGGCTAACCAGGAAACTAAAGACTCAAAAACTCTGGTTGTAAAATACTGCGGGGGTTGCAAAGACAGGAGAAACTCCCAGCCTCACAAGAGAGTTCGTCGGAGGGGCCCACGGGATCCTAGAACATACACAAACCCACCCACCTGGGAATCAGCACCTGAAAAGGGCACAATGTACCTGTGGGAAGCGAGGGGAGTGACAGAAAGTGGGGCTAGAGTGGAGTGAGTAAGTGACATAGTTCCCTCTTTAACCCCTCCCACACATACAGTGCGACACCGTAGCAACCTGGGGTGCTCCGCACTGGTGAATACCTAAGGCTCCGCCACTTACAGTGTGAAAGTAACAGCTGTGCAAGAAAAAGAAATATGGCCCATGTGAAAGAACAGATCAAAACTCCAAAAACAAAATGAAAATGAACACAACAGTCCACAGCCTGTGGACACAGCGAAGGCAGTCCTGAGAGGGAAGTTCATAGCAATATAGGGCTACCTAAAAAAGATAGAAACACTTCAAATAAATAACCCTACAGCTTCAAGAACTGGAGAAACAACAACAAACAAAACCCAGAGTGAGTAGATGGGAGGAAATGACCAAGATCAGAGCAGAACTGAATGACATGGAGACTAAGAGAACAATTCAAAGGATCAACAAATCTAGGAGCTGGTTCTTTGAAAAGATAAACAAAATCAACAAGCCTTTAAGCAGACTCATCAAAAAAAAAAAAAAAAAAAAAAAAAGGAGAGGACCCAAATACATAATATCAGAAACAAAAGAGGAGAAATTACGACTGATACCACAAAAATAGAAAGGATTGTAAGAAATTACTATGAACAATTATATGCCAAGAAATTTGAAAACCTTGATGAAATGGACAAATTTCTAGAAAAATATAACCTACCAACACTGAATGAAGAAGCAGCAGAAAGCCTGAACAGACAGTTAACAGCTGGTGAAATTGGAGCAGTAATCAAAAAACTCCCAACACACAAAAGCCCTGGACTGGGCGTTTCACAAGAGAATTTTACAAAACATTTACAGAAGAGCTAACCCTTGTCCTTCTCAGACTATTCCAAAAAATCCAAGAAGAAGGAAGACTTCCAAACTTTTTATGAGGCCAGCATCATCTCAGTCCCAAAACCAGATAAAAACACAACAAAGAAAGAAAACTACAGGCCAATTTTGCTGATGAACATGGATGCGAAAATCCTCAACAAAATATTGGCACACTGCATCCAGCAATACATTAAAAAGATCACGCACCATGATCAAGTGGGATTCATTCTAGGGATCAATAATTGTAATACATCACATAAACAAAAAGGAAGACAAAAATCACATGATCATATCAATATACTTGGAAAAAGCATTTGATAAAGTACAGCATCCATTTATGATAAACACTCAGCAAAGTAAGAATAAAGGGAGCATACCTCAACATAATAAAGGCCATATATGAAAAACCTACAGCCAACATCATACTCAATGTGCAATAACTAAAAGCTTTCCCACTATTATTGGGAACAAAACAAGGCTGTCTGCTTTCACCACTTCTATTCAACATAGTATTGGAAGCCCTAGCCACAGTGATCAGACAAGAGAAAGAAAGAAAAGGCATCCAAATTAGAAAGGAGAAAGTAAAACTCCTTGTTTGCAGATGACATGATAGTGTACATAGAAAACCCCATAGACTCCACCAAAAAACTACTTGACCTAGTAAGTGAATTTGGCAAAACAGCAGGATACAAAGTCAATATTGAGAAATCAAAGACATTTTTGTACACCAAAATGAAATATCAGAATCAGAAATCAGGGGGAAAAATCCCATTTGCTATAGCAACAAGAAAAATAAAGTACCTAGGAATAAACTTAACCAAGGAGGTAAAAGACCTGTATGCAGAACACTACACAACACTGAAGACAGAAATCAAGGAAGACACAAATAAATGGAAGCATATGTCAGGTTCATGGATTGGAAGAATCAATAATATAAACTGTCCATACTACCCAAAGCAATTTATAGATTCAACACAATCCCTATTAAAATACCAATGATGGACTTCACAGAATAGAACAAACATTTCAAAAATTTATATGGAACCATGAACAACTCCGAACAGCTGCAGCAATTTTGAGAAAGAAGAACAAAGTAGGAGGGATCACAAAACCTGACATCACACTACATTACAAGGCCACTGTAATCAAAACAGTCTGGTACTGGCATAAGAACAGACACATAGATCAACGGAACAGAATAGAGAGCCCAGAAATAAACCCGTGTCTCTATGGTCAATTAGTATTCGACAAAGGGGGCAGAAGCATAAAATGGAGTAAAAATAGCCTTTTCAACAAATGGTGCTGGGAGAGCTGGACAGCTCCATGCAAAAAATTGAAATTCGACCACCAATTTACACCATACACAAAAATACACTCAAGATGGATAAAAGACTTAAATATAAGCTGCGACACCATAAAAATCCTAGAGGAGAATATAGGCAGGAAACTCTCAGATGTTCCACACAGTAAAATTTTCACTGATATGTCCCCTAGAGCAAGGGACATAGAGGAAAGAATAAACAAATGGGACTTCATCAAAACAAGAAGCTTCTGCACAGCTAAAGAAAACATCAGCAAAATGAAAAGGGAACCAACCGTATGGGAAAGTATATTTGCCAATGATACCTCGGACAGGGCTTTGATCTCCAGAATATATAAAGAACTCACACAACTCCACTCCAGGAAGACAAACAATCCAATTAAAAAATGGGCAAAGGACCTGAACAGATACCTCTCCAAGGAGGACATACACAGGGCCCAGAGACATAGGAAAGGATGCTCAGCATCACTAGCCATAAGAGAAATGCAAATTAAAACCACAGTGAGATACCACCTCACGCTGGTCAGAATGTCCATCATAAACAAATCAACAAACAACGAGTGCTGGCGAGGTTGTGGAGAAAAGGGAACCCTAGTTCACTGTTTGTGGGAATGCAGACTGGTGCAGCCACTGTGGAAAACAGTTTGGAATTTCCTCAAAAAGCTAAAAATGGAACTGGCTTTTCACCCAGTGATTCCACTGCTGGGATTATACCCTAAGAATCCCAAAACACCAATTCAAAAGAACCTATGCACCCCAATGTTCATAGCAGCATAATTTACAATAGCCAAGTGCTGGAAGCAACCTCAGTGCCCATCAATAAATGAGTGGATCAAAAAACTATGGTACATTTACACAATGGAATACTATGCAGCAGAAAGAAAGAAAGAGCTACTACCCTTCATGACAGCGTGGATGGATCTGGAGAGCATTACGCTAAGTGAAATAATCCAGGAGGTGAAAGACAAATACCATATGATCTCACCTGTAAGTGGAACCTAATCAACAAAACAGACAAGCAAGGAAAATAGAACCAGCAACATTGAAAGAAAAAAGAAACCGACAGTAACGAGAAGGAAGGAGGGCAGGGGGTAGAACGGAGAACAGAAGGGGAAGGGTCAAATCAAGGAACATGTATAAAGGACTCATGGACAAAGCCAAAGTGGGGAAGGATTGAGGGTGTGAGTCGGGGTTGGCTGGGGCAGGGGAAAGTGGTGGTGGGAAAACTGAGACAAATGTATTTGAACAAAGGAAAAAAAAAACTAAGGTATGTTTACATAATGGAATACTGTGCAGCAGAAAGAGCTCTTATACTTCACGACAGCATGGATGGAACTGAGAACATTATGCTAAGCGAAATAAGTCAGGCAGTGAAAGAAAAATTGCATATGATCTTATCTCTAAGTGGAACCTAATCAACAAAACAAACAAGCAAGCAAAATATAACCAGTGATATTGAAATAAAGAACACACTGACAGTAACTAGAAGAGAGAGGGCAGGGGGATGATGGGGGAAAGAAGCGGAAGCGTCATCATGGAACACGTATAGAGGACCCATGTATAAAAGAAAGAGGGGAAGGATTGAGGGTGGGAGGTGGGGGGTGGCTGGAGCAGGGGAAAGTGGTGGTGGGAAGGTGGAGACAACTGTACTTTAACAACAATTTTAAAAAATGGGAAAACACACCCTTCAAAAATAGTACTGAGTGACGACGAGATAGCCAATCTATCAGAGGCAGAGTTAAAAACACTGGCAATCAGGATGTTCACAGAAATGGTTGAGTAAGGTCTCAAAATAGAGCAAAAAGTGAAGAAGGCTAGCTATGCAACGTGAAATAGAGAAAAATACACAGGAAACCAATAGTGAAGGGAAGGAAACTGGGATTCGAATCAGCAATTTTGAGCAGAAGGAATAAATAAACATTCAGCCAGAACAGAAACAAGAAACAAGAATTCAAAAAAATGAGGAGAGGCTGAGGAACCTCTGGTACAACTTTAAACATTCTAACATCCAAATCATAGGGGTGCCAGAAGGAGAAGAGAAAGAGCAAGAAATTGAAAATGTATTTGAAAAAATAATGAAGGAGAACTGTCCCAATCTGGCAGAGGAAATAGTCTTCAAGGAGATCATGGAAGCTCAGAGTCCCAAAGAAGTTGGACCCAAGGAAGCATACACCAAGGCACAGCATAATTACATTACCCAAGATTAAAAATAAGGAGAGAATCTTAAAAGCAGCAAGAAAAAAGGAGACAGTTACCTACAAAGGAATTCCCATAAGACTATAAGCTGATTTCTCCAAAGAAACCTTGCAGTCAAGAAGGGACTGGCAAGAAGTATTCAAAGTCATGAAAAACAAGGACCTACATCCAAGATTACTCTATGCAGCAAAGCTATCATTTAGAATGGAAGGGCAGATAAAGTGCTTCCCAGATAAGGTCAAGTTAAAGGAGTTCATCATCACCAAGCCCTTATTATATGAAATGTTAAAGAGACTTATCTAAGAAAAAGAAGATCAAAAACTATGAACAGTAAAATGAAAACAAACACAACTATCAACAACTGAACCTAAAAAACAAAACAAAACCAAGCAAACTAGAACAGGAACAGAACCACAGAAATGGAGATCACATGGACGATTATCAGTGGAGAGGAGCACGGGAGAATGGTGGGAAGAGGTACAAGGAATAAGAAGCATAATTGGTAGGCATAAAATATGGGGAGGTTAAGAATAGTATAGGAAATAGAGAAGTGAAAGAATTTATATGTACAGCCCATGGCCATGAACTAAGGGAGGGAATACTGGAGGGTGGGTGGGGGTGCAGGGCAGAGTGGGGGTAAAGGGGAGAAAAAAAATTGGGACAACCATAACAGCATAATCAATAAAATATACTTAAGAAAGATTTAAAAAATAAAAATAAGAACTTTTAATTAAAATGTTTTTCAATTTATTTTTAAGAGAGAGTGAGACAAAAAATACTGATTTGTTCTTCCACTTATTTATGTATCCATTGGTTGCTTTTTGTATATTCCCTGACTGGGGATCAAACCCACAACCTTGGTGAATTGGGTTGATGTTCTAACCAACTGAGCTAACCAGTCAGAGCAAAAAATAAACATCTTGAAAAGCGATGTGATTATTAAAGTTGAAAACCTAATACATTTTGGGGAAGCTTGAAGGCCACATACATGCATATGGTTGTGCCAGGTCCAGGGAAGTATAGTATGCTCAACAAAGACCTGAAAAGACCTGAAGGTCTTACTCTGGTTGACCTTGAGTCTCTGTGAAAGCAGGATGTTATGGCCAAGGCAGAGTTCTAAACTGCCTGACTAAATGCTGAAGGTGTGCCCCAATATGCACACAAAGCCCCTTGGCAAGGCTGGGAGACTTACTGATTTACAGGCATTTAAGATAATCTTTGTGCAACTAGAACTTACCACTAAGCTAACCAAACCTGTCAAAGAACACAGACTTCACAGAATTAGTTTAAGAAAGGCACTCTATATATATAAAGAGTAACAATAATAAACAGCAATAACAAATCTTTAGGAAAGAGGAGAATCTTGACTTTCAGAGTTGACACATTATATTATTTAAAATACTGTTTTCAACAGAAAATTACAAGAAATGCAAAGTATGGGCCATAAACAGCAGTCACTATAAGCTGTCCCTGAAAAAGCATATATTCTGAGCTTACTAGACAGAGTTTAAATTAGCTATTTTAAATATGTTCTGAGATCTAAAAACTATCAAAGAAATAAAGGAAAATGTGAGAATGATGTCTTGCTAAATAGAGAATATCAATAAAGAGATACACATTAGTAAATAGAATGAAATAGAAATTCTGGAATTGAAAAATAAATGAAAAATTCACTAGAAGGGATCAACAGCAGATCTGAGCTATCGAAGGAAAAAAAAATCAACAAAATTGAAGATAGGTCAATTGAAATTACCTAGTCTGAGGAAGAAAATGAAAAGAAAAGAAAAAAATTAGGAGCCTCAGAGAGATATGGAACACCATTAAACATAGTAGCATATGCATCATGGGAGTTCCAAAAAGAAAATGAGAAAGGGGTATAGAAAAAACTCTTGGAGACTTAATAGCAAACTCTTCCCCAATTTGTAAAAAGACAAGAACTTACATAGTTAAGAGGCTCAACAGATTCCAAGAAGGATAAACACAATATCCACAACAGGATTCATTGTAATCAAACTATCAAAAGCCAAATATAAAGAGAATCTTTGAAAGTAGCAAGAGAGGAGCAGCTTGTCTCATACAAGGTATTCTCAATAAGGTAAACAGCTGATTTCCCAATTGAAACCATGGAAGTGAGAAGGCAATAATACGACAAAGTGCTGGAAGAAAAATACTAAGAATTTTTTATCCAGCAAAAATATCTTTCTAAATGGAGAAATTAAGACAGTTTCAGGTAAATTAAAATTTGTCATTAGCAGATCTTCCCTATATGATAGATGGATTCCTTCATACTGAAATGAAAGGACACTCAAATCTATGTGAAGAAATAAAGTTACCTTGGTAAAGGTAACTGCATAGATAGATATTAAAGACAGTATATACTTTTTGTAAATTTCTATCCTGTCTTATTTAAAAGCCAACTGCCTGTATAATGTAAAAGTTATAAATCTGTTTTGATAGGTGTGTAATGTATAAAGACAATTTTTATGGCAATAGCACAAAGGGGAGAAAACAGAAGCAAAGTTTTTATAAGAACTTGTAATGAGTTAATACATCTTGTATTAGTTAAGATGTTAGTTTAGAAAATAACAAAAATATAGTAAAAGAAAACAAGAAAATTAAAATGGCACACTTGAAAATACCTATTTTAACAAAAAGAAGTCAGCAATGGAGGATTAGAAGGGAAAAGACCGAAATTATAGATGACAAATAGCAAAGTCAAGAATAAATTCTTCTTTATTAGTAAATTAAATATGAATAGGATTAAGCATTCTGATTACAGGCAAATGTTAGTAGAATGGGTAGAGAAACTCAATTCAACTATACATGCTGTCTATAAGACACACTTTAGATTACAATATACCAGTAGATTGTAGGAAAAGATATACCTTGCAAATAATAATTAAAAGGTAACTGGAGTGGCTATGCTAATATCAGACAAAATAGACTTTAAGACCAAAATTGTTATTAGGAACAAGGGAATTTTATAATGATCAATTTATAAGGTTCAATTCATCCAGCAGATTTAACAGTTATAAACACGTTGACCTATCAAAACAGCCCCAGATAACATGAAGCAAAAGCTGACAAAATTGAAGGGAGAAATACACAATTCAGTAATAATAGTTGCAAATGTGAACAACCCACTTTCAATAAAGGATAAAACAACTTAGTTTGATCAACAGTAAATAGAAGGCATGAACAACAGTAAAAACCAATAGACATCTGTAGAACACTCCACTCCAAATCAGAAAAAAACCCTGCATTCTTAAGTGCAGTGTGAAACGTTCTCCAGCATAGATATATAATAGATTGTCAAACAGTTCCCAATATTGAAAGGATTTAAATTATACAAAATATGTTCTCTAGCTATAATGGAATAAATTGGGAAGTCAATAACAGAAGGAAAGTTGGGAAATTCCACAAGTCTGTAAAAAATAAACAGCACACTCCTAAATAATGGGTCAAAGAAGAAACAACAAAGGAAATTAAAAAATACTTAGAGACTAATGAAAACAACATAAAAAAATTTATGGGATGCATCACAACAGTGCTCTGAGGGAAATTTATAGCAATAAATACCTCATTAAGAAAAAAAGATCCTAAGCCAATGACCTAAATTTTCATTTTGATTAACTAGACAAGAAAGAGCAATCTAGCCCTGGCTGGTGTGACTCTGTGGATAGAATTCTGGCTGGCGAACCAAAGGGTTCCTGGTTTGATTTCCAGTCAGGGCACATGCCCGGGTTGCAGGCCAGTTCCCCAGTTAGGGGTGTGTGAGAGGTAACAATACATTGATGTTTCTCTCCCTGTCTTTCTCCCTTCCCCTCTCTCTTAAAATAAATAAAATCTTTCTTTTTAAGAGCAATCTAAATCTAAGCAAGCAGAAGAAAGGACATTAAACTTTCAGTGGAAATAAATGAAATAGGGAATAGAAAAACAATAGAGAATTTTTTTTTAAAGTTGGTTATTTGAGCAACAAATTGGCAAACCTTCAACTAGACTGACCAAGAAAAAGGAAGACTCAGGTTATTAAAATCAGATTGTGAGAGAGTGAACATTGCTATGATTTTACCAAAATAGAAAGGACTATAATGGAATACTGTAATTATATGCCAACAAATAGATAACCCAGGTGAAATGTAAAAATTTCTAGAAATACACAAACTGCTGAAACTGACTCTGAATCTGAAAATCTGAATGGTTATGTAATAAGAGATTGGATTAGTAATCCAAAACTTTCCAAGTGAAAAGTATAGACCCAAATGGTTTCACTAGTGAATTCTATCAGGCATTTAAAGAATTAACCCTAATACCTCATAAGTACTTTCAAAAACTAGAAGAGGGACTTCCTAACTCATTCTAAAAAGCCAGTGTTGCTCTGATACCAAAACTAGATAATGAAAACTACAGACCAATATCTCTTACAAATATATTAGCAAAAATCCTCAACATAATACTGTGAAAGTGAGTGCAGCAATATATAAAAAGAATTACACACCATGTCCAGGTGGGATTTATTCCAGGAATACAAGGTTGGTTCACCATATAAAAATCAAGATAATATTGCCATATTAATAGATGGACAAAAATGACATTTCAAGATATAATCTCAGTATAAACAGAAAAAATATTTGACAAAATATACCACCCCTTCCCAATAAAACACTTAAACTTGGAATAAAAGGAAATTTTCTCAACTTAATAAAAGAGTATATCTATGAATAGGTCACAACTAATATCATATATAATGGTGATATATTGAAAGCTTTTCCTAGAAGATTAGGATCAAGATGTCAGCTATCACCACTTCTGTTTAACATTGAAGTGGAAGTTTGAGCTAGGGCTGATAGACCAGAAAATGAAATAAAGGCATGCAGATTGGAAAAGAAGTAAAGCTATCTTTATTTGCATATGACATAATCTTGTACAAATGATTCTCATTATTTGTGGAGAATTCACATGCTTGCTACAATTTATTTGTAATTCCAAAATCAATATGATGTTTTTACAGTCATTCATGGACATGTGAACAATTTTATAAATTGTGAAAAAGTTGAGTTACTGACACACACATTCTCAGCTGAGGTTGAACAAAGCAACACCTTACATTTTCATTTCAGCTTTCATGAAAAGGTGACCAGTGGATCGAGCACTAGGGAACAGTACACTAGAATAAAAGGAGCTCTGGCCCTGGAGCCTGTTTGATGGAGTTTGATGTTAGTTCTCCTCAGTTAATGTACATTTTCAGTGATATCACAAGCATAATCTCAGAAGATTTATTTATTTTTAAATATACAAGATAATTCTAAAATTTATAAGAAATGCAGAGGGCTAAGTATAGCCAAGATACTTTTGAATTGGAAAAATAACAAGGTAGCAGGAATTGACCTCCTAGATATTAAGATCTGTTTTGTAATTGCGACATTGTGGTGTTAGCATGGGGCTAAGCAAAGAGATGATAGACTAGAATAGAGATCCTGGAAATAGACTAACATATATGTGGACACTTGATTTTTAATAAGGACAGTATGGCGCAGTGGTGAAAGAGCTTTTTAAAGAAACGATGCCAAAACAGTTAGGCTTCTATAATGGCAAAAACAAGATGGACTCCATACCTCACAACATATACAAAAAATCAAGTCTAAGTGGATTATAGACCAAAAAGTGAAGAATAAAACTGAAAGTTTTAGAGATGTGTGACTTTAGATAAGAATGATCAAAAAAGATACAAAAAGCACAAAACATAAAGGAAAAATAATTGCATGTTATGTTTATTAAGAGGTACTATAAAGAGTGAAAAAAACAACTGGAAAGTGGAAGAATATGTTTGTAATACATTACATTTAGAATAACTATCGTTACTTTTTAATCACTAGATTTTATATGTATAATTACATAATATATAAATGGATGATTATATATATTTCTAGAATCAATAAGAAAAAGTACCACCTAATAGAAAAAAGGCATGAAACAGGCATATTACAGAAGAAGTTCAAGTTATTAATAACTATATGACATGGTGATCAACCTCATTAGGAATCAGGAAAATATGAAGGAAACCAATAGGAGATTTAACTATACTAAAAGTTGCAAAAAATTTTAAAGTCTCACAATACCTAGGGAGGGTGAAGTTGAAGGAGAAATGGCAGAATTGGAACTGTTGATTCAGTGTAAAATTAGTACAGTCACTTTGAAAAAGTTTGGTATTAGCTAGTGATATTGAACAACATGCACACATATGCTATTACCTAGGAGTTCCTTTCGTGTGTGTGTGTGTGTGTGTGTGTGTGTGTGTATGCAAACTTGTGCACATGTGCTCCAGTGCACAATTTTAAGAATGTTAATGTTTATGGCAGCATTGTTTATAGTAGTCCAAATGTGAAATAAGCCCAATTATCCATCAGCAGTAGAAGAGATGAATAAATTCATACAGTGTGATACTCTACTGCAATGAAAAAAAATGAAACACAGCTACATGTACCATGTTGGGTAAATATTAAAAATATAGTGTTTCCCTGGCCATGGTGGCTCGGTTGGAGTGTTCTGCCATAACTGAAGGATTGTGGGTTCAATTCCCAGTCAGGGCACATACCTAGATTGCGGGTTTGATCCCTGGTCCAGATACATACAGGAGGCAGCTGATCCATGTCTCTCTCTTTCTCCCTCCCTCTGTAGGGGCAATGAAAAAAATGTCCTCGGGTAAGGATTAAAAAAATTTTTTTAAGCATAGTATTGAGTTAAATAAATTGGACATAAAGAATACACAATTTAGTTCCATTTATATGAAGTTCAAAAACAAAACCATATTGTCTAGAACATACATTCTCAGGGGTGATGCTAATGTCTGTAGTGGCAAAGACTGGTTCTTGGGTGGGGGTTAGAAAATTGTAATGGTTTGTGGCCCTCCAAAGCTTAGCCCTACCTAGCAAAATTTTTTGCTTGCTATTTAATTTCTTTTTGAGTTTTCTTGAGTATCACATAAGCACTATTTACACTGACATTGAGTTTGTGGAAGATAGACAATGTGTATGAGAGGTGAGTGCTACAAAACTGGTGGATAGATGGTGAGAGGACTTTCAAATGATTCATCTCAAAGTCATTGCTACAGGTGGTTTGCACATGCCACTTGGTTGCCATGGTGGATGTTGTTTAAGTTTGATCCTTTGTTTTAGAATTAAAGAGCTTTAGAATTAAACTTTGAGTTTTACAATTAAATAAAAATATTGTTTTATTATTTCATCAGAAGTTATTCAGCCTATCAATTATACCATGTACTGAAAAGAAAAAAAATGTTGACAATATCTTAGTGAATATCTCATAGCTAGTTAAAAGTTTCTTTTCTTAAGTGAGCTTCAAAACCCACTTATCTACACAAATACTCAACAGCATTATTCATAACAGAAAAGTGCAAACAACTAAACATCCATCAACTGATGTATGGACAAACAGAATGTGGTATATATCTCTACAGTGGAATACTCTTTAGCCATTACATGAAGTAGTGGTACATACTACAATGTGGATGAACCTTGGAAACATTATGTCAAATTTAAAAAGCCTCTCACAAAAGACCATATATTGTATGATTCCACATATGGAGCACAGAGGTACAGTAGAATTTGTGTGCCACTTAAGGCTAAGCCAAGTGCCTTGGAATACCTCAAATAATTGACCGGGACTTCTTGTACAAAAGCCATTCATTTTGAGAAACAGTATAGTATAATGTTTCTGAGTACAAATTCTGGAGCCAAGTTGCCTAGGATTGAATGCTGACCCTGCCATTTCCTAGCTGAGGGTTCATGGGAAACTAACTCCTCTATGTCTCATTTCTTCATTTGTAAAATGGGCATCATTTCACATAAGTGGAATCATACAATATGTGGGTTTTTTGTGAGTGACTTTTTAAGTTTAACATTTTCAAGGTTCATCCATGTTGTAGCATGTATCAGTACTTCATCACTAAATAGTGTTCCATTGTGTGGATATATACTACATTTTGTTCACACATACAAGGAACAACCAATGAATGCATAAATCAGTGGAATGACAGATCGATATTTCTAAAAATTAATTTAAAAAATTAAAAATTTTCTTTTAACTTAAAAATGTCATTTCATTATTTGTAACCATGCATTGAATAAAAAGAATAGCTTTATACACTTTTTATATATAAAACCACAGATATACAATGTATAAACAGACCATCTCTCTGTGGTATTAAAATTTAATAGTGACTAGGAAAAAAACCTTTGCAAAGCCTCCTTGGGGTTGGTAATGAAATAAAAAAGGTCAAGAAACATTAGTCTAGAAATATAAAAATATATTGGTGGTAAAACTATAAAGAAAAGCAGAGAAGTGACTACCATAATGTTTGGTATATTAACTCTAAGGATAAAGGGGGTTTTAGTGGTTTCTAGAGTTCTGACAGTGGTCTATTTCTTGATCTAGGCTGTGGCCACAGAGGTGTTTACTTTATAGTTTCCATTAATCTGTATGTTTGTGTTTTATATACTTTTTTGCATGGGTCTTTAATTTCATAATAAAAATAGTTTGTAGACTTTAAAATATAGAAATGCAGAATATTGTTTAGATTTTACACACGTGACTATGAAGTACCTCTCCAACTTAGTAAAATTTATTGATTAAAAAGTAAGATGTTGACTGAGAAAAGCTTTCATTCAACAAAAATAGAAATGCCAGTTTTGTTTTTTTTCAGATGGGCCCAGTTCTTCATCCACCCACTAATGATCAGAGATGCAATTGACCGTGAAGTTGAAGCTGTTGATAGTGGTAAGAGCAGTGCTTTATGTCCTACCACTTTTTCCTTTATTGCCAGCCATTTATTTACACATTTATCATTCTTTATCACTTTAGACCATTTCATCTGTATATAATAAGGACTAACTTGAAATTGATGTGTCATGTTTATTCCTGAAGCCATTAAATGTGTAATTGTATAGATTTGAAATGAAAGGGGGGTAGGGTAGACTGTTACTTTTTTAGCCTTTGTTTTTTAAGAGTTTACCATAGTGACTAATCTTTTGCAGGGCAGGAACCTAACTCCTGCAAACTCCTAGTTCTTTTTTCTTTTTTTAATTAAAGAAAAATTTATTGATTTTAGAGAAACATCGATTAGTTGTTTCACTTATGATTTTAGAGAGAGAGAGAAACATCGATTTTTTGTTCACTTATGTATTCATTGGTTGCTTCTTGTATGTGCCCTGACCACATATTGAACCCACAGCCTTGGTTTATTGGGATGATACTTTAACCAATGGAGCTAACTAGCCAGTACAGGAGCCTAATTCTTAAAGCTAATTCAGAGCATTGAAACTTTAAAAGTTCACACGCTCTTTGCATGAAGAGAGTTTTTCTGAGGCTTTATTTTGAATACCATCCTGATCCTTAAATAGCTTATCCTTTGTTACTATGTCTATAGGTGCTTTGTGGTTTAAATTTTGGTAGTTCTAAAAAACATTGTGATATATTTATGGATGAAGAAACAAAATTCCTGAGCAGGAAATGTATTTAATGTTATTTTTTGACAATTTTTCTTATCTTTGGGATTTAAAGGATGAAGACCATAAAGAAAACTGTGTTTGTACAGGGTGAAGCTTTATTATAGAGCTGTACTAAAAATATTGATTAATTACACATTACTAATAAATAGCTTCATTGCGGGTTAACCCAGCTTGCTTTATTTGAGCGTTAGAAAAATGTAATACTAGACTTGGGGGGACTTCCAGTTCATATAAGTTAGGCTTGGCTTGCAGCAACCGAAGAGGCAAGGTCTCTGTACTTGTTCCTCCTTTTGCATTATTTTCCTCCTTGATTTGATTCATTGTCTGATAACATCATTTTATTCACTAAGCTGAGTAAACTGCAGATGACTGTCAAGAGCCATCTATTTGGAAGTCAGCCAACTTGTGTTTTACTTACTGAAATGTCACTAACTGTTGATCTAAATTTATTTGTAACAAGTGGGTGGGATTCCTCCTAACTTTAGTAGTCCTTATAACCAAGGATTTATTTTCTTCATTTTTGTTACTTTCATATCACAGTGTCTGTTTTATCATAAGCTCAGATAAATATCTGAGTGATTGAAAAAACAAAATGACTAAGGAAAAAATTCCTACTTTTGGGGACCTAGGAAATATGTTCTATGTTTTAAATGTTTTCAGTATGTTTTTCTTCATACAGTGTTGAATGGGTTGAAATCGTTTAAAAATTAAACATCTAATTCAATTTTACAAGTTTGTCACAGGTTTTATTATATTTTGAAATTTTATGGTGAAATAGAGATACACACGTGTGTGTGTGTATATATATATGTGTACAAGGGGGAACCCCCAAAATTTATAAATATTTGTGTATTTATTCTTACATGTTTAAACTTCAGTCACCTTCAAAGTACTCTCCATTTTATGTAATACACCTATCAAGATTTTTTTTCCTCTGTCCACAACAGTGTTTGAATCTGTTGATTTTGATGCCTTTTAGTGCTGCTGCTGCTGCTGCTGCTGCTGTTTTTTGTTTCACCCCTTCCACTTTGGCAACATGTTTCCCTTTGAGGACTTTTTCCATCTAGGGAAACAAAAAAAGTCTCTGGGAGCGAGAGCGGGTGAATTGGGAGTATGGGGCATGGGGTTCATACTGCTTTTGGTCAAAAACTGCTGCCCACTCACCACAGTGTCGACAGGTGTGCTCTTAAATCACCCATCATGAGCTAGGCAAGTGTGTTGAAAGAGTCTTCAAAAAAAATTCACTGAAGCTGAACACAGCATCTCACAACAATGCCAGTTGGTATGCTGATACAGATGGGTTCCTAGAACACTCATCTAGCAGGGGAAGCCAAAAGATAATTCCATTTTGGGGGAGGTTCTCCCGTATATACATACATATACATATATACACATATAAGTAGTTTTGTTTTAAGATGAACTTAAGCTAAAGGCTCTGTTTTTTAATTTTTGCTTTGGATGATAGGAGACCTAGTTTCAGTTTACGATCTGATAAAAATAGCTCGGTACATGTCATTAGTCACTTAACCCTCTAAGTTTGAAGAATTCACCTGAGTTCAGGGTGATGGGGAAAGCTCTTCAATTTTAGTTGGTGTAATAAACTACTTTAGTATTGATGAACCAGTTTTGAAAGCTCAGTAATCAAGTATTATTTTCTTCTATTCAGATGTGATGGGGTTTCTTTTATCATTCTCATCTCATTCACGTTTTTAATTGCCTGCATTTCTGTCTCCAGCAACTAGAGCTAGGGAGTAGTGACTCCGTTTTATAGATGCAGAAGTGGAATCAGGGAAGTTGGATAACTCCCTCAAGGCAGTACAGCGTAGTAAATGGCAGAGTGTGGATTCTAGCCAAGATATTTCAGACTTCAAAGTGATCGTTCTTAACCAGTAATACTTAATTACCAACATAGTTGGCTTTGCAAAAAATTTAAATAGAACATATGACAAAGTTCCCAGGTAATAAGGAATTTGATTTCGCATTTTATTAACACTTTCATCAGTAAAATCTTGACATGGCATCCTAGAGCTTAAACCCTCAGATCCTTAACTACCTTGTTGTATTTGAAAACAAGGGGAAACCTCTAGAAAGGTGAACTGACTACCCAAAGTTATAAAGATGTTAAATCATAGAGGCTGGCTTATATATCATTGAGTTTTCAACTTCAGTCTTATAACACATGATTCATAAAATTAATTTTTATTACTTCCCTACTTTTAGTTCTTTAAGCTTAAGTTTTCAGATAATATAGCAGATCCTGAATTTCATGTAATTAAATGTGTTTCTTTAAAACTGACAGAATATCAGCTTGCAAGACCTTCTGATGCAAACAGAAAGGAAATGCTGTTTGGAAGCCTTGCTAGACCTGGACATCCTATGGGGAAATTTTTCTGGGGTAAGATACTAAATAGTTCATCTTATTTCATATTTTCTAGTTTAGGAATATTGAGATTATGAAAAATTGGTAAAGAATGGAAAATTATAAAGGTAGGGTAGCTAGGTACATTTTACATTTTCAAATACAAAGTAGTTAAGCGTGCCTATATTAGGTACTCTGACATTGACTATATGAAGAATAAAACTTAACATTTTGTGAATGCTTTTTGGGTATTAGATACTCTGCTAACACTACATAAATTATCTCATTCGATCATCATAACAATATGATGAGCTGGGTTTCTATTTAAAGATAAAGAAACACACTAAGAGATGTTATTTAATTTTCTTAAATCACACAGTGGTGAATGTGAGATTTGAACTTAGGTTTATCTGACTGTAAAGGCTGTGCTCTACCCTAACCTGACATTTCCATTTATCAACAGAGATCCAGCAATGATTTCTCTAATATTTTTTGATCTGTGACCTAATTTTATTTAATTGGTAAGCTGTTTAAATGGTATTTGTTTTTAATGATGGCTTTTTCTTAGTATTAGAATCAGTTACAGCCTGATATTAATCTTCTTGACCAAATCTGGGATGAGTAGATTGAATTGGTACTCCATTCAAAGAATGTTTTGCTTCCATGTATATTTTGTACAGCTATAAACATTATATATTACATCCTTGCTTTATGTGGTTTATCTTTAAGAATTATGCAGAATATTATTAAAATAATTCAGAGATAAAAGCTGAATTGAATAGTAGGCTAATTATTAGAAAGAAAACTTAAGGCAATTACTGTTGGCTGAGGTTTCACCAACTAGAGATTAATTCCTTATGTGTTAAATATACTTTGAAATTGTTTCTTCTAAATTTTTGTCTTATGGCAATATTATTACTATTATACACTGATTCAATGTTCTTGAGTCACTTGGGTTATTTCATTAATTATGTGTAGTAGCAGAGCATGTATTATTGGTATAGAGACTTTGAACAGAGCAAAATTTATTTCTATAATATTTTTCATCTTTTTATAGGAAATGCTGAGACTCTCAAACATGAGCCAAAAAAGAATAATATTGATACATACACCAGGCTGAGAGATTTCTGGATGCATTATTACTCTGCTCATTACATGACTTTAGTGGTTCAATCCAAAGGTAATATTACCTACTATGGTCCTTAAAATTACTCTGAAGTAGTGTTTTCTTTGGATTTGTTTGCCATGATCAATGATGCATTGAGTATACCGTTAATTACTTTAGTGCTTAATCTTAATTATGAACTAAAGGAGATGAGAATTTGTAGAGGTCACACAGCAAGTGGATAAGCTCAGGGAAGCACAAAATCATCTGATTATCAGCAAATGTTTTTTCTATGTAGATTACCTCTAAGCTAGTATGAGTATACTAATGTAATAATAAGTCATAAATTATTTTTTTGAGCCACATTCAGCTATTGCCTCTGTTATTTCTCATTTGAATTTAATCCATATTGATTATAAACTCTTACAGTGGAGGGTGTCTGTCTTTTTCATCTTCATGTAGGGTCCAATAAAATGGAGTGATTAATTGAATTCCATTGTGGTGATACTAGGACAGTAGATGTGTCTTAAATTGTAAAATACTGATCAGTACCTCTACTCTTTTCCTTCTTTTATCATTATCTTCAGTAATTTGTGTTTTTTCTCATTAAAGAAATCGCGGTAGTTTTCTTTACATTTCAATCAGCTTAGGCTATTTTTCAAAGTCAATGAGTTGCTAAACTGTTGCTTTTAATATACCTTATAAGTTTACATATTATTTTTTGAAAACTAATCTTCTTATGCTAATATTCTCACTTTTAAAAATTTTGTTCTTTCTTTTTCAAAATGAGGATCAGAACTGACTTGACACTTAAATATAAAACTTTTTTTTTTTTTTCATTTAGGATCAAGATTAGTCCACTAAAGTTAACTTCAGTGTAAAGTTATGGATATGATATGGTAGATTCTTTTGTTCAAACTAGAAGTGGTCATTTAGATTTCTTTTACATTTGTTAAAATATGCAGTTTAATATTCAGTATGCAAAATTAATATATAATTTTTATTTATTGAAATCTGTAATGAACATGCATTTTTCTTCAACTAGTTATTGTTTCTTTTGCATTCTCTTCCTTTGTGGTTACAAATATAAAAGCATATTAATAATTATTGCAAATTTCTAAAATAGGCACAGATATTTGATGAGAACCTTGTACATTATAGAGTCAATTGATTTTGGAGGTTTAGCACTTATTACACCATTTATGAGTTAAATATCTCTATAAATAGTATAGAATAAATTCAGAATTTTGTTAATATTCTTTTCACTTTGTGTTTCATATCCTGGGGTATCTCTTTTGAGAATTAGTGAAATTCATATGTCTGATGAACTAAAATGAACCACTGGATACATAAAGCTAAAAGATTTACTTTTTCATTTTAATCTCCAGTTTTACTAGAAATTTCAAAAGATTTTTCTATGAGATAGTAAGAAAAGAATTGTAAGACAGAAATTACATACATAGGAATTGGCCCTATATACCCAAATTAAAGGTCCCTTTGTTTTGTAGCTAAAGGTCTGTGAGAAATCTAATTGCATTTTCCTGTCTCCTCCCCACCCTCCCTCCCTCCCAAGAAACACTGGATACTTTGGAAAAGTGGGTTACTGAAATCTTCTCTCAGATACCAAACAAGTAAGACATTTACTTTCATAAATTATACCTCTTTAGAGTTAAAGAGACCATATCTGCTTGTATGAGTTCCAAAGGTTTTTTTCTCTTTTGGTTTGTTTTTTAAACAGATCATGAAGACCTAAAGTGGTTTAGCAAGATTGCACAGCTTTTGAGTGAGAAAACTAAGATGAGAACCTAAGTTTCCATATTTTATGTAGTTCAAAATTTATAAACTTGTAAACTTACAATATGCAGTAATTCTGAAGAATTTGTCTTTTACATTTATTCAGAGCTTTTCTTTTACTGTGGAAAGTGTTTGAAATTGTGATGTGAAAACAAGTATTGAGAGGCAGAATGAATATATATATATATATATTCATTCGCCTGCCTCAACAGATTGCCTTCTGAAAGTATGTTAAGTCATTTCTTTGGAACTTGAAATGCTTTTCCTCATAAAAGAAATAATCTTTTAGATGATAATTGACTCCCATATTGTCTGAAAAGCTGGTTTCATATAGTTGAACCAAATTATCTTTTGTTAGAAATTGTATAGGGTTCCAGTTCAGAAAGCTGTTTTTTGTGTACCTCAAATTCATCAAATAATACAAATATTTGACACTTTATTGTTATATTATTGTTGCAAAGAATACAACTATTAATTCTGAAGCAACTAAGTCTTTCTTCCCACTCCTAGCAGTTTGCATTTTTTAAAAAAGATTTTATTTAATTTTTAGAGAGAGGGAAGGGAGGGAGAAAGAGAGGGAGAAAAACATCAATGTTTGAGAGAAACATCGATTGGTTGCCTCTTGCACTCCCCCAATTGGGGACTTGGCCCACAACCCAGGCATGTATCCTGACTGGGAATAGAACCTGCGACCTTTCAGTTCTCAGGTCAGTGCTCAACCCACTGAGCCACACCAGCTAGGGCAGGAGTTTGCATTTTTGTAAAATAAATGACATCAGATTTTTTTCTTGCATCAGGTGAGTATGCTAGACTTTTTCCATTTTTTCATTTCAAGATATAATTTGTTGTAGATTTATGAAAGAAAAATTAGCTTTAAAAATGTTAGACTAACCTGTAATAACAACTATTATTATTATTATTTTGGCTTTATGTTAATTTATGTTGATAATTAGCAGTAATTTTTATGTATGGAAAGATAATGAAAGCCATGCTAAAGTTGCAGGGTTTTATTTGTTTATTTTTTTTTGTTTGCTTTAATAAGAAAATCGCTGAGTTATGGAAATGTCAAGTGGCAGATTGAAACATATTTTACTGTGAAACTTTACTAATAAAATCAGAGGTATAATTTAATAGAGGAATTCTTTAGGTCCTATCAATTCCTGATAAACATTTAAAAAATTTTTTTTAAAAATATTATTCACTAATAACTTTGGTTCCTAATCAAAAAGATTAAAACTTCTAGAAATTTAATATTGATTCATATTGACCATGTTTTAGAAGAAATATTAGTTCAGTATCTTTAACCAGATGGGAAGCCTCTAGGAGGAGAGTCAAGTCTTATAAATACCAAAGCTCCTAATATAGTGCTTTATACCTAATAATCACTCCATATATGTTTGTTGAATTTAAAAATTATCTCTAGCATAAGTTTTCTTTCTCAAATGACTTTGTATAGGACAACTGAAATTGAATGTGCTGAGAGAGGCAGTAAATATTGGGAGGGAATGTCCCTTTATTTTATTGTTTTATATCTTTTGTGAGTTTTAATGATACCTGAGTCACTGGGGCTGAGGTTAAGAATAGCTTGTGCAGTTCAGGATTTTGTGGCTTTATTGCCATCTATTCACTTATGTGTAGAATGCTTTTCAGCCAGGAGTATGTAGAATAAATTATAAATACTTATCAGTTAGGCATCCCTAAAGATACTGCTTATAAAGGCTTTTGCCAATTAAATTTTAATATATTTGTTTTATTTTCAGTGGGTTACCCAAACCAAACTTTGGCCATTTAACGGATCCATTTGACACACCAGCATTTAACAAACTTTATAGAGGTTCGTGAACCAAAGGTTTAAAACTGTTTGAAATAACTTTAGCACATTCTCTAAAATTTAATTGAGGCTGCCAATTTTCTTCAAAAATGAGACCACAACAGAAAGTACAGCTGGGCTGGAAAGGGAGTAGATGGATGGTGGAGATCCAGTTAGCCACTAACTAGCAGCAGATAGATTGGTCTGCTGCTACTTGAGTCTGTTTCATGCTTTCTCCCTGTTTTCCCCTTGTTCCCGTTTGTTCTTGGTGGGGGAGGGGGTTGGTTTGTTTGTTTCTCTATTTCATTTAATCTATATTCTGTTTTTTTGTTTTGTTTTGTTTTGTTCTTTGCATTTAAAAAGAAAAAATAGAGGAGGGGAAAACATTTTGGAAATTGTTTCCTTTTATCTTTATCATAAAAACCATTTTTGTTAAGTGAAGAAAAATTTGTGAAGCAATAGGAGGAAAAAATCACCTTTAAATCTTACCATCCAGAGAAGTCATTGTCAAATTTCCTTTTGAGTTTTTATAGATATATTTTCTTAATGTAGCTGAGATTATAAAGTATATATACTTCTATCTCTTCCTTTTTCATTTAATATTACATTTATAATAACTGTCCAGTGAGCTATCACATAATTATACCTTAATTTACTTAGCAATTTCCCCATAACACATATTGCAGAACATTTTGAATTCACTATTTCTCTTTCTTTGCTCTTTTTATCATGGCAGTTTTTTTCCTCTATATCCTAGTTGCCTAAGTATTCCTTTCTTCTCTTTTTGCCCCATTACCAGTCTCTTTTCTCTTCTCTCCCTCTCATAAGTGACTTTTCTGTCATACCTTTTCTCTACTGTTGGCTGGCTCCACAGCTAAGCTGACTTATTTTTGGTTGTATTCTTTCTGGGGTTAGATTTTTTTCTTCATAGAGTCATAGAATAATAGCACTGGGAAGAATCTTAGAGCTACTTTAGTTAATCCAGTCACCTACCATCAGAAAACAGATCCAGAAAGATTTAAATGCAAGTGATTTTTCTCAAGATTATATAAACATGTATATAACAAGATAGTGGTAGGGCTGGATTTCAACCATGGGTCTCCTGAGTCCTAGTCCTGTGTCCTTTCTTGCAAGAAGGGGTCCATCTTTAGAAGCATTTAATATTTTGATAGTTCTTTTATCCATGCTTTCTCTACATGTGAACCCAAATTGAGACGAAAATCACAAAAATTACATTATTCAAATTGGAAAATTGGCAACTTGAAATAATAATTGCATTGTATTTAACCTTCCCCTGTTTAATGGAAGATGAAATTTATTGAATTAAAAAAATTTCATGTAACATAGTAAAAGTTATGGAGAAACTCTTATATCTGTTCTTCTGAAAAATATTTTTTAGTTGTTCCAATTAGGAAAATTCATGCTCTGACCATCACATGGGCACTTCCTCCTCAACAGCAACATTACAGGTAAGAGTTCAAGGGCAGATGTACTCCATTAATTACTGAGTGACAGTCATATTTTTAAAGCATATTAAATGGTTTGAATTTGGGGGTTCTGGATTTATTGTATAAACACAGGTAATGTGATAAACTGAGACGTCACTACTAAATTTTGCAAGAGTGCTACATACTTTAATGTCTTCTTGGGTATAAAAACTAGAGTTTTCTTATTACTGGTTGTCTTTCCTGAATCTTTGAAACAAGTATCATAATGTGAATACTATTATAATTATTTTCTTTAGTCCTTTGAGTACAAAATGTATTTATTTATTTGCCAATTGTGACCATTTATTTTGATCTTGTCAAAAGTAAATAATTTTGAACTTGGAATACGACTACAGCATAAGTCTCAAGCACTTATTCCTATGAATTGGGAATAAATGAGGGCAGATTTATACAAATTAGGAGGACATTTCAGCTTATTTATATAGCTATCTTGTTTGAGTAATATAGCATGGGCCCAGACATTCCTTAAAGGTAAGGATCAGCCAATACCTACAAATGCTATTTTAAAAAAAAAACAAATGCTAATAAACAGATAAAAATTTAACCTATTTTTAGAAACTACCGTCAACAAAACAAAACCAGGAGGATACACATATAAGCAGAAGGAATGAAAGTAATGCATATTGCTTAATCTCAGTAAAAATTGCTTTTTAAAAAATGTATAGAGTATTCAAATATTGAAGTCCCATAAAATTAATAAGACCAGAATGTTTACAGTAAGAAGACAGAGAACATGTACTGTCTACTGGCTTATGCAAGGATAACATATGAAAAATAAAAATTGATTGTATAGTTATGTTAGAATGTTCCCCAAAGTGTTAAAATTATTACATGCATGTTTAAAAGTTTATTAATCTGTTTTGAATTTTTTCTATAAAAATAATACATGCTTATAAAATATTAAAATAGGACAAAAGGATATTAAGTAAAAAGTAAAGCTCTGCTTCTTGGTCTCTGTCCTCAAAGATATGCCTAATATCAATAATTTTATATAGTTCAGACATTAAAATAATGAATATAAAACACATTTTTTTTTTGCATTTTCTATTTTCTTAATTAACAAAACCTGTTTATCCTCTGACTGAATATTGAGGTAATTCATTGTAGAAATCTTGAAAAATAATGAAGAGTAGAAAAAGTCATTCATGATTCTGTTTTCCAAAGACCGTTAACATTTCTGTATGTTTCCTTCCAGTTATTATTTTTTTTGTGCTGTTAATTTTGTGCTGTTTGGACTGTTAATTTGTTTTAATGTGATATTCATCATGAGTTATTTTGCATTCCCAAATATGTGAATTCCCAGTAAATTAGTTTTTTGTGGGAGCCCCTTTTTTACAAAGAAGTGACCGTTTTATCTGTGACTGTGTAGTTATCAACTACAGTGTAGTTAGCTTTGTTCAGATACAAATGTCACATAATCAGCTGGGTTCATTCTTTAACTGATTTGCTCCCCTACATCAGCCTTACTGTAGATGTAATTCAAATTCAGACTTTAAACAATGTTGAGTGGGCTTTGGGGATTGCTTAACATAGTTGAAGTCATAATATTATATCTTGACTTTTAAAAGTTTACTGTATATAGTTCTATGAAGTAACTTTAAAATTTAAGAATGTTTAGATTTCCTAACCCAATATGCCTCTCTATATTTTGTTTTGGTAGGAATATATTTCTGAAATTATAGTAGAAGCCAGTGGGAAAAGACAATATGATAACATATATACAACCACTCAGACTATTAAAACATATTATTATATAATAAAGCATTTTTATATCTGTTACTGCATTTTCATGAAAACCCCATGAGTAAGTAGTTAGGTAAGTGAAGAGGGAAAAAAATAGAGAGAGGCTAAGCTTTTTGCTCAAGAGCATTTACTTAAAAGGAAATGCTAAAACTATAAATTAGATATTCTGGCCCTTAAAGCAACACATTGCAGTTTACCACAGTCTGATGGAATACTGAAAGCTTTTACAGATATGAATGATTTATGTTGCATTAGGTTCTAAATTGATAAAGAATCTGTATTATTTTCATTTTGGGAGAAACAAAAATCAAAGATTTTACCACAAAGAAGTAAGTTTGGTGTCTGAGAGGAAAAGTAATAGTCTTAAATTTTGGATTGATTATACTCATTCAGCGATTTCAGATGAAGTTAAATTTTACCATGTTTTCTGTCTTTATCTTGCTACTATCAAATTAATTATAATTTCATGTTTAGTGGGATTTATGTGAGAATAAGTTTATAATTATATTCTCAAATAGTGCAGTCTCAGAAATACGGTTTTCTTGTGTTTTAATACTGTACTTTTTAAAATTTCTGACCTTAACATTTTTTTAAAAGGGTGAAGCCACTTCATTATATCTCTTGGTTGGTCGGACATGAAGGCAAAGGCAGCATTCTTTCTTACCTTAGAAAAAAGCAAGTATTCACTTACTGAATTTTAGCAATCTCTGAAAAACAATAAGATTTATATAACCCATTCTTTTTTTGTTTTATCTGCCAGGAGCCTAGAATCAAATCTAATGCTTAATTACAGTCACTTTAATAACCTAGATTATTTGAATGGCTGTGTTATATGTGTGGGGTTTTTTTTTTGGAAGCCCGTTTTTAGCCCCTGTTGCAAGTAGTTGTACACAAAATTTAAAAAAAATCATAGGCTAATAGAGTCCAGAATTACATAAAAGGTTAGCTGTAACCAAGACTTTAGATTTGAATAGTAAGGAAGTCAGTTATCTAAATGCTGAGAATCTCCAAGTTTTCTCCCAAAAGGTAGACTAATGGGAGCTTCCTTGGGCAGATAAATTGTAGCATGCGGGACTGTGAACAGTATATACAGGTGTGTTAGCAGAATGATTCCTCATGTATCTAGGCACTTGTTTAAGTTGTCTAGCCAAATGATAGAGCTTTAGCATCAGGACCAATACATTAAAGTAATTATTTGTTTGATTTTTTTCTATACACTAATTCAAGAATGAAATGTAAATGAGAAACTTAAATAAGTACTTTAAAACATTATTGTGTACTAGAACATTCAAGGAAGGTTGAGAGGGCATGGTTATTATAAAAGAGTAATGCTATTAGGTACTTACATGCCTTACACAGTAAATGTAAAATGCTTTGAGATGAGCATAACCTTTCTACCTTGCTGAATTTTATTAGAATTTCCAACTCTGTTCTGGCTTTCTCTCTCTTTATTTTAGGTTTTTACTATTTTGCTGTTCAATAAAAATTACTATGGCTTCATAAAACAATATTTTACTGTTTTGTAATATATATTAGTGTTTCTAATAAACAGATAAATATGGCTATTCTTTCTGGTGATAACTGCATGTACTACAATTCCTTGGGAGACTGTGTGTTTTTAAAATTTGTGCTTTTAAACTTACTGTTGGAAAACATGTTTGCATCAAAAGCTGAATGTCCCAAATTTTACATAGAAATCTTACCTATTTTGTTAATTTGATGTATTTGTTGGCTATCAGTTCCAAGACATTGATTGGATAAATTTTTTTCTAACTGTAGGTGCTGGGCCCTTGCATTATTTGGTGGAAATGGTGAGACAGGCTTTGAGCAAAATTCTACTTACTCAGTATTCAGCATTTCTATTACATTGACTGATGAGGGTTATGAACATTTCTATGAGGTAAAGAATTAAAATGGAGGGTTTTTTATTTATAGATATCACTTTATGCAGAAATGTAACCAGGTGTTTTGTTCTTAGGTGGCTCATACTGTTTTCCAGTATTTAAAAATGCTGCAGACATTAGGCCCTGATAAAAGGTAATACATACTTATTAGAATTAGACCAGAAGTCAATCCTAGTATGTTTTAGCTTTTAGGCTGCCAGTAGACATGTTTTAGGCCTGCTTTGATCATTTGTTAGGCATTTGCTGCTTATTTTCCTTTACTGGCTCCATTTTCTTATTGTCTACATGTGAATGGCCAATCTGTTTATTTTTATGCTTCTCTTTTCTTTTTTAAAGATTTTATTTGTTTATTTTTTAGAGAGAGGGTAAGGGAAGGAGAAAGAGAGGGAGAGAAACATCAATGAGTAGTTGTCTCTCACATGCCCCCCACTGGGGACCTGGCCCACCACCCAGGCATGTGCCCTGTCTGGGAATCGAACCAGCGACCCTTCAGTTCTCAGGCTG
Source organism: Pteronotus mesoamericanus (assembly GCF_021234165.1). Lineage (NCBI taxonomy): Eukaryota > Metazoa > Chordata > Mammalia > Chiroptera > Mormoopidae > Pteronotus > Pteronotus mesoamericanus. The sequence continues at coordinate 3,763,337 of NW_026555006.1, read as the reverse complement.
GCACTCAATCCCCTGAGCCACACCAGCCAGGGCTATGCTTCTATTTCCTTGATGATTTGAATGAGAAATTTAAATATGTCTTCTAATTATAATTTTCTTCTTTCACAGAATTTTTGAAGAGATTCAGAAAATTGAGGATAATGAGTTTCATTACCAAGAACAGGTATTGGAAGTCAAATTCTTTTTGAATGTTTTATGTGACCAAGATCAAAACTGGTGTGGACATTGTTCCTCTTTTTATTTAATTATTTATTTTTTTAGAGAGAGGGGAAGGGAGGGAGAAAGAAAGAGAGAGAAACATCAACGTACAAGAAACATCGATAGGTTGCCCCTCACACACCCCCAACCAGAGGCCTGGCCCAAAACCCAGTCATGTGTCCTGACCAGGAATCAACCTGAGACCTTTCAGTTTGCAGGACGACACCCAACCCACTGAGCCACACCAGTCAGGGCCATTGTTCCTTTTTTGGGAAATGTCATTGGAATTTTAATTCTGCTACTCTTCTGTCATGCGAGTCTCAAGATGGCCTTGAGTCTATCTGAAAATTTAACTCTCATATTTTTGAGTATTTTTACTGAGAAATGGTGAAGGATTAGGCAAACTGACACAGATCGTATTGTGTTTTATATATATATAGATATGTAGTTATATAAATATATACAGATATGTAGATATATAGATATGTAGATATATATAGATACATAGATATATAGTCATCCATCTGTCTATCCTATTGATAAACTCGGAGAGCTTGCTATGGTACTTGATATTTGGGGAATTCAAATATTGTGAAGACATCCTACAAGATAATAAATAGTAGTAACAATATATAATGTTAGAAACAGTGCATTCTGGGATTTCACGGTAAGGAGAGCATTTTTCTTGATTGGAATATGACCAGGGAAGGTTTTGCAGATACGGTAAATTGAATTGGTTTAAAAAAGGATATGGTTTGGATACATTCTAAGCAATAGGAAACACATAAGTAAGGAACTCTGGAGTTGTAAAAAAGGTAATGATCCTACATGTCTGTTGTATAGGGTACATGAAAGGAAGGTATTACATAAAACTGAAAGGTAAGGATTTTAAAAGTTTTTTTAAAGCATTTTGTGCCTTGAATCCCTTTGGAATTCTGTTAATCCTGTGTATTCCTCCTCAGAATAATATTTTATCCCTCCAACTTTTTAAACTAAGAAAAACAGCCATAGCAGTCCAGTGGTGTATCCCTCGCCTAGATTCACCAAGTGCTAATATTTTGCCATATTTTATTTTTTCTCTCTCTCTTTGTATAGGTATGTGTGGCTGTGTATTTTTTTCTCAAAACATTTGAGATTTAATTGTAGATATTACTGTACTTTATCTGTACATTTTAAAGCATATATCTGCTACAAACAAATGTATTCTCTTACATAATCTAAAATTGCCACACTGACAATTTAACAATGAAACAATACTGTTAATTATTACACAGTTCATAGAATAGTGTTTTGAAGTGCATAAAATAAAATGCATTAGTTTACAAAAGAATAGTGAAATAAAGTACTCATAATAATAAAACAATCTTTTTATTAATGTATTAAATAGGAAGGTCTGGTGGTAGGTCTGATAATTACTACAGTTTTCAAATAGCAATGTGTGTGATACTTTAAGATATCTACAACTATATTGTGATTTCTATTGGTTAAAGTCATAGATGCTACTAATACTATTGTGGTTTGTTGCCATATTTATAACTGAATAAAAATGAGAAATTAGAGATTAGTGAAAATATGTAATTTCTTTCCAACCACATTCTTGCACTACTAACCCCTCCTGAATTTGTCCACTGATACCTTGTGGGAGGTTCCTATGGACTCTAGATTCAGAGCCTGTGACTTAGAACCAGTTTGTAGAGCATCTTAGAACCTGCCTCTTTGTCATTACCAAAAATGATTTCCTCTGATAGATTGGCTATCTCGTCGTCACTCAGTACTATTTTTGAAGGGTGTGTTTTCCCATTTTTTAAAATTGTTGTTAAAGTACAGTTGTCTCCACCTTCCCACCACCACTTTCCCCTGCTCCAGCCACCCCCCACCTCCCACCCTCAATCCTTCCCCTCTTTCTTTTATACATGGGTCCTCTATACGTGTTCCATGATGACGCTTCCGCTTCTTTCCCCCATCATCCCCCTGCCCTCTCTCTTCTAGTTACTGTCAGTGTGTTCTTTATTTCAATATCACTGGTTATATTTTGCTTGCTTGTTTGTTTTGTTGATTAGGTTCCACTTAGAGATAAGATCATATGCAATTTTTCTTTCACTGCCTGACTTATTTCGCTTAGCATAATGTTCTCAGTTCCATCCATGCTGTCGTGAAGTATAAGAGCTCTTTCTGCTGCACAGTATTCCATTATGTAAACATACCTTAGTTTTTTTTTTCCTTTGTTCAAATACATTTGTCTCAGTTTTCCCACCACCACTTTCCCCTGCCCCAGCCAACCCCGACTCACACCCTCAATCCTTCCCCACTTTGGCTTTGTCCATGAGTCCTTTATACATGTTCCTTGATTTGACCCTTCCCCTTCTGTTCTCCGTTCTACCCCCTGCCCTCCTTCCTTCTCGTTACTGTCGGTTTCTTTTTTCTTTCAATGTTGCTGGTTCTATTTTCCTTGCTTGTCTGTTTTGTTGATTAGGTTCCACTTACAGGTGAGATCATATGGTATTTGTCTTTCACCTGCTGGATTATTTCACTTAGCGTAATGCTCTCCAGATCCATCCACGCTGTCATGAAGGGTAGTAGCTCTTTCTTTCTTTCTGCTGCATAGTATTCCATTGTGTAAATGTACCATAGTTTTTTGATCCACTCATTTATTGATGGGCACTGAGGTTGCTTCCAGCACTTGGCTATTGTAAATTATGCTGCTATGAACATTGGGGTGCATAGGTTCTTTTGAATTGGTGTTTTGGGATTCTTAGGGTATAATCCCAGCAGTGGAATCACTGGGTGAAAAGCCAGTTCCATTTTTAGCTTTTTGAGGAAATTCCAAACTGTTTTCCACAGTGGCTGCACCAGTCTGCATTCCCACAAACAGTGAACTAGGGTTCCCTTTTCTCCACAACCTCGCCAGCACTCGTTGTTTGTTGATTTGTTTATGATGGACATTCTGACCAGCGTGAGGTGGTATCTCACTGTGGTTTTAATTTGCATTTCTCTTATGGCTAGTGATGCTGAGCATCCTTTCCTATGTCTCTGGGCCCTGTGTATGTCCTCCTTGGAGAGGTATCTGTTCAGGTCCTTTGCCCATTTTTTAATTGGATTGTTTGTCTTCCTGGAGTGGAGTTGTGTGAGTTCTTTATATATTCTGGAGATCAAAGCCCTGTCCGAGGTATCATTGGCAAATATACTTTCCCATACGGTTGGTTCCCTTTTCATTTTGCTGATGTTTTCTTTAGCTGTGCAGAAGCTTCTTGTTTTGATGAAGTCCCATTTGTTTATTCTTTCCTCTATGTCCCTTGCTCTAGGGGACATATCAGTGAAAATTTTACTGTGTGGAACATCTGAGAGTTTCCTGCCTATGTTCTCCTCTAGGATTTTTATGGTGTCGCAACTTATATTTAAGTCTTTTATCCATCTTGAGTGTATTTTTGTGTATGGTGTAAATTGGTGGTCGAATTTCAATTTTTTGCATGGAGCTGTCCAGCTCTCCCAGCACCATTTGTTGAAAAGGCTATTTTTACTCCATTTTATGCTTCTGCCCCCTTTGTCGAATACTAATTGACCATAGAGACACGGGTTTATTTCTGGGCTCTCTATTCTGTTCCGTTGATCTATGTGTCTGTTCTTATGCCAGTACCAGACTGTTTTGATTACAGTGGCCTTGTAATGTAGTGTGATGTCAGGTTTTGTGATCCCTCCTACTTTGTTCTTCTTTCTCAAAATTGCTGCAGCTGTTCGGAGTTGTTCATGGTTCCATATAAATTTTTGAAATGTTTGTTCTATTCTGTGAAGTCCATCATTGGTATTTTAATAGGGATTGTGTTGAATCTATAAATTGCTTTGGGTAGTATGGACAGTTTATATTATTGATTCTTCCAATCCATGAACCTGACATATGCTTCCATTTATTTGTGTCTTCCTTGATTTCTGTCTTCAGTGTTGTGTAGTGTTCTGCATACAGGTCTTTTACCTCCTTGGTTAAGTTTATTCCTAGGTACTTTATTTTTCTTGTTGCTATAGCAAATGGGATTTTTTCCCCTGATTTCTGATTCTGATATTTCATTGTTGGCAGGGCTGTTGAGTCCTCTCATTTTGCTGCTGCTCAGGGGAGTGATCTGCCTGAGCAAGATGGCTACTACCATATAGGGGATGAGTCAGCACCAGGATCCCATTGGCTATTCCCTCAGTTTTCTCCCCAAAGTGTCCTTCCCCAGTCTCTCCTCAGGCATCTCTAGCCCACTCTGCCCCGCCCTTTGCCAGAGTCCAGGGTAAGTGGCTGCATACAAAAATTTATGCGTTGGCCCTTTAAATAGCTCTTTGTGTCTCCAGCTACCTGTCTTTGGTAGAGAGCAGACCTGCTGCTTTTCGCAGCTGGCTGTTATCTGTGTACTTTTTGGGCTCTAGTGCTATAGGCTGGGGGTCCCTGCTTATGGTTTAGACCCCACTCTTCTCAGGGGTATCCAACTGGCAGTTTAAATATCCCTCTTGTGCTGCCACCATTGGGCGCCCAGCTAGCCTTCTCGAGTCTCCATCGCACTCCTTACCAGTCAGGTTGTGCTAAAGCTGATTCTTCTGTCTGTCCGAGGTTATAAGACTCCTCTCTCACTATTGCTCAGTTGTTTGTTCTAGGTGATTTCTCCACAATTTAGTTGTTATCCCAGAGGGTCCTGGAAGGAAGTCAGTGTGACTTCCATTCGCTCCGCCATCTTGTCTCTTTTTTCCTCCCTATTAATCGATTGATATGCACGGAATCCACAAGTCCTGCTGTCTACCTTATCAGGAGTGATTTTATCAGCTGTGGTGGCAACATGTGAGCCAGAACTATGGCAATGAAGGAGTGGAAACAAGAATGGGGGAATATAGTGATAAGTGATACCCAAGTTCCTTTTGGGGGGATTTGCTTTTTAGCATTGGTTGAGTGAGTGACGACATTTTTTTTCTGTCCTTTCAGTTCCTTCTTAGCAAGGCATTTCAAGATTTTTGTTTACTGATATCTTTGCATTTTATAGCTCATTTCTTTCACTTTTAGCAATATTCAGGAATACTTACTTAGATTTTAAAACATGAGCCCAAAATACCTTAAATGAAAACCAAACCAGAAAATCAGAACAAATCAATAAGGTCCATATCTATATGAACTGCTAAACAAACTCCAGTAGCTGCGCTTATTTCGACAGTTATGTATACTCTTTTTAAACAAAGTTGAAATGTTTCCTCTTCAGACTTTTTTTAATCTCCATCAATTAAGGAAAATAGGAATGCCCTTTTCAAACTAGTCTTTTTTTAAATTAAGAAATTTTTTAAAAATTTATATTTTACATAGGAACCTGGACTCAGTATGTTGTATAGGTCAACTATTTGAACTAGAGAAAAGCTGTTTCAGTGCTTTTCTGTAGGCAGAGAAACAAGAACAAAATAACAATAATGGAAGACAGTGAGAGTTTGTAGTAGATGAAAAAATTAGAGGATAGACAATAACAAGTGTTAGAGAAGATGTAGACAAATTAGAAACTTCATACATTACTGGTGAGGATGCGCTGCTTTGAAAAACAGTTTGATAGTTCCTTAAAAAGTTAAACATAGCCCTGACTGATGTGACTTAGGTGATTGGATGTTGCCCTGCAAACTGAAATGTCACTGGTCTGATTCCCAGGTAGGGCACATTCTTGGGTTGCAAGTTTGGTCCTAGCTGGGGTGTGTTTGAGAAGCAACCAATCGTTTCTCTGCCACATAGATCTCTCCCTCTCTTTCTCCCTCCCTTCCCCCTCTCTAAAATTAAATAAAATCTAAAAACAAAAGCTAAGCATAGAGTTACCATATAAGCTAGCAGTTTCATACCTAAATATATAGCTGAAAGAATTGAAAACATGTTTACACAAAAACTTGTACACAACTGTTCAGAGCAGTATTATTCATTGTAGCCCAAGGTGGTAACATCCCAAATGTTCATCGGTGAATGAATGGTTAAACAAAATACAGACTATGCATACTGTGGAATATTATTCAGCCATTAAAAATAAGTTAATTACTTATTTCATACTACGACATGGATGAACCTTGAAAACATCATGCTAAATGAAAGAAGGCAGACACAACAAGTCACATATTATATGATTCCATTTATATGAAATAACCAGAATAGGTAAATCCATAGAGACAGAACACAAGTTGACAGTGGCCAGTAGCTGAGGGACGTGAGTAATGTGGAGCAATTGCTTAATTGGTGTGGGCAGTTATCTTTTGGAGTGATAAAAATGTTACAGAACTAGATAGTGGTTATGGTGGCACAATTTTGTGAATATGGTAAAAACCACTGAATCATACAATTTATTTTTTGTTTTTAATTATATATTTTAAAAGCATGAATTTGATGGTATGTGAATTATATCTTTAAAAAAATTAAAGGGTAGTGTTTAAGTTCTTCCTAGTACCATCTTCATTGCCTTGGCACCAAAGATCTGCTTTTAGCTAGGATCCTTAGTGTATTTTCATAGGAAGGATTTTGAATCACTCAGTTTTGTAGCATATGGATTAGAGAAGTTAACATATATATATATGGCTGGTAAAAATAACTGGCTAAAAAATTAAAGCAGAGTAGGAGGAGTCATTTAAAACAATAATAACACTTTAGTTACTAATTAACTTACTGATTCAGGAATGTTTCCTGAGGTGGGAAAGGACGTAGCCAACAATGAATCTTTCCTTTTCCCTTATTCTGTTTCTATCCTATATTCCTATGATCTCTAATGTGATGTATGCTAGTCTCACTTCTCCTGCATGAATGCAGTTATTTCACTTGTTTTCTCTCTTCCATTATTAGATGAGGGAAAAACACATATTCTCTAGTAAAGGACTAGGCAGTGTGGTATTTTGCAGTGTAGGAGGCCTGAGTTCCAGTATCTACTCTGCCTGTTACTTCCTCACTGTGTGACCTTGGACAAATCACCTAATCCATCTGAGTATATATCCTCATTACAAAATGTGGGAATGGAACCACTTGGTTCCACTTGGTTCAAGATTCTGTGCATCTGGGGCCTCAAATACTTGAATTGATTGCTTTCTTCTGAAAGAGTATTTCCATTGTATAGGTTAAAGAACTGTGGTTTAAATTGAAATAACATACTGATTAATATAACATTATATCAAGATTTTTATCTAATCATACATTTTTATTTTTACAGTAATTTGATTCATGGTTACAAATTGCTTTTAGGTGATAGTGCAGCAGTGATAAAGTGATGAAGACCCTGTCTTTAGGGACCTCACAGCACTGTGGGGACACTTAACATACAAATAGGCACTTACAGTTCAGTCTTATAATTGCTCTCATGAAGAGGCTGTGACATGAGCATGATTAGAGCCTGGTGTGTTTCAGGCCTCAAGGTCAGGGATCGGAGGGTGTTAGTTGCTCTGGTTAATCTTTTTGGAATTCTGACGATCATTGTCTTTTAACCACCGTTAAGTTTGGTTTTATCTGTTCAGAAGCCTTTGGTTCATTTTTTTTTTTTTAAAGAGAAAAAGTATTTGTGGCAAATTAAGGATAATAATGAGAAGTTTCTAATGTGAAATAATTTTACCTCTTTACAGACAGATCCAGTTGAGTATGTGGAAAACATGTGTGAAAACATGCAGCTGTACCCACTGCAGGACTTTCTCACAGGAGATCAGCTTCTTTTTGAATACAAGCCAGAAGTAAGGAGGTTTCCATTTCTAATACTTACATTTGGAGAAAGAGGAGGGTGAGAAAGTGGAGAAAAGTACTTAAGAACTGTGGGAATGGAGAAAGCTTAACTGTATTTAGTTGTGTCTTGTTTCTTTAAATAGAAAAATTACCAGTAGTTTTGTGTGTAATTTTTCATGTTTCTTGTATATGATTGTGTTTTAATAGGAGAAAATCAAGCCCTCTTCTTAGGTACTACTCTTACCATTTTTTAAAGTGTTGAAACATCTACGTAAATAATTAAAGCAGTTCCCAAAATTATGTGCTTTGGTTTGTAAGCATAATTAGAAAGTGGTTTAGCTTACCATTTGACTCAGTTGGAGATGCTGCTTAATTAAATATTAATCATTTTGAAAATATTTACAAGAAAAATATGATTCCCTGAATGCAAAACATATGATTTATAGATAATACTACATACAAAAAAAAAAGTTGGTCAGGGTCTTTCCTCCACTGTTCCTGGGCAATAAGTCTTTTTTCCATATAGGGTAGCAATTCTCAGCCATGGGTGATTTTGCCCCCCAGGGGATATTTGTTCATATATGGAGATGTTTCAGTTGTCTTAACTGGGGCTGCTCCTGGCATCTAGTGGACAGACCCAGAGAAACTGCTAAACATACTACGATGCTGAAGACAGCATCCCACAACAAAGATTTATCTGGCCCAAGATATTAATAGTGCTAAGGCTGAGAAGACCACACATTTTTGCCATCTCCCTAGGATGGTTGTGCCCAAGGGTCCAAGTGTTTTTTTCTGAATCACCATTTGTTTCTTTTTTCTCAAAGAAATAATGTTTAAAGGGTAGTTAGCATTTTAAACCTAACCCGTCAAATCTTGTTTTAGTCCTATCATAGCTGAAGGATTATTGAAGTAGGCATTACATGGGATCATTTTTACTGCTTCTTGGGTGTGAGGGGGCAGTTAAGAGTACTGTGGTCTTCGGAGTCATGCGCACACATGGTTAGAACTTCATTTTTGCCACTTCTAGCTGTGTTGTTTTGTACAGATTACATAATCTTTCACCTGAGCAAATTACCTTTAGCCTCTGAAGCTGTTTATTTACCTTTAGCCTCTGAAGGTATTGGTATACCTTACGGTTGTTTCTAGTATTAAATGAGGTAACATGTTAAACATTATCTGACACACAGTAAAAACTTAGCAATAGCTGTTTTTACTGCTAGTACTGTTACTATGTACAATTTGAGATGACTACTGTTTACACGATGGGGGATACAAAAACTCCGGAATTTATTTATAAAAAAATTGTGTTTTTATCCTTACATGTTTAAACTTCAGTCACCTTCAAAGTACTCTATTTAATGCAATACACCTATCGAGGCATTTTTCTACTACTAAAAACAGTTTTTGAACTCATAAATTTTGATGTCTTTTAGTGCTTCTGCCATTTTTTGTTTCAGCTCTTCCACATTGGCAAAACATTTCCCTTCGAGGACTTTCTTCATTTGGGAAACAAAAAACATTGCTCAGGGTGAAATCAAGAGTGGGGCATGGGGTCATGCCATTTGTGGTTAAAAACTGAATACTCAGCACAGTGTGGGCAGGTGCGCTCCTAAATCATCTGTCATGAAATGCATTAAAGAGTCTTCAAGAAAATTTCACTGAAGCTAAATGCAGCCTCTCACACCAGTTGGTACACTGATACAGATGGGTTCCTAGAACACTTGCCTAGTGGGGGAAGCCTGTACTACAAGAAGATAATTATCTTCCAGAAAATAATTCCGTTTTTTTTTGGTGTCCTCTCTTATATAGCATTATCAAGAAACATTTTAAACAACTGATAGATTAATGAACTTTTGTAAATTAGGGTGTTTATGGGCTGTAGACAAATTTTCATTAATGTCAAGGTGCTAGGATATTGAGGTGTCTAATGTGGTGTCATAATGTGGTTCTGTCTTCTTAACAGAGATGTATAGGTTAAAGTTGTTATTGTTGTGTATGTGTCTCCTCCCCCAACACCATTCCCTATTAGGTCATTGCTGAAGCCCTTAATCAACTCATTCCTCAAAAAGCAAATCTTGTTCTACTGTCTGGTGCTAATGAGGGAAAATGTGACCTCAAGGAGAAATGGTTCGGGACTCAGTATAGCATGGAAGGTAAAATATTTTTAATAATTGGCATACGTAATTTAGGTATATCTGACTAACCTGGGAATTTTTTTTTTTCCTTAATAATGTATCTGATTGTTCCTGTAGGGGAAAAAATCTGTGTGTGTGTGTGTGTGTGTGTGTGTGTGTGTGTGTGTGTGTGTGTTTTCAAATGAAAATTATTTATACTTCTTTGCTATGATTTTATCTGTATTTATTATTAGCTAGTGAAAAAATCCTGTTGTCTTGGTAGTTTGGGGGCAATTTTGACTATCTTTTAGAACAGTACATCTCAAACTTCTTCAGTATACATATGTTAAACCTGGAGAGCTTATTAAAATACAGATTCCGATTCAGTACCTCTTGGGTGGGGCCTGAGATTCTGCAATTCTGCAAGCTCCCAGGTGATACCAATACAGATGAGACCACACTTTGAGTATCAAGAGTGTTGAATACCTGGATATGTCACTCAGAGGTCTCTGAAGAAAGGAGAATTGATTTGTGAAGGCTAGTTGTTGACTGGTTTGTTATTGAGAGAATTCTGAACATTGCATTGTTGATTGGATCAGTTTGCTTTTCTATCTCTACAGATGTTGAAAACTCTTGGGCTGAACTTTGGAAAAGTAACTTTGAATTAAATCCAGATCTTCATCTTCCAGCTGAAAACAAGTACATAGGTCAGTGAAATAGCAATCATTGTAGATAATCCACCCATGTCCTAATAAAACAAATAGCACCTGTATAGAACATTATGTTTTACAAAGAACCATTTGCCCAGTAACACTCTGGGATGGGCATCACTGTTTTCTACTTTATTGAATGAGAAAACCAAGGATCAAAACAGTAAAGCAGCTTGTCCAAGACTATTTAGTTGGTGAATGGAGAAAACAGGACTTTAAACATAGATCTTGGGACCCTCTGAAGCATATGTTTTTGTATGTATGTCATAGCTGATCCTTTCGTTCAGTCTATGTTGGAATTGTTATCTTTTCTGGTTGTTTTAGTGTTTTTCAAACTATAGATTGCAACCCATTAGAGGACTGTGAAATCAGTGTAATGGGTTGTGACATCAGTGTAATGAATTGTGAAAGCATTAAAAAATTAGTTAGAATGGAAAATAGCAATGTTTAATTGCATAAAGAAAGGATATTATTTCAAGAACTTTTTTCCAGATTTCACAAAGAAAAGTTACTTTGATTTCTGAAACCAAGAACAGATTGCTGGGAATCCTATTAATATACCTCAGTGAGTCATTAACTCTTTTCTTTTGTTAGCCACGGACTTCATGTTGAAGGCTTTTGATTGTCCTGAGACAGAATACCCTGTTAAAATCGTGAACACTCCACAAGGTTGCCTGTGGTATAAGAAAGACAACAAATTTAAAATCCCCAAAGGTAAATTGTTTCTCTTCCTAAAAGGAGTGAAATAAGTGTTATAAATCTTTCTTCACATTGTAGCAAAAAACTTTTTTCCTTATGGTTGTCTGCCTCCCTTTATCCTTCCCTTTCCATTTGAAGACCTTTTCCAGGCTTGTCTGTCAGATCAGTACTGCCCTCCTGTGCCATCACAAAAACCCTGTAGACACTACAGATTCTAGGAATAAAGATTCGAGCCTAAAATGAATTTGTTTTCAGATATTTTTCTTTCAGTTTAATGAAAGCAGAGCCAGGTATTTGGCCATCTTAGGGAACAGGTGGTACTTTCGAACATTATTTATAAAAAGAGATAGAGGCTCTGGCCAGGTAGCTCAGTTGATTAGAGTATTATCCCAATACAACAAGGTTGTGGGGTTTGATCCCTGGTCAGGGCACATACAAGGATAAACTAATGAATGTATAAATAAGTGGAACAACAAATCGATATTTTTCTCTCACTTTCTAAAAAATCAAATCAGTAAAAATTTTTTTAAAAAATGGAGATAGAATGAGAGTATATTGAAGGAAATTATTCTTAGACACCAAAGCCTCATCCAGCATTACAAATGTGAAATGTTTTCCATATATCTCCCTCTACATTTTGTTTTTCAGCATGGAGGAAGCATAGTGAACAGTCTCTAAAATCCTTCAACTCAGTAGCCCAAACTGTGTTGCTTTTTTTTCTGTTCCTGTGCTTTGCAAAAAAACTTACTGAAGCAACATGGAGTCAAAGGCTGAGTGCTCTTGGTTGTCATTTAATCCATTTTCCTAACCTCAACCAACTGTACTGATTAGCTCTGATGAATTCTTGAATTTATTGGGAAGATGTTAGCTCAATTTTTGTTGAATAGCTCACAAGAGTTTCTAAAAATGTTCCTAACATTTATTCAGCTTCCTTGGAAAGGCTCTGCTATAACTTTTTGTGAGCATTTGGATTGTTCCCTTACTGTTACTGACATGTATACCTATGTAAACATTTTCCCTGACTAATGGTATTGATAAATATGAGTATTTGTAGGCTTCTCTGTGTATCTGTCTGTATCTCTGATCTTTCTGTAGATTAAAGTGTGCCTTCTGGTCATTATTTGGAATAGTAAATACTACATTTTATAGATCCCTAAGGATAAAAATTTAATGAGGATTTAAGGATTAATAGCCTATTTCAAATTTTTAAAAAAGCATGATACTGGGGATAAATTGATGTATAGACTACTTGAGGCCTCTGGCCTGTATTTTCTCATCTATGATCTTTTTTCTTTCAGCATATATACGTTTCCATCTGATCTCACCTTTGATACAGAAGTCTGCAGCAAAGTAAGCAATTACCGTCTTTTCCAGAAAAAATATTATTGAAAATTACATTGTTTCACTTTAAATCATTGTATCATTTTCTCTATCAGCACTTGAACAATGCCACTCATTTATGTATTTTTCCCATGCCCAAAACAAATTATTTGTATCAATACTAAACATTAAGATGACATTGTGGCTGCCACATCTCCAGCACCCATTTGTAACACAGGCTGAAAGTGAAGGCTAGTTGTAGAATTTCTGGTTCAGACAGTGCCTTAGAGATGAGTTTGAGTAAGCTTCCAGTCTGTGATGAGGCTAAGTGGATCTGTTGATCCTGTATTTAGAGGCTGCCAGAGAATCTGATTACATATACTTTGTTCTTAGCAAATTACTTATATATTTCTGTAGATAGCTGCATTGTAGGAGGTCAGAGAGCCCCCAGAATTCCTGAAACATAGGACATACTTAGGAAATGATAGTGTATTTCTTCCATTCCTTTGCCATTTAACATGTATAATCCAACCTTAAAGTGACAAGCAGCATTAACATGTATTAATATCCACTTTAAAAAATACATTACCCTCATCCTTTCCCTCAGATATTTAATTT